>NC_092520.1:13026363-13666818 GCF_037038585.1 Patagioenas fasciata | reverse complement strand
GACTCCAATGTACCTGATTCTCCAAAGGGGCCTCCTGCTCAGCACATGGCTGGGGTTCAGTCTGGAAAATGAGGCGCTTGGTAGAGCAGGACTTGGCCAGAGTTCACAGTGCCAGGGCTGGCGAGATGGGAATGCAGCCTCAAACACATGCTTCCAGTTTCCAGTGGCCAGGAAGAAGTTGTGGTTAGTAATACAGATGCCTGTATTAAACATATTAGAGCGGTAGTTAGCTCTGTGATCTTCTGCATCAGACCTGCCAAACAGCGGCGACTGTCAGGCACTTTCGCCATGCGGTTCCGATACAGGGTTCTCGTCAGGGCCACTTTCTGATTAGCCAAAATGTTCTTCCCCTCCCTCTGCTGCAAACAGGGCTTGTCACCTGTTTCTCATCTGTTTTCATTATAGAGGAGAAGTAATTGGTACATCTGGGCATTATTGGAGAAACGGTTTGGCTTAAGCTATAATGTAATTATAGACTGAACCGAGCCATGCCGACACACTGTAAATACATTTGCCTCTGACTGTGTGATACTGTCATGTGTCCATTCAGATTGCTTTTTTGGGACAGGGAGGAGAGAGAGCGGCAGGGGGAAAATCTGACCATGCCTGACCGATCCTGTGCATATGCGGTAAACCTCGAAGATACAAAAACCCAGCCATCACGGCAGAAAAACAAGTGTGCCCCACTGTAAAATGGACCGATGGCTCATTTTCGAAATGGCTTGTTTTTCCTGGTGATTCAGTTATCCCATGTGTGACAACTTGCTTCTGGTCTTTTGGAACTGCAAGGAGACACCAAACCAAAATAGCTCATTTTCACTCTTTTGGTGGTGCTCTCTGCTAAGTAGCAACACGTGACTGCTGGTACACCACAGAAGCCAGTAACCTAATGAGAGCGGGACGGCGAGCTCTGGCAGCAGCCTGACCGAGGGAGAGGGGGAGATGGTACAGGGAACCAGAAGCCTCAAATGGCTCTATAGGGTGCAGTGGAGGGTGGAATGGGGCTCCAAGACACATCTCCGCAAACTCCAGCCCCCAGTCCCAGAGGGGACACTTGCAGTGCACAAGAAAACGTTCAAAGCCTCAGTGGGTTCAAAGCCATCATTGGTGCGTGGCACATCACTGAGCCACACAGTGACAGAACAGTTGGGGCTGGAAGGGGCTTCTGGAGGTCATCTGGGCCAACCCCCTGCTCAAGCAGGGCCACCTGGAGCTGGTTGCATAGGACCATGTCCAGGCAAATGGATGGTGCCCATTGCACCGAGCTGGTAACGCCTGCTTTGTGCCACAGGGTGCAGTCCAGGTGGATGTTAAAGTTAAGAATGTTTTGCCTCAGGGAATATTGCAAGCACCAGTGTAAGATGCTGCTGCAGTAAGCGAGCCAGCCCTATAGAAAACTGAATGGCTAATGGGACCTGGATCTTTGGCTGTCTCTTGGCATTTCATCACTATGCTGTAAGGGTTAGAGACGAGTAGGATTTCAGAATACAGGGGAAGGATAAGTCTTCTGGAGCAGGGCATGTTTCTGGGCTCACTCTGTCACCCAGCCCATGTCTCTTCCGTAGCTGGTGTACCACATTCGTGGGGGGACACCATGCTCAGAAAGGGGGTTTTCCCAGGGTGAGGCTCACCCTCCACACCCCGTGGTGGGCTGTGCCCCACAGTTTCTCCAAATGCAGGAACCTTCCCTGCGTATTTTAGGGTAGTGGCAGCTTGTGTTCACACTCTTCCCTATTTTCATTTTTCACATGAAGTTGTCGTACCTCTGTTCTGTAGTGAGCAACATACTACCAAAAATATTAAAATAGATGGTCTTATTCTCTACATACGGAAAGATCCAGACTGAGAACAGGGAGACATTTAGCCATGACACAGGCAGAAGTGGCATTTGCAGGAGGCAGAAGACAGAGCAGAGCAGAGCAGCATTGGTGCTGGACCTCCGTGAGCACCACACCAGTTGAATATCCAGCTTTATTTCCGTTGCCAGAGACTACCATTTCTGTTTCTTTCTTTTAACTCTTTTTCTGATCAGGGAAAAATTACGTCCTTTCGGGCTTGACTAAAATGGAGTGATCTGTTCATTTAGCTGCTGAGAAGGGAAATTAACTTCATTCTTATCCGTCTACCTTATTAGCACAAATATTGCGGCTGCATTATCCTACCCCACATAAAACCCTGTACAGTAGAGCCTTTTAATTGTCTGGCTAATTGTTTGGCCTCGGAGCTGTCTATTTCCGATTGTCTAATTCTCATTAGAATGCCAGCTGACACCGAGTCCTCCAAAGCTCCCTTTAGCTGCTTTTAACCACTTCTGGACTAATTTGGTGGTGTTGAAAGCACTTAAAGAAAGGCAACCAACAATAAGAAACACAGTGCAAATGTTTCTCTTCTCTAATGCATTCAACATTTTAAATCTTGGCCATAAAGGAGTTTTGATGCTGGTTTAAATGCATGTATCCCTACAGAGTCACAGCATTGTCAGTGGTGTTCACAAGTGTGTAAAATATGTGGACTGAAAATCTATGCTTCAGTCCTTGATCTGAAATATCTCCTTCTGAAACCAATGGGTTTTTTCACCCCATGAAAAAGGAATGAATCAGGATGGCAGGATGCAGGTTCCCAGCGAAAGAAAGGATCAGTCTGTATTACAGTGCTCTTTGTTAACCCTGCGTTAAGCATGTCTGAGGACAGCCTACAAAACCTGAATGAGACTAAATCTTGGCTACGCACTCTAAATTCAGCGCCGTATATATTTTGCTAATTTTTCCCTTGGTAATACTTCAGCACCCATTTGGCTTAGTCCATAAACATAGATAGAAAATTTTCTTGCTCCTTCGGTTGTCTTCTTTGAACAGCTGTCAGTGATCTAGTGAGTCACTTGAGATTGGCCAAAGTTTGTTGCCATCGAACTGAACAAACACAAGCAGGTAGGAAATTCAGTGGGGCAAGACTCCCTCAGAGTCATGTTTCCCGCCACCACTGCCTTGAGAGAAGATGGAGGGAAAAGTGTGGTTTTGCCATGTTTCAAGTGACATTTACTAACCTAAAACCTAGAGAAGGGTTAAAACATGGCCAGCTACTGAAACTGGAGGGTATAGATCTGATGATGGTTTATTGCCGGTTTTAGCACTGGATTCCTTGATCACCAATGGAGGAGAAGAGTAGAAAAGGCTTCGGTGTTGCAGTGGTGGAGGATTCACTGTCTTCCTGCAGATGGGGGGACCTCTTGTTTAACTAGGGAGCATTGGCCACTGGGAGCCAGTGCCCCAGGGCTCCCCTTTGCTGCATCCTACCAGCTCGTTAAGCAGAATGAAAGGTTTTAGGGAGCCTTACAGTTTGGAAGGGTATTCATGGGCTTTCCCTGCCTCCCTGTCCGATGCAGCCCGATGAGCAGATGGGCGGAGATGAGGGAAGCCCTGGCAGCATCTCTGCTGCCCCTTGTCAGCTGGCATGTCACCCATCAGCCAGGGCACCCGGGACACCCAGCGTCCAGGTCACCTGTCCCTGGCAGCCATGGCAGTGTGTTTTGGAAGCATTGCGTTTGATAACTTTCAAAACCGAAATACTGCAAGATTGCTGCTTCCTACAAATGTGGTCTTTGCAGATTTTCCTCTCAATTCTATGCAGCTTCCCTTTATATCTTGTTTAGAAGATGTAGTAGCAAATTTTTATATCAACTATTTCTTCTTATGTAAAAAATAAAAGGTGAAGGAGAATAAATCTTATCTCATCTTGCAACTTGGGGTGCCTATTCCAAAACCAGGTCTGGGAGACCACAGCCAGAGTGACTGTGGTTCAAAAAGCAACACAAGGCCACCAGTTCAGCCTGGCAGCTTTTCTTCCCATCCTGGAACGGGGCATTCCCTACATTTTTCATTTTTTTCCGCTGCTCTGACAGGCTTCATTTCCCAAGCATCCTTTTTTAAAAGTGCTTGAATGACTTTTGCCATGAATTCCTCTTCCTTTCTTGCTTTCTAGAAAATGAGTATTCTCCCCTGACATTTTCTCCTGTCTCACGGAAGAGGAGACTGAGCTACTGGTGTCTCCTTCAGCTGTGAACACAGATGGAATTTATGGCTTTTGGGGTTGTATTTATAACTGTTTTAAAAGCATGGCAAATGTCATCTGCAAGAGCTCCTGTTAGGCTGTTTCTCCCTGGGCACCACGCGCTTCGCAACTGCTGCGGCACACGAGGCAGGGACCCTCGGCTTGGTGAGAATTATTGCTTTTGTAGCTATAGACTCTTCTACGTGTTGTTCAAGGGTTTACCTGAATGTGACTCTTGCTTGAATCATACACTTCATGTGAGCCATGTTCTTTCTGTATAGAGGAATCACACACACCACCACTCCGCCTGACTCACACAGGGATTGGTTAAAATGGAAGAGAATGCCACACATTGCCTATTACATGCATTTTTTCAGCTTTGTGCATGCATTTAAACTTCTAATTGCCTTTAGGTCTCACAACCTTTTAATCTTTTTTGGCTTTGCATTTGTGGTTTTGTTTGTTTGTTTGTTTTCCAATTGGTTATAACTCAATTCTCTAGCCTGAATTTTTCAGACATCCACAAGTACCTGGTTAATTTTTCCTTTTAGCCTAGGTTCCTAAGGAAACAAATTTCATCCAGTTGTGCTTCTTGTCCGTAATAACTTCTGGGCAATTTTTCAACCAAATTTGATAGAAGGTTAAAGGTCTGCAACGTGCAAGTTCCTGCAGTTTCCATGAAAATTAGTCTGGTTAGAAGAACGAGGAAGAAATTAAGCTGGCACTGGAGGAAAGGCAGCTGTCACTCAGTTTTCAGTGGCAGCAGCCAGCAGGATCTGGCCACAGTGGTTTGTCCCACCATACAGGCTGAGAACATGGGAGGGAGCCGAGCAAACTGCTGGATGGCGGTGGGATTTTGAGGACACGGGGAACCAACTCTCAATAAACTGGAGTTTACTAGATCCATTGCTCATGGAATTACTTTATTAACTATGAAAGGTAAACATTTTCCTTCCTCCTGATTTTGTGTCGTTTCTTTTCAAGCCAACGTTTCTGCAATACAAGAATCTAATGTTAGCACAACTTCCCCAGAAGAGATTTCCAAGACTCTCTGCTCCCAGCAGCTCTTACCGAAATTAATGGGAGCTGCTGGGGCTCATTGCTTCCAAAAATAAAAACACTTTGCCAGTGGTGCAGATGCAGATGTCTAAATTTAAGCTGTAGTTTTTGAGCATCTGGGGCCTAAATCCATGTCTGAGCACTTCAAAACAAGTGGCCTGATTTTTATAGTTACTGAACAGCCTTACTGAAGTCAAGGGGCTTTCAGGCTGTGCGGATCAGACTGTATGTGCAAGTAGATATAGGTAGCTGAAATAGATAGAGGTAGCTGAAATTTAGGTGCACAAATTGGAGCACATGGGCTGTGCACCTGAGAGCGGGGGTTTTCAAAGCATTCAGCCTTGGCATTAATGACCTTATTGAAGTCGCTGGAGTCCAGAGGGAAAGAGTTAAGTCAACACAGAGCACTTCAGAAAGCTCCCGGCTCAGCATGTACATCTGCGTTTAAGAAGGATGCTGGAATAAAAAATACTTTGCAGGTGCAACGTGGCCAAATTAGTGCGGTGGAAGAAACCCTAAGTTTTTTACATCCTTGGACTGGAGCAGCAGCTCTTGCAGCTTAATGCTACACACATACTGGGGGCTTTTTTTGTATTTATTTTTGCTGTGTGCCTTGTTGTTTTAAGAAAAAGGAACAAACAGGGAGCAGTTGGCTGGCAGGGCCTGCGAGCTCGGCGGGAGCTGCCAACGGGCCTTGCTGGCGCTTAGCAGAGAAAAGCGGGCTGGTGGAGCCACAACCGCTTGCAAACCCCTCCTGCCCCATCCTGCCCGCTCAATGCGGCTTTGTGTGGATCCAGGGGCTGCCCAGGCACAGCAGCCTTCGGATTCACTCCCTTTAACCCTTTCCTAGCTCTACAGCAGGATTTTGATCCCAGCTTGCTTTTTGGGCTTGTTTTCCTTCTCCCACCCTTGGGAAAAAAAAGGATGCAAAACAAACAGACAACACTCCCTTCCCCCAACCCCCGCCCTGAAAACAAACCAAAAAATCACCTTCTTTGAGGCCCGATTCAGCACAAATTAAACAAACAGGAGTTTAGATGTTGCTGACAAGGGAGCTGATCTTTAAGCGTTGAAAAGTTCAGTCCGTAGCTGTTATAGCCTGAACCAACACTCCGTCCTCAATCATGCGGGAGAGGTACCATGGTTGAACGAAAAGAGGCAGGATTTATTTGATCAGAGGTAGATGATTTATCACCTTTTGTTTGACAGCTGCAGGATTAAATGTACTATTGAGTCAGAGGTGGCTGCCTTTAAGGAGATTTACCTGTAAATGTGCCCCCAGAGTGAAACAGTCTGGATTTAATAAAGATGCCAGATTTACCACAAGCAAATGAGAGGCTACAGAGGCCCACATGATTAAGTGACAAAATGGAGCTGGAAACTGGGAGGAAATTAGGTGAAACACAAGGGAATGACAGCTTGAAAATATGGACTGAAAAGCAGGAGGGGATAAAACACCTGGGCAGGAGACTTGAGAGGCTCTTAGGTGCGAAGAGGCAGGAGAAACGCTGTTCAGTTGCCCTTATATAGCACTGGCCTTGAGTCTTTGCCTGTCCTCCGCTGGAAAATGTGGCAAAACATTGCCAAAGGTTCCTAGTGCTATTTATGGAAATGAGATAAAATTGAAGCCAGGTTTGGGGTAAGCAAAACCTCCTTGTTCCAGAGCTGTAAAACCAAAACCCTGGTTTGGATTAAGGACCTGCTGGATCTGCATCTTCTGAGATGGTGAGGGGGGAGCTGATAGGCAAGTAACCCCATCAGTACGTCGCTCTGCCTTGGAGAGCTGCTGGGAGCCGGCTGTCACCGCAATGCGATACTGCAGAGCTCTTGTGCTCTGCCCATTTGTTTAAACTTGACAGAAACTCAAGCCCTTAATCTGCAACAGTTTATTTGAACAGTCCGGGAAGACAAGGTGGTTGTTGTTGTTGTTGTTTGAAGTCGTGTGATTGAAAAATTTATACTAAAGATTTGTGGATGTATGTCCACCTGAATATGTGAGGATCTGCCTGTGGAGTACCCAACATTGGGAAGTAAAAACTGTGTCCATATGGGGGCCAAGGTCTGAGTCCCAAAGACAGTCATTGACGAGTCACCTGGAAAAGCTGTACACAAGCACCCAACACACAAAGTTCACGGGATATCCCCATCCCTGCGTGTAGGTGTCCATTTACCCAGGCTTTTGCAGGCTGGGAGTGACCTGTCCCTTTGGCTGGGTTCACATGCACGCATGCTCAGAGGACACATCTTTGGTGTTGCCTTCTAAAATCTGGCCCTAATTTCAGGCCAATTTACTATTCCAATGAAATGAACTGCAAAACATATGGCGCAAATAGCGTTCGCCTAAATGGACTGAGCGGTTCAGGTTTGATTTGTGACTTTTCTTTACATTGCCGTTCACGTGGGAGTCCCTGATAGGTCCTTAAACAGAATAAACCCAAACCCGTGCACAGCTGCCTTTCATCAGGGAGGGGGCTGCACACAGGCTCCAGAGCGGGGCATCGTCTGGGGCAATTGCTGCAGCTACCGGGGAGGACGGGGCACGCACGGCGCGGGCAGCGGCTGCGGCAAAGGAGGGAGACAGGCTGCGGTTTGCCTTGTGCCTGTTTGTCTTCAAGAGGGGCATTACAGCCATTTCCAGAAATTTGGTCTTGGGGTGGGGAAGAAGAGAGAGGGAGAAGAAAGAAATCATTTAAAAAACGCCACCACGATGGAGATTTGGTAGTGGGTTTTTAATCACGTTTAGACATAAATCCTTTGAGTTCACAATTTCCATAGATTACTGGCATCTGTGGACCCCAGATAGACTGTAATCACTAAGATTGTTCTAATCTTCCTATGAGAGGTTTTTCAAAGGAAGTATTGAATTACAACAATTCTTAGCAGGGCTGGGTTTTAACTTGCAAGAAAGTGTTTTAAGCCCAAATGCATATATTAGTGCCAGGGCTATAAAGTGAGGTTATAACGCTTGTGACTTTCATACATCCTGATGTGTAATTTGCTATCTGGACAATAAAACTTCACAAGAGACACACACGCTCAGCTGCACCCAGTGGTGAGTATATTACAAACCACCAGGCCCCTGTTGTCATCTTTGGACCTTCTGTGTGACGGTCCTTTGAAGCACATCTCTGCTCATGCACCAAGGTTGAGTTGTGCCCCAATTGAATCTTGCTGCAGCGTAGCATTTCATGGCATTGCCCTGTGTGCCTTCCTCCAAACTCAGCTCTCATCACAGTCTGGAAGTGAGTGGAGTTAAAAATGGTGTGGTTGTAAAGAGATCTCTTTGGCATGGAAAACTTTGTACAGATAAAGCTGTGGTCCCTGCCCGTTAGCAGAGCATGCAGGGGAACATCAGTGAACGTCAGCAGAATAAATCTAATTCTGCTCACACCTATATAAATGCAAGCTGGAATTGCTTCTACTGAACATGCTAGAGGGATGCAGGAAGCTGGCGTGAGATGGAAAACCCAATTGCTGTGTCAGATTCATCACTGGTACACGAAAACGAATGGAATTACACTAGGGATTATACTGTCCCCATATGGGTTTTTATGCCTAGTAACTCCTCAGCCTTAATGGGTATCAAATTTTCGCCTGCTATACTGAGTCGCACAGCTGAATGCTTTTGCTCCAGTGCTAAGGGATTAAATAGACAATTGAGGTTTCTCAGAAAGGATGTAGAAAATGTAAATCAAAAACAGTCACTGGAACTGGTTGCAGTGCTGACAGCCCTTACAATGCACGCTGCCTCCGACCGCTGCAGTGACCGGCTGCAGCAGCGCCCGGGCTGATGCAGGGCAGCATCGGGGCCGTACACGGGGAGAACGGGCATGGAACTGAGAGACCGTGAGCCACCAACAGCTGGCTCCAAGGGTTGCCATGTGCAAGCTGGGAAGCTGAATTCAGTCTTCCCAAGCTGCTGGGGAAGCTGGTGTGTCCCTGGTGTGGGGAGCTGCTGGTGCCACATCCAGCTCTGGGTCCTCAGTACTGGAAAGACATGGACCTGTTGGAGAGGGGCCAGAGGAGCGACAGAAATGATCAGAGGCTGGAACAGCTCTGCTGGGAGGACAGGCTGAGAGAGTTGGGGTTGTTCAGCCTGGAGAAGAGGAGGCTCCAGGGAGACCTTATTGCAGCTTTTCAGTGCTTAAAAAGGAAGATGAGGACAGACTTTTTAGCAGGGTCTGTTGTGACAGGACAAGGAGTAATGATTTTAAACCAAAGGAGGGGAGATTCAGACCAGACATGAGGAGGAAATTTTTTACAATGAGGGTGGTGAGACACTGGCCCAAGGTTGCCCAGACAAGTGGTAGATGCCCCATCCCTGGAGACATCCCAGGCCAGGCTGGACGGGGCTCTGAGCAACCTGATCTGGGTGAAGATGTCCCTGCTCATGGCAGGGGGGTTGGACTAGATGAGCTTTGAAGGTCCCTTCCAACCGAAACTATTCTATGATTCCAGGATCTGATGGTGGCTGTGCTCTAGCTAGCGGAGCTGTGCTCTGCAGGACTGTGCCTCTCAGCTCAGTGGCTCTGCCTTACTTAACACGCTGCTCACCAGCCAGACACCAGGGAGGGGAAATGTTTGCCTTTGCATTGCATTTGGATAGCTCTGAAATTTTAGGGCCTGTCAGGAAGGTCTGGAGGAGTGTAAGGCAATGCTATGCCTGTCTTGAGAAGAAAAGGACTTGGCCTTGAGAACAAATTCATACTGTGCTGTATTACTCTACAATCAAAATGATCCAGCTTACCAGAAGGTAAAGATTTTTGTTACCTTCTTGGGAACTAGTAAGCACTCCTTTTACAACAATGCAAGTTTCCAGTTTGGGGTTTACTTAGGGGAAAAAAAAGACAAACAAAAAAAAAACAAAAACCAAAAAACGTTGTTGGTGACATTTGCTTTGGGCTTTTTGTTTGTTTTGGAGGAATACTACTTCCCTGCAAGGGACCACAGAAATTCATTCTCCACAGCTGTGTGAAAGCCAAGCTGTGCAGACAAAACCTGTTCCAAGCACTTGTTGATGTTCATGCAGACTCCACTTTGTGTGATGGGACAACAAGTAGTGACCATGACAGAACACTGTAATGATAACTCCCTGAATCAGTGGGATATTGTCATCACCATGAGGTTGAGCTGGTTGCCTTGTCTTAAGTAGAGGGAAGATTAAGAGTTTGGGAAAGACAATGCCAAGCACCACCACAATGTGCTCAGTGTTAGTAGCTGTTGGTTTTCTACCGTGCCATGATGGTGCGAAATGAATCTCTGGGGTCTTTTCTGAAGACAGCTGTGAAGTGGTTTTGGTCAGCACGGTCTGCAGTGGTGTTGATGGTGCCAAGAGGAAGATGGTCACACTCTGGTATGGTCTCATGAACCAAGGATGCCTCTGTACAGTTTTGGCAGCCACACCTACATATTTTACTTTCCTGTGTGATAACCCACCATGCCCCACTGTTGGACTTCACAAGGTACTGCAGAGCTTGGTCTGGACTTCTTCTCCATCGCCCTGTCCTAGGATCTGGGTGTGCAAATATGCATGTTTCTTGCATTGTGGAGCTTGTGCTTGTCAGTGTGCTGGGAGTTTCTCCCCTCTGTTTCCCAAGGGAAGCTTGGCCTGATTTTGTATGCAGAGCTTAGCCCAGTTTCAGTGGGAGTGAGATATTTCCCAGGGTCCATTAAACTCCTTTGGCTCTGAGTGGGCTGTCTCCATTATTCGATTACTTGTTCACCATATGTGTCAGCTTGCATGTACATCCTGGCTTAAGCAACTTGTCATGGTGTCACCCTTTCTACAACATGCATGTGGAATGGTTATCTGTGTTCCCTCCAAGCTGAAGCAGCGTGACTTCAGTCCACAGGTCAGCCCTCTTGGCTGGGAACTGCAGAAGTGACCTCACGGGTGTGATGATAGGGCACGAGGCTTCTTGAAAAGCAATCAAATATTTGAGGAGACATTGCACATCCCAGTTGCCTTCAGGTGGGACCAGATGGGAGGGCTGGTGGTGAGCTCAGTGCCTCTGGCAGCTGGATCTGCACAGCTGTGCTATGGAAAAGCAGCCCGTTGCATTCCCTGCACGTACTCTTGACGTGTGGCTGCTTCCCTCCCAGTTCATTATCAGCCTCTCCGAGGGCACCAAACAAATGCAGGTGTGTGGGAGCTGATGTGCTCTGTCCAAGTGGTTTGTATGACTCGGCGCTCCTTGCAAGTGTAACTGGTCTCAGAGGTTGGATTCCTTCTCCTATGTCTCCTTGCTCTGTGGGTCTTCTCTTTTTCACCTCCTGTTTATTTCCTCTCTGCTGTCAGCAGATCAGCAGGACACATTAGCTGAAGCATAATTCTGGACTAGAGCTGGCTCCCATCTACTCTGTTTGGAGTGGCCTCACCTCACATGGTCATATATGCATGTCCAAAAATATTCTTCAACTTTAGCAGAGACCTATGGAAGAGCAGCATATATATGTGCAACAAGAGTAGCGATTAGACTGATGGAGCTGCCTGAATTGTCACAGGCTTTGTACAGACTTCTGTCTCTCAGACTGGACTGCATTCGTGACTTAAATGGATGCTTTATCTTGATTTACTGGAGGTTCGTTTACAAATACAATAGGATTATGAAATACAGAAATCCTCAAGTAGATTATTCTTCACAGAGGGGATATTTTCTCTGCCTCTTACCTTTCTGAGTTTAAAACCAATGATTTAATAGCTGAGAACTATCAGGGGAAGACAGCGCTCTTTATTTTTCTCTGACATATGCTATGGTGAATTAATAATAATTCTGTGGAAGGCAGTGACATGGTAGTAAGCAGGATAAATCTTGTTGAGTAAGAAACATATGAGTGCAAGTCACATTTATTTTCCACAGCATGTAGGCAAAACCCTTGGATCTAGTTCAAAAGAGGCCATGGTTTGATTTAGGCCCAAATTACCATGACTGAAGCCACAATGCCTTAGCTGAGGTGTGGAGTTCTCCATGTGCATACATGCTCTTAGCCCGGAGCCAATGTAAAAGGCTTATTTCAACCTCGGTTAATTGCAGGCTAAATTAGGACAAATTACCTTGCTGCAGTCTTCCAGTATGTGCAAGGTGAGTTACCAGGGCTCACCTGACCCATGTGGTAGGATCCAGCTCCAGACTGTAACTACATTGTTATAGTATCTAAACTCCTCCTTTACTCAATGGAGACCTAGGCAATGCAATCAGTAGAGTCCTGGGAGCAACTCAGCTGACCAAATGTTGCCTTTTCCTATATGTGAATAGGGTTGTGTTCATCTGTCTCAGCATGTTGTGGATGTCAGACCTTGCCCAAACTCTGAGTTGTCCGTGGTGTTTAGCATGTCATTTGACTTCCATTGGGACTATGTATGGAACAAGGCTCTATACATCCTGAGTAATGGTATCAAATACTCTGAGATATTGAGATGCAAAGTACTGTGTCAGGCACACTCTTACTTTTATTTGAGCTGTTTCTGAAGGGCTGCATACTGACAGTGCTTTGCACCCCTGAGACCAAGACTGTGAGATGCATAGCAACCTTTATTGACTCATTGGATAGAATAAATCAGAGGCATGTTGGAATAATGCAGTATTTCACAAGATTACACTCATATTGATCTTTCCTATCTGTGATTATTTCTGCTGCAGAGGTGACGTACAATGACATCTTAACTCCATGGCATAGCGAAAGAACTGCTATGATCCTTCATTGGTAGATGGAGTGCAGAGAGCCAGAGACACAGCACCGCAAAGAGTGGTGACACAATCATGTTCCAAGGTGGTACAAACATTATTACCTGTTTGAACAGCCCATGATTGATTTCTGCCTGAAGATAACTCAAATTCTCCCAGACATTTCACTGGCACAGCTCACCATTCCCAATAGACAATTTGAAAGGTGTATTCAGACCCTACTTTGGAAGCTAGAAGAGGGTAATGATTTGCATGTGGTGTGTGGTGTGTTGGTGGTGGTGAACACCAGAGAACAACCTTAGAGGTATTTAATTTCCTAGCAGAGACACAGGTCTATGTCTTGTCCATAAAATCACACAAAGAGTTAGGGCGGAGCCTTCTAAACCCTTGCCTTAACAGCAGCTTAATATGCCTGGCAACCAGGTAAAAAGACAGCAAAGCATGGCATGTAGGGAGATGGAAAAAGCCACAACAGTTCCTTTCCTTGGGGAAGCATGCAGGACGATGGTGCCCAGGCCGCTGAAGATCTGGAGATCTGTGTGGGTGAGGCTGCGTGGCACAGTACGGAGCGATGCTGGGAGCCATGAGAAAGCCAGGGGAAGCTAGTGTGGAAAATGTGGTGTTTGACCTCTTCCTTGTATTATTTTTCTAACAGAACATTTTCTGGTTTGTTTGTTGCCACACAACCATGCTGGCCACAGACTTGCCCATAAACCTTAGCGATGTGGGATAGTTCTCTGAGCTGGTCATTTATTTCCCCCCACACTAGACGATTCATAACATTTCCCTATTTAATTTGTAGAAATTCAGATAAAAACTACAAGAGGAAAAAAGCATGGTCCATCGTCACCAGAGAGCTGTGCCACTTCCTTCCATCTGATGACTAATTGTAGATTTTCTTAAACCTTATTCCTTGGTATCATTTGGATTCCTGACAACTCCACTCTCCCATGGGATGAGTAAATATCAGTCTGTTCCCAGGAAGATTAACTAGTAAAATAATTGAGAGGGAAAAAAAACAAAACAAAACAACCACAACTTTTCAGCATGTTGCACTTAGACTGCCCTCCAGACTTCCCTTAGACTCTGCAGGCTTTGTTTTTAAGGTGCTTTAATTTGCCTACATTCATAAAATCTTGGAGTGTCTAAAAAAAAAAGCCATTTTTTTTTTCTCACCAAAGCAGCTAATTTGAGAAGGGATTTAGCACTTTGAATAAAAACCTTTGGTCTGCTAGGGAAAGAAATTGCTAAAACTACAGTCCATTGTTGCCTGCAACAGCGCAGAATCTCTCTTGGTTGATTTAAGTCAAGTACAGACTTGAACAGTAATGAAGTGTGGAGCACCGAACAGGCATGAAAGCAATCCCTGTCCATTGCAACACCATGAATTTCAGTGAAGGCAGATTTCCCTCAGCATCCCTGGGAAGAGGGATTTACTTCGTTTTAGTGATTAGAAACTTGCGCTCTTTGTGTCAGCTGCTGATCTAGGCTATCCCTGCGGTCAGTGGAGAGAGGTAAGAATGTTCAGAAAGAGACTGTCCCGACCTTTGGGTGGGTTGAATTGTCCTCTGGTGGTGCTTCTCCCCACACTGACTGTGTCCTGGGGCAAGGATGGAGGCTGAATCCCATGTTAGATGTCAGCACAACACACAGGGCTGCTTAGTTGTGGGAGAGGGAACTGGGAAGCAGCAAAGGCAGGATAACAAGATGGCAAAGCTTAACACAAGCCTGACCATTGCCACCCTTTCTGTAGCACTGCTGAGGGGACACTGGTCTTTCTCTTCCTCTGTGACCTGCTGCACAGAAGGAGCATGGGCAATGCTGGTCCTAGGGTAACGAGAGTCTGTGACGGGTCTCGTGGACCTCTTCCATGCGTTAACCTCTTGGTTATTTGGTCAACTTGATGTTGTTTCACCCGCTGGATTTCTGCTCACCTGGTCCATCCAAACGTGTTCAGAAATCAAAGTCTTGTGCAGCCGCTTCACTTGGCTTTAAAACACAGTTCACTGTAGCTGGTGCTATGGAGACACGAAGCACTGGCAAAGTGGAGGACTTCATTTCACAGACACTTGGCTTTCCTTTTGCATTTGCAGCAAAGGCTCAGGATCCAGCCTTTTAAACTGAGTTTCTTAACTGAATTTCACTGAAGATGGATTAAAACAGACATCTCAAATACAGTGGAGTGATTTATAGCATCTGACTCTACAGGCTTCTGGGATCAAGTTTGTATAGCAGATGCTCAGCATACACCAGCTAATCTCTGCCATTGACACCAGCTGAGGACTGTTTACTTCATTACCCAAACATGATAATGGCCTGCTCCCACTTCCCCTGACATTTTATCCAGGGAATACAAAGCTCTCTCCTCATGTTAGTGAGTTAATCAGCGTGACACCCCTCTGAGCAAGTTTGCCCAAACGTAAAATGAGGCGTGGAGAACCTGAAAGACCTACCCACATTCACCCTGTGCAAACTGGGATTGAACTGCAAATGCCACCTACCTTGTCCCCAGTCGTTAGGAACAGCCTAACCTAAAGTAACAGAACTTTACGCAAAAACATAGCTCTCCGTTTGGCTTCTTTTGGTTGATTTTTGTTTGTTTGTGGTTATGGTAGTCCTACTAATGTTTAGGAGGGTCACTTTTTGTCTACTAGGTCAGGTCTTTTGCCATTGTAGTTAGCAAAGACTTGATGCACTGGAACACAAAGGTGAGTCATTTTTTCTCAGGTTTCTCCTCAGGATGACACATATAGTTTTGTTTCTGAAATGCATAAAGCACCCTGGGACTCAAGGCAGTTCTGGGCTTTGAGGATAAAGGAGAGGGGGGAAAAAAAGGACTTGGGATTTCTCTTGTGATCTAAACTTCATGTCAGGTAGGAAATTATTTGTGTGACTTCAGGAAATTCGCCAGTTTGAGCAGGGAAGGTTCAGGAGTTAAATCTGTACTTCTTGTTAATTAAATGGAACATGCACATCTGCCTCGGAGAGTGGGTCAGGAACATGGATGCTGCCTCTCCAGTGCAGCTGATGGTTAAAATTGTACAGTCTAAACTGAAACACACATTAACCTGAGTGATTCCTCTCTGATCACAGTGAAGGTTTCCAACACAGATTATAATAAAGCCGTGTGCTCTATACAACAGATGGAAATCTCCTTCTGCCCATTGTCTCTCCAGGAAGGGGTAGCAAGTGCAAGGAAGCCGCTCTCCCAGAAGCCATCATTGTTTGAGATTGTGCCTCCTTACTGGTGTGGAAGAGTTTGAATGTTAGAAAAACAAAGCGTATATCCTGAAGACATGGGAAATATTTTATCTGTTTTGCACTTGTGCAAAATACAGAAATACAGGAGGGCAGACTGTGAACCATCCATGCAGGACATAAGCAGCTGCAGGTCCATATCTGTCATCAGGGATCCTCCTTGGCATGTGATGGTGGAGCAGCAAAGCCAAGTCTCTGCCCTGTCTGCTCCCTTCGGTAGGGCAGTGAGAGCAGGCAGGCCTGAGGAGCACCAGTGACTTGTGGTTGTGCCACCATCAGGCCCTAAAAATGCACAAAGTCTCACCTGATGTGAAGGCAGCTCCTTGGTTCACTGCAGTGACAGGACCTGGGTCACTTACACGGAATTTAGCCTTCCCTGAGCTGGTTTAGGGTCACAGCTACTCCTGTCTTGGGTTGAGCAATGGCACAGAGCAGTTGATTTCACTTCAGCTTCCAGTCGCCCTCCAGTCTGGGTGGCCCAGGTTTGGCTTTGACTGTAGGCTGACAAGATGCAAATTTAACCCTTGCATGTTCAAGGATACAATCTACATTTAAATGAAGAGCTGTGATTTCTCTCCTTAACACATTGTGGCAGACTTTCTATTAGGAGGTGGTGGATGCTAGCAGAGATGGGCCTGGAAAGGGCACTGACAGGGTGGTACCAGGATGCTCGATCCACCCCAGCCAGGTGTTGTCCTGCTGGTGAGATGCACCCCAGCCCTGGTCCTCCTGACCACAGGAGCAGGTCTGGCATGTGTAGCATGGCGAGGACAGCCAGTGGGGTTGATTGTCCTGATTTAGGCTCTGGTGGCCTGGTACAGGGATGTACCACAAAGGGACGTCCAGATAGCACCGCTCACACAGCTCACATGCCTCATGAAGCCTTTTCCCATTTTCCCTTTTCATCACTGTTTCTCACCCCCACTTTTCTCCCAAATAAATGACCCACCCTGGTCACTTTGGTCCCTGCCCACAGGGGCAGACGCACTTCACAGGCAGAGAAAGTCTGGAAATAGTGCTGGTATGAAGCTGCAAGCAGAGGTATAAAACATCATAATTTTTTGATGCACAAAGCCAGACTCTGCTCAATTCAGGATTTGTCAAAGCATCTAGAGAACAACTCATATATTTTTTTTTCCATGTCTCCAAACAAGCCACCATTGGGCTACATCCCTGTAGCAAGTGTTGGCCAGACCTTTCATAATCTTGTTTATAGCTCACTTTTGGGCTTGTTGCATGCAGTGGACACTTGTGTGTCACTTCAGGCAGCAGCAGGTGAAACACCGAGAGAGAAAAAGATTAAAGCTTCTGGAGGAGCACTGTTGCCAATGGAATGATTATTTTTTTTTACATTATTTTGATTTAGCAGCAATATGAAATGTATTGAGGCAGATCACAAGTTTGATGTATGTTTTCTAATAACACGTAATGGACAACTGAATGATAAAGTGGTTTAAAACTATTCAATGGGATCTGCCATAATCAAACCAGCAACTTGATTACAAATTTGAGAATGGCAAGGGTCACCCTATACTTACAAAAGGATAAATCAGATCGCATACACATAGACATGCGCACTGGTGTATGGTAAAAACACATACATAGGAATTTATAAGCTACGTACACGCATGCATGCACACTAATCTGTGGATATTTGAACATATGTGGAGGTATACCTATGGCCAAAATTTCCCTCTCAAGCTAAGTGAATTACTCACTTTAATGCATTGTCATTCTCAACGGGGGTTCCTTGAGTCTCAAGAGATACACCTTTACCACAGCTTCATGGAGCCTGTTCATTGCGAGATGACCGTGAGGGCTGTCCCACCTCAGGGGGACACTCAAGGTGGCACAGGACTCACTCAGGATCGCTATTTATCGGTCACCAAATCATTGACTTTAATCAATGTTTTTCCACTCTGGCCACACATAGGATGAGGTAATATTTGGGTGTTTCCCACCGTTTGTCTATGCCCAGAACTTTTCTGATCGTATGGTTCTGGTACTGTCCCACCGGGGCTGCGACCCAGGTAGCAGGTGCAGCAGGCTACCAGCAGTGACTGATGGTGGCCACCTTTCCCAGGCAGAAGGGGGATCTTTTCCCACACGGCAGGAGCCCCACGAGCGCGGAGGGGGAGCCTCAGTGCTCCGACTCACTACACTTGCATAATGGGAATTGTTCTCCCCAACATGCCTGACTTGCCCTGATATTCAAGTGGCCCAGGAGGGGGGGGGCGCAACCACCACACGCACTCTGCAGCATTGTTGCTTAGCCATGCATGCGGTACATCTAAAAATAACAGCTAATGGAATGGGGAGCCAAGATGATCTGTTGATTTATAATCGTTTTTTTTCCTGGTTTGTTGCTTGAGTGCCCTCCCCGCTGAAATTTGACATTGCAGCCAGACTGCCATTAGATAATCAACAAATGCTCTTCTCTTCGTCACTCTATCGCCCTTTGAATTTCTTGGCAGGAGCCATTCTTTTCTAATATCATCCAGGCAAATTAGAAAGGTGACTTCTAGATTAATCAAAGCATCTTGTTCTCTTCCAGTGATAGTTGCAAGATAATGTGTATAGGTTAAGAACCAGTGTGAGATACATGTTCGAATCTGACCTGTATCTAAGAAACATACTTTGGCTGGATTTATAGATCTGAGTTTGTATCATTGGTTTGCATCAAGAAACATGGAGATAATAAATGTAGCTGTCCAGACTTTCTTCCTCCCCAGTTTCAGAATTAATCCAGGAGTTGTCTTTGGAAAAAGGTTTTTGTCACTAGTGAAACAAAAACATGCGAGTCTATTGATCTCTTTGCATAGTTTTTTTACTTTTAAAGGCACAGTAGATCATACACTGAGAAAGTAATATTTTATGGTTTGTAGAAAATAAATCTGTTTTATCACTGCAATAAAAAAGGAGCCAGATGTTTAGAGGAACACGTTCCATATGGAAGAGGCTTCAAGTTGTGGAACTTGCTAAAACCATGCAAAGCTGCAATTACAGAGAAAACAGGAAAAGAGCTTCCTCCCTGAGCATGCACCATTTCCCAAGGAGGAAACGAGCCTTTTTTCTCTGTTCTTTGTTGATTTGGAAGCAGAGAGACAACTATGAAGTCATGACCATAAAAGGCTTATGCTGGCGATGACATCAGTGGTAAAACCGCCCTCCTTCCCTCCCCACAACAACTCCGACTACACTTTTAAGAGACTTCTGCTTCCCCTATAAAAAGGTGGAAGATGCATTGATTTCTTTTTTTTGCGGCCAATGCAGTATTTAATATCGGAATACCGGCACTGTCCCTTTCATGAACATACTTCCAGCTTTGCAGAGAGCTGAGGCACCTACTAAATTTCCATGAAACGAAACAAAGCGCCTCCTTAATTAGCTCATTTAGTCTCTCTTTACGACCTGAAGCCCCACGGCGCTGAGGTGTGACCTGCCGCATCCCCAGCCGTGCCTCGCTGCCTGCTGGGGGTGGAAATCGCTGGCTTCAACCCAGCGGCGAGTGGTTATTGCCTAAAGTGTCATTTAATGGGAGGAGGAACAACGCGGTACTATGCTATGGAGCGTGTTTAATTGCATTTAGTTTTTAATGGGGGCTAAAAGAGGTCCGCATGCTGCTAAAGGAGAGCAGTGGTGATTCCGTGGCTTTCTGAGGACCTGTGTGCTCCTCTGCCCAACACTCCTGAGTGAGGTTGGATGCTGGTGTTATCACCGCTTGGGATTTAATCCTAAAACCTACAGCATTTTGCTGCAACCCCTAGGGCGATTGCATGAGAAACTGAGCATTTGAGCTCCCCAAATGCCGTGTTGGGTGTTGTAGCAATGTTGCGTCTTCGTCTTACCTTTAAGTCAGGCTCTCGTTAGCATGGCCTAAGCTGGAGGTGCCATGGGGAGGCCTGAGGAGCAAAGGAAACCTCTTGAATTCCAGCTCTGTAAACCAGAGTTGAAACTTGTATTTATGCCGTGAAGCATCTGATTTCTGCCTGGTGTTGTAGCTGTAAGTTTTGAGCAGAAAAATGAGGCAAAATATGACCTAAACTTGATCTTTGTGCAAATATATCCCAGGAGGCCAGTAAAAAAATCCCAGATCTGTTGTGCTGCAGCTATGTTGGGTTTTCTACATATTTTTGTGACTTCTGGAGCTTTATCCTCTGCCTTGCAAGTGCTTGCAGTCACCCATGCGTTTTCTCCTCTGAATTTCTGCTGGGCAATTCTGAGTAGGTGTTTGGAAGAGGAAATACTTTCCCTCTTTTAACCCGTGCAGTGGTTATCTCTTCCCTTGTGATGGATTTCCCCATCTTGCTCCTAGATGTTGCTTGTTCTTGATGTCATGTTTCATTTCTAAGCCTGAGCTATATCTGCCTGCTAGCTGGCTGTACCTCAGAGAGCTATAGGGACCACCTTGCAAACTGGTGACCATAATGTACATGTGACATTGTAGCAGAGATGAGGAGGTGGGTGAAAACAGCGCTATGACATTCAGACTTGATGCTGAAGCCCGAGAAGGTACGAGTGGCTTTTTGAATCAAGCGGTCACAAGGTAAGGTGTGATTTCAGGAGTCACAGCCAGCACCATCTGACATTCTTCTGTCCTCCATCTGGGGCACACGCTGTTCTCTCCTGAGGACACCAATGAACTGAAATCTTTGGGGTCAGTGTAGGAAGATCTGGGCAATGATAAACCAGAAGATCAAACTAGGCGATTCAAGAGTTGTCTTTATAACCACTAGCGCTTGCAGGAAAGGGTGGTATGTTTGTGGCCTGGAAAGGGGCCAACGTGAAACATCACCAACCTCAGCTCAATTTAACTAAGAGCATTTTAGTTTCTAGCTTGTTTTATCACACCAGACCAGTTACTTTCATAGGATTTGCAGTAAGCGCTGCCGCGCTACACTGGGAGTTTTGACAGCTCTTTTAGTGCCTTTTAACAGGCTTAAGAGACAGGCCAGCGAGGAACCGGGATGACATCCCTGGGAGCACAGGGCTTCAAAGACAACGGATCCCCCTCCCTCCTCCCCTCAAAGCACAGCGCTCCATGGCTTTGGAGCTACGGATTTTGCAGCTGCAGTGGAAAAAAAAGGGGGGTCTGAAAGTTGTAAGGAAGCAAGAAGTATTTGTGAGATCAGAGCCAAGTGATTTATGAAACAGTGGAAGGAAAAGATGTAGCAGCTTAAAATACTCATGCATGGAGCTCTGGATTATGAGGCTTTTTGGTGGGGAAATGATTTTTAAAATCCCCACCTTTTCTTCTTCCCCTGTGAGTTGACTCTAAACACTGTGCAGCAGAAGCAAAGTCTATGGAGAGATTTTTTTTCCCCACCCCAGCATCTCCGCCTTCCCCAAATACATTTGAAAACATTATTTTCCCCTCCTCTGCTATGTCAGTTTGAAACTTTAATATAGAATCAACCTTATAATTTTTATTCTTCCTATATTTTCCTGAATTTACAGAAATTAATTCCTTCGAAGATTTCTTTCATAGCCAGTGGTAGAAAGTAAGACACATTAATTTTGAGCTCAGTTTGTTGTTTGTTTACTTGTGTTTTTTTAATCAATTTCATCTTATGTATTCGTTGGCTGCACTGGCAATTGGGCCTTATTTATGAGCTGAAGATATGCCCTTAGTAATGAATACATGTAAGACAGAATGAGTTAAAGTACCAGTCACAATTGTGATTTAAATCAGCAAGTAAATAACTTTAATTTAAATAATCCTTTAAAATCTTGCTTTGCTTTGTATAATTAGATATTTTTCAAAGGAAAAGTTGAGGTTATTGTTTCATAACAACTAAAATACATTGATTAGCAGCTAAAAATGGATTTTACACTAAAATTGGGGTGGTTTTAACAATTTAGAGGATATATAATACATAGACATTAAAGCCATAACATACTTTACCACATATATATTAGAAATGTAGTGTTATCTATAATAGATAACATTATAAAATAAATCAATATTTGTTATTGAAATTTTTCTGGCAATTTGTATCAAATGGGATGTGCCTGGAGTCAGAATACAAAAATAAATTTTGAACACCATGATATTAATTTGCCTGTTATTGACTGAATATGATAGATAATTCAAGAATAAGTATGTCAAAACTTATTTTAAAAACCACTTGATGCGTTCAATGATAAGGAAAACCATCTTTAGGAACGCAATTGGAGAGATTATTTCAGGCCTTCTTGTCCTTCGGTTTTGAACTAGTGGGTGAAAACATTTTGTACATGGTTTTTATTCCTAGACTAGAGAGGGAAACTTGGTTTGCCTTTTTTTTTTAATTCTCAAGTGGTATCTTAGCATTGAGTGAAGTAATTACAGAGCTGCAGTAAGCTGGGGGAACCGAGAGGACCAAGAAGTGCTTTCTGCACCTGCAGAACAAGCTGCAGCTGCCGAGAGCTGGTTCATCACTTCAGCGAATTCTTGTTCCAGGTGCTCAGCAAGTGACTTCCCCGAAGCCAGTTGGTTTACTTTCTTAAACCCTCACTAACAGCGTGAGCTCCCTGAATACTGTTTGTGTTTAATTTAAATTACAGAAATAGGTTGCTTAAGTCTCACGTAAAAGATGTCAAGATTTTAAATGTAATGTAAACAAGTTTATTCTTAAAGAAAAACACACTGTATTTAAATTGGATTAAAATAGCAATACTAGCTGGATAAAATGAATGATAAAGGTACAAAAATCCTCAGCAACCCACACATCCGCTTTAGAGAAGAGAATCAAAGAATATTTATCTTGAAATTATTCTTTAAAATGTAGTCCTTTTTTACTTAAGTCCATAGAAGGAATGTGTGAGTTACTGAAGAATTTTGTATCTCTTCTACTCAGTTTATTAATATGTTATTAAAGTCTTAATTCAGTTTTTGAAGTACCTGGAGGCCTCTTGGCTATAACATGTAGAAAGAAGAAAAAAATAGTTTTTTGAAACGTTACTATTTTTAATGAAGGGAATTCAGGTGACAGTTTGAAGAACGGTCCCCTTACTACCTCTGCTTAAAGTGAGCCCTAAATCCACATTTTTCTTTGAATTTTTTTTCTGGTAAGAAGCCATGAACTCCTCTGACCAAGGCGACATCCAGCAGCGCTCACCTCACCTCACTCCACACAGTGATGTCCTAGAAGTAGGAAGCAACAGGTTCATTTAACCTTGTGTCTCTGTCTAATAGTGACCAGGAGTGGATATTTAGACCAGAGTGCAGGAAATTAGATGATCTTTCAGCTGGCAAACATTGCCAGTGTGCAGTAGTCACCAACGTAGAGAGGCCAGATGTGGACACCATTGAACCAGTCCTCTGTCAACTTGTTCGTTCATTTTTTGAACCCACTTCTTCTTTTGGCAGTGAGTCTCATTAAACGCTGCACACAGATGAGTTAACTTGTGAGCAAGATGGTTTGAATGGTGTAAAAGACACAAGATAAATTTCTGCTATTCACAGTGTCGTTGAGAGATTTTTGGATGTCACCAAAGGATGTGCATTAATTTTGATAGAGACCGTAAGATGCAATTTGAGAGTGGCACCTGGCTAGGAGGATGGGTACATACCCACTGCAGCAAGCTTTGGTCACCTTGAAACTGGTTTATAGGTGATGCCCTTCTCTGAGTCTGACTGGCAATCTTCCAGCATTATCGCTGCCTTCAGGAGTGCTGATGGGGGTGCTGAGCACAGAGTGTGCTTTCAAAGGGACTGAGGAGTGAATTTCCCACTTCCTCATGCACGAAAGAATTATGGCAAAGGAACTCTTATTCCCCTGTGCTGTAAAACACATTGACTACAGAGTGGCTCAAAGAACAAAATTTTGGACCTCGCTTTAAAATTTCCTCAAATCTGAACCTTAACCAGAACTTTTGGTTTAGTTTTACACTCTATGTGTGGGTTTCTTGCTCCAAGTACTGTCAACACCCAGCCCAATAAGCAAAAGGCGGCAAGAAATTAAGTGTCACCCAGCATTTATAAGCACAGTTAATGACTTGTATGATGTGTAATGACTTCCTGAGATCTAGTGGGAAGGCGAAAAGTAGAGACTACAGTGAGCTTTCCTGTAAGGCCAGCTGAGCGGAGGAATGCGTCCTACTCCCTCGGTTTGCTGGAGCAGCATCTTGTCTGTGCAATCTGAACCGCTGGATGAGATAAAAACAAATCAAATGTAAACTCAAAAGTTATATTTGGTCAGATTTTTCAAAGCTCCTAGGGAGGCAACCTGCAGTCCTGGCTTTCTGGCCACCTGATGGGGCTCCTGTTTGGGGACAGCCTATTGCCCTGGAAGTGGAGCCTCAGAATCAACAGCAAAGGGCAGAATGATGCATGTCTGGGTTTTATCTCATCGTGATGTCAGGAGGGGCCATGGTGCTCCTTCAGAGGGGCTTGGAGGCCCTCCTAGAGCTTCAGTTGAGACTCTCACCCCCTCTCATTAAATTGAAATTATCTAACTGCTCTGAAACTCCTGGAAGAAACAAGAAGGCTATTAGACAGACAGGAGGACAGCACAGTCATATATACATCATCCCAGTGCAAGAACAGCCTGAATAGGTGGGTTTTGGTTGTCTTGGACTTCGATGCACAAACTGGTTGTGTATCAGGACCAGCAGGAGTAAACTTAACAATAACAAATGATTACCAGCTAATATGAGAGTGAAAAGTGAGACCAATTATCCTTGTACCAAAAATTCCTGATACTTACAGGAAAAGACTCACAGCTTTGAACAAAGAAAAGTCAGTCGCAGGAAAAGGGAATGCATTTTATATTGTTTCTGCCGAAAGGTAGAGTGTATTTTTTTCCAAAAGGTCCAATAATTTGCCTTTGCAGTTATATACCAGTGAACATGGGAGATGATAGCTATGGAATGAGAGTTGGTGTTGGCCAGCCCAAGTCTGAAGACCATTTTTTTCAGCAGCTAAGGAAAATAAGCTTTACAGCCCAGGATCAACTCAGCAGTTCCTTCCCTGAAGCATAAAACATTCACAGGATTCAGTGGGGGTCCTGGCTGAGAAGGGAGCTGGATTCCTCGTTGAGCCTGAAGCCCCATTCAATGTGCTGGCGTGGAACGTGCTGCAGACCTGTGCTTGGGCAGGCGAGGGCATGGAAGGAGCTTCATGGTTCCTGCAGAGATCCTGAACCACAGGGTTGGGATGCGATGGTCTGTACAGACTAACGGTGTTGCGCTTGATCTGGATGTGCATTCCCACACTGCTACCCCACAGATCTGCCCACTACACCCACTGGAGAGCGCTGGCTGGTGGCAGAGCTGAGAGGTGGCCTATAGACTCAGAAATTATTTACTATCCATGCCTGCCCGTGGAAGGACACCCAGATTTCAGGCAGATCCAAAGGAGCTCACACACCAACCCCAAAGAGCCTGATGAGCAGCTCTGCCCACGGCCTACACGTGAAGGGGATGGAGTCCAACCCGTGTGCTGCTTTTGGCACCAAGCCTGCTTATAGGGAGCAGCAAGAACTAGGTCCACCTTTAATATCAGACAACCATTGCAAGGCAGTCAGTGTCGATTTGCAAAGGAGAAGGACATCTGAAGAAAAGACAGACTGACAGTAGCCCTGAGGGGGCTCACTGGGACTTACAAACTGCCCCAGCTTTTAGCCAGGTGGAGGGGCTTTGTGGCAGCAAAAGGCTCAATGCAAACGCCTGCACGGCACACGCTGTAGGATGCGAGGATGTGGCTGGGTTCCAAAAGGAGTTTGCTTTGTGGCTGTCGATACAGTCCCTTGATTCATGGCTGGGTTTTGTTTCTCTCTCGACTTGTTGTTTGAAACACATGTGCAAACTGGCCAGAGTTTTGCTTTTCGTACTGTTCAAGGATGATCAGAACACAAAGTGCTGTCTCATGAGTTTTGTCGGCCCAATTCCCTTCCAGAAATTTGCTCACATCTGATTTTGTTTCCTCTGCCCACTCTCTGTAGACAACTGAGTTTCCAGTGTCATTTGCCTCCTACGCACACTCATTAACCCATTTCCCTCCACCTCCGATCTTACAATGCCCATTTTATCCAATTAATGGTAGGAAATAAGTGGGGTTTTTATGACAAGGGTGTGAAGTTCCGTCTGACACTTTGCATCTTTCCAAAGAACAATGCTTTCTTAATAATTATGTTCAGATGACCATTAAGTTGGTCTGCCGCAGTTCTCCCTTCAGTTTTAATGAATATAATAAACAGGAATGAACTTCTGCTATCTGCAGCTGCTGCCATTGTCTGTGAGCCGTGCGTTGCTTCAGAGTAGTTTATTTTAACTTTAAACCTTTCAAACAATGTACAAGAGAGGGTGAAGAAAAAAAGAAAGTTGGTGCTTTTTGTCAGCTCTCGGCTTTCCCAGATGTTTTTGGCATGAGAAACGCTGCAGTACAATTAAAAAGAAGCCTCATTTTCAGAAGTATTTGGGAAGCAGGACCCCATTAAAGTCTCAGAGGTCTGAGAGTGCTCAGAAAACCACCAGTGCCGGGGTGTAAATTCACTCCTGGTTGTATGACCAAGCAAATCCCAGCTCTGTCAGTGGTCGAGTATCGGCATGGGCAAGGGCAGGTTTTTCAGTCCTATTCAGACGCAGAGAAAATCCTGGCTTGACAATCACCTTGTTTGAGGGAAATCTCTTAAGCTTTTTTCAAAATGTCAGTCTATCCCAGGTAATGCTTTGCACCTAAAACTCTTCAAGCCTGACTTTCAGAGCGTTTTATAATAATTTCCAGCACTAGGAACAGACCTGCATGAAACTGAGACCCCAGGAGTCATGGCACATGGTCCTTGCTCTGAGCGCAAACGTTTAACCGACAGAACATTGCAGATGGACAAATATTTATTCTCATCTCATCAGAACTGGGTTCTTACTCTGTGTGTTTTGACCTTTGAATTTTTTATTCGATATTCGACAGAATCAGTGCTTTAGTGACCATATCCAAGTTAAATTGCCCTTCCCTAAATATTTTGTTTCAGATGTGGATATCTGCGGGAGTCCTGAAAAGTTCTGAACACTGGAAACATTAACTTTATTATCATGTACATACAGCTTTTGCAGCATTGTGATTAAGGTTGTGTCAGCAAGTAACATTTAAAAGCCAAGTTTAGGGACTTATAACTCACTGAAGAAATTCACTTGGGGCTAAAAGTTGGCTTTTCAAGCAGTTCTGTGGGAGTTAGCCAATATCTTTGAATTTCTTGGCTTCTCTTGGCTTTGAGTCACAATGTTACTGAAACATGAGTTTCTTATTTTCTCTGTTTAAAAACCCATCTCTTGTCTTCCCACCCATGATATAAGGTAGCCCCAATTGTTAATATTTGACCTAAAAATAGTTATATGTTTCTGATTCAGGGGCAGAAAATGGGTCAATGGCAGACAATAACCAAACCCTCATTGTGCACTGTTACTTAGTTTTATTTCTCATGACGATGGCTGATATGTCAGTTTGCTGTGATAATTTGTAATATCATGTCCACAGGGCTGTTCATGAACATTGTAAGATGTTTTGAGGATTTATTAATTCCCTGAAGAGACACTATACATGCATAGTGTTATTTGTCTTGAATATGCACGACAGACAAGAATCCAAATTGGTTCACCTCCAAATGAAAATGTTAGGTGATGACTTGAGTACTATTTGGTTGATTTGCACAGTTGGTGGTTTGTTGGTTTGTTTTGGTTTTGTTTTCCCTGTTCTTATGAAAACACTGTGAAGCCTCCTTCCTTTGAGGCTTTTCAAGGGTTAAATTAAGGCTTGCAACAGTGCTGGGATGCAGATTTTCAAATCACCTATTTTAATGAAAGATACGCTGATATTATACCATGAGTCGATAGCTGTGTTTGCTGTGGCACTTTGTACGTTATTGTGGGGCTGTACATAACAGTTAAATTACTAATGTGGTGTTGCCATTTGGAAATCTCACACCTCTTTTTGCTTAGCACTAACATGAAAGCAGGCTCCGATTAGGGATATATGAAGTTACTTGTTTTGCCTTCATGGAGCTGTTCGAAATCTCTTTGGCTTTTGATGAGGAGGTATCCAGAAGAGGATTCAGTCCCCTTGTGGTTATCATGAAATTTCAGGTTTACCCAAAAAAAAACCCCTTTGTCAGCCTCTGCCCGTGTCTGGCATTGTTTTTCTTATGGCTCCCAGACTCACCCCCAGCCTCCCATGTCAGTAAGCCTGGCTCTGAACTCCTCTTCAGGAAACCATCAGCTGTGTGCTCAGGAAACTGAGGACACATCCTCCAATGGCTGCGCTTCCATAGGATCCCATGAAAGCAACTTCTGGGTCGTGTCGGCTCTACAGCTGTCAATGATTAGTTAGAAGACTCCTCCTTAGCACAGACCAAGCTTTTATTGATGCAAAGCTTAAGTCTGTCATCGGGAAGAAGTCTCCTGAGAGGAGAGCTCGTCTTTTGGGAACAGGACTTTGTGAGAACGGGCAGCGTGGGGAGGAGGTGCAAGGACGTGGCCAGAGGCGGATGAGAAAGGCTGCACCTCCAGAAGAGGAGGGTCCCAGGGAAGCTGCTGCAGAAGGAGGTGCTCACAGGGGCCTGCAGGAAAGGCTCCAGAAGTTTTAGTCAGTAGCAAGACAACGCAGATGAAGCTTCAGAAATTGTTAAGCCCGAAAGGGAACTCCTACAACAGCTTCAAGTTTTTTACTTAAATAAAAATGTATCTTGGGTAGTAAGAGCCTTTCAGTTATAGCATTATTGTTGCGGTTGAGATGGACAAACAACATACACCAAGTTCTTAAGAACAAACAGCAGTCTCCATTTATTGCCACAAACACTTTTTTATATAGTCTTTACCAGCTCAAGTGTCTTTTTGCTATTGTTTACAGGCTGCAATAGTAACACATCATTGGCTAATTTTGCTGTCGTCAATGTTACTCTTTTACTCCCTTTTTTCTCACGGGTACACCTTAATATCTTTGGATACTCCTTTACTCCCTTCTTTCTCACCTTAATATCTTCAAGGCTAATCTCTGTTCCCATACCCTCCATCAGGGAATCCACAGACTCACCACAGTCCCCCACACATTGTCTATGTTATCAAACCCTAAAATGCTAGAAATTATACCTGTCCTGCCTTCCCTGATCCCATTTGCTGGTGCTGTCTTCCCAAACTGAAGAACACCGGTTTCCTTCCTTTCCATCTTTTTGTCCACTTTGTTGCCTTTTCTTTATATCTGCATGTCTGTTCACTTCCCCTCTGCCTCCCACAGCTCCCTCCACATGTGGGGTGTGGGTTGGAGAGATGTTACCTTTCAAAAGTAATTTGTGACCCTGTTTCAGTTGTTCTGCTGGAGGTTTCACACAGCGCCACTTCTTGCCGTTGAGGGAAGAGGCCAATTTAAAATGGCTTAGCTCATTAACATGCTTGGAATAACACAGCTTAACGTTGCTCACTGTTCTGCAGAGTTTCAAGTTACCATAATCATTGCCACCATTTCGCAATCCCCAGAAGTATTCACAATTTGACACGAACACGTTTCCAGGGGAGGCTGGAGATACGCGGGAGCTGCAAGGCAGCACGCAGTGTTTGTGGAAAGAAGGGAACATCAAACACGTGGAAGTTGCCACCGTAGCTTCTTCGTTCTCTGACACCATGGGCGAGGAAGAGCTGCCTCACAGAGAGCTGGGAAAGACCAAATTGCTGAGTGACCCAGTTGGCTCATACCCATCACATCCAGCCAGGCCAACAGGGCTCTCACACCAGGGAAGGAGGTGCAGGTGGCCCAGATGTTGATGAAGAGGCTGAGAGGGACCACCTGCGGTAGCTGATGAGCACTCAACTTCACTGTGTGCTGCACTGGTGAAATGTTTACCCGTGGCTGTTTCCTGGGATTATAAGAGGAGATGGGCAGCAGTATTTGGTACCCACTAATTAGATGCAGTTTGAATTGTGTTGTGGTAATGTAGTGAAAATCCGGTCCCTGCTGTGACGTCTGCAGCCAGGCAAATGACACCACCCAGCCTCTGGTCAAAGCCTATGTTTTCAATTCAGCAAATAACAGCTAAAACACTGTAAGGGCTCTTGAGAAAGACAAAGATGTGCAAAAGACCAGTTCCCTTTTTTTTGTTTCCATAAGGTGTTAAAAAGGCTGAAAAATGCCTTTTTTTTTTTTTTCCCCAGAAAGGTGCTTTATGGACAGTAAATACTGATTGTGATTTATTTATGTTATTTTTTGAGAAAAAGGCTATTACTGTTCTGTTGATTAGTTCCACAATTAAAAACAGAAAAGAAGCTGCTTTGTAGAAATTAGCAGATCTGAAGATTTGGGAGTCATTTGCTTTGGGGCATGCAAGGTCTTCTACCTAATGTACATTTTACTTAATTAAAAAGCCAGCATAAGCCTTGCATGTAATTCACTAAGATGCCAGAAAAATGTAACAGAGGCTCACATGTTGATTTTTTTTTTCAAGAAGCAAAGGTGCTGTCTCCAAAAGCACAGCTTAGAGGATCTCAAGATTCCTACAGTCCCAAGGGGCAGGGCACGAACCAAAAAGAGGAAAGATCTCATTAACTTTGCAGTAACATCAGAGTTGGTGGAAAGACCTTCTCCACTGCCCCAGTTTAGATGAATCTCTCTATGAGGGTGTAGGACTGAAAAAACCTGTGTATGTCAAAAGGGTTGGCCGAGAAAAGTAATACAACAAAATGAATGCCATGCTATGTAGTGAAATCATACATTTGGTAAATGGGAAGTCTATAAATAGTTTTTTTTAAGGCCTGAAGAATTATTAAGAGAGTGCTTAGTACCTGGTTAGGTGATCCTTTGGTAGTTCCAGCTGCTTAATGGCTTGTTTTGGACCACAGCACAGAACCAGAGGCAGTACCTTTTACAGATGTGCTTTCACCCTTTGCGGACACGTTAGTAGGCGGCTTTGCAGAAGGTCCCAGTGTACTGCCAGGATGGAGTGTGCTGGAGATTTCCATACGAGGCTGTTGCCACCACAAGAAGATGCTCAGTCTGTTGGCTCACAGCATAACTGCCTCCCTCTCTCATCTCTGGAGGTCTGTGGTCCTCAGTGTGCTGGCAAGGTGGCAGCTGCCACAGAAATGCCTGTCACCCGCTCCTGTAACTGCCTGCCTGCTTTTCCTAACATTAATATTAATAACCCCTCTCCCCACGCAGAGTATGGCGTGGGGCAGAGCGGTTGTGCTGTCTCACTGCAGCCACCGTGGAGCACATTCAAGCATTGTTTGGTGCTGCAAGCTGCCTCCAATTAACCCAGCTGCACCTCCTTATTAGGAGCGGAGAGTCGTCTGCCATGCGGTGTGATGCTAACCACAGCCCTCCTGCCTGCCACCAGCCAGAGAACGTGGTGTGTCCTAGCCACATGGGCTCCACCGCCAATTGGGCTTCCCTTCAACAGGATTTAACCTCCTCCAGCCTAGATATGAAATGGGGCTTTATTTCCTAAAGATCACAGAATCATAAAATAGTCTGGGTTGGAAGGGACCTTCAAAGGTCATCTAGTCCAACCCCCCTGCAATGAGCAGGGACATCTTCGATTAAGAGGTCTTTAGCCAAATTTTGTTGATAACAAAGGGATCTTGGTGCACCAAGGGGATCTAGATGCCAGCTGGTGCAGAGCTTTTGTAATGACCAAGTCTGTTGAACCCAATGGGACATGGACAGCAAACTAGAAGAGTAACAAACCTCTTTGGGTGCAGTCGCCTGTTTACATTGCAGATTCCCTCATCCTCTTGAAGCCTGACCCTATGTGCTGGAGGAATATCATTCACAATTCCTATCTGCCTTAGCAGAAGTGGTTGGAGAGCAGCACTGACTAGCAAAGCTGGGCACTGTCACCCCGTCAGCCATTCTGGCTAAACCCAACCTAGACTGTGCACCAGCACCACCAGCTCCCTGCCCATATATTAGTGTACAATGAGCTCCAGGGTGGTTGAGTGCCCTGGGCAGGGCTGGCTGTATGGACACACACCAGAGCTGCTCCGGAGCCACAGCCATTGACTCAGGGGCCGTGCAAACGGTTGGCTGTGCTAAATTAGCCCCACACAAATTATCCGAGCTTATGAGTCAAAGCTGGAAGATCCTTTTGCAAGTGAGACCTCAGCTTCTACAGCGCTCAGCAGCTTTTGTAATGTTGAACTTGGGCTGCTTGGCTGGGTGTGACAAAAGGGGCCTTTCTCCCCTCACACACGTGCGAGCAGGGATGCTCCCGTCACAGCCAGCAGCCACGGCTGCCTCGCTGGAAAACCCATCTGACAGCAAGAGCAAAATGGGGCTGGCTGGGTTGTGCCTCTCCACCAGGCTTTTGGCTGGTCCCTGGAAAGGAAATAAACCTTAGCAGCAGCTTTCAACCAATGAGTTCCTTAACCAGAAAGGTCCTGCCATGAGAGTGTGAAGTGCTGCACGCTCCCGTGGCCTGGATTTATCATCTGCAAGCACCATGCAAAGTCCCTGGAAAGCCCCACGGAGGTACCGGGGAGCTCGGTGCTTCGGCAGGCTCAGCGTCCATCCCTACAGCAAGAAGCTGGAAAGCACATGAAACTAAATTACTCACATTTTCCCATCTGTGCACATGTGCTTAGCTGGTGTTAAATTATCAGTGTAAAGGCCTAGTAGCTTCGTAATGTACACACAGAAAGATTCCCACAGATTTTTCCTTTCTTTTTTTTTTTTTTTTTATTGAAGCCAGCTGAGTAAATTCATAGGAAGTTGTAACAGGACAAGTGAAATGTATACCCACATTCCCTGGGAATCCAAATGCCTTTAACACATACTGTATTTCATGTGAAATTTATTTTAGAAGACACCAGAACAACATAACTTTTTCATCGCTGTGTTTTAAAGCTATCACTTTTGAATGAAATAAGGTGACGAGAAGAAAAAGAAAATGTGAAAATCCCAGAACTTGATACCCTCCTCCCACACTTTAAGAGAAGAGATTAACTTCTCCATTTTTCTGGGTCACTTTCAAATTTATTGCTAATTACAGAATAACTTTAAAATGCGGCCCCAATTTAAACTACTGTGAGCAAGAAGCAGCTGGAATGACTTAATGTACTTTGGAGTTGGGTCCTGTCTTGCACTTATTCTTTTTTTCCCCTCAGAAATCACTGCAATCTCATTTTGTTTAAATAAAAATACTTCTGTCTGTGGCAGGCAAGCGCTAGCTGGGTACCACACAAGCAGGGACCGTGCCGGGGCTGGGGAAGCGGTTTGATAACCTGTGGGGTGGTCAGGCCACTGAAGACCAACATCCATGCCAACCTCCATGGGCTTGCAGACCTGCTGGTGGTCCCAGCAGTGTGATGTTCTGCAGGGTCGCGCTGGTTGGAGCCTGGGAGTCAGCAGCAGCTTTCCAGTCCCTATGTTTGCGAGTCAATGCTACCACTGAATCCTTTGCCCAGTTTCTACCCTGGCTCTGCTGCCTTTTGTGCTTAGTTTCATCCAAATCTGGGAGCCAGACCTCCAGCTTGTTTGAGTCAGGGGCTGATTTATGCTATCTGAGGGATCTGAAAGTCTCCGCAGTCAGTTCCTTGTTTGTAAAATAAACTGAGCCAAGCTTAATGAGGTTTTGTGAGATGACTTTGGTGAGCCCTACATCGGGCACAGAGACACCCTGCAGCAACGAAGGCTGGTGCTGCCTGTGCTGCCTGTGCTGCCTGCAGGCAGGCGGCCCCTGCGATGCAGAGATGGGGCAGTGGGGATGGGAGGAAGAACTGCAAAAAACAGCATCTCCTTGGGGCTGGCACTGCCTGCTCCTACAAGTCATGATGGGGATAAGTGCTCAGAAGTGCACAATCCTTCTCCTTTTGAAGTCAATGCAATGTTCTGCACCAGGATATGAGTCTGGGTTATCCAGAAACAAATAGTTTTTGCATTCATTCTGAAAGTAAGTTATTTGTTACTCAACTATGTGATAGCTGCTTAATAACTGCAGATGCCATTTAAATACTGCAGGAGATGCTTCTGCAAAGTTTTGCCCAGGAGTCAGTGTCCTGCTGAGCTGCGAGGAATTCCCTGCCCGAGGAGGCTCTGCGGGGCTGGGGGTTCTGTGGGGTGGCACGTTTCCAAAACTGCACATCCAACATAGGGGTGTGTCCCACTTTGTGCAGACAGCTCGATCTGCCCTTGCTGGGCTCCTGGCCCCTTCCGCTGTTGAAATGGAACACGAATGAACTTTAGCAGAGCTGAGTTCAGGCCTTGAGCCCTGGAGCTCCTCAGCAAACATAGCTTTAGTTGGCATGCTCAGCAAACACAGATCCGACCCCTTCTCCCACACCTTGTCCTTCACGAATGCTATTGCTTCATGTGAAGCCTGATTTTGAAATCACCCCAGTCTTCCAAATGAGCTCAGTCCCAGTATACTGCCCATCACATACACATCTAGCAAGGATTCCCTGCTGCCTTGTAAAAAGAAATCAAGATTTTAAATGAAGGAGTGGACACCGCAATGATATGAAGGCTTTAACTTGCAAAACTGTTGCTTTGCAGTAGTTGATGTTCATTTTTGGACGATGAGATATTTTGTTTATGATTGCAGTGAGAGTCCACGTTGCCAGGAGGATGTGCCCCACAGATCTGTGCTCCCGTGTTGCACGGCTGTGAGTTTCCTCAAGGGCCAGGGGAATGGGTCCCTCAGCTCTCACAGAGCCTCCCACGCTTCAGTCGTCAAGCAGCGCACAGGGGTTCTCTGCACGTGATTGCACATGGAATAAGACATTGCTGTTCACTTGGTGATAGATTTTGCTCCCTTGGACAAGTTGTGGTGGTCATTGGCATCAGCCACGTTCCTTGTGTGAGGAGGGGATGAGCCATGTGAACCTGGAGCGAGGCCTTCGGGAGTCTGGTTTGCCAGCAGTACCACTCATCTCTTCTCTTTGGCTTTACCCTCGTGCCAAATGTTTGCACAATGCCCAAACCCTCTTCTCCCACACTCCTTCCTAGTTGTTTTTTCTGCACTGTATTCCTTGCTCCAGGGGCCGAGCGGGACTTTCATCTTGGGTGAGGGAGCTCAGCACCGGGCTGGGTCAGAAGAAAACGCAGGAAACGGTACTTTTCAGCTGGAATTCGCTGACCTAGTGAATCTGAGCAGCCTTGCAGAGAGGCTTTGATTCCGGCATGGTCCTGCCGGACTGTGGTGGACTCCATGCCTTCTCCCCTTTCATTCCCCTGCTTGGGCAATGTCCTGGGCAGAGCCAGCTCTCCCAGGCTATCCGAGGCCATGAATCCCAGCCAGCCCCACAGCCCGGCTCCAGTCCTTCTCCTGGAGCATTTTGAAAAGTGTAGGTTTTCCTTCCAAATCTCTCCTGAAAGTCCAGTTTCCAAAGAGTGAAATCCGAGGCTGGCCATCTCCCCTCTACACCACGCAGGACGGGGCTTTTCCACTCTGCCGTGTGGGCTTGGCCCAGCTTTCAGAGGCTTTGTGCCCCGGAGGGGTGCAGGTTTGGCAGGGCTCACACGCTGCTCAGTGCCACCGGCTCTCATGCAGCTGTTGTGACAGCCCTAATCGTGTTGACAGTCTGATGCTGGGGCTGGACATCCCCAAAGGGAGACAACGGCAGATACAGACAAGGGATGCTGCCTCTTTCCTTCCCCCATGTCATCTCTTGCTGTTTTCTCATTTCCCCTCGCAAACACCACTCCAGAGGTCTTTTTGCTCTTCTCATGGAAATATCAGTGGCTGCAGCCTCTCCCTGTTGGAAAAAGAGGAAAAGTTTGAGGGCTGGGAGGCTTTTCCCCCTCCTGTTCTCTGCAAGGGAGCCCTGTCCCTGGAGAGAAGTTTCTCTCACCTCCACCTCCCTGAGCAAGGGGAGATCATCAGGCCCTTTCAGGCAGCAGTAAAAAATGGGCTAAATTACCTCAGACTTGAGAGTTATTGTTTTTGGTTTGGGCTGGTTTGGGGTTGTTTGTTTGTTTTTCCATAGAGGTCAACCGTCACCCAATGTCTGAGTGTGCATCCCTAGGAGAAACCATGTGGGGCAGCTCTTATCCCACCAAATAGAGGTACCTGGTGACACGTACCCTGGGAAGAACGTACTGGGTTTGTTTTTAGAGATTTGCTTTTCATGCAGTGCTTTCTTCCCTTTGTCAAATGCTAGGAAGCGAGAAGGTCACAGGGCTGATTACATTGGCTGTACGCAGGCAGCATTCAGGCTTCCCAGCAGAGCTCTGTCAGTGCAGCTCAGGACTGACCATAACTCCCCTGAGCTAAATCTGTCATTTACGCTTAGTTTTCTATCCATGAAAAATATTTACTGGGGCTTGAGTTAAAGTTGCCAGATAAAGCCTTTGTTTTACCCAATAGTCTGATAGTTAAGGGAGCTTTCTAGGATGCAAACAAAGGTATTCGTCCTAATATACTCACAGCATTCAATAAAATAAAACCTCTACTAATACTGCAGAGGAGCTGAAATCCTCAGGTTCTCCCTGTCTAGCTTAATAACATCATCACTTGAGTTTTCTTGGCTTGTCTTCTTCTTGAAGTGAAACATGCCAAAATACTAATGACAAGGGATTTTTAAAGAGTCAGTTATTTGTTATGCTAGAAAATGGACGGATGTGGAAGACAACAGTTTTGGAAAGCTCACACACAGGGCCAACCTCCCCCCAAGTTTTAGCTGAGACCTTGTAAAAATGGACTGTCAAGGTTATCAGCGCATGGACAATAAACAGTTCAGGAATGCAAGGTTCTGCGGGGAAGATACAGCTCTAAAATATTTGCCGGGAAGACCTTGGAGGAGGTTGGGTTTGAAACCTTCCAAAGATAATCAGCCACAGCAATATTTATTATTTACATGATGTTACCATTCCTCTTTCTTTTACAAGGAAGGAATAGCTTTGCAAGAATTCGAAATAAAAGCCCAAATATAGATAATTCTGATTAGGGACTCACATAAAATGCTGCACGTTTAAGGTTGCTGCCTAAATCTGGTCTAAACCAAGGCAGTCCAGTGGGTTTGTTTCTCTAAGGGTGTCAATAGTCTCTGGTGAATCTTGCTGGGATGGTAAGTCATCGCCACCTCAGCCATCCATCGCACGGCCCTGGGGAGGTTGTCCTGCCAGGGAGATGGGTCTGCAGAAGGGAGCATCTCCCATCTCCTGCCCCCAGAGCGCTGATGAGGGTGAGCTCACCTCACCCGATACCAGCCTATGGGGTGGGTGGCCAAGGCACCAACCCACATTCACGTCCATAGCCTGGTAGGGGGCAGGGATGGGGTCCCAGCAAGACTCTTTGCTTGCACCACCCCAGCAAGATTCACCAGAGCCCATCTGCCAAAGCCCTCGGTGCCTGAGGTTCGCTGTATAAAAAGGGTTGCAGAGATTTCTAGCTTGAAACAATTTTATTACAACTCTTGTAAACCTACACTTTGTATGTCAGAACCCCTTTAAGAACACATAGAGATCTGGGGATGTTTTTTCTCCTTTCTGTCTTTTGCCTTGTGACATGTTTGTTCTGAGATCACCTTCTAGGCATCTTCTATTAAAATATATGTGACAAGCACCAGATCCACTTTCACGCAGCTGTGCAGTGTGTTATTTTTCATGCTAATGCACTGTTACAATTCTACTGAGCGCAGTTATCTGGAGATCAAGTTCGCCACATGTGCACTGTGTTTTTTGGCTACCAGGTCAAGAGCAACAGGGAGAAGGAAGCGATGCTGGTGTGTTAACTGTTCGTGTTGCCTTCATGAAACATGGGCTTCATTTTCAGGCAGTCAGAGGAACTTTTGCTTTGCCTCACCTGCCCTTTTGGTTTTTTGCTTTTCTGTCAGCACAGCTGACTGCTTCATCGAGATTTAAGACCAAACGGACTGTTATTGCATGAGACAGAGTCACTGTCTGCCACCAGGAGATGATTTAATGCTATGTGATATGCAACCTTACTCTATGCCCCCCTACTGTTTTCCACACAAAAATCATTCTCCAACTTGCTTTGCTGTCAGGTTTCACCTAGGAGAAAATTTGAGTCACAGACTACAGCAATGACAGCAACCAGAAGTAATGATTACAGACCTCCTTGTCGTCGTTGTGCCAGTGTGGGTGAAACAGGCTTATGGAGACACATACAAATCTTATTTACCCCAAGCCCACTGGCTGAATTCTGCCTTAGACAAGATGCATGCAATACACATCAGGACTGCATGCAGAAATTGCTAAAATAGCCCCTCAAGTTCTGCTATTGAAAAAGGAGGAAATACTTGCTTTGGTGAAACACTACATATCGGTATGGACAGAGTCCCACATTCAAATTGGTCCTAGAAATGCAGAGGAAGCTTCTAGGGTTGCAAAAAGGATGCAAAGCAATAACATACAAGCGCTGCAGCCTGTCGCTCAGACCACATCCCTCTTACAGGCACTGTTTTCTTTCCTGCTGTCTGAGCTGAGACCTGCCACCACGTCTGGTGTCCTTTCTCCATTACAGGCTGCTTAACTCATCTAAATATGAACCAAAGTTGCACTCCCTTGGGGTGAGACACTTGAAGCCTTATTCACCATTTTTGGATTTTGAAGAGGGATCATTTCTCCTTAGCGCCTGCCCCATTGCCTTCTTCAGGGAAAAGGACATCTGAAATCTGTCTCCACCTTCTGGAAAGAGATTTCTCTTTTATGGCTTCCATCTCTCTGTTATTTCTTCAGGTACCAGGAGAGACCTTGCCTCTTTCCCCTTCCTCATTTTCTCATGGTCTCAGATAGATACACCAAGGCAGTGGAAAATATTTCCCAGACTTTTCTATGACTTCTGGATTGCTGAGTGTACGAGAAGATGCCTTTTAAGTTTACACTTGATAAAAAATAATGCCTTGTTCATAAGTTAATTACTTGAGAATGTCACAATAATAAACTTCGACTTCTTAACCTTTTCCAGAAATGATGCCAAGACCAAATCCTGAGGCTGCTTTCTAACTACTGATTAGTAGCTAGAAATCTGACCTTTTCTGTCTGTGTAGAAAACTGAGGCGGTTATGCAGACTTCCATGCTGCTAGAGTCAGCTTGATTACAGCTCCATCTTTCTTTCCAAGTAAATTAGCCCTTGGGTGTCTTGGCCTGTCTCCTTTTTTTCTTTTGAAGAAAGACATGGGCCTGAGTTAGACTTTGAAAAACTTCATAACATCACTCCTGCTCGCACATTAGTTAGGCTCCATCTTTGCCTCTGCTCACTGGTTACCAGTTGTGTGCTCATTGCTCTCACCTCTGTCCACCTTTGAGCACTGAGCTGTGCAAAGGGGACTGTCCCCTGGTCACACACGCTTGTTCTGCCAGCCTCTTCCTGGAGAAGTGTCAGTGCTTGAGAGCTTGGGAAGGAGTTTAATTACATGTTTGCGCATGCCAACACGTACATTATACATCCTTCCAAGATTAGGTTGGAGAATGACATCCTGTCCATGGAGCAGGTGTTGGTGAGGTCTGTGATGCTCAGTAATTGCTGGGAAGGTTTGTACCACCCCGTGGACTGGACCTGAAGGACCTGCTGTCTCCTGCTCAGGTGTGCTTGTGTAAGGAGCTGCATCTTGCAGAGGAATAAAGTTGTCAGAAGGACTCAGTTTCACCCTGAGACCCGCACTCCACGCAAAGCTGCTCCGTGGTGCAGGGCTGGCAGCTGCGACTGCACTGAAGAGCTTTGTTTATCACGTTGTTGTGCTCTAATGATTCCTCAGCCTCAAAATTATGTGTTCTTCAGGAGTGATGAGGTTTGGGACTGTCAGTCAAAATTTGTCATGATGAGTGATGTTGTTTTCATCCCAGTTTAGCTAATGCCAGTGAGAATGTTCCAAAAATTGTTGTGTTTGTCATGTATGTTTTACAGTAAGGAGTGATCTCTTTATGCTATTATCCCCCTGCCACTGTTGCAGAAATAGTGCCTTGTTTTTAAGGTGTTCAGAGTCATCTGCTTAGCACTGAGCTGATGACAGCTCCGTATTTGTCTCTGGAGGTTGCCTGGAGGTTTACCCCTCAGTGTTTAGCTCACGGTGTGCCTTGTCAAAGCCCCTTCTGGGAGGTGGCGCGGTGGGGCAGCAGGGCTTGGTGAGCCTGTGCCGAGGAGGCTGAAAGTTCAGGGCTGTCTTGCCCAACATCAGCTATTCCTGTAGGCTGAGGCTTGCAAAAATCAAGGTGCTGACAGACAAAACCCTGATGAAGTTTGCTGCAAAAATTAAAGCATCTCCCACTTGCAGCTCTCTGCTGACTCCTACCCTGGGATTACCAACCCTGACTTGGCACTGGCAGGATGGAGCCTCCGGCTCAGCCTCTGCCATGCACTGTTCAGCATCTGGATAAGACCAGCTTTCATCTGTCCTTCAGGCTGAACACCCCTCCTGGGCTCCTGTCTGCCAGCTTTGTGGCGGAGACGGTAGTTTGTGGCTGAAAAGCTGGTGGCAATGTCTTGAAACTCCTGCTACCGTGTGCTGAGCGGCAGTGACTCAAAGCCTCTTGGCTCCAAAAATGCACAGAACTGCAGCTCGGGGAGCAGCGTGATCTGGCAGAGCACGGAGCTGCAACCCCTGACATCCGCGGAAACTCGCAGAGTTAGCACTTATCTGCACTAAAGCAAAAGAGAACAGAGATTGGTCTCCAAGTGCCACAAGTGTGAAATTACTCACCGATTTTCAGAATGCAATTACGTCTCAGCTAATCAAGTCCCTTGAAAAGACTCGGGCCACGTTTTACAGCCATTAGCAGTGAGGGCTCACTTTTGTGTTACCAACATTGATTTTGGTCCTCAATATGTTTTGATTGTGAGTAAACTCTCAGATGGTCTGTAAAATGAAAACAATTTGTGGCATACCTTTGGAATTCAGACACCAGTTTTGCACTATAGGTCATAATCACCATTTGATTCTGAATATAAGCGAAAAGTCTTTCAAGTCAGTTCTGTGCTGCAGAGGAAGTCAGTGGAGCTTTCCCTGTGATGTGAGTAATGAATCTTGGCATTTCGGAGCCACAGTTCTGCAAAAATTCAAATCCCTGAAGGAAGTACAGTAGCATGGAGGCCTGCAAATAATGGATTACAATAATCCCACCAGGAAGTGATAATGGCATGTATAAATATTTGCCTTAGTTGATTGCAAATTATGTCCTCTTAAAAGATGTTTGTCATTGTCGTTAGCCATTAGCATCTTCTAAGTGCTTTACCAGCCGTGGTGTCATTCACAATGAGGATTCCATCTCTAGCAAGCATGACCAAAGCATTTGAATAGGATCAGACTGGGTTTTCCTAGCGTTTGTATTCCACTGATTAAAAACAATCCAGAAGCCTGTGGTGTCAATCAGGAGTATATTCCTGAACAACACAGAGCGTGCAAACCATGGATGAAATCCCGGATATATAGAAGTCCACATGTAGCCAGAAGCTGAAATGAGATCAGATTTTATGCAAGGGGGAGGATTTTGTTACCCCACAGGCTGCCACCCTGTTTTTTAATGGCCTTGGCTCTGCAGAGTCCCAGCTGAAGGTGGGGATGGCTGTGATGAATGGGGACAGCGTGTACCAGCAAACAGCGCTTTGCAGTTTCCCAATCAGAGCCCTGTCAAGCTGGGCTAACTCACAGCCTTTTACATCTTGCAAATTCCAAGAGGGATTAAGTCTTCATTGTCAGTCTGGTGAAACAAGTTGAAACTCAGCTGAAGTTTTAAAGAAAAAAAAAGAAAGATCCAACAGTCTTCAGCAGAGGCAGCAGGCCAGGAGAGAATGGGATTTAGAACAGAAGCACAGCCAGGAATCAATGGAGCTTTTATGGCATCCCTCCTCATTTATCTATAAATCCCATTCTTTCAGCTATTTAGGCCTTATCTCCACACAGAAGCTGAATTAGGTTTATTTTGTAAACCAATTTAGGAAAACCAGTGCGAAGCCCTGTATAGACACCCATATTTCGGTTGAAGGGTGGCTGCAGAGGTTTAGCTGGCACCTGAAACAAAACCTCAGTTAAAGTGGTACTGCTTGGGCTTATCTGCATGGAAGATAGAGCGAAATAACTAAAATGTGAATTTAAAGTGTTTGAGGTAAAACCTATTAAACCCCTGGGTGGATGCTTTTATTCAGACGTAAAAGGGCCTTTAGTTTGCTTGATTCATTCCTAAAGCAAATTACAGTTACTTTATTTCTGAATGAAGCCTTCTACATAAGGATTTAATGTGCTTTAACTAATCTACTTTAAATTCACATCTGTAATTTGGCTTAGTTTCCTGTGTATTCAAACCCTTTGTGTGTAGTCCAGGTCTGATTTGCTGGAGGAGGACGAAGATGGCAAAAAAATTTCTTCACTAAACTATGAGATAGTTAGTTATAAATTTCTCAGTAAAATGAAATAAAAGGCTGAGGTGGCTCCAAAGCATCAATCAGGTTCTCACAACCCTATCAGTTTACACCATTTGAAGATCGATCCCTTTGCCTGTGGTTTGCATTTATATTTTCACATCATTTCCTGCTGGGGATGGGTTCAAAGTATAAATAAGGCATTTCTCGTCTTCTCCCTCATTCAAGCTAATGTACCTCGAGATAGCAACTTGTAACCTGTCTCGTGCTGCTAAGGGCACTGCACTTCTCCCTCCTCCGGCTCGAGCAGGAGATGCGACACGTCCCTGCTTGGAGCTGTTGGTGATCGCACGGCTCCTCTGCTCAACCAGCTTTTGCTTTCACCAGGTTCTCAATGGCAGGATGTGGTTTGCAGTGTGAATGTCAATGAGAGAGGAGGATCTGGCCCACCGCTAGGTTTTCAACCCACTTCTAAAATACTCCAGGGTCTTTAGCTGCATGGTTTGTCTGGCTTTTCTTTTTTTTCCCTGCTGTTGTTTCATAGTGCTGGGGTGACTATTGAACACTCATCAGAATATTTCCTTCTGCCTAGAGGTTAGCCTGCTAATTCAGGGGAAGGCTCATTTACCGAAACATCCTCTCCATGACAGCGATTATTAGCGGTATTACAGGAAAAGGTGCAAACAAACAAACAAACCGAATAACCTTTAGGGTTAGACAGCTATGAGTGAGCTTGCCAAAAGGTACTTTGTGCTGAATGCTTTAACATGTACCCACATTTATTCATGTTGTAGTGTCACAGCAGAATTAAGCTGCTGAATCAATTGCTACGGAAGGTGCCACATACAGAAACACAAGGCTCTGATTCTATTCTTCTTTACAATATAGAGCACTGACAATTAAAAGATAAGAAATAGAAACTGATCTGAGAGGAGAATCAGGACAGCATTTGGTATTGTTGTTCTAAGTATCAAGGATCAAACTTGGCTAAAGACCACAGATCAAAACTGATGCTCATATTCCCAACTTCTTTTTCCCCTTGTGGGCTGGCCACGTGGAAGGGAGCCAGTGGCTGGAGTTACACAGCCACATTTGTCTCCAAATGATCAGCATAGAAGCTGACACAATTTTAAAATCTCCAAAGTACATACAATTAGCTGGTTTGGGTTTTTAATTCCTCTTTCTCCTTCTCTGTTTCCTTCTCTCAATGTCAGATCTTCATGCTATACTTTGTGATACTCTGAGCACACTAAGCAATGGCAATAGCCCATACCGTAGGTGACTATCTTCCTTCTTGAGCAATCAGTTATTTCAGATTTTTTACATTTTTTAAGATAAGTTTGCAGGTGATGCTGCACCCTTATCATGTGAAAAATCAAAGGAACAAAGTGTTGGTCTTCAGAGATTCCAGAGGACCCATCCCATAGACTTGGTCAATCCCACACCAAGTCCTGTATCTGGCATAGACAGGCCTTACCTTTACCATGGACACCTGCGTTGTCCATACTGACCACTGCTCAGTGACCTTTCTGGGTTTCTGGTCTGTGTCCACTGAGGACCTTGATCTCTGGGGCTGAGCCTGTGGTGGTGACATACTGGTATCTTGTGCTTTTCTTTCTCATTCCTGGCTCCCATTTGGATGTGCTCTTCCCACATGGCATCTCTGACAACTTATTGCAGGACCAAATGTACTCACTCCTCTAAATGTCTTCAAATAGACATACTGTAAAGGCATTCTTAATTTGACTGCCAGTGTAGCGTAAATGGGTACGACGGACACGTGAGTCTAATCTCCCTAGCAATCTGCACAAACCTGTGGGGGAGGTGGATCTGGGCTCTTTCAAAGACTACAATAAAATTGCCATATAGCATTGTAAGATGCTTTCCTAAGAAAGGCTGCTGTTCAGTGAGCATGGCTGTGTGTAAGTAAGTATACATTAGGAGAATCCATCAAATCAAAGTGTATGTCCAAACCTTTGAAATGTGGGAATCGTCTCAGGGAAAAGCAATGACAACAGGTGTGTATGATCTACAACAAAGCCCACAGCGGGCACGTGCCAGTTCATGTCACCACCCGTCCCTGGTCTGTACCGCACAGGTGATCTAGACATCTCTTTCCCACTGCCTGTCCAAGGCACATGACCCACCACGCATTTGGATGGATGCCATGTTTCACCTCTGGAAAAACAGATTAAACTCTTGTTCTCTGCTCTCCAATTCACTCGTGAGATACAGGATCTGCAAGGCGGGTTTCATCATCTGAGAGAACGTTTGCAGTTCCCCTGGTCCATCCGGACCTGTAGAGGAGGGAACTCCCCTTAAGATCCAGGGGGGATCAAAGAGCCGGGGTTTGCCCAAAGGGAGCTGTGGGCAGCCCAGCCGCGGCTGATTTAACACCTGCACAATCTGGCAACCAAGGCTGTGGGGCCCAGACCTGAGACTGTCTATTTTTTTTGTTGTTGCCAAACTTGTAAGTTCAAATAGAATTGTGGGGGTGTTGGTTTTTCTCAGATTTTTCTACAGATAACTTTTCTGTTTGTCTCAATCCCATGGATCATGACCTTTTCAGCCTCCAATTCAAGCAATAAAAAGTCTATTGGGCAGGATTTGCGGGTGGTGTAAGTCAGAATAAACCCATAGAGCCACAGATCAGACCCATGACACTTTTAAAAAGTCAGATGCTTTCTTATCCAGAAATTAAACCTAAAAGATCCTGATTTAGCAATCCACAAGCTTTAAGCTAGTACATTTCCACTGAAATCAGTTACACACTGTCATGAAGTTAGAGTAACATGAGTATAAAATAGTTTTCTTCCACATTGTCCTGTCTAACTTTAATGATATCTTGGGCATTGTGGTTTGAGCCAAAAAAAGCACTCTTTCCAAATGCTCTTTACTTTATGCAAGTTTTCAACATCCTAGTCTTTATATTGCAATATTTTAATTATTGTTTACTTTATTTAATTACTATTTTCCTTGCTAATTCTAAATATACATCATTCCACTCTACTTCAAGGCTTTTGGGATTATTCCAATCAGTCCAGTATCAAAGAACATTTACAGTCCTGTATTTAAACTTCTCATGCTTGTAAACTAAAACCTGTGCAGCCCCAAGGCCAAGACTTTGGCTCTGTGTTGCAGGTAGCTATTTTTTTTAAGTATATGCTAATCTTTTAGGAAAAAGGTCTTTTGCAGAAGTGAAAATCATATCAGAAAGTTTGATGTTTACATTTTCTGATTTTGATGAAAAGATAAAAAGTGAAAAATCTGAAGCTGATAAATGAAATTTCTTCATCCTTTATTTTTTCCATTCATTTTTTTCCTCTTTGTTCTTTTTTTTCCCCCCATGTTATCTCTATGAAAAGGATCTAAGAAGAAACCTGTGAAGACCAAAAGCCTTTCCATCTCATGTTGGAAAAAAAAAAAAAGAGCTTTGTTATTCTACTGAACATGAGAACATTTGGGAGATAATAGCTTCCTTTTGGAATTATATTTAGTTATATATGTATGTCTATATATATATTTGTAAGGAGTATCTTGGAGCTGAGACATCCCCAGGCACTTTAGTACTAATTGCACTCTTTCCGTGATATTGTGCACGATGTTTTTTGTTTGAAGAACTCAAGGCACTTGCCATGAGGGAGCTCTTTAGGACTGTATCTGGTGGGGAAGCACTGCACTCAATACAGCACATGAAGTAAACCAGAGAGCAGTGGCATCACTGAGGTGCTCGTATGAGTAGAAATGCATGTGGTCAGGCCATTGGCAAGGCTTAGAAAGCGATGTGGTGGGACAGGAGGGCTCTGTGGGTGTCGAGGACCTTCTGCCTAAACTATGTATGTTATGGGGTGTTTTGCTTTGTACTAAGTCTTGTGCATTCACATGGGCTAAACAGCCACATTGCAGCCCAGAGGGCCAGTCGTATCTTGGGCTGCATCAGAAGGAGCGTGGCCAGCAGGTGGAGGGAGGTGATTCTGCCCCTCTGCTCCGCTCTGGTGAGACCCCACCTGGAGTCCTGTGTCCAGCTCTGGAGCCCTCAGTGCAGGAAAGACATGGACCTGTTGGAGAGGGGCCAGAGGAGCCACAGAAATGGAACAGCTCTGCTGGGAGGACAGGCTGGGAGAGCTGAGGTTGTTCAGCCTGGAGAAGAGAAGGCTCTGGGGAGACCTTATTGAAGCCTTTTAGTACCCAAAAGGGGCCTATGAGAAAGACGGGGACAGACTTTTTAGCAGGGCCTGTTGTGACAGGACATGGGGCAAAGGTTTTAAACTGAAGGAGGGGAGAATCAGGCCAGACATGAGGAAGAAATTTTTTACGCTGAGGGTGGTGAAACCCTGGCCCAGGTTGCACAGAGAGGTGGTGGATGCCCCATCCCTGGAGACATTCAGGGCCAGGCTCACTGAATTGGACATAAAACGCTTTTATAGACACTCCCGCAGATACAGAAGGTCAGGAGATTTGCTGCAGCCACGCTGGGAAGGCAGAGGAGGGCTCAGGGGTCTCCTGACCTGCCTGGTCCCCCTACCAAGCCCCCCCTGCCTTCCAGGGAAGAGCCCCCTCCAGCACCCACAGTGACACTGCCCAGCAGCCTCGCTTGTTGCAGATGTTGCGGTTGTACCTAAAACTGCAGCAGGGAGTGACGGACAGCTTTCAGGAGAGGCAGAGCTTGCAGTCAGTTTTGGCAACGCTGTAGTGCTGAGCAGAACTTAGAACGATGGGGTAGGAAATCTCTTGATAATAAACTTTCTCACGAGATTTTTGGCAACCTTTGTGTCTTGTCTCAGCTGGAAATGCTATGAGAACGTCTTTTCTCGCGGTATATTGTCACTCCCAGTTTCAAATAGCAAGTGGGAAAACATTTATTCTAAATCAGAGAGGTTAAAAAAATGGTCCAGTAAACTGAATCCAGGAACAAAAAGGGAATTGATGGGCTTTTGTTCTGTTTAGACTCTTTCACCCAATACTCTGCAGAAAGTCATCTGAAAGTTACAGAAATAAAGAGATGAAGAAAGCTGTCCAGACCATTAGGACATCTAACCAATCTCCTTTCTGGTTCAGTTATTTCTTGTAGTACACTGTCTTTGCTGGTCTGCTTTCACACAACTCAAGCAATAAGCCTTCCACTTCTTCCCAGAGACACAACAATAAAAAACAGTAGATCTGAGAGTCAGGATTTTTTTTTACTGATATCCAGAACTTTTTTTTTTGTTCTTTTTTCCTTAGCACTTTGGCCTCATGAACAAGTTACCCCAGCTGAGCTCAGCTCTGTTCAGACCTGTACACCCCCTCCCAGCACACAGCAAATGCAGCTTAGCTCTAACCTATTTCAGGGCAGTTTAGGGCAAATGAGCTTTTGGGCTAAAAGTGCACAGGTAAAGAGTTTCTGTGGCTCTGCTGACACACGGTAACTTGCCAAGTGATGTACACTTTATATGCGTACAAGTTTTTAAATACGTCCCTGATGTTCTCCGGTTTAAAACACCCTGTAGACAATAAGTCTTCTCCCAAGGCATTTATATTAGCTGGGCACTTTAATGCAGTGCTCAGACAGGCTATACATAGATAATCCTTGCTCCCATGTTGGTCCTTCCATCTGCCTCATCTCTTTTGCTGCTGCCTTCTGAATTCCCTGCAGTTTCCCTGGTCCTGTGGTGCTCACAGCACAGCCCTTGACCAGCAGGTCATCAGCAGGAGTTCAGCTTCAGGTGCGAGCGTAGCTCCGAGTGACCCACGCAATGCACTTCCCAGACGTCTCATACCGATTCCTCTAAGGGCAGCTACTCATTTCCACACTAATATATTGTGCATTGTTCTCCTAGAGTTTCCCCCTATCATTTTAACAACTGCCCTTTCAGAAAGATGCACATCTAGAGTTCTGCTGTTCTGTCTCAATTATCTACAGATCAGAGATGATCAATGGAAAGCTTCTCTCTGCCCTGCCAGCTCTGCGAGCCTAACCTGGGATCTTACAATGAAACCGGGATCTTTTTTTGGTTAGACATCATTCCCAGGAATCCTGTTTCAGCCTGAGATCTATTATCAATACAATTAAGGTGAATTTGAGCTGACATGTAAAGTTCTTGAAAGCGCTTATATGACCTTAGAGGCTGGGGCTTTTTTGCAAAAGTGACTTGATGCACTCGAGAGCTCAAGAAAATTGATTCTCTATTAAACTGTTGCTCCATTATGACTTAAATGTTTTTGAAAAGGGAAGTTGGTGTTCCTTAGGTATTTCAGGCATTTCTGACAAGATTGCTAAATGTTATTTAGGCACAAATGTATCAGTCCTCAGCTAGCACGGAAGAAAGTGGAAAGTATGAAGTTTAATTTTTAAACTAAAATTTTAGTTTAGAGACGCAATGCTCAGAAAACTTATGCTGGAAACTAAAACAGTTTGATCCTGAAGGCAGTGAGAATAAACATGAAACCCTAAAGTTCTGTCTTAAATATAGTCTCACTCTAAGTGACTGAGACACACTGTGGTGGTTGCTGTAAATCTCCATTCAGGGACACTCAGTGTAGCTGAAGGAAACGATGGGACACAGTAACATCTAAGACACTCTGTTATGTTATAGGACATTTATTTGAGGCTCTGGCATTTTTACTGGGTACTTGCCTTTGCTGTAATGGGCTACTCCTCTTTGTGGTTCCTAATGTCTTTCCATAATTATTTCTAAGAAATATGAAATCTTTATAATACGCACCAAAAAAAATACACCATAGACATGAAACCACAATGTTGCATCTAGGTGTACTGATTGACTCTTCTTTGCCTTGAGTTTTTCCTGGGAATGTTACTAACTGTCCTGAATCTGAGATCGAGAGTTTTCTGCTCTAAAGTTTTATACTGTGTCAACTAAATGGACTCTGTTCCTCAATCAAAATGCAGCTGTTAATCATTTTCTGTTTCTCAGTCACGTTCACTGTGGTTCTGCATTGCTTATATTCTCTCATCAGAGAATGTTGCTTGCAAATAGCTGCTGAAATGCTGCTGGATGAAATACAGAAAAGGTACATTAGAAACAACCTTTAGCCCAAGTGGGCAAATATGTCTCCCACAAAACACTGACAATTCCCTTGGCTTTAGAAGAGAGTTCATCAGTGTTGTGTATCATTGTCTTGGAGTGAGATTCACATCTAAACTCAAGGTGCACGTTTTCCTGCGCTATTAGAGAAAAGAAGCAAGTCTGTTAGTGAACCAGCCTTACCTGGTAAAGATACAAAGAACTACCTCACATTAAACAGGTTTATTATTGCGTTTGGTTTCGAGTTTTTAATTAGACTCTCATCTCCATATCAGTTCACACCTATGGGGCGAAAGTAGCAGAGATCCAGAAGCAGCAGCGCTGCCTTGGTTTTGGAGGCCAACACTCAGGTCATTGAACTTTTGTGGTTCAAGATGAGAAATTTATTTTCAGATTTCTCCCTCTGCGTTGCTTGACCTCGCACAGGGCGCTGGTTTCACCGGGGTTTGGCGGCTCCGCGCAGCTGGAGGAGCAGGAGCAGCGCGGCTGATGGCAGCGGCACCGCAGCCCGAGGGAGGGCAGGACGGGCTCTGCTGCCCGCCATGGGATTGCATCAAGCATAAACCAGGCAGGAGCGCATCCCCGCATCTTTTGGGTTTATCTGGTTTTAGTCTATGTGGTTAGATGGCATTGGGGTGCCAGCCCCTTGGTTGTGATGCAGGGATCATTTGATTTCTCAGCGATGTACATACTTCACGTTGGTTCTCTGTGTGCTTTTGTAATTAGGCATATTTAACTGTGCCTTGTTTTACTGCTGTAGGAAGAATCTCATTTGTCAGCAGTTTTAAGCTTTGCCAAATAAAGGCTTATTGGCAAACTGCTTTGAGCACTCTGATAATAACCCAACTTTAGAAAACACACACCCTGCTGTGTTGTATTCAAGCCATGGTGCTGTTGAAATTAAAAAGAGAGACAATGCCTGCTTTCAAAAACTGGAGGTTCTTTGTATTCTAATAAAAGCCTAAATTAATGTTTTAAAAGGTTATTGCTATTTTTTACCAGCTAGCTGGCACTGTGTGTAAATCTTATTTAGGCGAGGTCCTACATTATTTCACTGTTTTTAACACGTAAGCCCGTATCATACCTCCATGGATAATCAGTTCCTGAAATTCATTAGTCCGACTCGTTAAATCCTTTTTGTTTAGCTTTAATAGCAGGGTATTTTTGTGTATTTGGAAGTCTAATATATGATGTACATTCTGACAACGCCAGCAGGGACCACAAATATTTCTTACATAACCTAAAGGACATATGTTTGGCTTATGGCAAAACTAACCTCATCATTCCAGTGTTTCAGGTTGAGGTGTCCATGTGAGGTCCTTTTATAGGAGCAAAGTAATAGGAACTATGTATAATTTAATCTCGCTGGCTTTTAATACATTTCCTTCAGCTTTTAAAGAATGCTCTAGGAAATGGAAAAACACACAGTCAGCTATGAAATTCTATGACACTGATGCAGTCAGGCTATAAAATATTCTTTGCATCTTAATTGCATTTTATATAGCCGTATAACCTTGTGTAATTCGTAACTCTATAAATCCTAGCTTTGCATCCCGCTCTGGCAGCTCGGCAAGAGCGGCAGAGGAGGAATGTTTCCCACAGTTCATTGTGCAGCTGGGGTGTGTGGGCAGAGCACAGACGTCAGGACCGCGCAGGGAACTTGCACTGAACTTTGCAAACTGCCTTTTGCAGACAAAGGATTCTCCCCATCCCCGCGAATGAACCTGATCTCGCACGATGAGATCCATATCTGAGCTCTCTCCAAAACCAGTCGTGATGTGACAGCCAGGCGAATGACTGAGCCTGTTTTATGTAGCGTGCTTCACTTCAAGGTTTGAAGGACAGTTTGGGGGAGAAGAGAAGGTGGTTTCATTGGCGTATAACTGTTAGAACAAAGCAGAGCATGACAGAAGCTAAATACCTGCCAGGTGAGAAATCTAGCCAAAGCCAGAATAATCTTTCAGGCACCATCAACCACGTGAAACGCTGACATAACGCAAGCGTGCCTGCAGTGAGCATCACTGCACCCAGCCACACCGCAGATGCACTTGCCAGTACTTTGTGCCCTCTGGTCACCCTCTTGCAGTGACAGCCACGTCCCCCAGACAGTGCCACGCTCGCAGCCTTGCGCTTGCTTCCCCGCTGGAAAACAGAAAAGGAGACCCGAATGCAGAGAAGGTTTAGAAGTGAGGAAAACAGTGGGAGGATCATAAAGCCATGATGAATGTGATCTCTTCAACTCTCTAGCTTATTCCTAATAATAGAAGGTTTTAGGATGGATAGACAGAGACATAACAGCATCCAGTGGCTGAAAACTGAAGCTGGATAAATTTAGATTAGAAATAATGCTCTGTCTACACTGCAGATTGCAGCACAGTGTTGAGATACATGAACGTTAAATGAGCTAATTCAGAGAGCAAAAGCCACCCAACAGCAGCAGCAGGGAGATCCCACATTAATGTAGCTCAGTAGAATAAAGAGCTTGCCCAGAGGCGTGTGCTGCTTCAGCCCGGCCATCCCCGCCATCCAGCGAGCGTTTAACCTCACCGGACATCCCAGAGCTCGACCCGCGATCTGCAGCGGAGGCACAGCCCCTGTCAGCGTCCTCAAGAGCGGGCACGGCTGACAGTGCCACATCTCACCGAGGAATGGTGAAATCAGTGAGTGGCGTGCTGTGTCTCGCTTTGCACGTACATGTGGACAGATTTTACATTAAGGTCCCCTTCTGGCTTTAGGAATTCTGTGCAGCTGCGTAAAGTGGATGCTGTTGAGGACCTGTTGAGAATTACTCAGAGAGGTCAAGCTATTGGCATAGTTGAAATTTTCTGCTAAACCAGCTGAAACTCAGAATTTCCATGTCATGGTGAATTTTGATATTTTAACATTTAGCTTAATTTTACTTCGGAAGACATTTTTGGTTTCTTGTAGCGCTGAAATTCTGTAATACTTTTTTCCTTGGAAATACTTGCCACAAATGGGCATTTCTGCAATGGGAACACCTTTTTGACTGAAAATTTCCAGCTCCCCATCCCACAGTTTCAGTGAAACTTCACGGGTTAATTGGCATGAAGTTCCACAGGACCAGCCTCTGCAGGAGGGACTTTTACAGCCTCTTTTAGAGAGCAAAAATAAAGAGGAACTGACTTTGGCCCAAAGGGATTAATTGGTACCCTTATTTCATTAGGGTATTTAAAGCAAAGATCCTATTAAATTTTCATTGGAATAATGTTAGACAAAGTCTGTAAGCTGCAGCTGTTGGGAAGAAGTGAGAGGTCAGCAAATTACCAGATAATAACAAAAAGTAGTATTAAAGTCTAAGAGAGGGAGCATGGAGGGAGAACAGAAGTGCAGACTGGAGAATTGGGACCGTTCAATTCTCCATTTTTATATCTGTTGGATATGTGGGCACTGATGTGCCGTTTGCTCTCTGTAACATCTGTGGAGCTAAGGAGGCTTCCAGGCGCTGAGGAGACCTCACGAGCCTGGAGCGTCAGAATAAGACTCAGTTGTTCTTGTGGTTCATTGCTGAGGCTGTTTGGCTCTCTCTTGCCTAATGAGCTACTGTGTCACGGATGATTTATGTCCTCTTAGTTCATCCTGTTGAAACTGCTCCACATACATCGTGCAGCACAAATAGATTAGTCTTGGCACCCCCAAAATGACCACGTGCATGTTGGGGTGAGACCAGGACAGCATGGCAGCTCAGGGAAGAGAGCAGTGTAAACCCGAACTCCTTGTGCCTTGTGTCACTTGCAGCCTCTATGTTTCTGAAGCTGGTTTTTGGTATTTATTTTGTATTTGGCATCTGGAAATTCAATTAGAAAGCATTTACATTGGGTTACCCCGAGGAAGGGGTGAATGACAATTACCGCCTGGTTGGTTTTGGTTACTCTTGGCCCGCTTTCTGTGCTGTTTAGACCTGTGTAAAGCAGTGTTTGGACTCAGGGGTCAGACTCCAGACAAACAGCCTTGTGGGGTCACTGTTGCCATGAAATGAAGGGTCCGCAGCACAGCTCCTTTGCATTTGAGGGAATGCACCGAAGCTGTAGCACATGTTGGCCACAGTGCGTTGCTACCAGAGCTCCACTTACAGTCCTGTGGCCCCATCCCTCCCCTTGCCCGTGTCCTCCTTCCCCTCCTCGTCCTTCTCTGCCATGGTCTGCGCTGTGCTCAGCGTGTCTCAGAGGGTCAGGAAAGCCCCGGGCCCACCTGCCCAAAGCCAAGGCACCCAAACGCATCCACACATGGGACTGGCTGCTGGTGTCTCCCATACCCTGATCCCACAGGGCTTACACAAACGTGACCAGGGACACGTCGCATTTGTGAGGACTCAGGTAAAAGAAAGGTTCCAAATGCTGTCCCATTTCAGCATCATCTGCCAGCACTGCTTGCAGTAATCAAAGAAAAGTAGTTTATCATCAAACAATTTGCTAGGAAAAGCAGATCTGAAAGCTCCAAGAATTAAAGTGGAATTGATCTTCCTTTCTGGGGCAGGAATGCTAATGGTGTCGTACTTTGATGCCACTAAATGGATCTAATGTTGAGCTGCTGCAGCCAAGGAGGGCTCTGCTTCTCTCCCTTCCCCTGCCTGTGCCCCCCGCTGCTCCCCTTCTGCTGGCACCAACAATTTTCTGACCCCACCAGCAAACCTGTTCAGAAAGCTAAATCAGCAGAAAACTAACCCTACAGGAATGAGCAGAGAGCCGTCAGCTGGCTCAGATCTCCAACGCAGCTCATCTGGGGCCAGAAAAATGCCAGTGCACAAGGAAGAGTGGGAGGAGAGGAGCAGGACCGTTTTCAGTGGTGGCTATCATTTACATGAGAATAGTTTCCCTACAGAGCCACAACCTAAGACTTGAAAATGCCAGGATGGGTACCCTGCTCTTACTGAGCATCCTCGGCTGTCTGTCTGTTCCCACACGAGCAGCTTAGACATCCTCATGCTGTTCTGCAGGCCCCTTGCCTGCAAGCCCCTGCACCACTGACACATCAGCAGATCCAGTCCACAAGAATTCTTGGCTGGGGGAATATTCCTATTTCTACTTGTTTGGTTTTGCTTTTTTTGTATGCTTACATTGCACTGCAAAAACTGATTGTGTTTTTCCCCGGAGATTATAAATGCTAACAAAGTACACTGAAATCATCGAGCTCTTTCAGTTAGCAGTTCCTGGCCAAAAGAATTTTTTTTTTCTTCTGTAAGTGAGGTTACAATCAGCGCTTGAAATTTGGCAACTGCTGAAGACCTGTGTAGTATCACTGAAAAAGGAATAAAGTAGTCATCAAGAAAAGGCAAGGAAATCTGACCTACATCAACCAACACCTCTTCCATAGCCTGTATGTACATAGTGCTCAGACTCGATTAGGTTACCCCAACCTCACTAATTGGTTCTGATCACCAGTGGTGAGTGTCCACTAGCACACTCTCAGATAGATGGAAATGTGACTTAGCATAATGTGCTGTCATTGAAGTACAGTTTAGTTTACAACCACTTTAATTATATGCCATTTGCTAGGGACTGTGAAGATGTGTGCTCACACAAACACACGCATGCGGAGCTGCCATGACTGAGCTGACACACGCCAACACGTCGAGCTGTGGGAGCTGAATTATGAGTCTGAACTCATATGGATATATTCTCCTGGAGAAGAACCAGCATATCTGTACTAGGTCTAACAGAATTGAAGGAACTGCTCCCAAATTGAATCTCCGTATCTCAGTCTGTTTGTTTTGTGAAAGACAAGGGTGAGGACTGAATTTGTTAGTCATGTGTGCTTCTGCATGAGGTACCCCAGGTGGGTAGAAAGCTCTGCAGCCACATAGACCGGGCAAGGATGGGTTTCAATGGCTAGAAGCTGAATTCAGGCAAATTAGTCTACAGGTCAAATGTGATGTATATGTACATATATATTGATCTGAATGAATCTATCAGCCAACTTGTATTGACAGAGGGTCAGATTCTTAGTTGAATTGTAATGAAGTGCAATTCCGTTAGTTTCAGCTGCTCCCTGACATATCTATATCTCTGTCACAGCTCTTACTATCTTGGTTCTTCAAGAACAGACTTGCTTACTCTACTGCCTTTGAAAAACAATCCTTGTTCTTGATGTTCTCTCTGTTTCGCCCAGAGTGAAGCAGTGGGATTTGCAGGCTAACATACAGTGTGTTCCCAGAAATGCATATGCATGGTGAGTATGTGTGTGTAAGGCTCACACAGCTCACTAGAAAACTTTTCTTTTGCCAGTCCATCACACGTGATCAATACTTGCCTCTCATTTAGGTTTTTACATTATGCAGGGTGCCAGTAAAAGATATTTTTGGTATGTTTTAATAGATACAGCTTATTTCTGTTTTCAGGGTTTGGGTTTTATCTCAGAAGATTTGTACACAGGACTTGAGATAGCCCAGCAGGAGAGGTGAAAATGACTTTGTCCAAAGTTCCTTCATGTTTGCTCCTCTGGTGGTTGAGGGCCAGAGCCATCACCTGGACAAGGCACAGACTTTTAGTTTCCATGTGGACGGTAAACTGGTGGTTCCTTAAGGCCAAGTGTGTCTTCTGGGACTGGTGTCCTCCATGGGGCTGGCCAGTCCTGGTCCCTTCTGCACCAGGGGGCTCTGCCCACTGTGGGGAAGACAACCAAAGGGCAGCTCTGACGTTTCCCTTTGCTGCTTTTTCCCTTGATGGAGAAAGCAGAGCATTCATGAGTCAGTTCCTCGGTGTTGCCAACCTCAGTCACTCATAAATCATTAACTGGGCATGCAAAGTCATGTCATTTGGGGCTCTTAGGGCTGTTGTGCTTTTAACTCTGTATCGTTTCCTTCCTATGTTGGAGATTTAGGTGCCTTTCTTTCGTAATTCCCAGTTTAAACAGGCAGTAGTTCTACGTTCAGCAGCAGTCTCAGCTGGACTGTATCTTCAAATGGAAGACAGAAAATTGCAATATATATATGTAGGCTAGGATGTGGGATTTCTTCAGCCACATTTTGATCTCGTGGCTATTTTTCTGGTCCCAGGCCTGGCTTATTAAATGTTCGAGTTTATGAGTAACCTATAGACATGTTAAAATCATGTCCTTAGCAGAGTTTATATACTTTCTTGTATCTTACAGCCATCCAGAATTTCAAATACATCAGAAAACCCTACTTGCTGTGCTCTTAAATAGCATTAGAATTGCCATTTTGCGACTATGAATCATTAGACTCCAGCAATGAAATGCCCATTAGATCATCCAGTTCAGCTCCTGATCTATGTCAGATTGTTCTCTACAAATATTTTCCTCGTACGAGGTCTTGCATTCACTTTACTACGTGGTAGACTTTCCACTGCTTCCCTTGGAAAAGAGTGGATCAAGAATAGTAGGAAACATCAAATCACGTTGAATATGTAATTCCAGACTGTAAACAAACAAAGCTAAAAATAATTTGAGGACCATGTACAGTGGAAAACTTCCACTTCGAAAAAAACTACCGAACAGCTATTCTAAGGGAGCCCTTGGATATCCTTGTACAGTTGTAGGGTTTCTTTGTCAAAGATTTTTGTTTAAAATATAAGGCAAGAAAGAAAATGCTAGAAGCTCAGAATAGCGATTTCTCATGAAGAGACAGAAAACGAAGCAGACTTGTAGTTCTGCTGCTTGTTTACATGTCATCCTCCCTTATTGGCAAATAATTATAAGCAGAATCAAATGATAGATATCTGCTGTGCTGAATTCCACTGCTCTGATTTAGTTACACTAGGCATGGAGGTTTTGAGTCTGATTTTTAAAACTGTCAGGCGCCAAATGGCATGCTTCACATCAGCCTGCAGTTCTGTACCTAATTTGCATTCAGTTATGCAAATTAAACATTTGACTTGAGTAATCACACACAAATCAGCATGTCTGATCATTTCCACACATGCTTATTCACTTCATTTGCTTAGATAAAGTATGTACTCAAACTAAGTAGACATCTTAGTCTCTAACCATTTTACTGACCAGCTTCAGTATTTCTAAGGCTGATAATGTCGTTTCTTAATAGAGCAGCTGCAAGTAGTTAATAATATGGGCATCCTTTAACAAAATTTCTCTTGTGCATTTTTGCATGCCTTTAGAATCTGCTAGTGATGGACATAAGGTTGCTTGAATGCATGAAAGTCAAATGCATGGAAGTTTGCTAAAGCTGACCTTCAGCCAGCTTGTTGGCCATTGGTATGTTAAAAGCAAGCAGGGAAGAATAACCCTGAGGACTAGTAAGTCCGCTTGTACAACATAACCTGATTTGGACAGCCTAAGCAAAAAGTGCATCTACACTTATGCTAGCTAGAAATGTGCAAATTTAGCATTTTCCTGTGGTAAATTAAGCAAAAAATAAAAATACTTCTGTACCTAAATATTCATTCTGTCAGTAGCATTCCCTGTTCCAGGAGGTTGCAATAATATGGATTGCTATCTGATGAAAGAAGATCAGCTTTTGGAAGAAATGTGAAATTATTTAGCAAGTGAAGCAGAAAGTGGGGGCTCAAAATATTTCAAATACATTCGGTTTTTCAGGGGAAAGTAGATGTTGGCACAGGCACAGAAAACTGCCTTGATACACTAATGCTCAACAAATATCTTGTCTATGAAAAATGCATTTGATAAGCAAGGTCTTTTTAAATGAAGGTGGTTTTATTATTTCTTTGTGTGCAAATCTGGAATGTGACCCGTTCCTGTAAATTAGATAAATAAGCAGTTTATGAATTAATCCTAAAAAAAGGTCCAAAGCAAATAACATTATTGTCCTGGGGTTGCTGTATGGCATACCGCAGCTGCCCACTCAGGTGGTGAGTACCAAAGCTGCCTGCTTGCATGGTGAACTCAGAAGGATTCCGAAGGCCATTTGTCATAAGTAGACAATTTCTTGTATTACATTCAGAACTGTTGAGGTAGATGAGGAAGGCTCAAACACGATAACTGAAAGAAGTTCTGTACTGAAGTACAAATAGTTGAAGTCCCTCTAAGAGCATGGAGATCCCTGCTTTCTCTGTATACGCTAGGATGCTTTGGGGCATATTCAAGAGCTTTTGGTACCCAAGGATATGGGCTCTCAGGAACATCAGCTGTTATTTTTGGGCATCATCCTGAGTTAGGTGGTGCTTCAGATAGCCCATCTACAGTCCTCTTGGTCAGGTACCTCAAGTCCACAGTGGTTAAGGTGGCCTGATTCAGGCCAAAATAGCCCCTGGTCAGGAGAGGACCTGCTGAGGTCTAGGTAAGGCATATTTACTCACAAGTGGACTCTCTCTTAAAAGGTCCAAGACGGTCTTGGCAGGGACAAGCAGCCCAAGAAACAGTGCCGTCTCCCCAGCATCCATCCACGCAGTGCCACACACCCACACGGAGAGCATGAGACTGTAAGGAGCATTCAGAAGGCCTCAAATTATAAAAAAACATAGTGTATGAAGAAACCTGCAAGGCAGTTTTCGCTGCCAGGAGTCACGCAGGCCCTGAGCATTGCTTGACTTCAGAGGAGGCTGCGAAGCTGCCTGGCCAGAGACAGGCCCCGTGACCTCAGACTAAACAGCCCCCTTCAAATAATGTGGGTGAGAAATAAGTTTTGCTTTGTTTTGGTCTCCACGTTAATTACGATTAAAAATAGAGCCCTCAGCAGCGGCAGGGAGCGAAACAACTGCAGCATTGTTAGCTTTATCAGGAGAAACAGGAGCGAGAAGGATGAAAACACCAAGGCAAGTGGAGGAACCAGACTAGAAGAACTGTGTCAGGTCCAAGGACTGGATCAGGCTGGACCACCCGTCCCCTCCCAAGGCGATCTACTTGCTTATTTTTAGTGCAGAACAACATGTTTTCATCCATGCTTTGTGTTTAAATGGAAGTTTTAACCTGCCAGTATTTAGTGGCTGGAGATGACAAACTTATTCTTAGGTTTGAACTGCTTTCAGTTCAAGAATACACAACTACAACTAAATCATGTGGTGTTCTCAAAACTGAAAGCACTGGAAGTAAAATCTTAGCCCTATTGGGATTTCCACCACCAACATATCCATCAATTTCAAGTGATTTCACCCAAGGGAAATAACATTCCCACTTATTCTGGAAGTCATGGCCGAGTTGATCTCTGGAAGGTGAAGACTGCAGCACCATGGACTCAGCCTCAGAGCTGCATAGGGAGATGCTTTGGACAGACCATTACATTTTCTAGCAGTTTGTTTCTGTGCTGTGATGGGTTAATTCAGGCATAGTGATGACAGAGGAGTTTGGAAGCTTTCTTTATACAGTACGGAACAGAACCAACCGTGTCTGCAGAAATAGATCCCTTAATTAGCATTCATTAGTGTTTGTTATATTACACTCAATGATCTCTGCCACATGAAAGCTCTATTTTCCTGTCTGTGAATATATGTAAAACAAACTACATTTGCAGGCCAGAAGACGTGAGACCTTAAAAATTTCTTGCATTCCTTCCCAACTCCTTCTCTATGTTCACCTCCAAACTGAGAGCAGTTTGAAATGGAGATAGCAAAAAAAGGGCAATTTTTCATTTCACAATCACATTAAAATGTTGTGATTTAAATCTCAGAGCAATCACAAATTAAGAAAGTAAGAAGTTTGGACCAGCTAAGACCAAAGGTTTGTCTGGTTCTGTATGTGGTCACTCTTTAGTGGTCATTAGTAGAAGAGCATAATAACCAGACAGGCATACATTAACCTTTCCCAGTGTGCTCTCTCAGCCTTCAGCCATCTTTGGCTAAGCATGAATAAATGGTCTATTTGCATTTAATAGCTTGAATAGATTTTTCTTCAATTAATGTATCCAGTTGCTTTCCGAACCCATTTAAACTTACATCTTGCTAAAAATAGCTGCATAGCTGTGGCTTACATAAGGACCTCCTTGTTTGCTCTTGCCTTGCCATGTGCTCATTTTACATGATGGCTTCCAACCCTTGCATTGGAAGATTCATTGATCTCTGTTCACCTAGTCCATGCAACATGTTTTATACATTTGCATCAAATTCCTCCCTCATTTTTTTTTCTTCCCTGAGCTGAAAAATCTTAGTCTACTTAACTATTTCTTCTGTGTAAGCTGTTTCTTCCCTTTGACTGTCCTTCTCACCCTTCTCCATATATTTTTCTTTCTATTATGTTCTTTTTGAGACAGGGGGTGGATTTAAACAGTGCCAGCAAGATGTGTCTTTGCTTTGCGCTCTGTTCCTTTGCTGGCATTCAGCGTGCTGTCTGAGCACCTGCACTTCAGAGCACTGAGATGGTGTTCACAGTGCTGCCTGTTCTGGCCTTGAGGCCTCATTCCTGAGGAGTAAGACTGAGTTTAGGGCCCATCACCGTGAGGTAAGAACTGTTTCCCATGTGCTGGATTTTATATTGGTCTGTATTAGATTTCATCTGCTCTTCTATCACCTGGATGCTGGTAATCTCCCTTCACTGTAAGAACTGATAATTTGCTCTTACCCTTCCATTCTGCCTTTTAACCAATGATGCATCAATGTGAAGATCTTCCCTCTTACCCCACAACAGCTTAGTTTCTTTAAGCATCTCTAAGAAGTGATCTTGCCGAGCATCTTTGGGCACAAGCCTTCCAGTGAAGCTGTGTCAACTGAATTCCTCTTGTTCACATGCTTGTTATATCCTTCAAAGAACCTTACTAGAGTCGTGAAGCACAATTTTCCTTTGCCAAAGCTGAGCTGGACTTCTCCAGTAGATCCTGTTCATCCAGCTGTCACCTAATGATATTCTTTACCATTTTTTATATCTATATTCTGCCTGGTGTAAGCATTTTCCCTACAACGTTTTAAAAAATTGGTGCCGTATTTGCCACCTTCTAGTTTTCTGATGCCAAGATCATATTCAGCCAAAAGCTGCACACTACAGTTAGCAGTTCAGCTGAATCAAGATAAAAGTAGAAAAAATATAGATTTTTATTTGTTTGTTTCCTGGAAAAGGTTTTAGTTTTGCAAGATTCTGAATGACCTGGCATTTTAGTTTCCTGCTAATGTCAACTCATAGCATTTAGTGATTATCTTTTAGTTTATCTTTTAACTATTTGACAAATATTGTGATAAAGGACACTTGGCCAGTCAGAGAGTAGAGAGGCTGACCTGGGCTGAGAGCCCTGGGAAACCTGACATGAAATGACAAACACAGAAACAGTAAACCTGAAACAAAGTTAAAGAAGAATGAGCACGAAATAGACAACTTGGAAAGAGGCAAAATAAAGCACTCCATTTTATTTTGAGTCATTCTCAACTTTTTTCCATTTCAAAGAGTTCGCTCTTCTCAGTGAAAACACAACTTTGCCATAAATGTTTCTACCACTGTTAGAACTGAGCTTGTAAGAAAGCAGCGTGTTCAGCAGTATGCATTACTCATCAGGGATGTTGTATATTTAATCTGATGTAGGACTGCGCTACAGAGCTGGAAACATTAAATAACGTGCAAGTTTGTGTTTCCTTGTGAAGATAATTGCCTGACCTGTACAGCAGATACAATTTGCCAAGTTTTTCTTAACAAAGGCAGTGACCTTAGTTTACTACACTGTATGAATGTATTCAAGCTTTGGCACCGGCGTATACTGCATTCCCTTTCTTTCCTCTGCATTTTTTGCCTATTGTTTAACTCACTCTATTTATCTGAGGCCCAAAAGAACCGGCACAAGCTACCTTGTCCACCACACATATTGATTAGGCTGATATTGAATTACAGTTCCTTATTTTAAGAAGTTTTGTCAGTGTGCAGTCCTGCGGAGCATTGTTTATGAAATAAGGCTGTTACAAGGTCAGAGGACTAGGAGCCCTGTGGGATGGTAAATAGCATTGCAGACCATATACTGTTAATTATTTAACATGCCTTCAGATGAGTGATTTGAAGTGAACTCTCTCATCTTTCACAGCTAAATAGTGAAGATGGCTCAAAAGCTTTTATGGCCCAAATCATCCAGGGTAATTTACCTCTAAAAACTGAGATGATAAAAGAACAGAAAAAGCAGCTGGGTTTCTTACAGATTTGAGTCATTGTCCCTTTGTATTGCTTTTTCTTACCAACCACAATGCATCCAGCTCCTTCTCCTGTGTCCTATGACATCCTCACCAGGCAGATGTCAGAAGCCAGCTGGGTCAATTTGTAACTGTGCCAGCCTCTGCTGAACAAATATGGCTGAGTTCAACCAGCCCTTCCCTTGTCTGCACCGCAGGTTGGATGTTCTCCCCTTCCGAGCTGCTGGTTTTCATGCAGTGTGTACGAGCTTTGCTTCTCTGAGACTCCTGCCAGTCGGTCAGATCCTACTGGAACTGCCCTAGTGTCGGTGGGGCGAGGAGGGAGATGCAAAGACTCTAAGCAACCAGAACTTGAATGGCATGGTGCTCTTCCATGTTTATTGTGTCTGGTGATCAAATGGCCCCTGTGCCAATCATCCACCTAGGAACTATAAAACCATCATACTTAAATCAAAACATGGGTGCATCCCGCAAAGGTTCATAGTGAGAAACAAGTTCGTGTATGAGAGGGCTTGAGGGCATGGGGACCTGCTGCCACAAAACAGAGAAACGACGTCTCAAGCCTGCAATGCTTTATTCCTTTGCTTTCATTCATCTTTCCTTTCTTCTCTAGTTCCCTGGGATGCCAGTGCAGATCTCCTCCTTTGGTGTTTTCTGTTCTCTAATACTCCTCAGACTAAATCATATACTGTCAGTTTTTGTCACTCTCCTCATCCTCCTTCTCCCAGGTGGATAATTTCCTTCTTTTTTCCATGTCCCTTAGATTGCTCCTTTCCTTCCCTGTCCAAACTTCCCATCATCTTCACTTTTCTTTCTGCTTTTCTATCCCTGTCATGTTTCCTTCTCATCCTTACCTCCCTGCTTCATTATTTACTCTTTTATTCTCTGTCCCCTCTTCCTCTTTCCTATATTCAATTTGAATGGCACCATACCTACCTAAACCCAAACCTTCTAAAATGCATGTCACCACATGGTCAGAAAGGGAAGTGGAGGCGAGCAGGACTGCTGGAGTGGGCACCTCCTAACTCAGATCTTCCAGAGGAGTTTAGACAGCTGCTCAGCTTTGACACTTAATCCCCATTGATTTTGAGTAGGATTTAGGGGCCTAAATCCTTCTGAGTCGTTGGTCCCAGGTCAACAACATTATCCATCCCATGCCACAGCCCCTTAGCAAGACACACCAATGCGGTCTCACAAAACTTAGGCTGTTAATGACAGAAGTGGCCAGAGTATGTGACTACTTTTCACTGTGTTCACATCACCCACTTTCAAATTAAATTGTGGTTGTATTGATTGGCAGGGATGTACTTAGGCCTGAAACCGTGATAGAAAACTGCTGGGGGAGGAGGCCGAGAGGTGAAAAGGACAGAGCAATATGGAAACCTGGGCAGTATGGTGATATATGACTGCCTGTTTGTGGATTGCCCAACTTCACCAGGTTCTCAGGAGAACTGAGTCTCTACTCACATTCTTCTCCCTTCTGCTTTCTCTAGTGCTACAGCAAGGAGAACTGAAGGAAACTATGAGTAGGAAGGCAGATTTTCCAGTCGCCTTTGTAGGAATGACCCACTTAACAGACGATACAATCAGGCTATTTACTCTTTTTTTGCTTCTTCCAGTAAGGGATGCTCAAAAGCAAAATGCCCATTCATTGAGATGCCCAGTGTCCAAAATGGCCAGCACAAAGGAATTAATCTTGTCCTCAGCAATCCTATTTGTTCAGGTGCAAAGCTCGTGCCTGTGGTAGCTACCAATCTAAATACAGATGTGGGGGCCTAAAAAAAAGAAAAAAGACAAAGAAAGAAAGAAAGAAGGCCACTTCAGACAAGCCATAATGAGCCCAAGCAAGTTTCAAGTAAATTAATTGTGGAACAACACAGTGTATGATTTTGGCCTCCTAAAATGGAACATATTCCTTATAAAATGGGCATGCTGTGCGGCCCTCTGACATTTCCAAGTGAAACAATAGGACCACTAGAATGGAAAGTCTGCAGGAACGGCAGACAAGGAAAGGAAGTTTAGGTTGAACAAAGGTTTTGTTCATTTTTACAGCCCCTAGAGGAAGAGCAGTGCTGTACAGAAGCTGTTAATGATGGGCTGGATTGGACGGATGAAACTAGTGCCAAGATCTAAAAGTGTTTTTACGCCAAGCTCCTCCCCAGCTGTCCAGATACCCTGCAGAATTTCCAGCTGGTGTGAACCCCTCCACCTTCTTGGAACGGCAAAAAAAATGCATGTGGGGCAACGCTGTCCAGCATTTGCACATCGCCTGCTCACGTGGTGTATGCAATTCGCTTGCACGAAATAGCAAATCATTAAGCTTTGCCTGACATACTTGCAAGTTGACCTAAACTCTTGGGTTGTAGGAAGGAACTGTGCTGTGCTGAGGGCTTGCTCAGGTAACTATGGCAACTCTGCTGCTCTGTTAGGCTTTGAACGAACTGTTCTTAAGTGAAAACAGCTTCAGCCTACCATCACTGTTTAATAAATAATCTGCCAGCAGAGGAGAATTCAGGTTCGGAGAAGCTGTGCTTCCTTTCGACTAAGAGCTGGAAAATGCAAAAGTGAAATTCAGCAAAGCCGTTTGCAGAATTTCTGTGACATTACTTTGTACCTCCGGCATATAAACAGATCCCTCAGGCCCAGCCCCGGGGCTCGGTGCAGGGTACGGGCTTGGGGACCCCTCCTTGCTGCAGGTAAATGCAGGATGGGAGCTCACAAACTGCTTTTACTCATGATCTCCCTGTTGTACTTGACTTTTTCTAAGCTGTACGTCACCATCTTAGATTTACATGAGCAAAATGAGTAGTTTCTTTGTATTAGGCAATGAGGAAAAGAAAAGGAGAGAAACCTTTTGAAATTCGTCACTCAGGACAGACAGGGTGAGATTCAACCTGCGTAGTTCTGCGATACGTCAAAGTGCATCGGGGTCAGAAAATAACGCTGAACAGTTCCTGAGTGGGAATGATGTTTACAGGCTTTTCTTTTACAAGTTTGGATTCTGCCAGGGACATTACATGAGAACTTACAATTTGTTCTTTATAACTAAGAGCCATTTTGAATAGTAGCCAGACAGTCTGGGCCAGGTTCTTCTTTTAGGCTCTGATGCAGCAAGGACTGGCCTTGAGGCCTGATATGAGTTTTCTGTTGACTTCAGTTGGAACTGGTTTAACTGGGCATCTCACAGACATAAAGGTGGGCCACCTTGGTCAACAGCAGCCTTGTTTCTCCTGCCTCTCGTGCTGCTCAAGCTTGGCCACATGTTTTGAAGCCTGAGGCATCTTTTCCAGCATGTTTTGGACATGGCTGTATGACCTCTCCTTCACAAGGTCTGGTGGACATCACAATACATCGAGAAGTGTTGTCAGATGAAGAGAAGAAAACTTCTGGGACCAGCTGGGCATCTTGCATCCAGGATCTAAGGTATCTTTCAGATCTAAGCATTTCAAAACCTGCCTTGGCCCAGCCTCCTGACCAGCAAGAAGAGCTCTCACCCCACCTGTGACCTCCTTTCCCTTTGTCCACGGACATGCTCTATGCAAGGCAAGCGAAGGCACTGAGGGCCACAGAGTGCCCTTTCTTCCCCCCCTGCCCTCTCACTATGTGAATCCCATCCAAGTTTGCCTGCCAATATCCACTGGTCTCTGCCAGCATAAACAGTGGCAAAGGGCCACAGGGGCTGCAATTCCACTTATGAGGAGAGGAACAATAAGAGATCAGTTTGGTCCAGAGTACATATGGAAGTGGCCAAAATGGAGATGTGACCAAAGCAAAGAGAAGACCTACAGAAACGGTATCTGTATGGGCCCTCTGAAACCCTACAGAACCGCGGTAGGCTCACCTCTACCTTTGTCAGCTTCACGGCCTGGGTGGAGGACAGCAATATCCAAACTGCTGGATCCAGCCTCGCAACGCAGTCCCACAGAGACATAGGGTCCAGCTTCATCAAGGAGAGCCACCTGCCCCAGCTTTGTCCCTTGAGCATCAAGACACTGAAGCCATTAGGAGCACCAGGCAGGAATGGGACCTGGTCAGCACCCAGGGCAAGGCAGGGGCAATGCTGGGGCAATGCCAGGAAGAGTGGGATGGCTGAGGAGATGGAAAGAAGCGTGTTCCCTACTCAAACCCCAACATTTGGAAAGCTTCTTCTACCTTGTCACATCTCTGTTTTCTCAGGATCTGCTGGATCCTGAGCTGAAGATTAAGACTTGTGGACTCATAGACATTATCTGGTTATTGTCTATGAAGCTGGGATGTGAAGTAATTAAAAATAACTCCTTTTGCCACTACCCAAATAAACCAGTAGGGCTGAGCGACGGTAACCCAATTTGACCTTCTGTCATCCCCACTGCTGCTATTACAAGGCTGCAGTTTTGTGAGATGTGGAGAGCAAATATCCCTCCAAGCAAAGACCACACCAGAGTCAGGGCCTTGTACGCATCTCTGGGTGAGTGGGGTGCAGTGGCCGTGCCCGGGTCCCCTCTGAGCTGATGCAGCCCCGAAACCACCATGTTTCTGGGTGGGTTCTGTCACTGGGGATGGAGGAGCAACTTCTACCAGGAGACTTGCCAGGAGTGAAGAAGTGAAGGTTTATCACTGCAATCTATCAACATTTGGGCAAAGTATACCTTTGTACGTGAGATAAAGTTTCCACTCCTGATTGAAAAAAGGAGGGGGAGGAAAGGGAGGGAGGTTCAGAGCCTAAGAATCCCAACACTCAGATGTCTTAATTAAAGGTAAACTTTTGCTTTGGGGTGACTGTGGTTAGAGCAGCAGGCAGAGACCTGACAGCACAGGCTAAACAAAGAGAAAAAAGGTTCTTTTTTTTATTTCTTTTTTTTTTTTTTTTTTTTTTTTTTGCCAAGCATTCGCTTTGGCCTCAGTCTGAAATGGTTTTGAAACTACAGACACCTTCATGTAAATGTTCTTAATAAAGAAAAAAAAAGTCCACTCTGGGACATTTGTAATCCTTCTGATTTAGATGTTTTAATAAAGTTCAAGTTTATCTTGGAAGATGGTCGCTGACCTGGAATTAAAAGTATGACTCTGCCAACGTAAGACTGAGAGCACAGACAGAAGACTTAAATATAACAGTATAATATGTGTCTGTTTATATATGTATACACACATGTATAGATATATATGTGCATATGCTATATAAACACAACTCTAAATAATCATAAACTCCCTTTAAAAATTATTTCAGCCCAAATTAAGGTATAGACAACATCTGATCGGCTCAGATGCTACCAAGTGGTGCCCCATGATATATTCATTTCCTATTCTGGTGTGGTTAATTGGGTATTTTGATTTAATTACCACAGTCAATAGCACTTTCAGTAGAATGTCTTAAGTGTTCATTTAATTTATTGTAGATTTAATAAGGCAGCGGTTGTATGTTAAAGCTGTTAACCATCTGGATGCAAAGCCCATCTCTTCTCGTGGGTAGCTGGGGCCTGGTCCAAGACACACTGATGTCTACAACAGCCTTTCTGTTGACTTCAGGAGCTCTAGACCTGGGCTCCTCGGGGAGCAGGGAGGTAGGCAAATGCCTCTGGCTGTGGGTTTCTTGGCTGGGCTGTGTGAGGGGGGTTTTTTTAAGGTGCCGTTTCTTTTCTGTAGGCGATTTCATAAAACAGAAATGGCAGGAAGAACAGCCCATGACTCGGAGCTTGGTAATTGTGGACTATGAGACCAATCCGTTTGGGTTGGGATTCTAAGTAAAGTTTCAAGAGGCTTCTCATAGCCTGGGTAAGGATGCCATGAGCTGGGTCACACCTAGGAAAAATTAAAATAAACAAGGACAAGTTGAAGTAAACGGAGCGATTTGACAAGCCTCATGCGACTGAGTGATCTGTTTTACCCTTGTCACAAGGTCTGGCAGAGCTGTTCATCCTCCCTCCACCTCCTGTGAGTCACTCGCTCGTGCCGTGGGTCAGGAATTAGGCAGGTCTGCAGGTTTTCAGATCACCAGTGTACTGGGGAGCAGAAAGAGGCAGCCAGCAGATATCAGCATCGCCTCTCTGGATTTCAGGGGCTCTCTTAAGAGGGAGCTTGATTTGTTTATGTAAAGGATGATACAGCACAGGGCTGTGATTGTAGGGTCTGGTCTTTATGCCTGGGGACCTGCCCGTTCTCTCTTCCTGCACACTCCTAATTGCTAACCAGACTTTGGTAAAATACCACAACACTGGATGTTTTAGCGATTTGTTAGTGCCTAAAGATGCTGGAGGGTACTTGAGGGGATTTCCAGGAAGACTTGGGTCAGGAGTGGCATAACAGGATGTGTACCAATAGCCCCACCATGCAGACCACATGCCTTGGTTGGATGAGAAGAAGGGAGGAAAGAAGAATGGGTTTTAGGCAGAGGTTCCACAGCTCTGCCATGGGACAAGCAGGAGGAGAGTGTTTTAGGGGATCCTAGAGTAGCCACCATTGCTCCCTCTTCATCCAGTCAACAACTGAGTTTATCCAGCAACCGCCAGTCACACGTTGCCATTTATATGATGTTGCCCAGACCCGGGGCCATAGCTGGCCGTCTGGCAAGCTCCATGAGACACAGGAGCCACAGGTTCCTCAGGGCTGTGGGCTCCCATGGCCCCCAGGCTTGAAGCCAGGCTGTGTTTAAAAACAAGCAGCAGAAACGTCGGCAGGAACGGGGCTCCAGCCCATGAAACCAAATGGAGGGAAATTCTTCTGCTGCAGAAAGTAGGCAAAAGGCAACTGGAGATGAATAGACTGCCTGACAGCTGGCAGACACGCAGACTGTCTGCCATAGATGGTAATATAGGCACTGCAACTATTATGGCATCTAAAGTAAAAAAAAAAAAACAAAAAAGAAGTAATGAAAAGCTTTAACCTCTGCTATCCAAGAAAACAAACAGTGGCTTCAGATGCAGTGGGTGCAGAGACGCCTTTGCGATGCTCGTGACGGGCAAATGGTCGTGAAAGCTCTGAGGAGCTGTGTTTGGGATAACGGCTCGGAGCGCCTGGGTTCGTGCTTTATTTGTACTACTTACACAGACAGTTTTAAAAATTATATTACTGCTGTTATTGTAACGATATTGCTATCACTACTGTTATTTTCTTAACACATGAAGGGAGCCTGGACAGCCGCTCTTTATTTCTTACATGAATCCAAACGGCGTTTGGATTTTTGTGGAGATCAGACACCAGACACATTCCTACATTCTTGTCCGATGTTCAATATTTTTCCATGAGTCAAGGAGAACAAGAATGGGCATATTGTGTAAATGCAAAACTCTGCCTTTTTAAACTGACACGATGAATTTCAGCCCGGCCTCTTTGTCTCTCTCCTCCGAGCGCGGACTTTTCAGCCTGCCAGATTTTGTTACTTACTGTCCTTGAGAACAGAGGGAGGGAAAAGTCAGCCCTTGTTAATTCATTGTCCCAGTTACCTAGCAGTGCTGTATCCTTAAGGACTGCTGAGGTTTTTTTGCTCTTCTGAGCTGGTGAAGAGCTGTTGCTTTCCTGCCAGCTCCATTGTGTTCCCCTATTAGAAGCCTGCAACACCAGAGGCACTTTAAAAAGAAGCAAGGAGTCTGTTGCAATAGACATCCAACAAAAGTTCCTGCTGCAATCTGCACTTCCAGTAAATGCTGGTTCATAATCCAGATTTCAGGCTCCAGGGCTGGTTCTTAATAAAACACTGATACAGGTCACTGTAGCTGCATCTGTTTACAACCGCAGAAAATATGGCTCACTGTGGCATCGGTCTTCAGTACAGATTCACAAATACCAACATATATGGGGTCCCTGCAATTTGAATTTGGCTTGGGGAACGTGACAAAACACTTTCCCACCTCTGTTTTTTAAAGTGCTTGTGAAAGGTGCCTGATTAGTGACCTAAAGACTTAACCAGAGCAACAACTGTCCTGGGACTGCTCAGATTTGGTCCATGTCCCAGACAAGACTCCAGGTCCTGCCTTTCCAAAGGCTTCTCCTAAGTACAGACCACCATAGACAGAAATCTGTCTGCAAACAAAGACAGACATTTTTTTTCTAGACAGAGATCTCTTTGAATTTTTGCAGACAGTTTAATAGGCTATAAACCGTGTATATTCTCATATAAATGAGAATAAATATGTATCTACTGAAGCAAGCCTAGTCTAAGTAATATGCAAGCCAAGTTTCACTGAAGTGCTTTGATAACCCTGAGTTTTCAGCCGCTCTTTCTGAGAGCGGAAAGTTGGTGAATGCCCTCTGAGTGCATTTGACCCAGAGCTTCCCAGCTAAGGCTTATGAAAGAAAGGGGAGCATACGAAGAGCGAAAGGAACTAATTAGCACCAAGAATGATGTGGTCATTTGTCCACAAGGAACTGGTCTGCTGCCTCCAGAGTTTCATGTATAGCAGCTTGCTCTGCAGCCATTTGGCTGTAATGATTTCTAGTCACCATTAACTGGTGCTGTAAAGGCGAAAGGTTTCACATTAGTTATCAAAATGGAAATTTTTTTTTTTTATCCAGTCTAGTATTTTCTAAAGTATATTGGAATCCATATTTTGGCACCTAAATAGATGTCTGCTCTTCAGAGGCGCTGAATGTGCATTGGTGTCTTTCGGAATTTAGCTGGGAAACAAGGCTTGTTGCTAATGTGTTTGACAATGTCTAAATGCATGAAGAGTATTTTTCAGAAAAATATATTGAGATAAAGCCCTTGTCATGGAACCTTATAATCAAGGAGAGAGAAACAAAGTCCAGCAAAGTCAATTTAAAGGACTTTAGATTAGGCTTAAGGAAAAGTATCATTTAGCAACTCTGCTTCATCTGATGCAGAATCAGTTTGCTTGGCCAAACCTTTGGTTGTTTATGTCATTGAAAAGCTACTGATCTGATGCTTTCCCTGAAGGAATCTACGTAGAAACAGAGACTGCCATTTCTCAAGTGCATTGTCATTTATGGCTTTCATCTCTTCCTCCTCCCTCATCATGTATATAGTTGACTTGGAGACAAGTCAAATTTATAAGTTTCCCCCATTCACTCTGCATTCAAAGTTTTCCCGTTACATGCCAGATCTTAGAAGTGAACAATTAAAGGATGAGAGAGAAGGGACACAAGTTGTTAATGAGATATAAGGAAAAATGGTGGAGCTGGAATGGGGCCAGCAGAAGTTGTGGAGTCTTCATCCTTGGATGTGTTCAGCACTTGCCTGGACAATGTTCTGAGCAATCTGAGGTAACTTTGAAGGTAGCTCTGCTTTTAGCAGAGCCTGGACCACATGATGTCCAGAAATCCCTTTACAGCTGCTTCATTTTATGATCCTGAAGGTCTTCTCAGGAACTCTCCACTGACACCCCTGCCACAATACTTCTGGTTTTTTTTGTGTGAATAGCATGGTAAATGGACAAGTAGCAAATGAACTCTCTTTCTACTGTGTTAGTGGTCTGCAGAGACGGAATTTGAGAGACCCAGCTATGGAGCCATGTGACTGCAGAGGGCTTCCTCTGTATGACTCTTGATGGGTGCTTACTGTAGGTGCCTGGATTCCTTATCCAAATCAGAAGAGCAGCTAAACTGTTCTGCTGTTGGCCATACCTGATGCATCATCAACATGTAGACTACAAAAGTGATGCAGCACTGATGCAACAAAGCTTGGTTGTAGTTGAGGGATCGATAGCTTAGCTGAGCCATTTTCACTGTGCAGCCGAAGGAATGCTGTTTCTTGTGATGGTTGTGGTACCTGTGTTGGGTCTTGCAGGAGTGTGTCCCCTTGTGTGTTGTGTGAGGATGGAGATGCTATTGCACTCAGTTATTGCCAAACAGGAAATACAGCATATAGGAAGCATCAATTGTAGTGAATCCACTTGTGTCCCATTCACTGAAAACTATCATAGTGGCCAAAATACCTGAAAGTTTTGTGGTGACGCTTCTTGTTTTATCACCACAGCAGATGTAATGCATAGCTGGCGGGGATGGGCTCCCGCACAGAACTACCAGAAGCATCTTCATCAGCTACTGAGCATCCCACTGTGTCTCGTGGGACTCAGTGAGGAGTTCAGGACCAACAATCTCCTTGAAGAAAGCTGCAGTCAGGTTAAAGGCATTCAGTACAAAGGCTCTGGAGACCAGGGGACTGGATGGCTGCGGAGACATGGGTGCCGGCAGCTGAGGGTCGCACTGACAACCTCGGTCAGCAGCATTGCTGCTCCAGGCCACAGACCCCGGTGTGTGCTTGGCAGCAGGCTTGCTGCAGAGGGGCAGGACAAAGGGCTGAGAGGCTGTGGTGTGCAAACTGTGTCGTCTCCTCACTGTGGAGATTTGCAAGTGTCCACGAGCCTCTCAGTCCATCTGAGGATTGCTGAGGGCGCTGTCATTGAGCCCGTGTCCCACAGACAGGCCAAGACATGGCTCTCGTGTTTTCTTTCTCTCTTTTATCCCTTCTTTGCACCACATTGTGTCATCATATACCTCAGACTGAAGCATAGGAGGTTCCATCTGAATATGAGGAAAAACTAATTTACTGTGAGAGTGCCAGAGCCTGGACCAGGCTGCCCAGAGAGGTTTTGGAGACTCCTCTGAAGATGTTCAAACCCACCTGGACACATTCCTGTGTGATCTGCTCTGGTGAACCTGCTTTAGCAGGTGGGTTGGACTGGATGATCTCCAGAGGTCCCTTCCAACCCCAACCATCCTGTGATTCTGTGATTCCTACCCATTCAATGAGGTGTGTAACACTGTTTGATGTTACATTTCAAACCATGTGATGATGATGTCTGGTTCAGAATAAACAGCTTCAGACACAAATCCTATTGCAATGTTGTCTCCTTTTGCCAAAGCAAATCATTTTGCAAAAGCCAAGCTTTTGCCGGATGCTCCGTACTATCAAATATTCTCTTTGCTAATCAGAGAGAAAAAGAATGCCAGAAAACTTATTTTCACTTTTTTCAGATACATCTCCATGCATTTGACTTATCTGCTTGTGCAAACATATTTCGCTCATCCTCTCCATTCTGCTTGTCATTTCTCACATCCCTTTTTAGCATGATCTTGTAAGCTTTTCAGTACCTGAGTGGTTGAGGTTGTTTTTAGCTTGTAGGTGCCTTTTTCTTATCCCATACTGCTCCTGGTCTCCTCTGTCTACACTGACCTTTTCCAGCTCCTAGAGTGGATTCCTGGGTGGATGCTTGTTTCCAGAAATTTCCATTCACCCTCTTTGGCCTTTTTCTTGGGCTTAGATTCTTTCAGACTTCTCATAAAAATAATCAAGATGGTACTCAAAGAAACACCAGATAATGAAAAATCACTTGAACGGCAATATGTGCTAGTCTGAGGCAATAAGGCATTCGAGGTCCTGTAACCTGCTAATGATCTTCCATTGTCTCAGATTGATTTTTGCTATTCATTCGTATTCTGTCATTCTGTCTGTGTCTTTGGACTAGTATCGAAACTCAGGAGTATAATTGGTAGTAAACATTTAGATACTGATCAAATTACTTCCATATTTACAGTTTTCTTCCAGAGTTCTAAAGGGTTGGAAATACAGGACTTCTGAAACATGGCCAGATATGTGCCCTTTCTAAACCCTTGTGGCATCTCATTGGTAGCAGTGACAAATATATTGGGAAAGATACACAATCACCTTGACAGGCCTGCGAAAACCACTACTCTTCCCTCTTAACTCTTTCTCCCCTGCCCGCCGACAATTTTAGCCAGTTGCCATGGACCACAGGCTGATTTGAACCTTGATGTTTAATATGTCACATCCCCCTCTAAATATTTTATCATCACCTTTCATAAGTCAGTATCTTCCGATTTCCAAACAAGTGCTCAGTCCCTCTTTAGATCTTGCTGAGCTCTGGACCTGCCATGTAATTCCTCAGACTCTAACCACATTGGAAGAAGTTTGTAATTTCATTTGGATTGCTAAATACTCACTTGTTCTGCAGTTAATCTGTCACAGTCTTATTATATAAACTTTCATAATTTTCTCTTTTATTTGTCCCTTCTATTGTCTGTTCTTTTAATAGAAGTATCCTCAAAGCTCTTAAATCAGTGTCGTTACTTGCCTTCAAAACCCTCTAAATTTTTGCCTGTTCTGCTCATATATGTCAGACTTTTGGTGGGGTGCACTTGTCATGTTTAAGCTGAAGGTTTTGAAAATGGCTATTAAATACTGCTTTTACTTTATGTCCTTTTTTAATGGGGTGAACATGCATGATGGGGAGAAGCAGGGAGAAGATGCTATTATAATACAGGTCAAACCCAGCCATCAATCAAGTATAGCAACCTTCTCTTCCCACAGGCCTGATTTGATCCTAAATATCACTTCTCCACTGCAGTTTTTGGCAGGGGATCAGGACTCCTTCCTCCTAACAAGAAGCCATTTTGGTAGTTACTCATTAAGAGTCTCAGTTGATGCAGCGGTGGGAGGCGGTTCTCACTGAAGCTGGCCCTCCTTGTCCTGGCTGATAGAGGCAATGCTGGAAGCGTGACTGGGTGATATGCCGAAAGGTTCTCTTTTTTCCAGTCAACAAGTGATGACTGTATCTCCTCTGAACTGTAACTTACCCTGCAGAAGACCTCAAGGCCAAACAGCTGGTATGAGTGTCCTGTGTGACACACTGATTTGCAGGAAGAAACAGTCTAAATATTTCCTTATTTTCCAAGGCTGGATGGATAGCTGCTGTCTTCCTCCATTTATTGAACTTTTGATACAGAGTGGTGCAGAGGAGATAGGTGCTTAGACAGGTAATAAAAGCTCATGTGTGGGCATGAATATGTGCTCTAATGAAGTTACAAAGCCTCCACACAACCAGTTTGGAAGTGATGCTGAGCCGAAAACCAGGACCAGAGTGCTCTCAGCGCTCTCTCCTTAGGTGAAATCTGCTATGCTATTGATCTCTAAAAGGCAAATCAAATAACAGCAGTCACATTTTTAAGGATTAGGAGCTTCCTGTGCAAGACAGTATGTGTTTTTAATACTTTAAGCTGACTTATGAAACTGGTAAACAATGTGGAGGGTGGTGTTGGATGACCTCTTTTACATGCCTGATCATCCTGTCAACATTTATAATGCATTCGATATTTCCTTCTCATCAGGATAGGATGAGTTAAGCAGTCGCATTTCCCAAAGCTCAGGTTGCATTACGCTTTGTTCCACATTTCATGGTAATAAACATTGACATAAATTTCTGTAGATTTCACATAAAGTGATTGTTAATTTATTCATGGTTGAAAAGGATCTTAAAAAAAAAATAGAAGGGAACAAAACAGAAAAGACTTATCCAGAAGACAAATACACAGCTTGCAGGATAAGAAATACAGATCTTTCATGCCTGTTTGTTTTGCACACAGTAATGACTGCTACATTCTGATTAGCAATCTTGACCTAGTTAAAGTGCTATTGTTTCTCTGTGTTCCTATTCTTCTAAAAGACTGTGGCTAGACATGATATTTTATAATCCATCAGATGTAAAATCTGCATAAAAAAATATAATTGTTGTGCTTCAGCAACTTGGACCAAAGCCCTGACATTTTATTGCTAGGCAGTACACTGTGAATAATATAGATGCATTTTTAGGTTGGTATGTTCAGTTGGCAAGATATGTAATTTTTCCATAAGCGAAGGTAAATGGTGGGATTTCTAACATACTGATTACTATTCCAGCCTTATTTCCAGCTAATGAGAATTAAGTGGATACTTGTCAGCCAAGAAACATCCTTGTTACCATAAATTCCATTTTAGCAGCACTTTTGCTACAGTAAACAGGGAGAAAAACTTGTGTTACCTCTCAATCAACGTTATGATTGACAGTGGTGCTTATGCCTCAGGATCAACCAGAATGAGGCCGCCAGTGCTAGAGATCCTTTATGGACAACAAGTCTCTCCCCAAATCTCTTGTGATCCCAAAGACGGGGATGGGTGGTGGGAAGGTTTGGGATGTGCAGAGCAAACCCCTTATGGCAGTAAACCTTGCTCCTTGTGAGCGGAGCAGCCTGGGGAGCGATTCATTCAATGGAAGAGGAGTGGGGCAGGGTGGTGTGCTGGCTCGGGCTGCCGCGCTCACCAGCCGTGTGAGGCTGAAGGCACCTGCTCCTCCTCCTTGCTGCCCTCCCTTCCTGCGGACACGCTCGGGGTGGGTAGCATGTAGGAGCATGAAGAAGAGAAGGCACCTGGAGGTGAACCTGTGAAAACCAGGCTGGAGCGGGAAACAGCATCTGCTCCTCTTGCACAGGTCTTTGCGACCAATGTAGGACCACCTTGACCCAACCACGGTGCCATGTGGACACACCAGCTCCTGGTGCTGCTCCCCATGTGCCCAGGACCTCCACTCTGTCATGCAGTCCTGCATGAAAAATGAATGTTGTTTCCCAGATCAGTGTCATCCAGCAGGTTGGACTTTCTGAACTTGCAGTGCTAAAATCTCTCTGAAGGCATCTGTCACGCTTGCATTCTCAGCCATGTCAGGTGGAAGCTGCAAATGAAGACAAAAGATTAAAAATAAATACCCTCTTGCTGTGCAGAGAAAGTGCAGCGCAGAGAGGCTGGGGAGAGGTGCTCAGCAGAGGACCATGCTGTTGAGATCTTCAGGAGGGATGTCAGGGTGAACCTGATGTGGGTGTGGGGAGGAGCAGGAACAGCCAGAGACACCAGATTTCAGAAGACATGTAGAAAAAGCGGTAACGGGACCCCTTTTGCCTGTTCCTAAGAAGCGTGTCTGTAGTCAGAACCAGGCCATAAGGGTGTGCGTGTGATCATGACATTAGGACCTGTGGTGGCCCCAGAGGTGGCAGCTCAGGGCAGTGGCCCCTCCTCATCCTCGTGTCAGCCCCGGGTGCTTCAGTGGCTCTGCGGCTGGCCACAGTGTGTGTCACCACAGCCATGGCATCTGGCCAAAGGGGTAAGAAGACAAGGAGAGGGCCACCTGGTCCTCCTGCATGCTGGGGAGATGTCTGCAATGGGACAGCTCAGCACAGCCGAGAGGCTCAGTGCCGGCCTGGAGAGGTGCTCCCAGCTCGCTCAGCTCCGGGCACCGCAGGAGGTGGCACTGCACAGTGCTGGCAGCAAACGCTGGGACCGCTATTTCGAAAATGAGAGCTACTGTCATTCAGGATCAGGCCCTGAGTCCCGGGGGTGGGTCTCTGGGTCCAGCCCTGGGATACGAAGGTGCTTTCACAACATAAATAAGAAGTAGCATTCAGTATGTTTTCCTCCTCTGGAATGTTTTGGGTTGTTGGTTGTTTTTTTTTTTTTGGCCACTTTCATTGTTCAAATATTTTCTGTATTTTTCATGTAATTCCTTTTCCCTTCCCATCCACAGAAACATGAAGGATTTTGTTTATGGTGCATCCATAGATACGGTCAGCACATATTGTGAGAAAGTCCAGGAAATTCAAAAGAGACCCTTTAAAGTAGATTTGTCTGCTGCTTCTATATTAAAAGCATAAAATCCAAAGCTCCTTTTTTAATATCAGAAGTATTACTCCACATGAACCGCTAATGCTGCCACACTGCCTGCTTTACAAACCAAGTGTGATAATCGCTTGGGGTTTAAGCTAGCAGCATGTTACGAATTTTGTCCCTGTTGCTGCACTACACAAGCTAAGAAAGCTGCAAACCTCACTAGAAAAATGTGAGAGATGAGAAAACAAAGGTGGCAGGAGATCTTCCTTTTACATCTCTAGCTAATAAGGGTTAGTGGAGACTTAAAACTATCACACTGATTTTTTTCTCTGTAGTTTGCTTGGAGCATTTTGGTGTTTTGGTCCAGTCTTAAGTGTCTGCCTACAAACATTGTGACATGACAGTCAGATGTGTTACTAACATCTCTGCACAAGGCCAAGGATGGGTTGCACTAGGAAATGAATCTTTTTTGAAGTCTGAAGGCATTATGGAGATAGTCAGGCAAGTCAGAGGGACAGGCTGGGTTTTACTTGTCCTGAGAGCTGTGAAACTCAAGGCTGGTTAACCTAGGACTTTTGTCAAGCTCTGAACTCCTACACATTGCTAAATGAAGCAAAAAGCAAATTGCAAAGGCACTCTGACTGAAGAAGCTTCATGAAGTGCACAAAAAGTAGGACTTTAAATGAAAGTGAAACCAGATACTCTTATCATTTCCTGCTGCCACATATGCATTCTCTTCTTGGCCGTATTGGACAGTCCCTGTGGAAGGAATACAAGGTGAATGCACATGGGTGATGTCAGAAATGGATTGAAGATATGATTAATATATTGTTAAATATGGATATTTTGGAGAAAACAATGTCTAAAATTTCTGATTGACAAATTGTGCTTTTGCACCAAAGAGGTTTTTGTTTCTATTTTCTGAAAAAACTTTTGAGCCAGGAAAAAAATAATCAATTTTCAGCAAAATCCTCTAGGTTTACATCTAGTAAAAAAAAAAAAAAATCCAAAAGAAAGGGCGATCAAAAGTGCCTTTTTTTTTCCCCCCCCAAAGATAAATAATTTGATAGCAGATTTTGATGAGCCCTAATTATTAGCTCAGTGGAACTCCTGCTGATTTGTCCTAGTGTCAGGGAGCATTAGAGAAGAAGCAGCCTCAGATCCCTGTTAACACTCAGAATAAGTTGTAAATAGAAATTAATTGTCCCTCTGCACAGGACGTGGTGTCTCACTGGGTCATTTAGACCAAGTTACCTCTAGAGTTTGCTCTGCAGTTAACGTCCCTGGGCTGTTTGGCCCGTGACAGCACTGCACCGTCTCGCAAACGTGATCTCCAGAGGCTTAGCCTGTGAGGTTTTAACTTCAGAAAACCAGTGCATCCAGCAGTCCCTTGCTCTAAGTGTGCGCACACATGCTGAATCACAGAAATTGCTCAGCAAAAGGTCTTAAATAACAGGAGCTGGAAGGAAATGGATGTTCTCTTTGATGGTTCATAGAGTGCTGCCCACCTGTCTGTGGGATGGAGCTGTGCAAGGAGGGTTCCCTCTTCTCCCACTTACTGACATGTCACTCATTTCCCATCACAGAGCCTTTCAGTGTTACGCAGTTCAAGTAGTTTGAGATGTGTCATCGGGAGCCTGTTTGATCTGAGGAACGTGCCTGTGCATTACAGGAACTTCTGCTTTACTTTTACCGACCCAAATCAATCCCAGCTTGCAAATTGGAAGAGATGGAGTCCAAAATCTGGCAAACTCTTTTTTTTTGCTTTACCTTCTGAAGTGTCTGCTTGTGTTGTGGAACAGGGCTTTAGTACCAACTTTCAATCAGTAGTTGAAAAATGTGATTGCTAGAAAACTGCAAAGATTTGAGCGATCAAATCCTGGTCCGCTCCTTTCTGAAAACAAAACGGGCGTAATGCTGGGGCGGCAGTGCCAAACAGACAACAGTGCTTGGATGAAACAGCAAGACTGTGATGGACACTGCTTGTCTCACTGAAAAACACAGACCGGTCCCCTAAGAATCACCCTGACACAAAACTGGTAACAGCTCAATGCAAGAAGGGGCAGGGTCTTTATCCCCATGGGCTGCCACGTCCTTCCCATGCCCTTGCCCTCCACACCCCTGGCTCATGGGGGATGTGAAAGTGGGACATTTTCAGCAGCCTCAGTGAAGTCTCCCAACAGTCCCCTGCACCTTTGCAGCCTCACTCACTCTCATTACTGCTTTAAGGTGGGGGCATCTATGGACCGAGGTGGTGTCAGCATTCAGAGGGGAGTGTTTGCATGGTTTGGGGAAGATGCCATAAGCCAGAACTTGTTACTTCTTCCTCAGAAATGCATAGTGCCTTTTTTGGTAGGCATGATAGCAGCACAGATGTCATGAACCCAGGAGTCCTCCAGCCCATGTCAAGGGAGGGAACACTTGTTAAGAGATGTGTCTGGAGATCACAGTGCTCTCCCTGGCTCTGCTGCTGAGTTGTGCATGTCACCAAGTGAACTACAGCTCACCCGTCTCTGCTAGCAGCGAGCTCCAATGCAGAAGAGAAGCAACTGCTACGCACAGCACAGCGCAACGCCTGCATTTTTAATTGTATCAGAAGGCCTGGTGCAGGTGCTCCTAAAATGTGAAGACATTTTGAACAGCTCCCTCTGATTCAAAATGTCAAGTAAAAGCAAAACTATCTCAGAAAAGCATATTAGCCACATAAAGCGCGAACATATGCAGAGGGTATATTTACTCGTTATCTGTTCAGCCTTTCTGTGAGCGGCACATCTGAAAGCAAAACATTCTGATGAGCTGGGGACTTCCCCATTTCCCAGGAAGACAATTTTGGGGGCAAGACAATGATTTCTAATAAATGCACTGACAGCAAAGATGATGGGAAAAGGAAGTGCAGCTTACCGTTTCTTTTTGCAAAGGAAAGTACAGTGACTCATGTGTCGGAACACACTAACCGAAGACAGGCTGTGCACTTCACAAGTGACCACCCAAAATGTTCCCCATAGGGAACAGCTAATGACAGTTGGTTACTCTTGAAGGCACAGGGTCTGAGGACTTGTACAACTAGGCACCAGCATGTCTGTCCTTATGAAATGAAAACATGAATCTGTGATTCAAAAGCTACGCTGGAAGCTTAACTTGAGATACGAGATGAGATTTTCGATGTCGGAGAAATTACAAGTGTTATTTTAAAGGGTAAAGTCGGTGACCTGCTGATGCAATGGAAGGATAGGTGAGTACCAAGGAAGTATCTGTCAGTTGAGCTCTTCCCAAGCAGCAAAGTGGTATTCACACCAGAATAAAAGTGTTCGTGCCTGGAGTTATCTGGGAAGAGCTCTTACCTATAGATATGCCTGAAGTTGAGGGCAATGGGGGCCACAACAGTATTAGGTGTCCATGGACTTCTGTACTTGAAACAGCATGATACAAAGGATGTGATTTGAAGATCTCATGAATCATCCTTCCTCACTTAACTGGAAGATTAGAGTTCTCGGTGTTCCCTGTGCCCATCACAGGCTCCCAAGGTATCACAGTTTGTACAGGCACCGTTTTCTCACTGGCACACACAGGTATTTGCCAGATGATGTTGTCCTGTTGCTTCCAAGGCTGGTGCACCTCTGCCCAGGCGCAGATAGCAGAAGATGAGCCGTGTTTCCCTGCGGAGTTCCCTGACATTGCTCACAGCTGACAGTGACAGCGTGTGCGCCGACAGGGCGAGGGCTGCGTGTTCACCGCGTCCAGTGCTTGGTGTGCGCCGGTCATGTACGGAGCTAAAGACATGACAGCTCCGCTTGTTCAGAAGCTATCTGTCCTGTACAAACCATGATTCTGAAATCAAAGCAGTTCTTCTTGAAGGCACCTGCACCAGCCCAAACTTTTCAGCTCCTGGGACTACAGCTTTGTTTTGTGTGCAGGGTAGGGGCTGGTGTGGCAGAGGAGCGTGCATCAGGTGGACAGGGCCATGAACCTCTTCTCCTTCAGTAGGCCCACAAGGCTTGTGAGCACATGAAAGTATCACTGTAAATATTCAAGGAAAGGAAATAGAGCTACAGTTCTCAGAGCAGTGTTGCGTGGTCTGTGTGTTTTATAGCAGATGTTTCAGCACATAAACAATTAAATCTTAATGTATTAATAGACATCTCTGTAAAATAATCCGGCAGTACATTATGAACCAGACCCTTTGCTGACATAACCTGACATGGCTCCAGTGGCTTCATTTTCAGTTTTGAACAAATTAACTTCTAACATCTTTAATTATACACATCTCTGGCCAGTATAAACCTGTGTGAGATCAGGATGCCTGGATCTCATGTGTGCCATTAAAATATCTCCTAGGACTTTTAGACTCTACAGCAGTCAAAAATGGCCTTTGGGATCATATACCAAAATCATGAGAGTGCAATCCTGCAGCACTGGATAGGGCAGAATTCGTGACTGTGCTAGTCTCTGCTGCTGAAAAATACTTCAGATCTGGCTGGCACGATCAGAAGGGAGAACTCTGGGGCAGATATGCCCTGGGCTTTGCCAGCTACAGCTCTGGCAACTTCACACCCAGAGAGGAAGTGGGTTCTGTGATCAATAGGAGGCAGCAATGCTTGAAAAATGCTGGTGGCCAGAAGGACGGGGTGGCGGTGGCAGGGAGATGCCTCGCAGCACATGTTCCTGCAGTTCCACATAGTTTCATTGACTGACAAAGTCCAGAGTAGCTTTCTGTAGTAAGTGCTGCTTACTTGCCTGTTGACTTGAAAGATAATTCTAGTAAATAGATTACAGATTGTTTCTTTGGTGTCATCTAATGATTTTTTTTTTTAATCTCTGCTTCTTCCAGCTCCAAGGCTCCTTGAAGAGAAAGCTGGTGGTCAATCTGTCACCTGTCAACAACAAGAGGCCCAATGGTGTTTCAGAGAGCTCTTTCCTGGACATTAAGAGGATAAGAGTGGGTGATAATATCTCACTGGGACAAGGTGGACAACATGTTAACAATTGCCAAAGCCAGTCAATGTCAGGAACTATGTCTGTGGGGCAGGGGTCACAAAGAAAGGCCAGCAACCTAGCAAACAATACACATGCTAGTGGGAATGGCATGTTTAATATGACTTTGAAAGAGGTAAAGAAAGAACCAGGAGAAACAATGTCCTGCAGCAAACACTTAGATGGCCAGACATCCCATGAGAACACGTTCCCTAACAGATATGGGGAAGAGGCATGGGAACAAATGGATCTGGATCTTCAGGAACTATTTAATGAACTGACTAACATATCAGTCCCGCCAATGAGTGATCTTGAACTAGAGAATATGATAAATGCCACAATAAAACAAGATGAGCCATTCAACATTGATCTTGGGCAGCAAAGCCAGAGGGGTCCTGTGAGATCTCTGCAGATGGATAAGATGGTGATAAAGAGTGAATACCCACCAGGCATGAATCAGGCTCCTGTGGGCTCCCCGCAGATGAGGCCTTCTTCTACAGGTCCAGCCTTCACTATGGCCACCGCCGCCATGTCCACCTCTTCACCCATCCCTTCGGTGCCTCAGAATCAAACACAGGTGTCGCAGGTTTCTTCTGCATCCAGTCGGCCGTTGCCTAACTGGCAGGAGGTGTCTCATGCACAGCAGCTCAAACAGATCGCAGCCAACCGGCAGCAACATGCCTTGATTCAGCAGCAACAGCAGCAGCAGAACCAGACAGCCAACTGGTCCACCTTGTCTCCATCAGGACCTTCGCCTGGACCCTTCGTGCAAGAGAAAATCCCCAGTCCTTCTTTTCGCCAGCAGCAGTTCAGCCCACAAAGCTCAGCGATGCTCGGGGTACCAGTCAATGGGAACCAGCCGAAAGGGCTGAACAACTACGTTTATAAACCAACCACTGCCCAGAGCAATCCCATGGATATAATCATGCAACAGAAGCCTCAGGACCTGAATAGAAACTTTATCAACAGCGCTCAGCCACCACTAGAGCAGCATCATGGCAACACAAAGCCTTTGTTTCACTTTAACTCAGAGCAAACAAACCAGCAGATGCCTTCAGTTTTGGGTTCCCAAAACAAGCCTGCCCTTCTGCACTACACGCAGCAGGCACAGGGCTCAGCCCCCATGCAACAGCCACAGCAACAGCAGCAGCAACAGCCACAGCCGCAACCTGCTCAGCCTCTCCCCAACCAGTCTCTGCAAAGGCCGCCTAATGTACCCCTAGCAATGCAGCAAAAAATGATGCTTCAGAAAATGCAGCAAAGCCAGCAAATCTCAGGTTTGCAGTATCCCGTCTCCCAGCAGCACAGACAGGTAAGGCAAATGCCTCCTTATTTCTTACAGAATCTTTCTGGTCTGAGTAGTAAAAAGGCTTTTCCAGCCTGGCCTCATTCCTCCAGGAGATAAGTACTGGTAGCAGATAATCTCCATCTCAGCACATACTTAATTGAGCTGGTGATGGCACGTTTAGCACCTATTCAGGTATATCATGGATGGACATCAGCAAGTATTTCAAGAAAGACATGTTCATAACACTTTTTTCTTAATGCAATGGAGTGAATATGTCTATATTATGTAGATACTTGTCAGAAAGGTGAGATAGTAGGGCGGATACAAGCTTGTTTTGGACCCCTATCCAAGTTTTCTGTTTTACAAAAATGTAAGCTCTTTTGAATGGCAAAATTTTAATGAACTCCTGTGTTATCATAGATAATGTATTTTACAATGTTAGTTTTTATGCCATCATTTTCCTCAGGGAGACAAGGTTAGGAAATTCTGGGTTTAGCTATCTTTTGACAGACATGACAAAAATACTGTTTGCACATTTGTTATCTGTTCGGCAAAGGAAAACTAAGACTTATCTGTGAGCCTTATAAACACCCATCACACTTCTGGGAATATTCTATGGATAAAATATGATACATGTTTAGATATGAAGGTCAAGGTTGCCACAGATACATCTACAATTATGTACCACGGTGTTGTCATGAGTCAGGGCTCTGACACCATTGATTCCTGTAGCTCAGCTCTGCTGTGTCAAGTCACTGTGCACCAGGATCCCAAGTTTCAGATCTGCCAAGTGAAGTTTGGATATGTAACCTCACTGTACCCCAGAAACTGAAAAACAGGTACAAAACAAGTAAAACGTGTGTTTGATCTTGGGACATTTAAGCCTTGTGAGGGTATGGAGTGGCAATATGGGTGTGGAGATCATTGTGGATTTCTTATATGTGAAAATCAGCTACAAGAAACTACTGAAAAGTGAAAGCCTAAGTCTTCCATAAAGTCCCAGAGAAGCAGCATTGTGAATGAATTGTTCAGAACTGGAGTTTCTCGGCCAAACTGTTTGGGTGAAAAATGTGATGGTTTGGGGGGTTTTCTGTGGTTTGTTGTTGTTTTGGTTTTGGCTTGTTTGTTTAATATAGTTGTATGCATGGAAACCCATCTCCTTTTAACTCTTTTAAACTCCCCGACCAACCAACCCAAACTTTCTCAAACAGAGAGTCCCTTAGCAAGAGCTATGAGGCAAAATATTCAGGCATCTTTGGGTGGGGAGACGTTGTTTTGCTGGGAGATGCTGGAGAAGAAGCGTTGGCAGGAGGTGAGCACAGCTACAGCTTTACTGCTTTACAGGAGGTCTCTGCTGGCTGTTCCTCTCCTTCTTGGGCTACTGTGTGTTCTCTTAGGCGCATTTCCCCATTCTCTTAATAGACTGGCAGGGAGATGAATTTTAACAGTTCAGCCATGATGAAGCTTCCAGCAATCTGTCAGCACAGGGGAGACAGGCAGGACTTCTGCAAAGACTACTATTTTTTTCTGAAAAAAAAAAATATGCAAGGTCACATTCTGGAAAGGAATAAAAACACTGAGAGCAACTCTGCTTGAGGCAATACTCGCTCCTTGCTCTGTGTCCTCTTGGGCTGCTGCTCGGGGCAGCAAGCCAGCGAGATGGTGCTTGGCAACATGGCCATGGCAGCACTAGAGATTTACCGTGAGTGCTGGGGGATCTCTCACCTGTACTGACACAAGGACTTTTGGCTTAGGAAACTTTCCCTAAATGAACTTTGCTGAGTGTCAAACTTTAGGTATTACACCGAGGAAGGAGTTTTGTCTGTCGACACAGACTTCTGCAAGTATCCTTCCAAAGTTTCTGGTCGTCTGACCACTTTCCATAGTTTTGTCTGAAGGATGTGCCTACCTGACCCACAGCACAGCTGAGAAGCTTAGTAGCTTTGTAAACAGAGATTACAGGGCTTTTGCAGAAAGAATGATATTGTTTCTATGCTCTAGAGAGATAAGTGGACTTTTTGAAGAGATCCTTACCAATTGTTCCAAAGTTTTGCTGAAACTCAGAGAACCAGATAGGTCTCTCTCAGTACTCTGTAGCTGGTGGAATGATACTTAGACATACAGACGGTCCATAAATAGTAAGATTTTGTATTGGTTTGAACGTAACTCTTCACCTGGCAATAGTTATGTATTCTGTGTACTCCTTTAGGGCCTGCCTGAACAGCAGCAGGAGCCCACCAGCCCCTGGGTCAGGCCTGCTTGTCCCTGTAGGTCCACTCTTAATATTAAATCGGAGTGGGAGGAGACAGCCCTAATGTTATATTCCAATAAAGACAACAAAGCTCAAAGCAACCTTGTGGGTCAGCTCCTGCTGATTTTAGTAATGGGGGCATCACCTCGTTTAGGCTGCATGGTCTTCTTTCCTGGAGGATCATCTCCCACCTCTGAGGATTCCTACACATCATTAGCAGTAATGCATGATTAATGACCAGCATTTACTAATTAACTTAATGATTAATAATTATTTTACTCATGCCCTACTTCTTCATGAGGAATCAAGGTTTAATTCTGCTTTGTATCATTCTGGCTGGAGTGCTTTGTAGCTGCAAACGTGCGTGCACATTCATAAAGGGCTGCTGTGACATTGCCATCAGATCACACTGACTGGGACACTATAAACTCACATTTTCAGCTGAACCAGCTCACCGTCTGGAATTTTACTCGCTGAGTTTTAAGATCCCAAAAAAGCATTTGAACTTGACTTTATCAGCCCAAGCTTGCTAACTGGAAATGTAAGGCTTATAATTCCTCTGCTTGTCACATTCACTTTGTGTCAAATCGAAGCGAACTTGTAGTGGGATTTGCTAATTAGATGTCTTTTGCCTCCAGGGAAAAGTCATTAAAATGATGGAAATCATCTTGGTTTCCTGGAAGGCTGATCTGAATGAAGGTTTTGTTTGCTTCTCTTTTTTATTCTCCATTGTTGTGGGAAAGATTCACCTTTCCATTTTCTATCAGGATACAACATATGCAGAGTCATGAAAAAACTCTTAGAAATTCAACACCCCCTTTGTTTAGTGAATAATTAGAAGCTCCAAATTCTGCACCGGTTTAATCAGGTTTGCAAAACTTATAGAGAACCTGGTCTGATGTGGGGAAAATCTGTAACTGGGCTTGAGTAGAAGTTTGAAGTCTAACTGTCCCCTTGTGAAGAAATGTAGACCAGTCAAAGATACTTCTAAAGTAAGACCTAAGTGTTTTAACAAAAAACGTTATATTTTTGACTAGTCCAAGAAATCTCATACATATTTCCAAAGTTTTTGTTTAATAAGATCCATTAGTTTTCCGTGAAGAAGTAAAAAAAATAAAACAATTAAAAAAAAGAAGTCTGTATCTACTAAATAAAATATTATTCATCCCCTTCTGGTTTTGACGTAAAGCCAAATTAAACTCCAAAGTTTCAAGCTGACTACTTCTCAAAGTTTTTCATTCAAATTCATTCACTCAAGGGAGGGGAGAAAAGAAAGCTGAGCTCATGAGAACAAGAGCCCTGATGGAGCAAGACCACTGTCTGCTGCAAAGTGAGCATGTGCCTATTTAGTCTCAGCTTTGGGGGCAAGGATAGTGCAAGAGATCATGTGAGCTCCAGCCTCCACTTTACATGACAAGTAGTCCTTATTTTTAAGGCTCTGAAAGTGTCAGTGTTTTCTTTGTAGAAACAACCCAGCAGTGTTTCCTTCTGCAGAGCTCAGGGCCTTGTTCCTTTTTGCCCTTACTTGCCCTACCTGGGCTGTGCCTTAGATCATTTTCTTCATCAGGTCTTAACAGGCTCATTTTAAACCCAACCAGTCTCCCTTCCTACTGAATACTGAGCAATCCTTTATCCAGTATCTGCTCCAAGCACGAGTGTCCCATCTGTACCTCTTGGCTCATGCTTTCCCACAGCAAAACTTCGTATTTCACGATACAATGGCCTCTCAGGTGCCCCATGACCCAGGGACTCGGCATGGCTGCGCTTGGCTGGAGAGGCCATGGTGCAGCACTGCCCCAAGCCATGTGCCACCAGTGAGGAGCTCCAGGTGCTGAGGTGACCTCCCTAGCAGGTTCCTTCCATTACACCAGCTCTTCACATGCCCAGAAAATCAGTGCTTAACTGATACATATGCATCACTCTTAACTATCTCCTAGGGATAGAGATGGTATTTCAATTCACCTGGCAGCTCTGCAGAGATGCTGAGACAGATGCTCCTCTCATTTTCTCCAGTGTAAACCCAGGGTAATTTCATTTGTTTTCAGGAGAGCATAATTGGACTTCCAGCAGCATAGTAAGCAATAGGATATGGCCTTCTACCGTCTTCTTTTTTTTTTTTTTTAAAGCATGGGCACCATACGGATTTAATAAGAAGTGCATGTTAAACTGTCAGATTGTTAGAGTGCTATGCGAGAGAGAAGCACCAGGAGCAATAGATCTAATGCCTTTTTTTGAAGGTGCAGGTAGAAGAATTCTTGTTATCGTTCACTGCTGAGCGATAACTTACACCTCTAATTTAGCCTCTGAAATTTTTCAGAGAAAATGTGGCTTCTTTGGATGATTCACGTAAAAACAGTGTTTTCCTAGACCTTTGTGTTTACCACTAAAAAAGAGCACATTTTGGTGAGGAAACCTCTCTTTTTTTGAGCGTGAAGGAGCTATTTTGCAAATATTTGTGAAATGAAGAGAGAAAACCTTGTGGTAATTGGTGCAAACCAGGACTTAAATTTGACTTAGATCATAAATAACAACCATTCCAGGCTTTTGGAATCTGCAATAATAGAAACTGTTCCATAGTGTAAGAAAATAACAATGTGACCTTTCTTTCAATGCTTGCTATAAAAATAATATTTGGATGACAGCTTTTCTTGATAGCTCCATTTCGGTCACATTCCTTCATGCAAGGGCTTCTGAATCAAATATTCTGGATAAAAAGTGGGGTATGTCCCAATAACCACCATCGATTGCAGAGTGAGAGCTGATTTATGAACACGAAACCAGAGAGAAAATGTCATAAGTTGCTGTGTTATCATGGTGGACAGTTGTCTTGGTAGTTCCTTGTGTCATTCATGCTCAGTTTGCTGAATGAAATGTATAGATAGCCACACTGTGGACCATCAGTCCCTAAGGATGTTGTAATTCAAAGGCTCAGAAACACTGCCACTTCCATAAAGTTTCTTGAACTCTTTGCGTAAAGTATTTACACTGGTGGAATAGTAGAATATTAGCCACTTAGGCCAAATGCTTCTGGGTTTGGGAATTTGGGATATAGCTGAGATAATCCCGTTTGTCTCATTTGGACTGCTTTTTGAAGGTACTTCCATGAAGATACCGATAAAAACCATAATTGCACTTGCCTGGATCAGTTCTTTGCTAATGTCAGCACACTTGAAGTCTTATTTATTATTTATTAGTATTGTGAAAGTGCCTGGGAGGTCCACTGAGAGGGCAAAATGTCATTCTGTGAAGAACTGCATAAACTCTTATTAAAAATAGCCAGTCTCAAAGGGACGGTGTTGATCTGTCTTCTGTAAGAATCAGAGAAAATATGCGTTTTATCAAGGAAATTTGAAGGATATCAGCTTCTACCCACCTGCGTGTCTAGAGGTGTTGATTTGAGGGCTGCAGGGATCCAGGAGGCACTTCATGAGCCGGTCAGTTGTCTTGGCCATGGGGAAAAATAGTGCAGCTGGAGACAGAGTCACAGTGAGTTTGCTGCCGGCCTCAGGCTTCTGATTTTACTCCACTGCTACCTGTAAGATCTGGGCTAGGGTAGGGAAGCAGAGGGACAGCAGAGGTATCTGGTATGTACATAAGAGAAGGTGATGGTGGCTCTAAGGAGGAAAAGGGTAGATAAGAAGATCGACAGTGCTGGTGGCCTGGGATGGTGGAGTGAAGTAGGAAACCATCACCAAAGGCAGAACATGAGTTTGTGCTTATTAGATTAATTGGAAAGGAGGTGTAACAGGACAAGCCTGGGATAAGGAGCTGTGAGGATACAATGCCGGCTGAGAGGTAAGGGGCTGGGGATGTTTCAGTTCTGGTTCTCTGCTACTAAGCGAGTCAGTCTGTCTTGGCCTGTGATCTCATCGATAAACCTGGGATGTCTGTGAGAGCTTCTCACCTGGCTGAAGTGGGGCTTTCTGCTATTGCTGTGTGTGCATCTGAGGCCAGAGTCAAGCCCTGAGTCAACTTCCTGCAGGGATTTTGGAAAGGCTGCCTGGAAAAACAATGTAATTCCACAGCCGTTTAGAGCTGGCATGGTGAAAAACCCTTTCCTGTAAGTTTTTACTTGTTTGTAGGCAATTTCTGAATACCTCGAGAAGTCAAGGAACAAAAAAAAAATTAACAATCCCCAGCTCCCATTTTTCTCTCTAGAGTCCTCCTATTTTTTTAATTCTCCGAAGTCCTCTAGAGCAAGTCCCAGTAATTTTTCTCTCTAGAGGTTCAACATGAAGGAATACTTCAATGGCAAATATTACTTTTACTGCTGGTGTTTTTATGGTGGAGACCTGCCCTAGGCCACAGATGACTGTCATTAAGGCAGCAGCAGACCTAGTAATGTTGCTTTAAAGTGAGTTTTCACAGGTGAATTTGCCATTTGTACATGATGCTGATCCAGAAAATCACACAGATGCTCCAACAGAACTATTCCAGAACCATCTGCCTGTTTCATTTGCTGCATGCCTGTTTCTGGTAATGTACACACAGTGTAAGAGACAGCTTTTGCCCTGAAGAATTTATAATCTAAATAAGCAAGCCAGCCAAAGCTTGAGAGGAAGGAAATGTTACTGTATATTTTATATATTATGCTATATTTTGGGAAAGAGAGAAGGAAGATCTCATTGAAAGCCACTGCAATCAATCCACTGGAGCTGTTGGATAAAGACTCATTTACTGTCGCAGAGGAATCCTGTGACAGAGTTTGGAGTTGAACCAGACCCAGTGTCAGTCTCAGAAGCATTGTCCTTGTGTCCCAGGATAGTGCCTGAACCTATCAACCTGCATCTGCTCATCTTGATCTGACAGCCCCTTGCCCCTTGGTCTGAGTGTCCTCTCTATAGAGCAGCATCCACTGCTCTCAGCCTTCACAGCCTGTGCAGTCCACCAGAGGAGACCTCTGGAGTAGTTACAACAGCATTTGATGCCTTTTTTTCCCTTTGTACCTATAGATTGATGGTAAACAGCCCATCAGGGTGCACCCAGCAGTTTGCCAGCTCTCCAAGGCGGCCTTTGAGACACCCGTGCGTGGGTGGCCGTGCCCTGGCTATGCTTGGGATTCTGCTTGCCGCCTTGCATGTGGGGAAGGAGAGGGGTTCTGAGAGCAGCCTCATGCTGCATTGAACAGACCAACTGTGTTGAGTGTCATCCCTTCAAAAGTGGTCCTCACTTCTCTGTCACACTGATGAGGCTCTGTTCTGTCAAGCTGAGGGTGCTGAGTGCCTGAAGCAGTCAGTCTGTCTGAAAAGCCAAGTGCCTTTCATGGAGTCTTTTAATAGTGATACTTAGCCCTGACATAGCTGTGGAAACATGAGAGTCAGATGTTTCTCCAGTTTCTTAGGCAGAGGTGAGGATTTCTGCAAGGCTCACATCACATTGTGAATCAGTAGAAAACACAGAAATCGGGTGAAAGCAGGGATATTTATCCCTCTCCGTCATACCAGTTATCTGTATTTGATGTTAACGCCCTAAGATTCCTATGTAAACAGCAAGGAAGGTGCAGCTTAGAGTCCCTAAGCCATGGGGCATAACCTCATTGTGAGAGTGTGAGCGTCCGTGAGCCCAGCTGTGCAGCTCTGGCTGCAGGACACACAGACTGAAACTACAGCACACTGAATTGTGTGCCAGTTTGTGGAAGGAAGGGGAGGAAAGGTGCTTTGGACAGTCTCTGGTGAGGTTTCACAGAATGGCAGAGCTGATCTCAAGGCTAGGAGCTTCAGAAAGGGGCAAAGAGTCCTTTGCCCCCCCATCCCTGTGTTCACTCCTTCCTCTGGCACCAGCTCTGGCATTTGTCTGAGTTCTCACAACACTGGCAGAAAACTATCCTTTTACTCTCTGTGTTGGTCTTCTGCTCTTTTAGTGACTTTCTTCAGCTCATGGGGTCAGACAAAGCCAGCACTAGCACAAGGGAAGAGGCAGGAGCACGTAGTTGATGACAAGAAGTGGAGGTGGGATTGACCTTGCTGGCAGCAGCCAGTTGTTAAACTCTACTCAGGTGGCTGGTGCTGGGGAACCTCAGCTGCAGGGGTGTGGAAAGTGGACAACTGACTGCAGGAGGGAATCAGGGTGTGGAAGGGCAGGAACTGAGGGCAGGAGAGGTTATGGGAGCAGAAAGTTCAGTGCAAGGGAAAGAAACAGTCAGGTGGGACCAGATCCAGAGTAGGACAAATGTGATGGGGCAGACAGAGACTGGGAGAGGAGGTGGTGAAGGAGTAAAGTCCAGGACGGGTGAGGGTCCAAGGACAAGAAAAAGCCTGGAAGAAGGTAATAGAGAGTGAAAAATTGGTTTGGATGAGGAGGAATGAGAGAGAAAGATTGGGATCTCAGGAGGAGCAAGATAAGAGTGAGTTTGCGTTCAGGTGGAGGGATCGAGGGTGGGAAATGGTGTGGGAAGACAGGGAGCAGAATAGGAGCCACTGGTGCACAGGGGACAAGCACCTACGGTCCTTGCAAAGGGGAGAAGGGAAGACTGACAACACTTAAAAGCTGTCTCTGTATCATGTGCCAGGAACAAGAGAAGGGGCACAAGGAGCTTGTTGTCCAGCAGTTCCTGATGTATCTGCAGGATGTCTTCAGGATAGGGCAGGAAAGGCAGCTTTCCAGGCTTGCCTGAGAGCACTTAAATTGCCAGCTGAAAGGACACGCTACATATTTCAGTCCGTGCTAGTCATCCTGCCAGTCTCCATCAGTCAGGGAGACAGAATAAGCAGCATATGTGTCCCACTGGAAAAAAACTAATACATCCCGTTCTCGGGTTTGCTTCCTTCAGGAGCCCCCCACAGCTCTTCTACCACCCCCAGCTGCAAGTGTAGCCGTTGAGTAACCAACATGTAGTTTATTCCTGCCTGGCAAAACATGTATATCAGGAAGAAAGATGGAGACTGAATGGTCCTCTTAGGCCTTCATAAGAAGCTGTGTAGTTCACCTTGTTTGAAAAGTTCTTCCTGATTGACTGATACCAAAATCCTTGCAATGACCAAATGAAGATGGTATTTCTGTGGTGCCAGTTTGTTCAGTAACCTGTAAGAGGGAGAGGTTCTGAGGGCTTTCCGTGATTCTGTGAAGACGGGTTAGATGAGCTCTCACAGTCTTTTCTTTTTCCAGTCCTTTCTATAATTTACAGTGGTTGCAAGCCGGGCCACAGCCTGGCTCCAAGTGCATGATGAATGACTAAAGGATTTAGTGCTTTGGTTCTGGTTAGAAGAGCATCCAACTTTATCCATTGCAGAACTAGATTTCTCCGAATGACTGTAAGCTGCAATCCCAGCTGAAGCAGGCTTTGCTGGGGTGACTCCAGTCTTGTCTGGTTTCAGCTAGAATGGAAAAACAAGAAAAGAATGGCTTTTTTTTCCCTGCTGGAACTGGTAAAATACATGGGAAGACGTAGGGATTAGCAGTATTGGGAGCTTCACATCCTAAGTGCAAAACAGAGTGGGAGAAGGGTGAGTGGGAGAGAGTTCTGGCTGTCCATCCTTAATCCAAAGCCGCCTGCTCCTTCCCGGCCCATACTTCACTGTCATACACTTGCAAATTCACTCCAGGAATGAAAACAGACTCACTTTAAGCTTGTTCCCAAAGCTGCAAATTTGTCCCTGCTGGGTGTTAATTTAACTGCTTCCAGGGCACCAGGATGTCTACCAGTGTTCACTTTGCCTTCTTTCTTCCTTTTCCTTTTTTTCGCACATCTGGTATTGTGAAAACTTCCAAGGCACCACACAGAAGAGTGAAGAACTGACCACTTTTAACCCTTTCTGTAGCATGGCAAGTATGACCCTGCCTGTCACTTTCTCTCCAGTGTTTTCACCCTGTGGTAGAGTCCATGGGCCTTGTTACACATGGGATCCAGAAGCTCTAAGGTAGGTCTTACGAGCATTTCACAGGCTGAGAATCAAGCCTTTCTTCAGCTCCATCATCCTCTATTTCTCCTGTGAACAAAACTGGCTAAACAGTAACAACTGAACTTTAAACATTTCTAGCAGGAAGAAATAGGTTTGGGGCAGGGAGGATTTTTTTCCAAAATACTTCCTTTTTCCTCTTGCTTTTATCTGGTGTTGCCACTTCCCAGCAGGGAGGACATTCAGTGCATTGGTTTTGCTCACATTATGGCAAACGATGGCCTTTTCCTGGTTTTGTTTTTTTTGGACTTTTTTTTGTTTGGTGTTTTTTGTTTGTTTGTTTTTTAATGGTTGCATTAACTGTTCATCTGCTGCATCCACTGAACCAGAGCAAATACAAAACAATCTAGGTGTCTCATTTTCAGTCATAGCTGTTGTACTTCACCTCTACTTTCTGTCAAACAGGTTGTATGACCTGCTCACTTGTTTCACTAACATACTCCTGCTAATAGTGTACAGACTGGCTATTTTGTCTTTGGCCAGGGTTTCCTAAAAAAAACCAAAGGTACTTGAAACTCACATTCCTCTTCCATTTTTGCCTGTTGTGCAATGCCAGCTTTATGGCACAAGGAAGGTATAAAGTCTTCTTTGGTATCTTCCTCTCAGCCCTATCATTACTTTTAATCCTGTGGCCTTCCTTTCATACTTCCATTCCAACAAGTGTCCCTTCTCAGCCCTGGTTCCTCTTCAGCAGCCAACTCTGGGGAGCTAAAACACCTTGGAGAAACATCTCACCGCTACATGGGCTGCTGAACGCAGCAAGAAAGCACCAGTATCCATCACAGCGATGCAGGAGACCCAAACGTGCCACAGCCCTTGATTTTGGCATCTTCTTTGTGTAGGGTTTCACTGCCGAGTTTTATTTTTAAAAGAAGTAAATAACTCTCCATCCACAAATTACAGACCTTTCTGGTAAACAGACTTCAGTCTGCTTCACAGGCTGAATACAGCTGTGTTGTCAAAATCTTGTTTCCTATTCAAAGTGCTAGCGAGGGCGGCCTTTTTCAGAAGCAGCCGCTGTCTGTGGGCAGCACCTTCTCCAGGGCCCCGGGAATCATTTGGAGCAGTTCTTCACAAGAGTTTTCATAACCACATACATACACAGCATTAAAAAAAAAAAATCTTTAGATTTTTAATCCTCCTGAAATGCTTTCTGGAGCGTTGAGCTCACCACCTGAAAATACTAATGAAATTTAGTTTGTGGAGATACATTCATCTCCCTGTTAAGCCTGAGCTTTTTAAAGCTGCAGAGTAGGAGTTATGTGTCCATAGCCAAATTATTTGTGCAGATATAAAGAATGTCAGTCCAAAAACCATATAGCTTTAACATATCCACCCCTGTTTTTCTTCTGACAAGTTTTCCAACTGGTGCACCTAGTAACCACCTTCGAAATTGGCCATAAGTAAATTTAGGCTGGAAATGAGCAGCACATCCCCAGCAATCGGAGAAATTGCTTGGCTTTCCCAAGGAGGGTGCTGGTGGCCAAAAGCCTAACTGCTTGTAAGATAAAATTTAGAATAAATGTTAGATGATATGTAGTACTAAGGCACTCAGCTTTAAAATTAGATCCCTTTCTACTCTGTTTTCATACCAAAACCACCATATAGTCCTCTGGCTGTCGCCTGATCTCGCTCTTTCTTTGAAGGAACCAAGTGGGGAGCTGTGTCAGCCACTGCGCAGCAAAGTGGAGTAGATGGCATGGTTAGGGACATCAGACAGACTTGCAGGTGTTTAATTGTTGCATTTGTTTTAATATATGGTCTACTGTTGTTATGAGCTCTGAGGATATTTTCCTCCCAAGGAATCCAAAGCAAATCGAAAGCTCTTCAGTTGTAATTGTATGTAAATTTGCATATGAATCATTAATTAAAGTCAACCTGTGGGAAAAAAAAAATTAAAAAGAGCTAAAAGACCTTTGGACATTTGTGTGAAGTTCACTGTGTTTTATACCAGGGAATATAGAAATATTTGGACTGGTTGCTCAAACGGGCACAATGTTAATGAATCATTTTAATCACCTTGTCTTTCAACAACTATGCAAAACCAAGCTTGACAAAAACAACATACAAAACCCAGAGGCAATTGTGAGGCTACTAATTAGATAACTTTGTCTTGATATTTGCATTTGAGCCTATGGATCTGGAAAACACAGTACATTACTCTCAGGGCAAGAAGCAAGCAAATGGCGGCTGCCCCACATCCTCTCAAACAACATTTCCAAGGTGCCTCTTGATCTCTTGCATCCCCCAGGATAAATACAAGGGATAGTCTTTGCTGTATTTTTTTCCAATTTCTTCTTAAATCTCTGATCTTCTTGTGGCAACAAAACAATGCAGGATCTGGAATTACGCTATAAATGATAGTGAAAAAAAAAATGTAGAATGCCCAGATTGTGTGTTATTTTAGCCACACAAATGCTACCAGTAAAAACTGAACCAAATTCAGTTCACACACAAATATCAGTAGGAGCACTGAGATAGTAGTGCTAGCAGAAGTAATGAAATTATATAATATATGCTAATTGTTTTCTACACACTAATTCATCCCTAAAGCTTCTGTGAAGTAAGTAACTATTAACTGTTCTGTAAAGGTTAAAAATTGAGACGGTGAGATCAACACTTTTTTGTAACAGCTGATGAAGCTAAAGCATTAGAAATACATGTGGTGCATCTAAGTAGGTGACTTGGTACAAAGTGGCTGAGGCAAGGCGAGATGAAGGAGATCAGTACTTGTGAAAACAGGCCATCTATTGAGATGCATAAGTGTGGCTTTAATTTTAGTTTCCAAAATAGGGTTTGATTCAGAATTAGCATAAGCTTTACAGTTTTTATAAATTTTTCAAAATAAAATTTTTTCACCAGGCACTCCCCTGTTGAAAATTCAGATAGGCAAAGATTCCTACAAGTGTCAATGAGTATTTTCAGGAAACTTCCTTTTAAAGATTTAGAGGGTTTGACAACCAAAGCAGTCAGGATTTCATTTCATTAATATTTAAATATATATAGCTTAAAGCAGTTTAAAAATTCAGCGGTTTATATTTCATGCTGAGGGAGGCTGTATGTGTCGATACTTGTGTATGGTCAAAATGAGCTCATGTAGGCTAGAGCAGCATCTTTACACTTCACGAACTAGCAAAGAGATGCAAAGGTAAGATCTACACTTTCAAATGTAGATCACAGGAGAAATTGATTTCACACCAAGGCTTCCGAATTTGCATCTCAACTATTTTATATATGTCTGTTTACCCAAAAGGCAAATGTATTTTCATGTCTGACAATGCAGAGGGCACCTCTTGTCCTTATCTAAATGGTAATCAAAATGTTGTTACATAAACATGAAGGAAAAAGAAAAGGTATACTTAAATACATTAAATTTCAGAACAACGCTCTCAAAGATTGGGAGAAGTGGGTTTTTATTCCCTGTTCACACTCAAGTTTTCCTCTTATCCATCAGTTCTGAGTGTTACTGAGGTCCTGGGAGAAACACGGAGCAAGTCCTGTGCTGAGTGAGAAGGACATGAAGTCTGCACTCACCTGAAATCCCTTACCAGTTTGCTTATAACGGCAAAGTGAATGGTAGGAGCCCCTGTGGTGGAAGTGGGGAACACAAACACATGTATATACATATACACATATGGGATGATGCCACTCTACCACTAGGTGCTTGCAACCCGAACACCGCCTGCAATCTGCACATCCGTATTGGGCAATGTATGGAAGAAAAGAAGCAGCTTCTTTACAATTAATCTGAGACTTTTCAGACAACACAAAGGTATGAGAGAGGAGATATAGAGATCATGAATGACATGGGGAAAATGAACAGAGAAGAATTAATCACTGTTTCTCCTTACAGGAGAGTTTCAGGCACCTAATGAAATTGTCAGGCAGCAAAACACACAAGAGGAAGGTGTCTTATACCTGACACCAGGGAGCGCTTTTTGTGGACATCTTTGTGGCACAACACTGTGGGTACTGAAAGTAAGCATGGATTCAGAACAGGGGCTGGGCAAATTCAGAAGGAATATTTGCCGAGGGCAAACACTATGGTGTAGATGGAAAGTTGCACTCAGAAAGTTGCTAAATGACAGAAGCCGGAAGATTTATGTAAGGCAGTCCCAGCATATAGTGGCTCTGTTCCTATAGTCCATATGTGAACATCTCTTGGCCACTCTGAAGGTGACCACTGTAACACACAGTTCTGTTTGGAGACACAGAAACGATGCTGCTTGTTCATAGCAGAAAACATTATTAATGCAAAGAAATCAGAAATGGAGTGTGGTTTGGGAGGAGACCAGCTTAGTTTTATCTTCCCCAATGAAGTTTAGGATCACCCAACCTACCAGCCCCTCATTGCAGCTGTATTTTTGATAGCTGACTGGACTCCAGTTGACCTGGCCTATTTTAGCCCAGCAGCCCCAGGGCTTGTGAAAGTGGATCTACTGTTTGCTTCTCAACTGTGAGAGCAGGCACAGCGATGTGATCATGAGCTGTGCGTCTTGGAAAGTGTTTTTCCGAGATGGCAGCTCTAGGAGAGCTTAACAACCCCAGCAGTTTCTACTGGCATATCTGCTCCTCCTGTTGCTGCCTCAAAGGCAAGTTTAGTGACCACTTTCACAGGGTGGCAGAAATGTCCTGCAGAACACAAGCAATGGAAGGGAAATCGTGATTATCAGCCACTTATAACTGATCCAAACTGGAATGGCATTTCATGGAGAAGCCAAAAGCAATAGTGTCAAGGTACTAGTCTTGCTTACTTCCAAAAGTTTTTGCAAAAAATGAAGGAAATCAGATTTCTAAAGTAACTATTGCAGAGTATGCAAAGCCCCCATACTACTAATGCCTGCTTTTCACATTATGTTCAAAAGACTTCTGCAGGTTACTAGGATGATTTCTGTAAATAGTTACAAAGAACCTTGTTTACTCCTCCTTGCCATTGCAAGTTCCTAAGCAAAGATTTTAGGTCTGATTCTTGTTCAGGCTGAGATCCACTTCATATCATTATGACCATAGAGAGAAGCCTTTAATTGAAGAACATTTTAATTACATATTTGGGCCTCTTTTGTGTAACAAGGGCTTAGTGTTAAAAGAATCAGGCTTTAGGTGTTCCTAAAGTTCTTTAAAAAAAGAGACAACAATGTGCAAAGTAAATTCCGATTTATTAATTCAAGAGCAGTATGAGCAGCAGCAGCAGTAAAGAAACCCGATATATCCATCAATCAACACTGCGGAACCCTGTTTGTTTGCACTAGTTAGAGAGTGATGAATAGGTCCTCTGTGTAAAACATTCAGCTACAGTGTGAGAAGGTAATAAATTATGTTTGTTAATTTTATATGCCATACATATAAAAATCACTAAAAATGGTTAATACACTGTAGTGGTGACAGAAAGGTCTGGTGCTGTAGGAACCTGAACGCAGTGCTTTTTCATCTCCACAAGTGAAGGTCTCTTTTGGCATTTCCTGCATTTCAGGGAATATGATATAAAAGGCCTGGAGGAAGAATTTTACCTACTAATCATTCAGGTTCACAGCTGTCTCACTGGACTATACTTACCTAAAAATGATGCTTCTTGCTTATGCTCGTAGTCCCCATTACCTCAGCAGTCAATGGAGAGAGACATGGACCTCCAGGGAATGAAGGAGGTGTTCAGGAGACACGGTGTGGTGGTGGTGGAGGCTGGGGGGTGATGCCACAGCTGCCCCAGCTCTGGTGGGTGCCCCGCGAGAGCGATGTGTGGGAAGCAGGAGCTCGGCTGTGGGTACAGACCTGGCCTGTGAGCAACCAGCAGTGAGCATTGAGAATTTGGTCTCAAATAATCCTGTTCTGGCACAAGTAAAGAAATTCAGACCTGGGCAGCTGGCATAGACTACATAACCAGCTCAGCCTGGCATTTTTTATGCCCAGGTGAAACTTTTGCAATTTGGTTCTTGTTTATCTCTGTGAGCTCTTTCCACTTCTGGCTATGAGCTTTGACCAGGACAGCACTTTACACACACACCCCCAGCCTTCTGTCCTACAGCTGCACTGGTGTACAACCCTGTTCACGTTTTCACACCCTCTTTCAGGTTAGACATGAGGAAGAAATTTTTCACAATGAGGGTGATGAAACACTGGACCAGGTTTCCCATCCCTGGAGACATCCCAGGCCAGGGTGGACGGGGCTCTGAGCAACCTGATCTGGGTGAAGATGTCCCTGCTCATGGCAGGGGGTTGGCCTAGATGAGCTTTGAAGGTCCCTTCCAACCCAAACTATTGTATGATTCTATGATTCTGTTGCAGCCAGGGCTAAGCAAATGTCTGTGCTCACATAAACTGAAGTTACTTTTCAGAAATCTTTCCTCTCTAGATAAGCTGGTTGCTGTTGTCTGGTGTGTACTGCGGAAGCCTACACAGTCTGCAGTGATACTGAACGGTGTGGACAAAAGTATGTCTGAGTATTTTTTAAAACATCGTCTCAGAGGAGAAGGCAAGCTTGAGAAAGTTCTTCGTTTTCTAGAAGCTTGCTTTATGGCAGTATTTATTTCTCTAGTCAGGACAGTGAGGAAATGAGTCTAATGCATGAGAATGTTGCCATGTTATTAAATGGTGGTGTAAAAGCTGTGCTTACTTTCATGGGAATGAGATCCTTTGCCAAAATTGAGATGCCTCAGCTCCCCCCTGGGACTGCGTCCTAGTTTGGAAGGACCAGAGGAAGCCGCTGTGAGCAGTCGGAGCAGATAGCAAGGAAGATCGTGCGTTTGTGGCAGCCTGTTTGTGACCATGGAGAAGCTCGGCACTTGCTGACCAATGCAGAGCGTTGCGCAGGGTGAGGCCGGCAGATCTACCTGGTGTCCTTGCCCTTGCACCCCTGAAAACATGCCCCGAACCACTGCTTGCTCTTTCCAGTGTTTAGGTGTTGCTCTTGTTTACACCAGGGTACAAATCCAGATTAATCGCACTGATTTTGCAGGGTGCTGTGACAGGGCAGAGCTGGACCTGCCCACGTGAGACAGCACAGCAGACCGGCTGGCCCCTACACGGGAAAGTCATTGATGGCAGCACTGAGCTTCATCCCCCAAGCTGTACAGTAAAAATGAATGTAAAAATGAGACTAGCTTTGTTGGACTTGTTAAGCACAAATCATTTCAAACCCCCTGTCAGCAAAAAGTTTTTTTTTTTTCCTAGCTATTTTTATTTTATTGGAAACGGGGAGAACTCATTAACACTGGTGTTTTGAACTGTAGTTTAATAGAAGGCAGACTAATACAGTTCATTAAAATATGCATGTTTGATGTTTGAGGTAATGTTTGCACAAAACCTTGGGGAGAGGATACTGTAGAGCTAAAATGGTGTTTTTCACAGCCAAATGGCATAATCTCATTACCAAAGTTTTGTGATCAAGATGAAAGGTACACTTAGTAACTGCAAGGGATAAACGTTTTTTTCTCCATAACTGCCCTTATTACTCATGGGTAACAGATCCAGTGCAGACTGTTACATTTCTTCTTTTCTCTTTCTGTGTTCTTTCCTTTACCACCCACTTTGTTTATGATTCACCATCAGTTTCTATGGACTGGATGTAAGGAATTTAGGAAATTTCTGTTTGCCTATTTCACAGAGAAAGAGCGTCCTGGAGAGATGCATTTGCTAACATTTAGCCCGGAGATGCAGATACTGCTTGGTGAGACATTTTAAAAATCTGAAATTCTTCTCCATGACTTTCCTCCAGCTTCCAGCTTTCAGACAGGCCGCTCAGCAGGCTGCTCTTCAACCTCTTCCAGCTGGTGAACCCACATTATTTCAAGGCAATCTGCAGACTCGGTACAGCAAATAGAAACCTTGCTTTTCTTAGTTACCTTTTGACCCTTCAAGGTAATCTGTGGACTTCCAGGCATCTGATCTTATGCTGAAAACTATGGATTATAAGAGTTCTGAAAGAGAAAGGGCACATCTGCCAGAAAAGTGTAGCTCATCTAAACATTCCTCTGACCACATTGTCTTTAGAGAGGAAGAAGAAAAAAATCCTTACTTCCCTTGCAGGGTATGGGAAAAATCCTTTTTTGCCCTTAGTTCAGTACTGCTGCAACAGCAGTTGGTGTGGCCTTTGGGCTGTATTGTTACAAATAACTGAAATGAAACCGCAACGCAGTCAAAGCGCTGGATGGACCCTGGCGTGATCTGGTGAACATTAATTTTACGTGTTGTGGTGGACATTTCGTTGTGTACCTGCTGGCAGCTCTGCTTCAGAAAGCAAGATAGATTGCACTGTGAAGTTTTTTCTGCTGCTTTACCGCTAACATGTCCTATCTGTAAATGAGGCCTCTAAATCAGGTACTGACACTGTTCCCATGGCCTAAATGATTATATGACTCTTTAGGATCAAGTGATGTGTTAATCTTTTCTAATTATACCATACTGTATCTCTTGCGTTCAAACGTGGTCACGAACAAGGTTGGGCTGTTCCTACTCCTGTAGATTTAGATGACAGGCGGCCAGCTGGAGTTGTACCAGGTCCCATTTGCAGCACAGTAACCTCATGTTTGGGGGAAAATTGAGGAGCTTAGGTTCATTGAAGACACAAGAAACAAAGGTGCTGGAGCAGGATGAGATCCAAAAGCATGTTTTGAAGGTTCTGTCTCTTTTGCAGTATGATTCCTCATTCATCATGCAAATTTATCATTTTCAGGCAATTAAAAAATAATTTTCGTTGTGAAGGTGAGTTTGATTAGCCTGTACGGTTGACAGCTAGTAAAGCTGTGTAAGATATTCACATACACAAAACCTCTCCTCCTAGTGGGAAAATCCACTTTTTACTGGAGAAAAGTCATACTTCTCTTATCATAAGCAGAAAGGGAAAATGAGAATTTATCCTTGTTCATCTCATTACTGGCTGTAACCCAAGAACTTTACATAGGTGATCTGACTTGCTAATGTCACGACACAGAGCCCGTGACTCAGGAATGTGCCCGGCTGGACCCTCACCAATGCTGCCACAGTGGCTGTGTACAAGGACATTAAATTAGTTGTAGAAATCACAGTCACCCCTCATCTTAAAGTTCATGATGCTCCCAGAGTGAAGTAAATGTGCTATGGAGTAAATAAAGCCCAGCCCCATGAAATTCAGACGCACAGTGGCCTGATCCCCAGTTCCATGGGGGCCAGCGCAGCAATGCCAGCTGGACTGGATATTTATCATAGAATTATAGAACAGTTTGGGTTGGAAGGGACCTTCAAAGCTCATCTAGTCCAACCCCCTGCCATGAGCAGGGACATCTTCACCCAGATCAGGTTGCTCAGAGCCCCGTCCACCCTGGCCTGAGATGTCTCCAGCGATGGGGCATCTACCACCTCTCTGGGCAACCTGAGCCAGTGTTTCGCCACCCTCATTGTAAAAGATTTCTTCCTCATGTCTGTCCTGAACATCCCCTCTTTTAGTTTAAAATCATTACCCCTTGTCCTGTTGTAACAGGCCCTCTGAAAAAGACTGTCCCCAGGCTTTACCGCCATCCCTTCTTCTTGCTGGTCACAGCGCTGGCTGAAGCACTGTGGTGGATACATCTATGCTGACATACAAGCATTGTTATCAGCTTAGTTTCTGTCACTCAGTAGCAGTAAAGCTGCCAGCAGAAGGACTCCTGTCAGCATACGGTGCATCTCCACACTATGCCAGCGGGCCTGCTGTGACAGATACATCTTGGTGTGGACAAGCGTGGGTCTCCTGCTATCCTTGAAGGAACTGTGGAGCATTACCTGGTTTTATCACCTATGTAAAGTCTCTTTTAAATAACAGAGGGATTTGAAGGTGTCTTAGAATACGTCCAGGTCAGCTAGATCTCCAGAAACTTAAAAGCTTAGCAGCTTCTGAGGCCATGCAATGGAGTGGCCAAACACCTGCCTAGGACCAAGTCCTGCTCAGGACTATGGGACTCCTCACTGGAGCGATACAGGGAGCTGGGTCACGGCACTTCAACATCTCATCAGCATCATAGAGATGCCCAAATTCAGCCCTCATGCGTCTCGTGAGCTTCTGTGTCATGCCTCCCTGGACCTCCATTTCAGGGAGTATGGTGGCCTCTGCCATGTCTCAGGAGAGCCCATGCCTGACAAAGCTTCTGGATGGATTTGTGATCCATCGAGAGCTGTACGTGCTGTGGGCCAGAGGGGCTGTGCCAGAAACCAAGCCATGGGGAAGCTCTGCTGCTGGGGACGCAACATGCTGTGTGTTTGCTATGTGCTCACCTTCTCCAGCACCCCAGTCAGAGACCACACCATGGCCTGGGTTGGTGCCATGAGCCATCTTTGTGGCCTGGGTTGGCACTATGAGCCATCTCTGGCCTAGGTTGGTGCCATGAGCCATCTCCCTCCATGTGACTCAGGTGCATGACCAATATCCCAGATGTTTCCTGTGTGAGTCAGCTCTACAGAGCTGTCTAATGACAGAGGGAGTACAACATGAGAGCTATTGCGTGTTAAAAGGTTGCAAGAATGATAACTCAGCCAGTACATTTTTTTGATGAAGATGCTCAGGCAGGCTGGAGGTCAGGCTTTCTAGAGCTCTCAGCTTGACAGCTGTCTCTCAGATGGATGTAACTTGATTTTAGCAGTCAGCATGCACCTGCCATATCCATCTCTTCCAAAGACATTGGTGCCAAAAGCCAAAAGTGGGGGATTTGGAAAAGCTGATCCAGAGCTGCTGGTGGCTGTCATCCCAGGTTTGATGCTGAGTAGCTACATTTTGAAAGGGTGGATGAATGATTGGTTCACATAACTGAGAACTGCTACAGAGGCGTTAGCTACAGACTACTTGCTGCTGCCTAAGCGCTCAGTTTAGACCTCACTGATGGCCCTTCAGAGAGGGGTTTGGGCTATTGGCTGATTCCTTCAGCTAAAAAGTTCAGTGAGCCCAGCTGACAGGAATCTTGAAGTTGAAACACAATTTGATTCCAACCCTTGGCAGCAGGTCTCTATCAAAACCCAAAGCAATCAACCCTGGAAGGCAGAATGACTGTATTCTTTCTAGTTAAATTTGTCAAAAGCATGGGACGAAGAAAGTAGGGAAAATAAAAGAGCAGGAAAATGAAATGAGTATCTGTCTTGTCTAAATTTCCATTTGCCTTCCAAGTTCTAAGGTTTTTGGAGAAAAAACATAAAATAAGCTTTTGACTATATGTTGCCCCATTGCAATACTAATTTGGAGGCCAAAGAGTCACTGGTTATGGACAGAAAGGAATGAAAAAGATACCTTCTTACTCAACTGATCGGTCTCTGGTGTGCATTATGAGTCATATCTGCTTATTTCACTAACAGAAACAAGTTTTTACTCTTTTTTTCCCTTCCTATTAGCAACACACAGCACTGACAGCTAAGGGAGGACTGACTAGGTCAGCCTCTGGCTTTCAGACCACTAACAGAAGAGTTAACTACATTTTTGCTGCTGTGCTGATGCACAGGCTAGAAGAACACAGCCTGACTTTCAGGCCTTCAGGTAGCTTTCACAGTCCTGGCAACTGGAAAACACAAATGAGGGATTTTGCAATGGAAGGAAAATGTGACCCCAGCCTCTCTCAGTGTCCATGTTCACAACAGATACTATGCAAACACATGGCTGTATAAAATCCCACAGACAGATCTACAGACTACTTGAAAAAAGAAAACTGTGAGACAAGTCCTACGCTTAGTAAAGCCTAAGCTAGTCTGTGCCTCTTTTGAGGACAGTTGTGGTCTTGGGTGGGCAGCCACAAAGCTGTAAGGGAATGCAGTGGGGCACAGGAGGAGGCCATATAGAAACCAGGGGGTTTTACTGTCCCAAGACTAGGTGTCCGTTCACCACACCAGGTGTCAGTAGCTGGGACATGGTGTGGGAGGACGCCCTCTTCTCCCTCCCCAAGAAAATCTCCATAACTGGACTTGGGCCAGCAAATGATTTTGTAAACAATAAAGTAACTGGATGGATGATTTGTCAGCTGAGGAGGTTTGTGCCAAGGAAGGCCTACATGTGCCGTGACTCTGCATTAACAGCCTGAGGGCCAAATCCTCCAGTCTCATTTCCAGTGTTGGAAAACAAGATTTAACCAAACAGGCTGGCTAAACTGGGATTATGGCAATGTATTTCACACTGTTGAATCTGTCTCTTATGTTTTTTTGCAAACCAAACCAGATTCCATTTAACCAGGGAAATAAGCAGGGCTAGTAAGTGCCGATTTTGTGTGAACCTTATGCCTATACTCATTTTCCTACCTCTACCAGTTCCGTTTTCCCTAAGTTAGGTATATGTGGATGGAGACTGATTCCAGCAGTCTTTTTCCCCTCTGGTTTCTACAGAGCTGTTCACACACATGCTGTGTACACTTATTTACACTCGCCAGGAAGCACTCCCAATGGGGGTTGCTCTCAAGCATGCAGGCAGCACATAGCAGAGGTGAAACCACCAGGCCGCAATAAAAAGTTTTGCCCTTGAGGCAAAAGAGGGATGGACACAAAAAGCATTTATCATTTCCTGTCACTATTATTGTCTCCTGGTTCCTCCTTAGCTAATGCCAGACCTCTGGCAGCGGGGTGAGGAGGGATGGGAGGGCTCACGCTGTGCGTCCATTGAATTAACAGTTTGAGGGAAGAGGCTTCCAGTAGCTCCTTGAAGAATCAGTTAGAAGTGAACCTCAGGCAAATCTCCTACTCTTTAGGTAGGTGCCTTTGAAGGGTGGGATTTGCCTTTTGAGTTATTTAGTTTAGTTTACTGAAAGGTTTTAATTTGTTCAACTAAATGCACTGAAATGTGCAGTATTATCCTAGGGACCCATTGGAGTCAATGGGAACCCTCCCAGTGACTTCAATTACTTCGGTTCTAAGAAATAATTTTTCTAATTCTATTTATTTAATTTATTTAGTTGTATTAAAGATTTCTGGCATAGGAAGAAAACATATCTTGCTTTCTGAATTTAAACCTAATTCTAGCTATACCTTTTAAAAGTCATGTTTGAATGACGGACTTAAGTCTATCATCAAAACAAATGAAACATCCATGAAGTCTGATCTCTGCTAATGTTTGTCAAATGTGAAGGCAACTTTAATATGTACCAGAAAAAAAGGAAAAAATCCTCTCTGTCAGAACCAGATGTAAAAGTTCCCTCTGTACTTTTTCTTATTTCAATGTTGAGTATTTAATTTAGACTAGAGACCTGCCCCCAAAACTACTAAAACAAAACTTTCAACAAAAAAACAAATTGAAATATCAATGTCTCCACGAAAACACTGATGATTTGAAAACAATATGCTTGACCCTTTCAAAATGTGCATCCTCACTCCTACGTCAGTAGCACTTTTATTTTTGTAGCAGCCCAAAATCTGGCAAGACACTCATCTCTTGCACTGACATCACTGAATCATGGATCAGCACGCATAGGCTGGAAGCTTCTGATATAATACCTTCATGCCAATATTTATACACTTGCCTAGTTTTACTTCTAAGAATAATCTGACTGCTATCAGAATTTTTTGGTTCAGAATATTACTATGAGTAATTATTGGAGGGTATTTCACACTTCAATTGTAAAAGCAGATAAAGGCGAGGCAGATCAGATGTGTTGTCCTCAGCGCACTCAACGATAAAATAAATGGCAGCCTGTGCAATGAAAATTGTACATGTTCTTTGACTCATTTGTAAACTGTGATATGCAGTTGTGATATTTTATATATATATAATAACCAGAACGACTCATGCAAATATTGCTTCAGTGGAAAGTGCTGCAAAAGCATTTTTGTTACCTATCTCAGAAGAGCTGCTATTACTTTTTACCTATACATAGCTACGAGTCAGAACAGTTTCAAAGATTACTCTTCGCCAGCTTTAAATTATTTTCTCTTCAACCAAATTTCGAAGTTGATATCTTTTTAGATTTGAAATAGCACTTTTTACATCTTCTGCCTGATCTCTCAGCTGGTATTTAGTTACCGCACGAGTCCAGGATCTCTGCTGTGAGTCTGCAATGGAAAATAACATCACTTCGCTAAAAAAACTTCGAGGTGGCATCAAGTTGAGAGGACAATAATGTGTTAAATAGCACCAAGCTGCTCCCTTGCTCCTGTCTGCCTGCGGCCTGGCCAGGTGCTCCGGTGGGCACTTCCCTGCTGTGCCGCTCCTCGCTGCATCTCCGTGCGCCCCAAGATGCAGGAAAAAGCTTGAATGGCTGGGTTTTGCTTACCCTCATTTTGGATTTCTGCTTTTAGTACCAACAGTGGTCCCAGGCACCCTGCAAGTCTCAGTGTTTTGCATTTTTTGTTGTAAACTTTTGTTCTTTCATACTTTTGCTGTCATGAGGGAGCGGGGTCTTCCTGCCAGTTGTGTATGTACAGGCAAAACTATGTTGGGCTTTGAAGGCCGAGCCCGAGACAAAGCATTCCCAGTAAGATCTGTTTCATATGTATCATCTCTTAAGTATCCTTTAAATGCTGCATTAATTGTGAGGCATTAGTACAGGGAGGAATATCTTTTCGCTTAATCATTCATGACCAAGAGGATTCTTGTAAACTTGATTCACCCTCTCGTCTCTACACTTTTTATTCTTCTATCTCACTCCTCATCTGAAGTAGCAATCTGCTGCTTATCCTGAAAACAGTTCTTTCCCGGCCAAAGGAAATGGTACGAAACTGCTTTTTCCTTCTCCCAGGCCTGCGGCCAGGACAACAGAGTCCAGAAAGTCACTACGGAGTGTCCGACACAGAGTCCCAACAGGGACAGATGCTGTTCGAACCCACGACCTAGTTCAGAACTGGGGACATTATGTCTTTTCCTGGTTGCAAATGTCTTGTTACTTAAGAAAAAGAGCTGGTCTTCCCTTTTACTGTCAAAACAGAAAATAAATCTGGGGAATTATTTTCCATAAAGTTCGTTTTATGACTTGCCTACTGGCCGATGGATTCCTATGAAGCTCACGACTTTTATTCTTTTCAGTTGCTTTTTGGGGTGATGGGACCCCGTTGAGTCAGTAGATCTCCATCATCACCCTCAAGCTAGAAATGCGAGGAAGAAAAGGAAGAATTAGAATTCTGTACAAAGGTCAGAGAAAGCTTAAAGCCTGCAACTTGAAACCACTGGCACAGAGCTGCAGCACTTCGTATTTCTGCGGGGAAGGCATCCCGCTTGTGGAATTGGAATACAAGAACTTCTTTTTAATCTTAGGAGTGAATGCAGTGATATATATACAGATAATTATATGTGTATGTGTGTATACATGCATGTATATTTGTTATATACATGTATATGTATATAAGGATGGTAATCTTTAGGGGCAGTTTTCATTTGAAATCATTGCTTACTCCTGAGTTATTAGAAAGGATAATAATAACAATAAAAAAAACTCAAATGGGGATTAAATCCTCAAGAGAAGAAGTGTTCCATTTATTGGAGCCTTGCTTATCTCGCACAGAGTAAGGGGATTATGTGATTGCTTTTGTGTTCTGAACGATAGTGGCTAGACGGTTTCTGACATAATAGACTTGCCTACTGAAATAGAAACATTACTGTTAGATGGATTTGCAGCTGGCTGCAGAAATGCATTTGTCTGAACAGAAATGTTCCTTGTAACTCACTGAAACGCTTGTTCTGAGTGTGGAAATCAGGCATTTTGGGGAAGACATACACTGCCCTTTGTTAGGCTTGTGAGACGCCGTAGCCTCTGGAGACGCTGGGGCTGGCGCGGTGGGGAGAAGGGACCTGAGCTCGTAAGCCCTTCTGAATTGAAAATGCAACCCAACACTTGCAGAGTGGAGGCTGGGTGTATACAAAAACCTGGCTTTGGGGACATGTTACTAACTGATGTCATGGCACCAAGTGAGGAGCTTGATGCGCAGGAGCACAATGGAGTTATGTGATCAACTGAAATGGGCTCTCCCCAAGACTAGGGCTGGGAAATATTTTTGTGCTGGAGCTTCATCTCTCTGGACATGCAGAGTACAGACTCCTTTGTGATAACCATCATCACCTTCAAATACTGCTTGGGAAACTATGGGCTGCAGGGGTCCCTGCAGACCTCCCAGCCTTGATCTGCTGATTCAGACTGACCCATGTGCTCCAGGGCAGCATCTTCTGGCTGCCATTGCACTCCTTGGAAGTTTGCAGTCCTGTTTTTCTCTGGTGTCGTGATCACAAAGGGGTTTTGAGTGTTAGAGACAACTTTTATAGGAGCAGAAGGGAGCCTTTGCATCCTTTTCCAGCCAAGGATGGAAGGTCCCCACTGAAGGTGACACAGGAGCATGCCGAGCAGGGCTCAGTTCTTCTCCTTTTGTGTCCCCTGCCTTTCCTTGCAGCGTTTCTTTGCACACTCAGCAAATCCCATGTGATAGCAGAGGTGCTCCCATCCAGCACAGCTGGGTGACAACAGAACCAAAAACCCCAGACTGGAGATTTTTAAGTCCTCAGCGTGGGCTGGGCACTGTTGGCTTCAGAGGAGCAGCAGGAAGCCAGTGCAGAGCATGTGGGAAAGATCCACAGCCACACCTGAAATGCCACACTGGCACATCGCTGAGCCAGGTCTTTGGGCTGCACTGTGCTATGCCTCCTTCCAAGCCTCAGTGTGTTCTTTCATCAAAATTAGGCACGATCCCAGGGCCTCTGGGCTCTCTCCTGTGCCCACGGCTGGCTGTCCCCAAGGAAGGGACAGTCTGGGAGGGATGTGCCCCAGTATGCAGCTCCCTGAGGGATGAGCCCCTCTATCCCTTCCACAGATGGAGAACACTCATGGGCCAGAGCACCTTTTCAGGCCAAGCAACCCAAAGCCACATGAGTGCTGTAAAGGAACAGGAAAGGGTTAAGGTGTTCGGGCTGTGGCAGCCACATCAGATCTACTCTCCTTTCCTGTTTTCATTCATCTCTGGCCACTTCCACCAACACACCCACTCCCACCCCTTCCCATAACCTGGTCACTTTATTTGGGGAAGACATTAACTTTCTGCTCTGTTGCTTTTAATGTGTGTATGTTTTGGTTTGGTTTGTTTTTTTTCCTTAAGATTATGCCATTTGAATATCATTTTGCTTCTAAAAACGACAATACACTTTACACTTCCCTGCTGTAAAACAGGCCAGTGCTGTCACTAGTCTGCTCATTCTGGGGGATTTATGGCCCCGTGTCTGATGTGATGCAATCCTCTCAAATGAAAAATCATCACGACTGAGCCTGTAGCACAAAGAGACGATTTAAGAGGAACGGGCATAATTAAGGCTGCCCCTTACAAGCTCAGCACAAAGGCATTTCTCAGAGAAGCCTGTACTTTTAGTGAATAGGCAGAAGGGGATCTTAGTTTTCCAAGACTGAAATTCCCTGTGGTCTCCACTGCATCTGCAAGTGAAGGGGAGCCTGTGTCTTTGGATTTTAGCTGGTGCTTGGGGAAAAAAAAGAGATTACCATTCAGGGATGGGGCGGGGGGGAGCAGGGGGTGGATCTTTCTTCCCTGAGACCGCCAGACCTTGCCAAGCCTGTCTCAGGGAGGGGAAGATGCTGGTGGTTGCAGCACACACACGTGCCCACATGGCTCTGCATCACCTGCTTTCAGCTGTCTCCTCAATAAGGAACCAAGAGAGTCCTGTGGCCCCGCATATTTGCATAAATAGCCGATAGGACTTGGGTTCAACCATGTCTGTCATCCCTCGCTCAGTGGCTACTGTCTCACTTGAGCCCCTGGCTCATGTTTGGCATCCCTTGGAAATGGAGACTCTCACTACGAAGTCTCCTGCGTGAGCTGCTCACCCTGTTGCCAGTCCAGGGCAGGAGTCTTCTTGGTGTCCTGTAACAGCCCAAACCAAGAGCTGTTTAAAATTTGGACTTGTTTCCCCCGGTCTCAGGGACTGGAGCCTTCTGTGTTAAACCTCCCGATGTCTCTGTTCCCAAAGTCCCTGATGCAGCCTGCCTTCCCCTTGGGGACCAAGGTGCCAGGTCACCACCTCCTGCTGTGCTGTTGGGACATCAAAAAGGGACCTGTGGTGCACTAATTTTCCTCTCTGACTTTTACCTAAGGCATCACATTGCCTTTTGGGGTCCCGGGCATGGGCGGTGGGGGGAGAATTCCCCAGCAAGTATGCGTCCTCCTGCTCATTTACTGTGTCCTTGAAATCAGAAATTTGAGAGCAAGTAAGGAAAAAGCCATGTTCTAACTGAAATAATAATTTAGGTTATGTTTTAAAAGTCCCCACCAAGACAATTTCCCCAGAAATTTGGGGGATTTTAGACGACTGCTTTAAACAAACTGTAGGTGGACATGGAACTGGCACCTGCTGCATTAGCAGCTCTTGCTGTTGAGCTGCTCTCCCTTCAGGAATGGAATTATGTTCACAGTGTTAAAGGAAATGACCACTCTAGTTAAACGACAGGGTGTTAATTTCAAAAACACACAACTTTAGTTTATCTGCCCCTCTTCAACTAAAAAAAAGACCAGTGATTGCAACAGGAACAGAGTCTGCCTGAAAGCTTTTATTAAATCTCACTCCTTATCTAGAAACGTGACTGAACAGAGTACCAGCAAGCATGTTATAGAGATCCAGTTTTTATTTATACAGGATTTTGAACTAAATGATATATATATTTTTTTCATCTTCAGTTTCTGCCTTGGCTTTTTTTCCAAGAGGCAGGCTTCAGATTATAAAAGCCTTAGGTCAACTTGTGGCTAAAAGCACTCTAAGATCATCGTCTTTGCATCATTGTACACACAAGTGGTGCAATTTAATAATTATAATAAATGTAACAAATATGAGGAGTGTGCCAGTGCTAATCACATCTCACATCAGTAGGCTTTTTTGGTCTTTATGCAGAAAAGAATGTATCTTTGCAGCTCCTCTTTTTCACTGTAATTTCTGTGATTGTTGTTTTAGGTACCTCTTAAATCCAATTAATGTGACTCTGGTATTCTCAGCAAACTGCATTCAGGGAGATCATCTTGTCAGAAGTTAGACCTGAGATAGTGGCTCATTTACTCTGCATATTTCCTCTCGTTTTCTGTTTGTAGAGAGTCAATGCAAATTCACAATATTCAGCTAATTGCATTGCTTGATTGTATCTGGAGGCACGTTTTTAAACTTTGGACTGTTCATGAAGCATTCTCTGTAAACATTTCATGGTTGAGTTGTGATAGTTAATTATAAGTGGTCACACCAGCCCAAGAGCATCATTTCTGTTTATTCATTTGATAGGCATAACAGCTAAGTTTGGAAAGAAAATATCTGTATTCCTCCAGTACACCGGTTTTCACTGCTCAGTGAAGTGATGCCAACTGGAGACAGAATAGAGCAGGACTTGGCCAGCATTGTGCCCCAGGAAGAGGTAGTGTCCTAAATTTTTCCTTCAGTGCATCCCATCAATATGTCCTCCACATTTTTCCTAAATGCTGCTCCCACCATTCTCCTCCAAACCTCCCCTTCCCAGCTTTCTGTCCCCTCTCCCTCCCTGTTTCTCTCACGGCTTACAAAGGAATTTGGCTCTGAGGAGCATCTGGAGGTGGATCTGCAGATGTGCAGAGCTGGCAGTGCTGCTGTGGCTGTGCCAGCCAAAGCTTGATCTAAATCCTGCCTGTCTAAACTTATCAAACCGTTGGGACAAAGTTCTTGAGTGTCAGTCACAGTCACACTGTCCTCAGAGGTGAACTGAAAACAAACTGTGCAGCTACAGAGGGGGCCCGAGGGAGTGTTCTCCTACTCCTTGTGTCCATGAAGCGTCTGGATGAGGGATGAGGGCTGCAACTGCTCCAGCTCTGTGCCTGTGGCTTGAGAAGGGAAGGTCTTGTACCATCAGCCTCATTGACCTTGTTATTGTTGCTTCCATTTGGCTTGGCTAAATAATAGATTATGCTCCATTTTAGAGTCCCTGTCATAATAGATGCAAATTATCTGCACTCTTTGGTTGCTTTTTTTGAGCTGTCCTGTGAATGAACATTGGTTCTTCTCCAACGGTGAAAAACCCGTAAGTGACTGAGCATTGAGAGAAAGATATTAAAATTCAAACTGCAAAATGAACGTGTAATGGTGTAGACTCATTCCTGTTTGCGCTTTCTTTCAGTATGTTTCTTGCACAGATAGATTGTAATATTGGTCGGTTTAGAGAAAGTGGTTGCAGGCTCTGCCTTTGGGCACATGGTGAGCGGAGGTAGAAGTTAGGGGGAGATGCCATCTGCTGGGAAGTTTGGACATTGTCAGAAGGACAAGCAGAGTTGAAAGCAGCTGTGAGCAAATTATATGGAAGATTAAATTAATGCTCAAAGTCCATGAGTAGCTACTAGCTAGGGGTGAATCCCACCTCCCGCTTTCTCGGCAGCTCGGAGCCCCGAAGCTGCTGCTCTCCTCCTGGTGGAATGTTTGTCCAACCCTTGTTGGCCAAGCAGCTGCTGAATCTCAGCCACCACCACTGTTTGTTTGCAGTTGCATGAGGCTGGGAAGGAGAGTGTGGAGGGGAAGAGAGAAAGAAGTCCAATAGAAATATGTAGGACAATCAGTAGGAGTGGATGTAAAGGAGAATAAAAGGTTAAAAATCCAGAAATGCAAGCAGGAAAAAAAAAAAGCCTACAGAAGCCTTGTAAAGGAAAGCTTTTAATAGTGAGAACCACAATAACAATAATTGTCATCAGTGGGGACTGATAAATGTGTGTCTCTAATCCAGTAAAATGTTGAACTTCACCGAGTAGCGCTGCTAACACCTTAGTTAAGCACTTATGCAAATGCTTGAATAATAAAGATAAAATGAAACCAAATGCAGGAAACAGCATGTCAAGAACAAAACTGTTAATTGTTTTTTGATTTAATCCTCTGATTCTCCTTATTGCCTCTCTCTGCAACCCACTGTGTTTTCACTGTAACTTTCAAACTTTCAAGGTGGTTGTAGAGAAGTAGGTAGAGCTTAGTGCTTTCTTCATGTCCCCCTAGTGTGTGATTGCACTAAATGTGTTTTTAATATTGCTTTTTACCACTTTGATTTTTTATTTTGTTGTTGTTGTTGTTCACATCAGAAAACCACAAGGCAGACATTAGATATGATTTATCAGGAAATATCTGGTGCTATGCCAGCTGATTAAAAAAGAAAAAGAAAGCAAGTACAACACACATGGGAGCCCATCTGAATAAGATTCGCTGGGCAGCAGTCATGGGAGAAGTTCTCTGTAAAGTGGAGTTGGATGAACTGACAGTGACAAAGATACCTATGTCAACAAGTGATGGAAAAGGAGAAATGGTACCTTACGGCACATATTGATAGGAATTAAAATTAAGAGTCAAGCATCCTTCTTTAGGATCAGAGTTTGAACACATACAAATGTATTTTGCTGTGGGGGTTCACTTTCAAATGCTACCTGAGATTCAGCTCAGAGGCATTTAAAAATGGATCGGTTCAGCATGAATCTGCTCGTCTTGGAGTGGATGGGGATGAGTGTGCACCATTAGATGCTCCCACTGGCTTTAAGGTCAGTGTTAAGCCCTTGGGAACCATGAACTATGGGTCTTGGTTTAGCAGCAGGAGGCCCTGGCAATATCCTTCGTGTTGTCAACTTAGTTCAGCTTGGAAGCTTTGCGTCTTCCTTGCACTGGCAAGTGCTCATAGGAATGACTTGCAAAACTGTGCATTGTTAGAGAATTGTAAGGTTTAATCTTCAAAGCGCTTCAAAGATTGTGTCTCAAATATCTGGAGGAGTTAAGATATAACGATGATGAAAAATAATAGGCTGTCACATAGGTAGCTGGGTAGCTGGGTGTATACATGGCTAACTAGATAACCCACTGGCCAGGGATTTAAGGAAGTGAATCTTGGATGACCTATGTTTCATTTGCTTGAAAGTTCAAATGTTTTCTCCCTTACCTGGACCCTGAAACTGGCGCCTCAAGGATGACCAGTTTGCTGGGGCTCTTTGGCTGATCTCCATGAGGTGTCACTTCATGAAGCACCTCACCCTTGGGCATGGGTTCACCTGCTTCTCTGGTCAGGATGGACAGATGGACCTGCTCATCCAGAGGGACTCTGTGCTATGGGAAGATCATTGCCAGCTCCTCTTAAAATCAAGGAGACATCTTTTGCATGATTTTTCCCAACAACAGGAAGATGAGACAATAAGAGCACTTACGCCATTTAATAAGACCATTCTCCCAAGTAGTAAGTGATAGGATGAGAGGAAATGGCCTCAAGTTGTACCAAGGGAGGTTTAGATTGGATATTTGGAAAAATTTCTTCATGGAAGGGGTTGTCAGGCATTGGAACAGGCTGCCCAGGGAAGTGATTGAGTCACCATCCCTGGAGGTGTTTAAAAGACACGTAGATGAGGTTCTTAGGGACATGGTTTAGAGATTACTGAAATTTAAAGCTCTCCAAACTTCCTGTCTTTAGTTCTTATATCCGAAAAGTTTTCTTTGTGTTTGTCCTGAGACTTTAAGACCATAGAAGACAATAACACCAGAGGACTTCTTTGTCAGAGTGCAATAATACACCCAATGTGATGAAATTAAACCAGTACAATATTAATAACAGCTCCAATAATAATAGTAGTCAGAGGAAGAAGGAAGGTTGTAAATCCTGCTGTTCGAAGAATTCTACATGTACCCAGAGCCCATGAGCAACATGGCTCTTCTAAGTGCCACAATGCTGCTTCTCCCTCCTAGTGAAAAATAAGGTACACTATCCCTCCACCAAATGCGCCAAATGACATCTGGGTCAGTCCTAGCACTCTGAAATCCTATCTAGAACACCAGGGGAGTAAGTAAGCAGCTGCCTTCTTATTGTCATAAAACTTCATAGCTTTTTGCCAGTAGGTACGAGCAAATATTTTGTTTACTTTTAATGTGTTTGAACATGCACACTGCCAAAAAGCTAAGTACCTCAAAAAAAGTTTGGTATTAATTCTTTCCCATCTTCGCTTGGTTGCTTATTGATTTGGCAGGAGAAGGAATTTACAGGGTTTAGGACAAAACAAAAAGTAGCCACAGTCTCATTGTCAAGCTTGAAATTTTTTAACAAATAAAGAGTGAACATTTAGAAGAAAAAAAAAATGGTAGTTCTCTGGAGTTGGAACAAAAAAAAGGGGGAAGGGTACTGAAATACCTTCGTTCACTGTCTAAAACAATTGCTCCAAGCAGGAAACTTGGCACTTGAAGCATTTATTAAATCAGTTCAGAGGGATCTGTTTTCAACAAATGAGATAAATGTCAAGATGAAGTTTTTAGGCACTCACAGTACATCAAATTTTCCTTCCCCTAGAAAGCAGAACAAAAATGTGCACAAATAAAATTACTTACATATGTAAAAATCACATTCAGTTTAAGTGATCTTTTCTTCCTGCCTGGGTGTATCAGCAGTGTATAAAAGCTTAATGTAATCCTTTAAGAGTATGATTATTTGAATGTTTTCATCCTCTCTACTCCTTATTGTTAACCTACATCAAAGCAAACATGTAAACACGTATTTATCTGGATAGCATCTTTATTTTGGTCAGCGTGGTTGTGGGTGCTTCGTATGGGTGTATAGAAAGGACCATTCAGGCAAATCAATAATAACCCTTTAAATTTTTTTTTTGCTCTCATCCATTTAGCAACCTCTCTCTTTCTTTCATTTTCGCTTGGTCTCTCATCTCCCATTATGTTCTTTTGAGGCTGTTCCAGCTCCTGGAAATGTCTGTTTTTCTGCTGCCTCCTCTTTGCTCGCACCGTGCAACTTCGTGCTGCCGGTGCCTTGGTTGCGGCAGGCGGGAGGACCTGGCGCCAAGACAAGGGCTTGCTGCTCTCATCCGCAACCTCCAAACTTCCACTGCCAGGTACTCCACAGCCTTCCTGGCAACTGAGTCCTCTGCATTTTTAGTAGAAATATGGCAACAATCTTAGGTGCTCGTGTTCCCTTTTCTCGGAGCAAAGAGACAAGAGGAGGTGCAGATGGCGAAAATGCTAAAACACTTCTGGGTCTTGTGAGGTCAGAAACTGTGGGATAACACTGGTCTCTTCGTGCTGGTGCTGTTCCCTGAAGATCCCAGCATGACGCCTCAGCAGCCACAGGAAAGAAGGACGTTTTATTTCAGTTTCTCATCAGAGCACCACCTGATCGTGCCTTTGCAATGCAGGGGAGGGAGGGTACAAACAATTTAAGGAGCTGGGAGTATGCTGGGGGAATCTTTCAATCCCAAAGCACTGAGATTTGTAAGCCTTACTCAAGCTAGGGAGGGCTATTGTCAATAGTCCCTTGATATTTAAGCTCTCCAAACCACTGAGTCATTGGGCCTACTCATCTGAGTCATTCCGAAAGGGAGGGAGTGCTGCTATTGCACAGAGGACTTTAGCAAAGGCCAGTTTTCAGGGAATATCCCAGTGGACAATTCCTCTCCCATCTAAATGTGAAAAAAAGTTCAAAACTCAATAGAGCAGAGCGAGAGAGAATCAGGGAGAGGGTGTCAGGCGGGAGGTGGAAAACAGTGATGAATATAACCTGATCTAGTTTAAGATGTCCGTACTCATTGCAAGGGCGTTGGACTACATGACCTTTAAAGGTCGCTTCCAACCCAAACTACTCTATGAATTCTATGATAACGGGTCAGCTGGTTTCTACCCTCTCCAGAGGACGTTCAGCCAGTTTTCCGTCCTGGCTTCATATGATTTACAATTCTCTCTCCCAGCATTACTGATGGGAATCTTAAAAGATCAGAGAAGGAATGAAAAGAAAGTTTGTTTCTTGACAGGTCAAAACATCAACCAAGGGTGACACAATTCCAGAAAAAGCTACAGAAGAGGAAAAGTATAGTTCTGATGATTCGTGTTGCTGATTACAGAATTTGGCAGAGCCATTTAGCAAATCCTTCTGAATAAGCTGTCTCCAATGTGCAGAAAGGCCCAGTGGTCAGCAGAATTCTGTGCTGGGCATCTCTGACACAAGCATCTGTCAGGTTGACCTTGGCTTTGGATAAAACGATACTGCTTGGTCTTGTGACAGTATTGAAATATGGACCTCTGTCTTCTAAGGAAAAGTTCAGGGAGGCCTTAGAAAGCAAATCAGGAAGTTTCCCTTTGTATTACTGTCCCTGTGTGCTTTCTTTGAAAGATTATTTCTGCAGGAGGCAGAATCTTGGCTTCCAGATCTTTCCATATCACCTACAAATCTTTACTCTCTTTTTTTTTCACCTCTTCCTTTTAATGTAATCATGCTTCAGCCTGACATAGGGAGAAAAAGAGTCCATATCAGTCTTCACATTTTCAGAGCTCATGGAAGTGACGCTGATTCAGTTTCCAGTCTGTATCTTCCCTGCAGAGATACCAGCTGTAGGCTTGGTTTGGTCCCCAGAAGATTGCAGGAGAGGTCATGATGACAGGAATTTCTCAATGATCCTTATATTTTTCTCAGTTCTCAAAACATAGATATGATAGTAAGAAACCTTAAGGTAATAACCTAAATGTGATAGTTTTATTTCTCCCTAAGGTATGAACAGTGGGATTGTGTCCATTGCATCACCACCTGACATGTTGGCTTCCAACTTAGAAGACAGGGCTGGAGATTATTAAATGTGTCACTCCAGTCCTGTGAAAGATATGGACATTTGTTCTCAAAGGGCAACTGAGATTTTTCAGGTACAGGCATCACTAAGTAGCCAGAAAACCAGCATAACCAGGTTTATACCAGTGTTTTGTAGGCACAAGGACCATTTCATGGCCAGAGTCACACAAGGAGGGTCTTGGCCACAGACAGTCGTCCCTGCAGGACCGTTCTAACTGGCGTAGGTTAGAACAGAGAGAAAGTCAGATCAAGTTAGAAAAGAAGCTGTGGGGATAAACGATCAGGTTCTTAATCACAGAATGACAGAATGTTTAGGGTTGGAAGGGACCTCTAGAGATCATCCAGTCCAACCCACCTGCTAAAGCAGGTTCACCAGAGCAGATCACACAGGAATGTGTCCAGGTGGGTTTGAATGTCTCCAGAGAAGGAGAGACCACAACCTCTCTGGGCAGCCTGTTCCAGGGCTCTGGCATCCTCAAGGTAAAGAAGTTTCTCCTCATATTCAGATGGAACCTCCTGTGCTTCAGTCTGTGCTGTTGCCCCTCATCCTATCGTTGGGCACCACCAAAAGGAGTCTGGCACCATCCTTTTGACATCTACTCTTATTAAAGGAGTTTTATCATTGGCATTAAGGCCAGGACCTTTGGTGCAACAGACACACAGATCTAGGAAAAGGGCTGAGAAACAAAGTGATAAAGTTTGCTCATAACACAAATTATTCAGTACAAAACCAGAAGTCAGCTGCAAAAAATGGAGTAAAAATTTCTGAAAACTGAATGAGTGTGTGAAATGGCAAACAACTGTAAACAAAGAGTTACAGACATAGCTAAAAGAAACAATCCTGTTGTGTGTGTACAAAAACATGAGCTCTGACTTAGCTGCCACTGCTCGGGAGAGATATATTGAGTTATTATGAGTAGTTCTCTGAAAATATCAGGATCAACAGTTATTGGAAAGGCAAATAGCGGGTACAAATATGAGAAATGGATCAGAAAGTAGAATACAAAACATCATCATCCCAATGTTTCAGCCCATGATTCACCCACAGTTTGACTGTTGTGTGCAGTTCTGTTCTGCCTCCAAGAGGATCACAGAATCATAGAATCATTTTGGCTGGAAAAGACCTTTAAGATCACTGAGTCCAACCATTAACCTAATTAGAGAAAGGCAGCAAAGATGATCAAGAGGTGTGAATGGCCTCCAGGTGGAAACCAATGAACAGTCCGGCACTCTTCAGCCTGAAAAAGAAATCTGGGAGGGCTTGAGCAAGGCATGCAGGTATGAGTGACATGGAAAAGGTATACAGGGGGAGAAACACTTTCCCTGTGCTATGTTCCCTGTACTCCAAGCATTTATTACCAGTTGCTACTGGAAACAGGATACTTGAGTGACCGAAGCTGTTTGCTAGTTCATACGCTCTTTTATTTGGGGTAGGATAAAAATTGTTGCAACACACTTTAACTCATATGGGAAGTTTGTATTGCATTTTGCTGTGCTGTGGATGTATCCCAGATTTTGCACAGGATTAAGGGCCGCAGAAGAGGTCAAGCCAGAGTTTGTGCTGAGGCATCAGTTACAATGGAGAGAAACAAGCCAAAGTTTAGCTTCTGGGCAAAAGTTTCCCAGAATACATCGGCAACTGGGCAGAATTAGTGCTTTGGCTTGGCTCCCAAGCACACTGGCTCTCTGTTCCAGCGCAGGAACAAACCTGGGCAGTGCTTTGTAAGACAGGCTCAATTCCTCAGAATGGACCTGATTCAAAAGTATCTGCTATTCCATGACTGTGCCCCAAGTCCAAGGATTGTAGCAACTCCACTAGGCAGTAGTAGAGGGAATCACCTGGTGGCACTTAGAGAGGGTATTTCAGCTTTATGAAGTTGTCAGCCACCTGTCAGCCATTCAGAGAAATGCAGAAATTACAGCAGTGTTTCTGTAATTATCGGTGGGCATTGTCTGTCATCATCACTGGTAACACTCAAGCATTTAACACGCCCTTTGTTAAGGAGCATCATGAATAGTTGTTTTGTCACACTGGTGCTACTAACAGAATCTAACAAATTTTGTATGATTGCTAGTGCTGTCGAACTCTGTTCTCAGGTGAATATTCCAGGTATTTTACCTATAGCTGGTGTTATTTTATCAACAAAAATAAGTAATGGTAAGTTTTTGTGAGGGACCTCAGTTCAGTGAGGATCCCACTTTGCTACCCCAGTAGCACAACATTGTGAGGACTCACCTTACTGGGACATCTCCATCACCACGTAAGAGATGGGAAGTGGTAGGATGAGACAGGATGTGCACAGCAAGGCTTTCATTGGTGGTGATCTTGGATTTGGTGGTGTTGTGTTTCCTCACAGCACAGGAACGCTACAGGAGTGGCTCTGACACTGGCAGGCATGGTATCCTAAGGAGGGGTGTTCACCTCTGCGTGACGTGTAGGCACCTTAGGGTTAACTTGTGGCACTGCTTGAGGCTGGTAGCAGAGAAGCTGGGGGTATCTGAAACACTAATCTACATGCTGGAGATGGGGTGCTGGAAACATCAGGTCTACCCAAACTGATTGTGTTTCTGAGTTTGCTCAGAGCTACCACAGCATCCTCTCCAAGGCACAACATTGTGCAGCTCTCTGATAGTACCTCCTGAAATCACATGGATGTGCTCTGTTAAAAATGGGAAGGAACTGAAGGTCCTTGCCAAGAGACTTTAGAACTGACTGTATCTTAATTTATCCACGGCAAAGTGTCTTACTCAGTAGGTGAGAATTTAGCTATGAGTATATTGAGTGGCAGCCAGCTTTGGAGCATGAGTCTAATTTACTGTAACTCTTGCTACATTCTGTCTGATCATTATCGTGCTGAACAAAATGTTTTTAAAGTGCTTTCATAGGGTTGAGTGACTTATTCAATAATTTATACCATTTTGGAGGGATTAGAGGATGAATTTAAGTCATCAAATAATGTCATTATGGCTCAATGACTACATTCTTTATCAGGAAAAAAAAATCAGTTGTAATTATGCTCAAAAAGACAGAGACCCTTTATTCAGCAGTTCCCCCAAGAACAATGATATCAAAGATGCTGATAGGTCTCTCAGCTGTAAACAGGGCTGTCCTTCTTCGTTAGGAAGGAATATATCAGCTGCCGTCTGCTTATCTGTATAACTATTGTGCCATTTATGCCACATATTTTCAGTGTGCCAGGCCTTTTAATGTGTGTTCCTTGCAGAGGCCAGTGATCTGTTTGTGTGCAGAGCTGGGCAAACTCGCAGGGAACCTATAGACCTGCTTAAGTTGGTGGGAGTTTTGCCTCTAATTTCCGCAGAGAATTTCTCTCTATCAGAGCTCATGGAGGGGACGAAAAAAAAGGCACAGTCCTTGTGGTGACTCTCTGGAGACATTTCTTCACACCAGATTGTAAGGCAGGGGTGTCAAACTTATTTTGACCGGGGTTCTATGACTATAAATATAGGAGTAGTTACATTTATACAGTCCTAAATTTACATTTGGCCCTTTGAAGGCAACCATGAGGCTGATGTGGCCCCTGGTCAAAACGAGTTTGACATCCCTGTTGTAAGTTGTCAGCATAGCCCTCAGGAATTGTTTAAGTTTTTTTTACACTTTAGTTTTCTTTTCATCTAAACTTGTAACTGCCCTGGCTAAGGGACCACTGGTATCTCAAGATGGATGTGCTTTCCACCGGTGGACTGAGGACTGCAAGATTTCATTGGACCCAGCTTCCATCTAATGCTGGCAGACTAGCAGTGTAACCCAAAGCTTTCATTTTCTCCTTAAAGACACCCAGTGAAATCCTGAAATCCTGCTCACTTGACCTCTGAGCTGGATTTTCAGACCAGCCTTTAGCAGCTTAGGAAGACTTATCTCAGAGAGTAAAATCAGGTCATGCAGCGTGTGGACAAAGACTAGATAAGTCTGATTTGAGCAAGGGAGGAAAAGACATTAGATCATCCCTTATCCTTGCAAAATGACTGTATGTACAAGATGGGCATTAGTTGGAGTAATTCCCACAGAAGAGCTTGAGAGGAACAGGCCAGAAGCAAACACATCTCTCTGTGGAGGTGTTTGGGTTTGGAGTCCTCTGAACATGGTTTCCACGTCCGTCACTTCCCAAAAGCGCCAGTCATGAGCAGACAGGCCACAAAACAAAAGCTCATTAAAGACAGGGGTAATGAACAAAGAACACATTCAGTGTAATGTCTAAAGGCATGTAAATTATTCCTAAGATCCACACCTGAACAATATTTTATTGCAGGGTTCCCACGTTCCCAAAATTTGTTGCCAGAAACCAGAGTTTCTGCAGGCTGAACAAAGTTATTAATGACATGTTTGCTGTCCCATTAACATCTTAATGCTTTCAAAAACAGAAGGAAAGGAAAATTGTATGCTGATGACTCAAAATAATAATACGACTCAGGCCTTCTGTCTGGTAATGGTGTTGGCTGTACAGGCCTTGTAGGAATCAAAGGCAGAAGAAGTTGGTATTTTGGCCCAGATTCACCAAGACACTAGTCTTCCTCACTTCCAAAATCTATCTGGTTTTCTACCAGACCATCCAAAGAGAATAAACTTCAGTTTATCCTCATAGCTGGGAAAAATGACTTGACGACAAATATGAGAAATGTGAACACACTGAAAATACCAAGAACTCTGAAAAACAGTATTTTAAGTGTAATTGTGAAGAAGTCTTTTGGATTGCAGTGATATCCCACTGATACCAGGCTGAGGAAATTAAAAAACTTATACATCTTGTCAGGTCATGGTCTTGATTGCTAGCTTTGACACATGTGGAAGCAGGGTAATGAAGCGTCATTTTAATTTTTTGAAAAGCAAACCCATCCTTTTTCTAATCAGTGGAATTACATTATATTATCTTTTTCTACCAAGGCTAAAACGAAGGAATAGCATGACAAAGAAGCTTTGCAAGTAAGGATCATGCGTGCGAGGGTAGTGCCACAAAGTGCTTCTTTGCTACATTTCATTTGCTTTCCTTCTTTATGGGATGAAGTGTGCAGCATTTTTGTGCATCCTCTGGCCTGCTTCCCCTCGAGCGTATCACAGCAGATAAGAACTTGTCATTATGACAGAGCCTGGTCCAAAGCCCAGTGAGATCTTTCCAATACATTTGCATTTGGCTCCTAAATCTGTTACTACAGAATTGGTACCCCTGCAATTTCTTGTTCAGATTTCTTACCATCAGGTGGGAATCATCTCATTTCAACATACAGTATTATCTCCAAGTTAACCTCCCGTCCTCACTCAGCAGAAGAACAGGGACACCTCCGCGCTCACCTCACCCATTTCAGAGGCCAGATTTGACCAGTAACCATGTGGATGCAATGAGTGGCCTTCACTCCATGAATGACAGGGAGAGCCTGGGTGACTTTCTGATCGTAGGATCATTCCAGTTGGAAGAGACCCTCAGGATCATCAAGTCCAACCATAACCTAACCTAAATCTAGCACTAAACCGTGTCCCTAAGAACCTCATCTATAGGCCTTTTAAACACCTCCAGGGATGGTGACTCCACCACTTCCCTGGGCAGCCTGTTCCAATGCCTGACAACCCTTTCCGTGAAGAATTTTTCCAAATATCCAATCTAAACCTCCCCTGGCGCAACTTGAGGCCATTTCCTCTCGTCCTATCACTTGTTACTTGGGAGAAGAGAACAACACCCTCCTTGCTACACCCTCCTTTCAGGCAGTTGTAGACAGTGATAAGGTCTCCCCTCAGCTCCTTTTCTCCAGGCTGAACAGCTTCAGTTCCCTCAGCTGCTTCTCATCAGACTTGTGCTCCAGGCCCCTCACCAGCTTTGTCGCCTCCTCTGCACTCTCTCCAGTACCTCAATGTCCTTCCTATGATGAGAGGCCCAAAACTGAACACAGGATTCAAGGTGCGGCCTCACCAGTGACATGAAGTGAATCCGTTTCTGGCTCCTAGATGGGACAATGCAGTAACTCCTGCCCATTGCATGTCTGGGAATGTAGGGACTGGTGGGTCTGGCTGTTGAGATGGCTGTCGGAATCACTCAGCACTCTCTTGAATTTAGATGCCATAGTAGTTGCGACACCTAATTACCCATGTCTAGTAGGTGGTCCGAATAGGAGTGCACAGCAGAGCAGCAGATGTGGGTTGCTGCTGTCAGATTAGATTGAGATTAGATAAAGCTTAATTAACATTTTATTTTTGTTAGATTCAACCCTGATTAGTGACACAAAAATTATTACAGAGGAGCATGGCAGAAATCAAGAGGCACAGCTAACATTCTTATTATGAAAATCAAGGAAGCATTTTTACAGAGCAAGACCTTGCTAGCAAGGTGTTATTCCCTGAATTTGACACCTCTTTGCTCTGGACAACAAGAGGAACTTGGAAGGAGCTCTTTACCACACCAGTCAACTACTTCATAAACCTTCCCTTTCTAGCCCTACAACGCTCAAGTGATCTAATGTACATAATAGTACATATCTCAACACACATTTGAGGTACTTTATGCCATGAGTTAAAACTCATATTATTTTCCATCATATCACTTCTATATTTCTAATAACAAGAGGGACACTATTTTAGAGATGTTTTATGAAGACTCCTAGTAACTTTAGTAGAATTTATCAAGAGTTTTGGCATCAAATGCCACAAAGGTCACATCGGAACTCCTTGCTACTCAGTGACAAACCTATATCATGATATTCTGAATATTCTGAACCCACAGCTCAGTGTATCACAATGTCCTTCCCCTAATTAACAAATGCAGGTGAATTCTATGTGTCAGAGTCTCCTCCTGTTGTTTGAATCCACGCAGTCTCCAGGCTTCTCCTGCCTGTAACATCCAAAAAGCTTACCAGAAACTTGTATGTGTCTCAGGGGAAAGGTTGGTTGCAGGAGCTGCCTGCAATACAGCCTTTGGGTAAATTTTATTTCTGTGCAAGATAGTACAGACCAGTGAACCAATTCAATCCCATTTAAACCTTATTTTTAACTTAAAAGGAGGCATATGCTGTCTATTGCCCAAGAGTGAATCCAACTTTTGCTTTTTAGGACAGGGGAAAGGATGCCACAGATCAAGATACTTTTTCAGCAGAGCAAGTACGCAGATTTAGAATATCTATAATCCAAAATAATTCAAACTGACAATAAATGAACACTTCCCTCTTGTCCTACATTGTTGTCCAGCTGTCAGGACTGCAAAGGGATGACCTCTACAGGCTGAGCCAAATCAAACCAGGCCAGCTCCTTTATTCTGCCTCTCTGCTGTCTAACCAAATATTTACAGAATGTAATACAGTTCCACGTAGTTAATTTAATTCAGCTGGTTTCTTCTTTTGCTATCTCTCCTCCTAAACACAGTTAAGTGGTCAGCTGGGTGTTTCTACTTTAGTGTTTTGTCTGAGCTGTCTGGTCCAACACATCTCAACAGGCATTGCAGATACCTACAAAAGGCTCCTTACTGTACTTTTATCTCCTCAGCTCTGCCACCAGACAGTGGGAGAGATATACTCTGTCCCCTGAAAAGCCTGATACCAATAAACTGAACCCTTTCTTAGTTATCTGTTCTTAAATTGTGTGACTGTGGCCATCAGGGTGCTGTACAACTACATTCTCAAGTCTGCTTGCTGGCTTATTCATGGACTGTATTCAAGCTCTGCACGTTGTCGGAAAAAAGCTGAGCAATGTAATGTTGACAAAGCATTTCTGTATTAGTTGCTTCTAAACATAATACTACTTACATATATTTTACTATGTGCTGTGAGGCTGAGAAGGAACGGGCTGGTGTAGGGAATACGGCAGTGGAGCGGGCACTGAAATAATTCTTCCCCGGGGGCGTTAGAGGCTCCATGCCAGTTGAAGCCGACCTACCCATTCAAGAAAGCAAAGTTCACAGTGAAGTTTCCTAAATTTCCTTCATCTGCATTTTTGCTGACACGTGAAACAAGGACCCAAGGACCTCTCCGGACAGAACAGCAGGAACGTGGAAAACTGAAACAAAATATTGAGCTACGGCCACATTAAGCAGTAGAAAATAAAACCTGTTGCTGCCAGGATGTACTCGCTAGCGCTCATGGTAACTGTGTTAACAAGTCATGTTAGACAAAAGGGTGAGAGAAAAGAGAGACATGAGCTCACTCTTCAAACCTGGACCAAGTTCCACCTCCATGTAAATATGGGGGCAGAACTTGAATCTCCCCAATGCCTCTTCAAAGGCCTTGCCGAAAGACAACACTGTCCCCCACAGCAAAGCCCAGGGCTCGTCTGGCAGCGGGGACAGCGGGAGTGTAACAGGCTGACCAGGGACCCCCACTCCTTGCCCTGTGGGACACTGACCTTTGCTATTTCCCGAATGTGGGAAATGCCACAGCATAATTTGAGGATGATTTGTAGACACAGGCAATTGTACTTGTGCTTTCCTCTGCTCAGAGAAATAAAACAGGACAGAGGTACTGTGTCCACCTGTTCTTTTTCATATGTGAGTAGGTCTGTTTAAAAACAGGGATAAAAAACAGGTTTCCACTGCTCTTGCATAAGAATAATGCAAAACAAGCAGAAGTCCAAGGAGTTTTTTATTGGCACCAACCTCCCCACTCTCCGGAGTCACAGGTTATCTGGTAGCTAGAATACAGCAAGCCCTGGATAATCTGTTATTCTTTCCCACGCTGCAAGATTTGGGCAGTAAATAGCTTAAAAAAATGCCAGAAGTACAACTCTTTTTTCACTTCATCTGATTTAAGAAAACCTTTCCTCAGATAATTCCTCCCAGGCATGCTGTCCAAGGCAGGACTAAGTCCCTGGTGGATCGAGCTACTCTGACCTCTGTAACTGGCTCCATTTCAGCTTTCTAAAGGTTGTAGATAAAGAACAGAAGAAATAACTCACTACATCCAAGTGCTGTTGCACTGTTTCACCTTGCTTTGAGCTCAGTGAGATACCAGGCCCTCCTTGAAGGCCCTGTGCCATTATACTGTCCTAGTGGCTTTCTGTCACCTTGATTAACCTTTTTTTTTGTTTGTTTTTCTGAAGCCAGATAAAGTAACCACCATGCAGTATTGCCATGTCCATGGTAGTAATGCCACCAGAGGGGCAGTGAGGCAGCGGATTAACTCCCATGATGGGGAACCTGGCCAGGCAAAAAGCTAAACTCTGCAGGGCTGAAAGCAGGAGTGGGTGAGCTCTGTCTAACTCTGTTACCCCTCAGTGAAGAACCATAGAATCACAGAATCACAGAACAGTTTGGGTTAGAAGGGACCTTCAAAACTCATCTAGTCTGACTTGCTGCCATAAGCAGGGACATCTTCACCCAGATCAGGTTGCTCAGAGCCCCATCCAGCCTGGCCTTGAATGTCTCCAGGGATGAGGCATCTGCCACCTCTCTGAGCAACCTGAGCCAAGGGTTTTGCCACCCTCATCACAAAAAATTTCTTCCTCGGATCCAGCCTGAATCTCTCCTCCTTTAGTTTAAAATTATTATGTCTTGTCTTATCGTAACACGCCCTGCTAAAAAGCCTGTCCCCATCCTTCTCATAGGCCCCTTTTAAGTACTGAAAGGCCACAGTAAGGTCTCCCCGGTGCCTTCTCATATCCAGGTTTAACAACCTGAACTCTCCCAGCCTGTCCTCCCAGCAGAGCTGTTCCGGCCTCTGATCATTTCTGTGGCTCCTCTGGCCCCTCTCCAACAGGTCCATGTCTTTCCTGCACTGAGGGCTCCAGAGCTGGACACAGGACTCCAGGTGGGGTCTCACCAGAGCGGAGCAGAGGGGCAGAATCACCTCCCTCCACCTGCTGGCCACGCTCCTTCTGATACAGCCCAAGATACAATTGGCCTTCTGGGCTGCAAGTGCACATTGCCGGCTCATGTCCAACCTTTCATCCACCAGTACCCCCAAGTCCTTCTTGGCAGGGCTGCTCTCAATCCCTTCATCCCCCAGACTGTAGTGATACCGGAGTTGCCCTCACCCATGTGCAGGACCTTTCACTTGGTCTCATTAAACCTCATGAGGTTCACATGGGTCCCATTTCTCAAACTTGTCCAGGTCCCTCTGGATGGCATCCTGTCCCTCAGGCACTTCAACTGCACCACTCAGCTTGGTGTCATCCACAAACTTGTTGAGGGTGCACTCGATCCCAGTGTCAATGTCATTGATGAAGATATTGAACAGTACTGATCCCAGTATAGACCCCTGAGGGACACCACTTGTTACGAATGTCCATCCAGACATTGTGCTTTTGACCACCACTCTCTGGATGTGACCATCCAGCCAATCCTCATCCACCCATCAAATCCATATCTCTCCAATTTAGAGAGAAGGATGTCATGGAAAACCGTGTCAAAGGCTTTACAGAAGTCCAGATAGATGACATTCCTTTGACCTTCCTTTTCTGGCTGACATACCTGTAGAAGCCCTTCTTGTTATTCTTTGTGTTCCTTGCCAAGTTCAGCTCCAGATGTGCCTTGGTCTTCCTGACCCCATCTCTGCACCACCAGGCAGTGTGCCTATACTCTTCGCAGGTTACCTGTCCCTGCTTCCACCACGTGTGCATTTCCTTCTTGCCCTTTAGTTTGACCAGCAGGTCTCGACTCAGCCATGCCGGCCTCTTGCCCTTCTCACCCAGTTTCTTGCAAGTGGGAATTGTGAACTCTTGTGCTTGATTGAAAGCATCCTTAAAGATCTGCCAGCTCTGTTCTGCTCCCCGACCATGAGGGCAGTTTTCCAGGAGGTCCCGTTGACTAACTCCTTGAAGAGCTGAAAGTTGGCTTTCCTAAATTCAGGGTCATGACTTTACTCTTCACCTGACCCAGAGAAGAAGTATTCAGAGCTGCCGGGATACCTAATAAAACCACATTGTTTCCTGCATCTTGAGTTCATAGTGAAAAATGAGGCAAATCTGTGTAGTGCCTGGTGTTTTCACATTTTAATGAAGCCGCTGGTGGCACAAGTGAAGGATAGGTACATTTGTCAAACCCTCAGGCTGCTGCAACCGCTGGCGTCACTTTATCATGCTCACCAAGAAAACGAGAGGGCATGGCAGGAGCCTGAGGTTTATGTCAATTCCCGCAAATTAACACCCATCAAATTATGTTGTTTTATAACGAAGACAGCAATTGTTACAAAGGAAGGAGAAGGCCCTTTTACAAGAAGAGGGAAGACAGCAGTTGGGGTTGTGTGCTAGGGACTCATTGAAAACCAAGTAGATGGGCAGTCATATCGAGTCCGTTGAACTCTGCCTTGTGCACTCGCACCAATGTCATGGGCTGTTACAGTGGGGAAATTATTTTTTATCAACATCACCCCTTCTGTGCCCGGTGACACTTGGGCCCCAGGCCCAGATGCTGATTTCGGTCGGCATCAGTCACAGTCCCAGGATGGGTAACTTGAAACAAAGAGATCCAGTCCTACCGCATGTCCCACCCAAGGCTTTAATCAGGGCATGGAGACGCAGGTCAGAGCCATTCTTCATATGTTGCTTTTCAGTATTCAGCATTGTTTTCCATCGGAATTCAGAGCTGTTGGTTTAGAAAGCGGGTCCCAGGAGGCTCCAGTTTAAGGATGCTCATGTTCTTGCTGTGTATTCTCAGCAGGAGGGCTTTCATCCTAATATGTGTCTCTGACAGTCATGTCACCCATGTTGTGTCCATTTGTATTCAAGTGTTTGGTCCCAGTGATGTGGTTTTTCTGTTGTTGTTGTCATTCTTTGTTTTTAATTATTTTTTCTTTCTTCATTAAATATTTAATTCAGGTTGCCCGCTCCCTCAGAAAAACTGACATTTTATGGTGTTTGCTTTGCTTTGTTTTATTGTTTGAGGAAAATTTTCACATTATGTCATCATCCTTTTTTTTTTGTGGTTGTTATTCAGAAGTGACACAAATGTGTTTAAACTACAGACAATTAATAAGGAGGATGAATCCTATATGAGGAGAGATTATGGAAGGTGCAAAGAAAACCTAGAAAAATGCCAGTGGGAAAAGCTGAGAAAACTAGAGAATAGCCTGGAAATAAAGAGAATAAAAAAGTTACAGTAATTTCGCATTAGTGTTTACGATCAAGACAAAAAGGCACAGGCTGTTTTTTTCTATTTACATTAGATCTATTAGAAAGTAGCAGCTTTGCAAATGCAGTACGAGTGTTGACCTGATCTTAGAGTGACAACACTGGGTGGGTTCAGGTCTGGAAGATGGCTGCATTCATGCAGCATCCTCCTGAGCCAAGTGTCCCTCAGCTCAGTGTCCCTCAGCATGCTTTATCTTTTAACAAATAGTGGTCTTTGAGAATAAATATTCCACACATAGGTAGTTCACTTGGCACTGCTTCATATGGTCTTATCAGCCCAGGTGTCCACAAGCTTGGGGACCTCTGTACAACACTCCCCTGTAGGGTGCCTGTGTGCCCTTGGGTTAGTGGGATTGTCAGAGTCACTGCAAGCAGGGAAACATGAGGATGGGGCATGAGGACGACATGCCAAAAACGACACGTTACATTTATGCCTGTTATCTGTGCGACTTCAGTGTCATTTTTAGCACTGCTCTGTAAACTGGACATTTATATATAAGCATGTATGTGCCACCTATTACTGAATTCACCCAACATTTCCTCTTACAAGACCCTGGTTTAGATTGCTTATAGTTTTTCAAAGTGAGCCAAAATCTTCCATGCTCTGTATCAACCTCAGGCTAGATAATTTTTGGGAAAGATAATAATCAAATGGCAACGAGGCAAGAACATTTAGATGAATAAGGTATACAAATACACAGATAATATATGCCCATACTAAAGATACAGACAGATAATCACAAGCGTTTAATTCAACCAGTTTAGGAAGTTTTCACTGCCTCAGCTGGAAATTACCACTCCTTAGCAGAGGCACAGAGCCTGCGAGCGTGCACGTACCTTGTCCTGAAGAACGAGGCAAAACAGGTCCACTCACACCGGCTCTTGTTCTAGCTAGAGGAGTGGCAGGTTCCTAAACCTCTCTAATGTGGTTTCCTGCAATTGTGTGATGATAAACTAAAGGGCTTGGCTTGTTGCAGTGTGGATATTGCATATTACAGCAATTGCAAATGATAATGCTAAAGTGAACAAATCATTATGTGTCTGTTCTTGTCAAAATCCTGATAGAAGTCTTCATTATTCATGCTTATTGGCATACTTATTTCAATACATAATAAGTTAGAGTGCATGAGACATGTAAAACCGGTGCTCTGTACAGACTTCAGGATAGTCTTTGCCCCGGTACAGTAGTGGATGCTCTTTGCTGGAGTCTTTCTGAACCAGGTAAGTATCTTGTCCTGAAGGTGGAAGGTGAGGTCACTCCAAGCCAAGGATGGCACTGTCCCTGTGGCTGGATGGAGACCTGCGAGGAAATTCTAGCCCTGTTGAAGTCAACTGGAGTTTTGCCATCGACTTTGATGGAGCCAACATTCCTGTTCTGATGGAGACGTTTCACAATAACCTCCTCTGTTGAACTTTCAACACGTGCATGTTATTTTCATTACAAACAAACAAAATCTTTCTAAAATGAAGACCTTCATATATACATTATGCCAGAGTATCACATTAAAAGTTCATCACGGTGCATGTGGTAAAGTACTAATAATCCATCCTTGAAGTCTCTGGGAAAATTTCTGACGTGAACAATCCCCTTTAGGTCGTTTAGCCTGAATATACAGCAATCAGATGTACAGCTGAAGGTTTATTATTTTTGCAGAATGCACACGCATTCCGAATTTGCCATGCTCAGAAATGGAGACAAGACGCTCATCTGTGCGCTGGGCTTTGGGAAAAGACGTCTCTGTGTGTCGGACATGGGCCCTGGTGTGGCGCGGGCAGGAAATCTGCCAGACTGCGCGGCAGGAGGCTGCCTCCAACACGTGCAGCCAGGAACAAGAAATGTCTTAATGATTAATCACTGTCAACCTTTGTTCCCATTAAAGACTTGATTGTCGGACAAGGCTCATAATGAGGCACTCTTCCTGGGTCTGTTGCTATGCGATTGTGCAAGTGCTGAAGCTGAGCCTCGCGCTCGGCAAGATGCAGCTCCCACTTTGCCCAAGTTTGAGGAGGTGGGGTGGGAACGGTGTTGAACGAGTGCCTGCTAGTGGCTATAGAGCTGTGCAGCTTTCCAGCAAGGGATTATGGCAAGGCTACAGTAAATAAATCACTAGTGGCTGAAAATCAGTTCACAAGGAACTCAGGAGTGAGGAGCTTCCTTGTTGGGTCTGTAAAGGCAAAGTGCTATAAAAGGTTTCTATTAAGAACTGCACAAATAACTGACTATCTGTCAAAGTCTCTTGCTTGTGGTTTCTCACCAATACTGGGGATTGGCTCCTTTGAGATACTTGATCACCCGTTTTTACCTAGAAGATAGCGCACAGTGTGCCTTTTTACTATTTTTATGTATAAACTTCTGGAACACTGGAATTATCTAGAATTAGGAGAATTATCTATTTCTGAAAATAGTTCTGGGGTCCACCTAAATTTCAGTGTGTCCAAAAAAACGGCCTTTTCAAAAGCCTGGCCTTCTTGGCTCTCCTAGTGAGGGCTGCAGCTGTTGGATATGCTGAGATACTTATCCCTCCGCATGTTAAGTATCTGCTGTATCGCTTGATATCCAAACCTATCACTCCAATGGGCGACCCACCTGTGAAGCTGCAGAAATCAGGTGTGTGCTCCCTACTGTCATGATTGTTTCCAGCTTTGTAGTATCTGAAGGGATTCATCTACATTTCCCTTTTGAGCTCAATTGCTCAGTTTGTTGCAGGAGTGACCCAGCATTTGCTTCTTTTCCCTGGTTGGATGAAGGCGTAAGTATTTCTGGCAGACAGCCTGGGCTTGTGAAATTGCAAATGCTAGTGTCTGTGATTCCTTGTGTATGTGCCTTGGAAACATGGTTGGCTCTGAAATTTTGTGTCCTAAGAGCTCGGATGTTCACAGGAGAAAAACACAGAAGATGGTCTCGTGTGGCTGAGCCAGCTTCTTACAAACACTCCTCACAATGACTGAAGGGAAATGTTTTTGCACTCTTCACCCAGCTGTATCTCTGGATATCAGACACAGCAAAACCAGGTCTTGGGACCTTGCAATATTCAGGTTTTTCAAATGCTGTTTATACATATTAAAGCAGTCTTGCTGGAAGGCATAAAACTAGTCTCTGGCAGGGTATTAGAAGAAATTCAACCTATAACAGTATCTTCTGTATGATTAACTTGAGAGGTTTTTAGGTCAGTCTATACAACACCCTTAGGAAGTGATCCACTAGTGCTCGGCAGATCAAGGTGTTCACACTCACTCTTACAGGCGTCTTACTCAAGTGTGACTAGAAGCATCTAAAAGGAGGAAGAATGTTCCCATCATCTAATCTGGGCTCCTACCTCAGTTGTCTAAATTAGGCATCTAGAGCCTGATTACACAGCCCTGTCCCTCTGTATAGTGAAGGGAGAGCTCCAGCAGGCAGTTCGGAGAGGATCTGATCTAAGGTTTTGTTTAGACACTTCAACTTAGAGGAGACCCACTTCTATGCAGTATGTTCCAGATAAGAAAAAACATTCAGTGAGATCGCAATGCTCAGGAGGATGCCGTTTTCCACCCTCACTGGGCTAAACAAGCAATTAGGCAACAGAGAACCAGGCTGGCTGTGTTTATGCCCAGTCTGGGTTATTTCCAACCCTGATACGTAGATCAGATCCTCAACTGTTGCAGATGAGTGTAACCTCAGGAAGTACTTGGGCCTCTGACAGCATGCACTGGCACAGAAAGCAGTGCTCTGCGCTTCAGTCGGGAGTAGGAGTTGTTCCTAAAAATAAGAAAACTCTTCAGCTTTTTCACTATAGCTGAGAGAGTTCTTACTCGACAGGCACTCTGCCGTGGTCCTGCTGTAGTTTTGTTTTCTTGTCTGAGGCAAGGACACAAGCAGGCAGTGCTGGGAGTTCAGATGTCAGTGGAAACCCCAGCATTTTGCAGAAAAGAGGTTGTTTCTGCTCGCAGTAGATGTAGTAGAGGCGGCCCAGAAGGGGGCTGGTGGGTGCCGAGACCATCTGTTTAACAGAACACCTTGTGCTTGGCTTCCCAAAGTTACATGAGCAAGATGAGCTCTTCTAAGACTGGTAGTGCCCCATGCTTGGCCCTGGGGGCTGCTGGAGAACCTCGATTTCTGGCTGTTATAAGGGAAAGAACATGTCGGCTGAGGTAGTGGAGGTTCATACCAGGGGCTTCCTGGGGTGTCTGGGCTTTGCCACCAGCCTTGCACCATCCTGAAACAGTGCTGTAGGACTAAATAGAGCCATTCCTTGGAGTCCTTCTCTTCCTCCCAGTCCTCTTCCTCCTGCTCCAAGTGCTGTGTCCACGGTGGTTCACAGCCAAATGTTCTTGAGAAGCTCATAGGGTCAGGACAGCTGCTGATCCCTGAAGAAATCCACAGAGGTGCCTTGATCTCCACCATCCTCACTCTAAGTAGCCAGTGATGCTAATTAACACAACTGAATCAAACTGCTTATGAGTGGCAACATCATGCATCGGTTGGGTCAGCAGGCAAAGAGAACTTTGCACAACTCTTCCCCTGGAAGCAGCTTTTGGTAAGGAAGGCATCCACTGCTGAGCAGGCTTCTCTGAATGGATCTGAAATGTTTTCCTTTTTTCTTTTAATTATTTGTTTCTTTAAGCCAGAACTAATGCAAAAGGAAAACAAAAGTCAGCTCTGTCACTTCCAACCTGACACCAGGTACAGGATGAGCTGCCACACAGAGGAATAGAAGAGTGGAAAAATTCACCCTCTCCTTTCGAGGGAAAATCTGCAACAAGCAGAAGCCCGTCCTGTGACACTGATGCCAGTGCTCCTGGCTGGGAAGTGAACAGCCTCTGCAGGAGCTGTGGTTTAGTAACAAATTGACCATTGTTTCCCTTCTGTCCCACCAAAATTATTCATCAATTCAAGGCATTTTGAGGAGAAAGAGGCAAATGATTTGCACATCCTTTTCCAACCAAGTGTCCCTAAACCACTTCTGAACTAGCAACACAGAAATGTAAGCTTGCAAAAGGCTTTCATGTGCTCCTGGCAAGCTTTGGAGAGAAAGGGAGAGGAGAGAAGGGGAAAAGGTGCACTTTGTGCCGGCAGCACAGGGCCCTGCCAGCTCTCTGCTTTGCAGAAATCCCTCTCTCCAGCCACACATTGCTGTTACTGCCTAATATAAAAGAAGCAATCAGGAAAATCCCCTTCTTTCCCTGGTAAACACGGTAATGTCTTGCATTTCTGTGGAGCCCTTCAGCCACCTCTTTGAGCTCCATGAAGGAGCCTCTTCAGAGCCATGTTGAAGGAGCCTCTTCAGAGCCATGTGGAAGGAGCCTGCAGTGTTGTGGGATCATAGAACAGTTTGGGTTGGAAGAGACCTTGAAAGCACATCTAGTCCAACCCCCTGCCATGAGCAGGGACATCTTCACCCAGATCAGGTTGCTCAGAGCCCCATCCAGCCTGGCCTTGAATGTCTCCAGGGATGGGGCATCCACCACCTCTCTGGGAACCTGGACCAGGGTTTCACCACCCTCAGAGTAAAAAATTTCTTCCTCATGTCTATGGAAAAAGGAAGGGAAGGGAAGGGAAGGGAAGGGAAGGGAAGGGAAGGGAAGGGAAGGGAAGGGAAGGGAAGGGAAGGGAAGGGAAGGGAAGGGAAGGGAAGGGAAGGGAAGGGAAGGGAAGGGAAGGGAAGGGAAGGGAAGGGAAGGGAAGGGAAGGGAAGGGAAGGGAAGGGAAGGGAAGGGAAGGGAAAAGTCCATATGTGCGTTAGAAGTCAAAACCTCCCTTCATTTGTATGAACACAAGTTAGCTGCAGCAGGGACAGTGAAAGGCAAACTCAGTCTTAAATGCTTTGATTTGTTGCTAATTTAAACATTTGGGCATAACGTTCTTTGTGATGCTTATGAACAGAAGCCCAGTTGTGCTACCAGCTCTGAGGAGCTTTCACGGCCTCTACCTGTCTTTCTGCTTCTTGTAGGTTTTATATCTCAATGTACATCAGAGAACAGGGTGCAGTGCACCTGCTTTGTATCTGAGCGTCGCTGTGCTGGAGTTTCGGCACCAGCAGCGCAGGTGGGGGTTCGTGGTGCTCAGTGAGCTCGAGCAGGCCCTTGGCTTCTGCCTCTGCCCCAGTGGGCACCAGGTGCGGCTCTGCAAGGGTTGCAGCTCGTCTGCAGGGCTGGAGAGACGCAGCATGCATGAGCGGTGCCAGCAAGTGGAGCAGGAGTTGGGGGCAAACTCAGACACACACTTGGACCTGTTGGAGGTATGACGCTTCCAGCCTGTCCCTGACACCCAGCTGGCTGCACGGATGTGCTCCTGGTTGGAACCATTCCCGTGTAGCCTCATCTGAGTGTCCCTGCTCCGGCGGGGAGCATTGGACTGGATGATCTTTCGAGGTCCCTTCCAATCGCTAACATTCTGTGGTTGATTCTGTGTCACCTCCGTGGCAGCAAAATGGAAAGAAGGTTACCTTCCCTGTGAAGGGAAACAACGTGGTGTCACTGTGCTGGTGAGCCCATGGGGCCCAGGAATGAAGTTCAAAAGGCCACCGGCAGCTTTAGATGTGTGGAGTCTCAGTAAAGCTGTGGTAGTAAAGCCAGGCTTAGAGCAGGATGAAACAGTTCAGTGAAAGCAGGGTAGTTCCAGCCCAAATCTGCCCCTCCTGGGCAGGGATGTGGCAGAGCATGCTTTGTCTGAGGGCAGGGGCAGAGCCCTGGGTCCCTGCGGTGGCACAGCCGTTCTGCTACTGGTCCACAGGGATGAAGCACAGGGTGTGAGTAAAGCTCAAGAGCATTGGTTCACAAAGGGTCGAACCACTGCGCAGCTAATCCTCTGATTTATTAGGAAACTGTTCTGTCTCCCATCACATTGCTGCCACTGGAAGATCAGCAGGCAGGAGAGGTAACACATCGTAGATTCATAGGCTCATACTTATGTTTCATGAACAGCAAAGAAAGGACCAAACATAAAAGAAACCCCGAACTGGCTCCAAGTTGATTATTTATACTGTTTTCTCAGGGCCTGTTTGCCAAGCAGCTGGTGTTTTGTGCCAGTTGCTATTACGGAAGAGCTTTCTTTGATAGTTATCGTGAATGGACACTACATAGTTTATCTTCAAATAAAATCCTTTCCCACAGCTTACATGAACTGGCAGGGGACAAGGGAGAGAAAAAGTTAGGTTTTATTGTTTGTTTGTTTGTTTGTTTGTTTTAATGCAGGACTATGAAAACACATTCGGGGGATCCTGCATTATCTGTGCAAAACCAAAACACATGAATTCTATTCATGGATATAACATGCGGCTGGGTTCAAGCTAGAGTTGTCATTTGAATATAGAAGTCAAAGCCAATTCATTGTAACATATTTTTCTTTTCAAAATATTTTAAGAAAGACAAAAAAAAGTTCGTGCAACAACTTGGCAAGCAGGCCTGTTGAGAGGAGGTATTTTCTATCTTGCAGCTAACATAAGGGCTGAAAAATGTAGCAGTGCCGAGCAATCCTGGATTCCTTCTGGAACTGAAAGAAAGTGTGCGGGATATAATTGTGTAAGAGCCCAATAAATTTTGAAGGGTGGGTTTGTAACACTGCCTTGGGGGCTGCAGGTGGCTTCAGAAGAAAGTAATGGTTTTTATTTCAGTAACAGTCATCAAATACTTTAGCTAGCTAGCTACGCGCTCATGTGGCCCCATCTAAAAGCCAGAGAATTATTTTAAAACAGAAATATTCCTAACAATCGTGTTTCTTCCATGCCAGATGGTAGAAAGATAGGTTGGATTAGTTGGTAGTGCGTGTGTATGTGTTATGGGAGTGAGGAGTGGGTGCAAAAGCTAAGGTGCAGAAATGAGCTTTCCTGGAGTTTGCCAAGTGATGATCATCAGTGCTCCATGGTGTTCAGGGCACGGGTAGGTGACGTCTGGCCCGTCATTGTTTCACTGTGGGTCAGTCTGTATTTCCCTGAATGCCATGGGAGGCACTGGCCATGGAGCAGAGCTTTACCTCGGTGGTAGACCAGACCCTGACACTGCACGTCGCTACTGAGACAACCTCTGTGTAACAGGGAGCATCGGGCTCCAGCCGTGGATTCCTGTGTTGTGAGGCAAAAGGGCTGCTGCATATTAGGTTATAAAGAATTATGTGGTTAGGTTCCTACGGTGAACTGCAACAAAGTGGAATTGGAAAACTGATGTTTCTCATGACTATTGTGACCTCTCCGGTGTACCTTATTTTCTTTGTAGCTGGGTGGCTAAGGAATGTCTGACTATCAAGTAATCCAACATAGGCTGAGTATTTGTGTGTGTGTACTGAGAAAGCTATTTCCTATGCTTGGTAAAGGCCCAAGTGCCAAACAATGGTGGAGCAAGTAGACAGAAACACATTGCTGCCCAGGGAAGCCATGGCTAAGGGGAAACGAGCAGCATATTCGCAGAATCACAGAGTGGGTGGGGCTGGAAGGGACCTCTGGAGATCATCCAGTCCAACCCACCTGCTAAAGCAGGTTCACCAGAGCAGATCACACAGGAATGTGTCCAGGTGGGTTTGAATGTCTCCAGAGAAGGAGACTCCACAGCCTCTCTGGGCAGCTGTTCCAGGGCTCTGGAAACCTCAAGGTAAAGAAATTTCTCCTCATATTCAGATGGAACTTCCTGTGCCTCAGTCTGTGCCTGTTGCCCCTCATCCTATCATTGGGCACCACTGGAAGGAGTCTGGTCCCATCCTCTTGATACCCACTCTTGAGACATTTATAAATTTTGATGAGATCCTCTCTCAGCCTTCTCTTCTCCAGGCTGAATGTCATCCCATGTTCGTTCTCATGGTTTGAGTCCCTAAGTAGTTTCCCATTGCCTTCTGATATGACTTTTTGACATCCTTTCCTCACGAAGCTGCACACGGGGAAGAGGAAGCAGATCTAGATCCCTCACAAAGCCCAGGGAGACCCTAAAGTGCTCTTCAAAGTCCTGTCCAGTTACACATCCATTTTACCAAGGAAAAGCCTATTTAATCCTGATGCTAATGGTAGTCAATTAACAGCTTCTCAGAGATCACTCTTGTCAGGGAGGTGACAGGACGAATGAAGCGGCACCACACACCACTGCGAAGCAACAACTTACCGCTTCTGTGTTTTCTAAGAATAGATGCCACTTCTAGCAATGGGTCTGTAACTCCTCACTGCTGCTCGCCAGATGGTAGGAACCAGGAGACACCAAGATTTTTCCCTTGTGGTCAAACTGCCATACAGCCCAATGCAAATTCCCTGAAAGAGTCCCAGGACGGCTCTGTTGCTTTTGTTAGCGTTTCCCAAGGTCCTGGTACAACACTGAGGTTTTCCACTGGAACCACCCGGCACATTTCCAGAGTCTTCCATAAGCGATGAAGTTACTCAATCCCCTTCTCGTTTTGTCAAAGCCTTTGTATTGGTCACTTGTCCTGAGAGTCTGTGGGCTGTGTCCTGTACTTGAGCTAATTGCATAAAAAGGATTATTTCCTCTTCTTGATGCTTGTTATTATTTTCGTCCTTCACAAGCCATTTCTTCTGTTTCAGGATCAACATTCTGTGGTAGGCCAGGGAGCTGGCCCCACTCCAAGCTCCAGTTCTTGCTCAAATCCAAACAGTGGAAGTGGTTACATGAACTCATCCCCACAATCAATGTTGAATCAGCAACTGATGGAAAAGAAACAGGCTCTGCAGCGGCAAATGATGGAGCAAAAACAACTCCTTCTACAGCAGCAGATGTTGGCAGAAGCTGTAAGTTTTCTAATTTCTTATTTACATGAAAAAGATTATTATAGAAACAATAGAAAAGAAAGCTAAGACAGAGGAAGAAAGCCCCCAAAACTTTGAGGTCATTTTGGCAATGCCTAGACCTACTAGAGTGTGCCTTACATTTTTCAGCACTTTGCTAAGCCCTTTGGAAACCTTCTTCAGTTTATATGAAACAGCTCAAGTATCCGAGCTACTGTGGTTTCTTTATGAGAACAGTCTAAGCACATGCTTAATTTGAGGCATATGAATATTGACAGTGGTTTTCTTTGCAAGAAAAGCTAAGGCGCACTGCTATGCTTCTTCAGCCACAGAGGGAAGTTGACTTCCAGGCTCTGCAACCGAGGCAACATGGTATAAAGTGCCTGTGTATAAACAAGGATCAGGTACATCGATTGCAGTGTTCAACACAAGTTTGTGTGCTTGGCTGGGATCATACACAACTCCTCCTTTCTCTGTTTTTCTTTTTCCATTTCTGGATATTTGTAGCCAGTTCTTCTTTCTCTTGGTATCTGAGAGATCAGTTGGGAGTTTCTGGTCATTTTATGAGGCATGAGGGATATTTGTAGCCTTAGTGATAAGTGCTAGAAACCACTAGTTTAGTTCCACTAAAGTGGCATTGCATTGATACTGCATCAACTGAGTCAGATGAGGTGCTTCATGGCCCATCACCCATGGCCAGCACAATGAGGGGGAGTCCCAGCTGCCCAGAGCAGTAACACGAGCCCTCTGCATCCCCGTATTCACCGTTCCTTGGTAGTGCTGCTTGCCAAAGCACGGAGAAGTCCCAGAAGAGGAGCTGAGTTTGGCATGTCCTTGGAGAAAGCAACATGGGTGCCCTAGGGGAACCAGGGATGGCTGCAAGGACGATACTGGGGGAGGATGGAGGTGACACCACCACCTGCTTTGCGTCCCCCAGGCGACACTGACAGCAGCCCCCAAGCCTGTGGCTGATTTACCTCAACCTGCATCTCTCAGCCTACAGAGCAGACCCATTCGTGCCAGCCTGACACCATGAACCCAGAATTTCTTTTCTCTATAAAGATATAGACTCAGAAATACTGACACATTTAGTGAATGCCATTCAGTAATTAAAGAACGACACAGAAGTGGAAAATCATTTATGGTGTTGTGGGGATGTTTTCAAACAAAAAATTATTCAGTTTTTTATAGAGAATATCTTTTTGTTTACAAATTTATTTCCATTCCAAAACTACAATTAGAAAGCTTGAGTTTGAAATTAAGGATTTCATTTGTCCTATAAGGGAAACATTTGTTGACTTTTTAATTTATGCAGAACAAAACTGAAGTTTCAAGTCAGCTCTACGTGCTGCAGTTTTCTGTCAGAATTTTTAGCAGTACAAAAAGTTAATTGCTCATATAGCTCTTAAATATAAATAAAACAGAAATTAAAATCATTCTACAGAATGTTGTTTTTATACGCTTGCATTTATTTTTGTATTGTGTACATAGAAATACACACATAGCCTGCGTACAGTTTTTACATGCATTGCAGGGATTTCCTGGAAGATAACTTGTTTGTCTTCTTCACAAGGGTTCAGGTTGAGCGGTATGTTAAAATGAGCCTTATAAATCTTAATCAGAGCCCTCACTCCCAGAGTGCATTACGGAAATGCCTAAATACCACAAGAAAGGCTCTTCTCCCAGTGTTTTAAAGTGCTCCTGGCAGAAGAAAAGACAGATTTTTCTCGAGAAGGTCAATTTGTGTGCTCTTTTCAGACAGAAGATCCCCAAATTATTCTGCTGGATGTCCATCACCAGCCAGGGCCTGACCCTTTGGCGCTGATGAGCCGGTTTGCCATTCTGGCAGCTGAACACAAAGCTCAGGTGTGTTGCAGTGCAGGGTGACGCCAGCCCAGCAGCCACCTCGTGAGCACGACTGCTCACTGCCTGCGCTTTATGAACACGGGGTAGTTAGATTTCCATTCAAGAACCTGGATTTCTATCTTCCCTTTACGAGAGATGCATCCCTGCAGGACCAAAATTAAAAAATGTCCCCTACTAATTGGCTTTTTCTGCAATCTTTCCCCGCTGCCCTTCCCCCAGTGCTTGCGCTCTCAGTGTAAGAGAAAAGACAGCACCATGTACGTGTATGGGGAAGCATGGGGCAATGGTCAGCGGCATGAAAAACAACCGGACTTGCACCATCCTTGCTAAATGCTGGCCATGTGTCCTGCTGGCATCTTTGGTGAGGATGAGACACAAGGGAGGACAGAGCAAAGGTTTTGCTGATTTTTGTACGAGTTCCTCCAGTGTAGGAAGAAGGAGAGAGCAAGGGGTGGGCATAGCTGTGGATGGGGCTGCCAAGCTGAAATCCCCCATGCCGGCTGTGCACGCTCAGAGGGCTGTATGGGTGAAATGACCATTGACATGGCCAAGGGGCAGGTGTCGGCCTTGCAGGGCTGGACCCTCATTGCTTCCCAGCTGCATCCTAGCTGTGTGTTTGGGTTACACAGCATCACAGAATCACAGAATGGTTAGGGACAGAAGGGACCTCTGGAGATCATCTAGTCCAACCCACCTGCTAAAGCAGGTTCACCTAGAGCAGATCACACAGTAGTGTGTCCAGACAGGATTTTAATGTCTCCAGAGAAGGAGGCTCCACAACCTCTCTGGGCAGCCTGTTCCAGGGCTCTGGCACTTCAAAGTAAAGAAGTTTCTCCTCATGTTTAGGTGGAACCTCCTGTGCTTCAGTCTGTGCCCATTGCCCCTCATCCTGTCGTTGGGCACCACTGAAAGGAGTCTGGTCCATCCTCTTGACATCCACCCTTGAGATATTTATAAACACTAATGACATCCCCTCTTAGCTTCTCTTCTCCAGGCTGAACAGACCCAGCTCTCTCACTCTCATAAGAAAGGTGTTCCAGGTCCCTAATCGTCTTCGTAGCCCCCTGCTTGGACTCCCTCCAGTAATTCCTTGTCCTTCTTAAACGGGGGAGCCCAGAACTGGGTGCAGTACTCCAGAAACAGCCTCAGCAGGGCAGAGTAGAGGTAGGGGGATAACCTGGGTGTTTGCTCTGTGTCTGCGCTTTCTCTGAAAGCAATCCCAGCTGCACAGGCAGGGAGAGGGCCATGAGGAACCATCAGGGCCCTCTGCCCAATAAGCATGGTGAGCAAGACAGTTCAGACACCAGAAGACATTCAGTACTGCATTGCAGACATGGCCAGTGTTCTCAGAGGCTGGAAACTCAGCTGGTTTAAGGAAAGTTAGACCAGACTCAAATGCATTACAATCAGCAGAAAGGCTTCTGTACAGACTTCATTGGCAGATGGCACGGGTTAACAGATGCCTCTCCTGTGGACCAGACAGGGTGAAAGGAATCATAGAATCATGGAACAGTTTGGGTTGAAGGGACCTTCAAAGCTCATCCAGTCCAACCCCCTGCCATGAGCAGGGACATCTTCACCCAGATCAGGTTGCTCAGAACCCCGTTCAGCCTGGCCTGGGATGTGTCCAGGGATGGGGCATCCACCATCTCTCTGGACAACCTGTTCTAGTATTTTACCACCCTCACTGGAAGGAGCACTTCAGCTTTGTGCACACTGAGAGAAGAAACAGAGTCAGGAAAGCATAAAGAGAAGCAAATTAATATATTTCTACTCTAATCCTCTAGGAGAAAATAACTCCACAAGATCAGCTGAACAGACACTTGACACGACCACCGCCAGATTATAAAGACCAAAGAAGGAACGTGGTCAACATGCAACAAGCAAACCAATATCCAGGTAAGTGTCCCTGGGCTACATGAAACTGCTTCCTTCCTTTCAGCTGGAAGTCCATCCAGAAGACCCATGCATGCACTGATGACCAGGGCCTAATTTTCTGGCTCTCCATGGCCATGGCCACAGAGGCACTGGGTGGTGCCTGCTGCTCTCCTGTGCTACTTACCTTACTGTCCCCCACCTCTGAGAAGTGCTGATGTGTGATCTGGAGAACCAGCTGATGTCTCATCCAGGCTGATGCTACATCCCCCAGACATGGGGAAGGAGGGGCTGGTACCCCTCCCATTAGCACTACCTGGGGCAGCTGTGCACCCACATACTTGATACAGAGGTGTGTGCTTGGCTATGCAACCCCACTCCATCCAGATGTTTCTCTCATGTATGTGGTACATCTTGCTTCAGAGACTGAGACCAGAACCATCCCTCCCTTTGAATGGCAGCTCATGTACAGCATCAGGACCCTCATACTGATTTTTAAGTACCTTGCATGACACCGTCATGGGCAACCAGAGCTACCAACTGAACTTTTGGTCTGTTTAACACACCACAGGCATGTCCTCAGTGCTGCTCTACCAGCGGCATTTCAACGGATCAGTCAAACAGTAGGGTGAAATCACCTGATTTCTGCCAGAACTGCCCAGAGCAGAAAATGCCCAGCACTTCAGGACTAGTCCTTTGTGGCAGCTCTTGTGCCCTCACCTCCATGGATAGTCGATAGTCTAGTTTTGGGAGCACAGGACTGCCCGCTTGGGTTTTCATGCTGTTCACCTTGCTGGTGAGCTGGAGGCTGCTCTGAGAGCAAAGGCAGAGTAGGAAAAGATGCTGGGGAGAGAGAGGAGGTGAGGGGAAATGCAGCAGATTGGATCAAAGGATGTTCTTTATACTCCAAAGCATCTTTGCATTTAAGTATAAAGAGGATCCTCCTGCATTCTAGTATATCTACAACATTCTGAGGAAAAAAAAAAAAAGATGATGTTTGGTTCAGATTCAGTCAGAGATCTGAGTCTTTCCTTCCTACCTGTCCTTTTTGGAAAAACTTTTTCAGCTTCTATTGTGATTTTAATGAGCTCCCTCACATGCCATCCTTCTGCCCAGCACAAACAGCCCAGGTACACATGGAAGGCCCAGGCTGGGCTGCTGAGGCAATGTCCATGCACTCTTTTGCTTTGTTTACAAGTTCTAGCAGTGATAAGCTTGCTGCAGTCTGGAAACTGCTGCTTTTACCTGATGCGAGTGTTTATCATCCTCTGTAAATTTGCGGAAGCATCACTGATGCCAGCGTAAGCACCCATGGTGAGGGCAGCGCCCCAGGGCAGAGAGAGCCCTGCTTGCTGCCTTCGTACCTCCTGCGCTCATAAAGCAAATGTGCTGGCAACCCCAGCAGTTTGCTGGGGAATCCTGTGATTTGGTGGGTTGTTTAAAGGCTCATTCCTGGAATCAAATGATTAACTGAGATTCTTGGCTTTTACTTAAAAACAATCCATTTCTAGCCCGAGAGAGAAAATGGAAATGACTGTAGCCACATCTGTGAAAGGCTCCAAAATAAGTAGATCACAATTGTTATGTAGCTCTTCTTCTTAATCTGATGGACTTTTTGCCAATCTTGTGGTATTTGGAGTCGCATCTCCTGGGTTTGAAACATGTGGGATTGGCAGCACTTGTCCATTCAAATCTCAAGTCCCCGCTGAGTGAGCCCGGGGAGAAGAGCAGCTTTTCAGGCGAGCCTGGGAGAAAGGGCTGTGCTGGTAGCTCAGCAAAGCTACCAGATGGAGCCATTAGGAAACTCTTGCTTAAGGCATTAACAGCAGGGAATCTGCTCTGTTTTTCTGGGAATAGCTTTGCCCAGGTCGGGGAAGAGGAGACAAAAAGTTAAACAAAATAACATAGGGGCTTGGAGACACTTGGCTAAGCATTTTATTCCTGTAGGAAACCGCGAAGACCAGAGCAGGTGAATTGGGCAGTGAAGGCGTTTCTGCAAAGCGCCACAGCCTGGGGTGCCCAGCTGCCGAACGCAGCGCTGCCGGATAAGACGTTTCTTCCCATCTGGAAGAAATCAGAATGGAAAATATTTGAATTAAAAATAAAAGGATAAAAATAGCAATATAGAGAAAGAGAGAGCTTCGTCCTTAGCACAACAAGTACAGCCCATGTCCCAACCTCTTGTGCTCGTTCAAGAGCGTGACGTTGGCAGGAGCGGTGCGATAGTGGCCCTGGGGCTGCTCAGCTGCTTGCTGAGTTACCCCAGTGACTCCACAACCCTGTAGTTCAGCTGGACAGAGGGCACCAGCTCTCCCCAGATGGCTCTTCCAGGTCTTTTCAAACACCACCCATTTCTGTGCCATTCCTCCTCTTCAGTACCAGCATCAGAGAGCAAAGAATCGGGGTCCCCATCTCTATCACTCCTGTAAAAAGATGTTACAGTATCTCCAAAAAGCAGTGAGCACTGCGCAATGCACTAGCAAAGCCAAAGATGGGGCTAATCATGAGGCTCCCTGCTGAGCACTGATTTTCAACTCTTCACATCCAGAGCTAAATTCAGTTAGAGGGCTCCCTAGGGGGACATGGAGGAGAATCTGATTGTCCCCGCAGGGGTAAAGCCGGGTGGACTCCTCATAGCATCTCTTGTCCCAGGGAGTGCCCTGCTCAGGTACTGAATTAAGATGCTAATTTAGGACAGTGCAATTGTTAGGACAGTTATATTCTTTATAGTCAAACATCTCCTGCTTGGAGCCAGTTTGTGGAAGAGACTGCCCTCCAGGATAAGGTGAGCTTCTTAATTGAGGTGTCTATGTTTATATTGATTGGGAACAAGCGACTCTGGTTGTGGAGTCACGCTTAGTGTTAATAATGATTTAGGAGGAGATTATTCTTAAGTACTTAAGGAAAAAATTAATCCTTTGCATCCATTACTAAATGGAAATAGCATATGCAAAAAAGAAAAAAAAAAAGCAAAAAAGGCAGAAATATATGATATTTTTTTCTTCGGTTCCAGTCTGAAGGAACTGAACATCATTATGGTGAAATTTCAACAGGAACAGTATATTAAACAGCTGGTACTAAACATAGACTTTTAAAATATGTATGAGCACAATTTGTCTTCAAGAATTTTAAAAGAGCTGGCTGAGAGGTTCTCTAAATTCTTAACATCACTTTTTATTGAGTATTGAAACACCAAGATGAAGGACTGAAATACATGCCACACACTGAGACTGATGTACTTGGAGAACGCTGCAGGCATGATCAGAGTCTTGAAGCACCTGCACAATAAGAAGGAATTGATGATGGACCAACTAATAAAATGAATCACACAGATTAATATCTAATAAGATTTGATGACAAAATCAAAGTGAGTCAAATTGAGCCTGGTTTTGTTGTACCTATAAAGGATCAAACTAAGGCAGCGTCTCATGTCCAACATTGCTATTAAGCTCTGCAACAGCAAAGCTTCAGGGCTTTATGTTCCTCTGTCCCTCCTCTGGGAGAGGCTCAGGGAATTCCCAAACATGGTGGTACCTCAGTAGCAAGCCCATCTGACAGCTTTCCCCACATCTTGGGAGCCACCTGAAGTGGTATGAGCATTTATAGAATCACTGAATGTTTGGGGTTGGAAGGGACCTCTGGAGATCTTCCAGTCCAACCCACCTGCTAAAGCAGGTTCACCAGGTGGGTTTGAATGTCTCCAGAGAAGGAGACTCCACAGCCTCTCTGGACAGCCTGTTCCGGGGCTCTGGCACCTCAAAGTAAAGTTGTTTCTCTTCATATTCAGATGGAACCTCCTGTGCTTCGGTCATTTCGTTCATTCAGTCATTTAGCTCATACAACATCATGTGGCAAAGATTTCCTTGGCTGACCCACATGTTGTGTGGAGAAACATCTCCTTTTGTTTACCTTGAACTTGACTTCTAGCTGCACTTCTTGTAGGGCTTGTACTGGAAGCAACAGTAGCAAAGCAAATTAAGCTAGGGAGGAGCTGATCATGTGCAGAGGGCGGTTCTTGTTCTCCACGGTGCCATCTACACTGTGTGTGTTTAGAAAACACTTAGTCTTCTTCAACCAGTCTCTCGGGGATTAATCCAGAGCCTTGCACTGCATAAGCAATCAGTCTACATTACATAAATGACATATTGTGGCCTCAAAATACTCAAAAATCTGCCACAGAAGTACACTTGTGTTGAGGGCTGGAGACTGAAGAGAAGGGAAATCTCTCTCTTTGTGATTCATTTGTAGATGTCAGGTACAGGAAAATTCTCCACTGGGCAGAATTAGCCATGAATGGTAGATAAGTGATGCTGCCAGTTCATAATTTCTAGTTTTCTGAAGTTTATGTGCAGCAAATGCCTGCACATCAGGTATCATATCACGTGTGGCTCCCGTGTGAGCAAGTCACCTTCTGTGGGGGCAAATGTCCACAGTCCAGCTGTGGAGCAGAGCTTAGAGGAGGCATGTGGGTGGCACTCAGCAAGCGCAGCACCAAGCCATGTCCTCATGCCTGCATGGCCACCATGCGGGAGGACAAGCAGCTCACAGGCTGGGCTGAGCTGCTCTCCCAGTACCTGTTTGAGAAGGAAGTTCTGTGTGCTGCAAAGGTGTGAGATACAGTCTTGGCTCCTGCTGTCATCTGGACAGGCACATCCAGGAGGAGTAGATACCACTGCCGTAGGTATCTAAAAAAGATGGAAAAGTGGCATGGTGATGGCACCTATCACTCCCCATTGTCTCCACAGGGAGCCAAGACGAGCCATGCCCTGTAAGGAAGAAAAATTCTTGATTGCGTCTGCTCACTTAGACGGGCTTTGTCCTGTCTAAGGTTTCTAGTGTGTCTGCAAAAAAAGGCAGAAGAGTCTTCTCTCCTGCCCAGTGATTCTGCCTGTCCTTCTCTTGTCCAATATTTCTCTTACAGTGAGCACCAGTTTTGTCTTATCTGATGTCCTCTGAAGGGATGGGAAGACTACCAATGGCGTTATATAGATCAAACCACCCTCTAGATGATAGGCATCCTTAAGGCCTTGAACAAATTCATGCAAGTCCTCTTAAGAGTAAAGTATCTTCTTCAAGAAATTCTGCTGCTAGAAAACTGGGTTTTTAACCTGTTAGTATTTGAATGACACCATGCATTGATGCACTCATGTTTGTTTTAACACTTTTGTTTTCTCCTTTCTAGGTGGTTCACCAGCTGTGAGTATGAGCTCCAACAACATGTCCTTATCCAACCCAATTTCAACTCATAGCATCATGCCCCAGAGCTCCAGCCTCATGTCCACCTCTGCTGGGACCCGAATGCCTTCTGTTCCTGCTGCTCGGAGTATGGGCTGCTACGGGAATCTTCCTTGCAACCAACCAAGCGCGTACAATGTGACTTCAGGAATGAACCAAATGCAGCCACACAGAAACCAAAATCAAGTCCTGCCCGGTCAGAATAACCCTGTGATGTCTCGACAGCAAAGCATGACACAGGGGAACAACGTAGCGGCTTTTGGGACAGGATCGATGGTTAGCTCGCAGCAAGTAAGGCCAAGCTTGAACCATGGAGCCACAGGTATCCCCGCGCAAAGGCCGCCCAACGTGATGATCACGGCTACTGCCACTGCCCAGAACTGGGCCCCGCAAGAAGCTGCCGTGAAGCAGCAGGATGCACTGAAACCTGCAGGGGTCCGTTTCCCCACCGGCACTCCATATCCCAATCAGTCTTTGCAACGCAACGTAGGCAACCAGCATTTTCCTCAGCGTGCATTGGCACCTCCTAATCAGTTAACAGCAGGAGTCCAAATGAGGCCTCCTCCAAACCAAGTGCACCAGACTCTAAATGGACAATCTGCTGGCTCACTGCGAGGTCTCAGCATAAGACCAAACCAGCTGCGAGGACAGACTGTGCCTACCTTGAATCAGCCAGGAACAAGTATGACGCCTCCGTCATCTCTGCCGTCAACCAGTTTCACATCTACCAACCAAAACTCTCGGGCTTACCAAGGAAGTGACCATGGTAATGACCTAGCATTTGACTTTCTGAACCAGCAAGGTGACAGTATAGGACCTGCGCTCAACAGTGACTCAGACTTTATAGATTCTTTACTGAAAACAGAACCTGGTAACGATGACTGGATGAAAGACATCAACCTCGACGAAATTTTGGGGAACCACTCATAAGTGACAGTACCAAGAGTGAACCAGATGGAGAAGCAGTAAGGACATTAGCTTTCTCTTTAGATGTCAACAACCTGCTTTATTAATTTACACTCCAATAACTGGGCTGTCCTTTAAAATACCAAGTAGAGTGACTGCCCCATTTGAAGAGTTGCTCTAGGAACAAAACTGAAGTCTCCTCCGGTGACACAATAATATAAGCGATATTCATGCCTGCCACAAAGGAGTGAGAATGCGTGAAGGGTCTGTTCCCCACATCGGTGCCCAGCGCATTGCAAACACATCGATTCTTCTCACAGGGACTGTGTCGAAAAATGTGTTTAGCTTCCCACACATGCAAGCACGAGACAGCAGGATGGGTTGTGAAAAATCATTTCTCTGAGTGCAAGTAAGAGCCCAAGTGGTCCAAAACTCTTCAGTCATCATGTTCACAGCCCTTAACTTCCTCAGGACTTCTCAGCCCTGACAGCATAAGGCCATGTGTAAATCTCGTTGTGTTACAAAAACTGCTTACTTTTACATAGAACAAACTCACATTTGCGTTCCTGATGATTTGGTTTTAAACCCTCTGTATTTGGTAGTACACAAAGGGGTAAGTCGTCCCATCCACAGGAAGAAGGAAGCAGATCATCCAGTGCATAACTCAGTCTGCTCTGGCATTTGCCTGCTCCCTTTCGTCAGTGCTTGCAGTGAATAGAGAGGAGGCTACTGTCCTGCCAGCAGCACAGTCATTTGGGGCACTGAGGGAAACATGAGATGAACTACCCCAAAGCTCAGGATCCTCACTTTGCCACCTTGCCCTTACTCCAAGGACTCCCGTGACTTAATGGACAACTTGAGTGAGAAAGGTGCTCACCGTCTGACCCTCACCAACTGCTTTCCCAGTCCTTCTTACAGGATGGCAAATACATGAAGTGGCCCAACTAATACACTATGCCAATTTTTATCTTAACCCTCAGTGAATGTCAGGTAATTCAGCCCGGTCCTCTCCTACTGAACAGGTTTAGCCCAGCAGAAATGCCAGCATCTCTGTGGAAAAGCTACCGTTTTGATTGCACAACACTTTAGCTCTATCCCTCCTTCCCTTTGCCATATGGGGGGAGCTGAAAGGGGTCCGATGGTGGCCCAGGTCCTCACAGTCTCCACTGAGCAGAATACGAGTGCTGCCCCAGCAACTACCATGCAGGCCAGTTGTAACCACCTGGTTTACTCGCAGTAGGAGGCTCCACTCAGCCACAGCTGTGCTTGTAAATGAAACAATGTGGGGGAATATTTCTGGGCACTGGACTCAATCATCTGTTCTGGGTTTGGGGATGGCCCAGCTAACACTGCCCTGAGCAATTTCTGTGCGTCATTAGGGAGTTAACCGGGGGCCAGGACCGTTCCCATAGGCAGTTTGCAGCCACCTTGCCATGGAGGCTAACAGAGAAAAGCAGTAAGGACACAGATTGTTCCACACCGCTGACCTCAGTGCCAGGGAATAGTCTCAACTGTGTTAAATTTTCTCATATAGACTTGGTCAGTAAGGGCATCAGAAGGAGGTGCTATGTGACTATAAAGCAGCCGCACAGTGAGTCAGACAGGAGGAGTCATAGATGGGAACAGATCTTGCAATTCAAATGAAAATGCTGTTCTTTAAAATGATGTGATGAGGCATGTTTCACAGCCTCCTCTGAATTAGCTAAAACTAGATGTGGCAAAGGAATACAATGCCTACGTTTGCAGGCCTCGGTGCCAAGAGGCATCGCTCTGTCCCTTGCAAGTGCTTTATTCATCCTTGTTAGTGGCAGTGGGATGAGTAGACTACTTGACAGTAGCCTCTGCACTCATCTGACCTAGTTCTGAAGAGAGGTTTTAATAAGGGTTTTCCAGTCATTTCACCCTGTCATTTCACTTGGGCACATTTTTTCCTGATGTTCCAGGAAGCATTGTCACACACACAATCACCAGCACCTCCAGGAAAGGTATAACATGGGCATTTAGCCAGATATGCCAGTTGAGGCAGGCTGGTCCAGGATGCTGTTCATTCCCAAACATGTTTTTCATAGCTGCCCCAGCTAGTGATCACTGCACACCCCTGCATTGTGTCATGTCGTGGCTCAGCTGCCTGGAAAGCTCCCTCTTCTCCCCAGTTTTGGCTGGGGTGCATGTGGTCCCTTCGATATGCCAGCACAATTTTTTCCAAGTCTTAAAGCAGCTTTTCAGTGTGGGTCAACTAAGTCTGGAGAGATACAGACAAAGTCTAACAAATGAGTCCCCTATAAATTCTGCAAAACTGGACTGAAATAGTAGCTAAGTGAGTTTGAAGCAGAGGAAAGATGGGCTCCCGTGTCTCACACGCAGGCGCGCAGCCCGTCCAGGGGCAGGTCAGCAGCGACTGCTGAAGCTGTGGAAGGAACAGACGACTGCGATGCCACTAAGGCTGAGGCTGAGTTATTCTCCTCATGAGCAGTGGGCACTGAAGTCCGTTAACTTCAGCTACCATCACATGTCATTTGAAGAAGCCACCACTGGTTTCTGTGTTCAGACCAGACTGTTTTCCAGATCCTCAAATGATGTAAAAAAAATGTTCAGCTGAGGAGCTGGTCCCAAGACTTCAGGAGATCATCTGGTGGTGGATTCAATGCTGAGCTTTGTCCCGTCAGCCTCACCCTGAGGCGGAGAAGACCCTGGGCTGTGAGTGCCATCGCCAGGATCAACATTTCATCCTGTCTTAAGCAAATTCAACAAAGGCAGAGGCCATTTGCAGTCCTGTAAAGATATGCCTGATGCATTTGAAATGTGAGCTTCTGAAAGACTCCTGCAACCAAAACTTGAATCCAGTATCATTTCTTCAGAACACTTGTGTCTGAATGGAGCTAGTGTCTTTTTTCTTTCTTTGCAATGGCTAAGTGCACTACCCTTATAGTCTATTTTTCATCATTGACTGGGCACTCTTCACAGTATTGGGTTGTAAATATAAAGAATTATTTGTTTTGTAAACTTTTGTAAAAAAACCCACAAAAGTAATAATATTTTGGTAGGAATAATAAAAATCATATTATTTGGGTTATATTTATACATATGTGAAATAAATATACTATCAAAAAGTTGTATTTTATACAAAAAAGTCAGCGGTTACCTTTTGTATTCTATATACAAAGTTTTGTATGATACTATTGTTTATTTTTATCTGCAGACTTCAACTTTGGATTTTGGGGAGGGCAGAATGGGATCGTGCTTAAATAGCTGGGCCTGACCCCAAGCTCACTGAAACCAATGGAGTCTTTCCATTGCCTTCACAGGGCTTTGAATCAAGCCTTTAAACCACCTTCAGATATGTTTGGCATCTGAAGATCTCTGGAAACCTCAACATGAAAACATTCCAGGTTTCAAATTTTTTCCCTGAAAAAGGCTTTTATTATTATTATTGTTATTATTATTGTAACTCTTGGGAGGCAGGTGGGACCTATGTAACTGTCATGTCCTTGTTGCATGTATGTCTGCTTTATATTTTCCCCATATTATAAACCAGTGTTTCTCTATACAGACTGAAAAGAAAAGTTGCTGTACAGAAATGTTTGTGTTTATGCATTTTTACATGTGGCTGTATATACCTCCTAGTACTATGCAGTGACACTTATTTGACTCCATTTATTTTTCACCTAAACATGAATAGTATGTTTTTCAGTAGCTATCAAAACTCTGCCTAGTAAATCAATCAAAATTATCCCAAGTGTCTCTTTTCTTAATATGAACTTTATAATTAATGTCTGTTAATTTAACTGCTCATTCATCTGAGAAAATTACAGGGATATTTTAGGAGGAGGTGAGAAAAATGTGCATCTGGCAGCTTCTGGGAGCTCAATCTGCCTCTTTGCGAGAGAGCTGTGATATTCTCCCACTGACTGAAGCCATGGTTTCATTACCAGCAGCGGTTAACAAATAACATGGTATTTGAGCTTCTGGTGTAGTCTTGCAGCACAGTAATTAGCTGAAGTTAAAGCAGAGAGAAAGGTACCCCAAGAGCTTTGTACCCCAAGAGGGCTGGCCAGGTCCCCAAGCCCATGCCCTGCCCTGAAGGCATCTGCCCCTCTGTCCCCACAACCAGACACCCCTAATGAGATGCCAGAAATAAGGCAACAGGCTTCTCCTCCTTCCCTCCCTGCTGACCTCACATTACACCTCATTTTAGCCTAAAGAAATTCCAGCGTGTACCAGATCACATTGGGCTGCAGGTTGTTTCACACAAGTGTCCATCCTACCAGGCTATTTCTAGGAGGTCAGCCCCAAGGAAGTGATGTCCCGTTCCTCAAGAGGCTCTCCTTGCTAGCTGGGCTCCATTTCCAAGTGGGTGGCTCTTCCCACCCCATGAACTGAGCAGCAAGGGGTGATGGAGAGGATGCTTCAAAGGGACAAATGTCAGCACAGCGCTGCCCATGCTCAAAGCTGCTCTATGCTATCTTTAGAGGTAGCAAAGGAAAAAGGAGTCTGTTAATGTTCGTTTGGCTAATGCATAAGTATAAAGGTAGATGACTTTCTTAGTATCACAAAATCATAGAATAGCTTGGGTTAGAAGGAACCTTCAAAGCTCATCTGGTCCAACCCCCTGCCATGAGCAGGGACATCTTCGCCCAGATCAGGTTGCTCAGAGCCCCGTCCAGCCTGGTCTTGAATGTTTCCAGGCATGGGGCATCTACCACCTCTCCGAGCAACCTGGGCCAGGGTTTCACCACCCTCACTGTAAAAAATTTCTTCCTAATATCTAATCTAAATCTCCCCTCCTTTAGTTTAAAACCACCACCCGTTGTCCTATCACAACAGGCTCTGCTAAAAAGTCTGCCCCCATCTTTCTCATAGGCCCCTTTTAAGTACTGAAAGGCCACAATAAGGACTCCCCAGAGCCTTCTCTTCTTCAGGCTGAACAACCCCAACTCTCTCAGCCTGTCCTCCCAGCAGAGCTGTTCCAGCCTCTGATCATTTCTGTGGCTCCTCTGGCCCCTCTCCAACAGGTCCATGTCTTTCCTGCACTGAGGGCTCCAGAGCTGGACACAGGACTCCAGGTGGGGTCTCACCAGAGCGGAGCAGAGGGGCAGAATCACCTCCCTCCACCTGCTGGCCACGCTCCTTCTGATGCAGCCTAAGATACAATTGGCCTTCTGGGCTGCAAGCGCACATTGCCGGCTCATGTCCAATCTTTCATCCACCAGTACCCCCAAGTCCTTCTTGGCAGGGCTGCTGTCAATCCCTTCACCTGTATTGATACCAGGGGTTGCCCTGACCCAGGTGCAGGACCTTCACTTGGCCTGGTTGAACTTCATGAGATTCGCATGAGCCCACTTCTTGAGCTTGTCCAGGTCCCTCTGGGTGGCGTCCTGTCCCTCAGGACCTGCACCAGCAGAGCCAGCCAGTGTCTCCTGGAGCTGCACGGTTAAAGCCCCATGACTGCGCTGGCCTGTGCCTGGCGTGCAGCCCTCTCTTCCCAGACATGTCGTGCATTCCTATGTACAGCCTGAGACAACAAACAAGCTCTATGTACGTTTTTTGGAGGGCTGCCTGCGATCTTTTTACTCTGTCTGACTGGTCTGCCTTGTTCTACAGGACACAGTTTCTCTGTTTTACCCTTCACGTCCAGGAATTGGGATAATCCTTTGGTGCTGTTCAGCTTTTGGGTGAAATGCTTAATGTAGGTGCATCCGTGCAGCTCACGTTCAATTCAACAGATCTGATGGCAAAATCTAACCCTGAATACCGATTTGAAGTAAAAGCAAATGTTCCTGGTCATTGTGAAGGTCAATGAACACTATGTAAGGTCACAATTTGCCCTTGGCACGGTTATTTTGGTGTCACATGGTGAAAATAAAAGCAGGGAAGGTATTCAGATCATGTTTTGTGCTGACCTGGTCTCAATTCTAGAGGCCTAAATTTTTTTTAAATTAAATCAGTGCCTGAAGAGCACTAGCTGCAGGGTACCATGTGACTGAGAAATCCCTATTAGAAATTGTTATAATTTGAGGAGCTGATTTGGAAAGCTCCTTCATGTAGAAGTAGCCCATAGGGTTAGCTCCATAAACTGAGCTCATGACAAACGACTGGGCATGCGTGCCAGTAGGGTTGGTATATGTGTGGAACTCATGTGTGAATGTGATTTCCATCAATGGAAGACATCTAAGTTTCTCTAGGATAGACATATCTGGGGACTCAGCAAGTTGGCTGCACCTCTTCAAATTTGTTTTAGAAGGAATTTGATAAAATTTCCAAAAGTGTAGTTTTAAAAAAGGGAAATGTATCAGAATGCACATGGCATATTATTTGATTCATTAAACTTATCCGTGTCTTTAAGGTAAATACTGAAAAATGTCTAAGAATATATGCATTGCCCGAAATATCCCTATGTCGATCTGCATGTCAGCTGTGCCAATGATGATCTAGTCCTTTTCCAAGTTCCTTTTTCTCTTCAAGTGTGTGCTTTTTTTCCATGTTACTCATATTCCAGCAGGACTTCTAGCTGTCATGTCACTCTTCATAGTAACTCTATCAGTAACTGAACTCTCCAGCAAATTAGAACTGGTGTAAAGAAACCAGTTGTACTCTCTCCTATGGTTTCCATGGTGTGGACGTGTTATCCTTGATCTGTTGGAAAACCAGGTTCACGTGATGTCTACAGCAGAGTCAGGAATTCCATGGGTGTTCCCAAAAGGCTGATCAAAGCTGCAGGACTGTGTGGTATCCCTGTTCACATGTGAGCAGCAAGTTAACTGCATCAGGACAGCTAAAATCAGGTTTTCATGCAGAACACCCCCTCAAAGCAAACCTTTCCCTTCATTTAAGAAACAAATCCACTAATCAAAGGAGTTTCCCCATATTTACTTGCATCTTTATATTATAATGTGCCACAATGGTCTTGATTAATTGTGTGGATCTCAGCATAGTACAGTCATTGCATATCAATCTTATTCATTAACTTTCCCTCCAACCCTGAAGACGTAGTCCTGCCTGTTTTACAATATAATCTGCTAGCCTTTTATACACAAATACCAACAGACCATCTGTTTATACTGGGGAGTTAAAAACCTTCCTGCAGAAAAAGCCTGGAGTGCTTTGGAGGGTTACAAAGAGAAGCTTTCAAATGCCAACAAGGTAATGCCTTTTAAAGAAGCAAATCATTAAAAAATAGGAAAAAAACCCATCCTGGAGAACATTTCATTACTTTCTCAACATTGAACATAGTCTTTCTGCAAGTGACTCAAGTGCACAAAGCACAAACCCTCAGAAACGTCTGTTTGTTACATCGGATTTTTTAAGCCTGAGTACTGGCCTGTTTTGGTTTTTAAACACTTCACTGTGCCTCCAAAGCCTCCTGCTATTAGATCAGTTTTAGCTTTCACTATTCAAGAGTGTGCAATAAAGAAAAATCTCGCAATGGTCACCAATGCTGCGACACAGTGTAGCTGTGCATTTGGATGGTAGATTAGCTCCAGAAATGCTATTTTATATTAAATTATGTAAGTTCTCATCAGAGAAGGCTTACACCATGCTTTTATGGCCTTTGATAAAAGGCAAGAGTTTCGAAAAGAAGCCCAAAGTCCATGCCTGTGCTCATCAAAATGGTGATGTGTGGCTCACAGATTTTAGCCCCACAGTTGCTTGCAGAATAGAGGCACTTCAGTAACATGAAGTACTCTGGGTAGAAATAAGCAATGCAGATAACCAGAAGTCTAGAAAACATACAGAAAATAATAGAGGTTGTTTAGCTTAAAGAAGAGAGGTTTGAGTGGGGACAGGATAAAGAGTCTTTAACTGGATAAATCGTTGCTGCTGAGGGAAAAGGTTACGTATCTCCATATTGATTCATACAGGTCAAGAAATAACGGGTTCAGGATAGATGCCAGGTGGAAGTTTTTAACAGGATGGATAATATGAGGGTGGACTGTGTGAGCAGGGCGTGTGGTCTGAAAGTCCTCAGGACCTGATTAGGCACCTGTCAGAAATGATACCGGCACAGTTTATCTGTTTTCAGCCAGTGGAATGGACTAAATGTCCTCATGGGTCCTCACAGAAAAACTGTGAAAGACAAGCAGAAAGTTCTCATGTTGAGGAAGAAAAAGAAAAAAATCACTAAGGAGTTTTGCAGGTCTTAAATCAATGAACACTCATCAATTCATACGAACATGAACACCTCGCCACACTGTAACACAGCTACTCAAATCCCACTCTGCTCCCATGCCATAAAGACACGGCAGGAGGCCCAAGTTGGGTTGGTCCCAGCTGTCTTGTCTGTCTCTTCAGTCTTTTTCCTGGGGGGCTGAAGTTAAGGAAATCTTCCATTTGAGGTCCCTTTCCTGAAGAAGAAGGTTCTGATTCTCTGCTTGTCCTTCTGTGCTAAAGTTACCGAGGCAAGCCAGCTAATTGCTGGAATGATCAGAAGGTCCCACAGATTCCCGAATCCAGCCCGGAGCATGTCTAAGTTGACTTCTTTGTTCGCTTTACAAAACCAAAGAGGAGTAGCTTGTGTGAGGATTAGATATCTGCAATTCAATCCAGATGACAGCTTTATTATGGAAAAGCATCCCTCTCCATACCACCCAGAAAGAACCACCATGGGATGAAGCATCGCGGGCTCCTGTTCCGCCCCAGTAGAAACTGCAGGCTTTAAAAGCAGAGTTAAAAGAAGACGTACAGCTGCTACAGGAGACGGGCTTAACAGTGTGTGAACGCCATGTGCTTGTAAGGATACTTAAAGGATTAGGGGAGAATTAAATGTTTGTCTGTCTTTGTTGTTCAGCTCAGCTTCAAAGCTGGAAGACGACATTAAAGAAGATATTTCCCCTTTTTAAATACCGGAAGGGGACTCCTTAAACAATAGCTGGAAAATGGAGGCATGACCTAACAGATTTATACACAAACATGCTGGATGATTCTTATCATGTTGGGTGAAGAACATGCTATTCTGCAATATAAAACAGTGACATAAAGTTCACAATTTAAAATGTCAGTGAATAATATTCAGCGTGGATTAAAAACACAGCTCGAAATTCCTCTCTGGAATACAGAAAAGTATCCTGGCTGGTGGCTTCACTGGATGCTGCTACACTGGGTTGTGTTTAATTGGCCAGTAACAAAGCAAAACTTTGCCATGGCCTCTCCCAGGGGCGGTTCTCTCTGGGAGGACGGGGTGGGCGCCAGGGGTGGGCACCAGTTTGGCTGCTGCTGTTAAACCTGCCGGGTGCCCGGGAACACAGCTCTTCAGCTCCCAAACAGAGAACTTTCTCCATAACCTCTAAGGAAAAAAGCAGATCTGAGACAGAAACACTGTTGGTGAGATGCTCAGATCAGCAGGTGCTTTCTCGGGGGGGAACGCTTAGTTAAGGATTCAAGTAAATTCAGTGCTTTAGCTTGCAAGGCGGGGGTGGAGAATCTCAAAAGGAAAAAAGACATCTTTCTCAGAGAGGTTATGACATCAAATCAGATTTTTACTGAATTGAGAAACTTGCAGCTCCAGGAACAGGGCTAAATTGGTCTTAAGATACCTTGGCATGTTCCTGACCCCAGACTACTCTGCATGGCTTAGATGACTTTGGGGACACAGGCTAAATTGTGGCACACGTGCCACAGTAACCGCCCTCTGGACAGCACAGCTTTGCCTGAGGCTGCACTCCGGCTCTGGGCCTTGCTGTCTTCAGCAGCATCTTCTCAAAACGCCAGGGCCAGTGCTTCCGAAAGCATCCTGAGAAGGCAGATAATTGGCTGTTTTCTGCATGAGGCAATATCTCTTCTAGCTGCATTTGAGGCTTTTATGGATACTTTTTCACTGCTCTTATCCTTTTATTCATCATAGAAGCAGCAGAGCAAAGGTGAAAACCTCATTCATTCTATCTTTCCCCTCTCCCACTCCAGCCTATCTCTTTGAAAGATGTTTTCACTGAAACAGTTAATCTATACCAGTAGCAATTGATATTATCCTTAGAGAATAAAGGGAAATCCTTTGCAACAGCAAATACTCGTTCTGAGCAAGTGCAGTCCCAATTTCCTAAGCTGCCCATCACCTAACACAGCTGCATCACTTTGACTTTACAGGCCCAACAGTTAAGAAAATAGCTTTGTTCGTCTTCACCGTCATCATAGTATAAATTTGAAATGTGTTCAGTTTTGTGTTAGGTTTAATCATTGCGGGAATGTGCTCGATAGAATATTATCCGAGCGTTTTTATAATGTGCACTGAGCTAACAGATATTCAGGCTATTGAGCGACACACTCATACAGCCAAAGGCTTTAAATCTTGTCCATGAATAAATGTTTGAGCAGAACAAGGACATTTCTCTCCTCTCCTTCTTTTCCTTTCTAAAAATGAATTAATATCTCTTAGTCAGGAGGCCAGTCTATTCTACATTAATGTTATTTAACCTTTACCTTTACAAAGGATTCTTCTGACCATTCTCTGGGAAGAGATCACTCCTCCGTTTTTCGGAGGCAAGTATTTGTACTCAGCACAGGGAATGCTGTCACGGTAAAGAACCCAGGTATCTTTGCCCTGGGAAATTCCACTCTGCTTTGGCTGAGACATTTAATGTTAAACCTCTGTTCTTTCACTTTTCCCAATTTCCTTAGCCTGGAAAGCATGTTGGCAATTCTCCAGCACGGCTGAAGCATCTGAGGGGGCTGGTTCAAGCCAGGGCTCATTCTGAATTCCTGCTGGCTTCAGGCACTGCCAACCCCACAAGCACCTCTGCTCTCTGCAGTTGCTTTTGTAGCAGAGTTGGCCAAAGCAAACATGTCCCAGCCAAAGCATCAGCCTCCAACCTGTCTCTGCTCACGAACCACCCGAGTTCATCTATCAGCATGCAGAGGATGGGCTGAACCTGTTGGCAGAGCAGCAGATATTGCCTGCAGACACCACTGAGCTGCCAGAGCAGCTGCAGCTGGGAGACTGTGGGGGACTGTGCTTCATGTCACCATCCCATCACACCACGCCAGGGCCCCCATGATGGATGGAGGGGTGCCCTCCCCAGGCAGGAAAAACAAAATAAAGGTTGTCTTAGGCTCCTTTCTTCTCTCTCCACAGTAGTGCCATCAGATCCACCACTAAAACTTACTTCCCATCCTTCCTCCCCAAGGGCAGGAATTCCCCAGCTCTCAGTTATCATCGTCCTTCATAAACTCCCCAACAGCAGCCTGTGTCCCTCTCAGTCTCTCAGGCAAATTGCAGGGACATGAGGCCGTCGCCTTTCAAGGGCAGGAAAGAGGATACTGGATTGTACAACTCCCCCTTATCTTTTGAGCCAAGCACATGAGACAGTGATCCTTTTTCAAACATCCCAGACCCAAAACACACAGACATGCACAGAGGAATGAGGGTGTCAGGACCACCACAGTCTCTGAATAACAGTACTGAAGGCTCAGGGGACACTGACTGCAGATGATAGTAAGGTGATTTATTACGCTGACATAAGATAATTAATGCTTACTTTTGGCCTTCACAAATTGCAGGAGTTTATATATCAGCACTGCATCACAGTCGTGCTATGCAGGGTCAAAGCAGTTGACATCCAAATGCTGGCATATGGCCAGAAATGGCATAATTGGATTTGCTTGTGAAACCTGAATTCAGCCACACTTATGTGGAGGCATTAAACTGATTTTTAATCACACAGTCCCATCATGCTTTTTGTCCTGAACCTTCACTGCATCCAGCACATAATGGGATAACTGAACGGGATCTGTTCTCGTTACATGTGGAAATTTAAACCAGGCATTTCCTAAGTTTTGGTACACATGGCATTGCAATCTAAATATTTGTTTCATGCATTGATTTCTTGAATGCAACATAGATTTGACTACAAAACAAGTAGCAAGATAGGCACGAGCTGGCTGCTTCTTTCATGATCTAAAACTAGCTTCAAGAGGAGAGAAGGGGTGTTCACGTCTATGAGAACAGTAACAGTAAGCAATCATTTCAGCTTATGCCAAAATTTGAGAATCTGAGATCGCTTGTAGGACACAGCACTCTCCTACAGTTCTGCACTTCGCTGATCACCCACTACCACCTTTTTGGGAGAAGCACGCACGCCCCTTTCCAGCTGTTTGATGCTCCTGGAAGCACAGAGCAGCGTCCCCATACTGGGTGTGTAATGAGGAAATGAGAAACAACTCCCTGGGTAGGTCCCCACTGCTAAATAAAAAACGGCTGGGGGGAACTCCATGAGGAGTTCATACTGGGACCAGTTCCTTCTGAATCAGTCTGGCCACCTCCATGCAATATTGAGCTTGGTTCTCCTCTGGCCACAATGCAGCACGAAGATGTCATTTTGATTTTGGTGGCTACTTCAGATCAGCACATCAGCTACAAAGGGAGGCCCACCATGCAGGTACGTTCACGGCAGGAAAGGATGGGTATGCTTTGCACATCTGGAGGTGCAGCAGCAGAGCACTGGGCTGCTGGACCAGGCACAGCTTCTCACCATGCCAGAGGCTCTGCAGGGTGCCCAACCTGGCGCAGTCCCACCCCACACACCCTTTTGAGAGCCATCACTTGGGCAAGCTCCATCGCAAAGATAGCTCACCCAGTGCAAAATCTGAAAAGTCAATGTGAGTGTCTTGAAGACAGCAGATTGAAGCAGTCTCCCCACCCCAGATGGTAATGTGATTAATCAAGCCTTCAGCACTTAAATTTGCTCCTTGTGCCTCCTCCCTGGCCTTATTGACAACCCTGTGATTTGTCATCTCCACATTACAGTACCATTGGAAATGGCAGTAAGCTTTCCCCCTCATTGTATCCATGGGTTTAATGTGCTTTCAGTAGCTTCCTGCATGTTTTCCACAGCTCACCCACTGCAGACAGGTTACTTACACAGAGCAGATAACCAAACACTCCTCAAATACTCTGTTTTTATTGCAGTCACTGTTAAGCCTGAAACTCCCCAGCCCTTTCGTCCCTAGAGCTAAAACACCCTATTGCTTTCAAAAAAGAAAGTCAGACAATTGTATGAGCTTTCCACATGGAAATTTGAGCCATCAAAGTAAATAAAAGGGAAACCAAAAGGAATTAATTCCTACTGCTTTTTATATTTGAGATGTGTTATCTCCAGATCTTAGCATCATCATTTAATTGTGTTTTATTAAAACACGATTGTGTTTTATTAAAACAGTACCACAAATGCACATCTTCCTTAATAGGAAAAGAAGCATAAATTCAATAAAATACTATTAAACATTGTAGCTATTAAATACACCAGCTGTAGATTAACTTTGAGAAGTCTGTGCACACATACACAATATAAAGACAATACTATTCCAGGCAATTTAGACATCAAATCACCTGTATTTAAAATGACTGTTTGCTTGAAAATTGGTGTATAGGTCAGGATTGTAAAATAAAGATTTGAGATCCAAGGGATACAGAGACTCTTGCCCTGCATATGAACACCTATCCCTGTTCATCTTAATGAGACTACTCAGCACAAGCGCTGGGATCTTAGAAAATCCTCCTCCTAATGGCTAGCAATATCAAAACGAATTCATACCCCAATGTCTTTCCAGCCCTATCACCCTACAGGTTCTGGAAATACATTTATTTCCAGCAGAGGTGGTTTAATAACTGCCAGAACTTTCAAATTTAACTCCTGTGAGTAATTCTTACTTCGTGTTTGCCAGATTGGAGACCATTCCACAGATGGCAAGGAGCTGCTGAAGTGTTGCAGCCCAAACCCGTAGACAGTCAGACAGCTGCTGCGATGTATTTAGTCCTTCAGAACAAAAGATACTACACTACTTCATTTGAAGTGACACTGGAAATTGATCTTCTAAAACTACAATATGTTTCGCAGCATGTAATGGAAGTCCTGCCCCGTAAGCCTGAGGAATGGAGCATGCAGCCGGTGAGACAGCCTCGTGCTAATATCCTCACCTCATCAGCCTTGGGCTGAGCAATAAGCAAACACATGCCATGGTACATTGCCATAAATCAGTATCTGCAGGGGCCATTAAAAACTAAAGCATAAGGCAATTAAAAGCCTGGTGAAACGCCTGGCTGCCGGCAGTGGTCTGCAACATTGAGCACACACTGGGGTGGATCCTGACGTACCGAGCAGCCCATCTGATATTTAACGTCGCACAGCTCATGAACAACCACTACCTGGTGGTGGGAGTGAGGACAAGAAAGCACTACACAGGCAGAGCAACAAGCAGAATAGTCTGCCCATCAGAAGTGCTCCACACACAGGCTGCAGGCTACAGCATGCAGGATTAGGCCCAGGTTCAGTCCAGAGCTCCACATCTGTAACACCTGGCACCAATACGTGCATGACTGCACAAAAAAAAAAAAAAGTAATCAAGTGAAAAAAAGAAGTGTGAGAGGCCCATTGATCATTAGCTTCTGCTTCTATCAGACACATAGTGGGTACAAGGCAAAAATATTGTCAGGGTGCCGCCATAGCCAGTAAAGAACCACATCATGGATCATGTGGGTGACCATTCAGATCAGGTTAAACTCAAGCACAGTAATCTTGCAGACACAGTGACAATTTAAGTGTAGCTCTAAGTCCCTCTCTTGGTTTTGACCAGTTCCCAGCTTCAACAGCGCAGGCATCATGCATCAGCAGGTCTGAATCCGTGCATGTGCCCCATGACCATCTTGTAACAGATGTTCTTGCAACCACAAGCAGCTCCAGCGCCAAATCACAGCCACAGCATGTTGTTCTTCATCAGCCTCTCTGTGTGTGCCAAAGCTCTCACTGTTTCTGACCTCACACTGTATCAGCTGATGGGGCCTGACAAAAGGAACACATGCCACCTTCAGTGTGATTCGATGATCATACATCACAGTGGGATCTCGCCAGTGACAATCTGCCCTTCCCATGGCGCTGAGAATCTTTTATCGGTTGCCCACTGCCCTTAAGCTGTACATCAAGGAGACAAGAAAACGTAATAAATCTGAGAACCATTTTAGTGAATCAAAGGGAGAGACGAGGGTGTCTCTGGTTGTGTGGTTTTCAGAACAATTATGCGACTGAGTCATGCTGCAAATTTGTTGGACTCAGTGATGTGGACTGCTAGGGAGGAAGGCGCAGTGTGTGAAGCTGACACTGCCATGAATTATTTAATGTGCCAGCTAACAGGGCACAGGAACGTGTGAGCGTAGCTGGGAAAACATGGGAGAGCCATAGAGCTCCAGCAAGGAGACCTAGTTTTAGGATAGATACAATTTTAACGTTGGGTTGGAGTGAAGAGGACAAGGCGATCATTTTCAGAAGGGATTAGTGCTCTCTATCCCCTGTTATTTATAGGCCTTTCAAAAAACGGTGTTGGGTTGTGTGATAGGGAAGAGGGGAGGGAGCAGGATGTCTGATGAGCTGCACCATGGAAGGGCAGGTTATGGCAAAGACTGCATCAGGGCAGCATGTTGTCTTGTAGAGAATCACTTGAGCACATGGTCCTGCCTCACTGGCCACCCTTTGACCACTGTAGAAGCACAATTCCTCCTCTGCTCCGGCACCCAATGCTCCAGGTGCACTCAGTCAAGGAGTCCCAGACAGCGACCAAACGTCCCCACGAAACCCCTATGAGAAGGTAGTGGCAAGATGCTGGGGACGTGTGAGTGTCCCCAGCTTTGGGCAGCACTGTGCTCACAATGTGAGACATGACTGGCCTGTCCTGGGCTGTGCAGCAGCAAACCTGGGGAGTTCCAGGAATGGAAACATCTGGATTTGGAACATCTGGCACATTCATCTATCATATACCAGATGTATGGACTACACATACACACAGAGCTAGAAAGCCCCTTACTCAACAGACACAAGATTAAGTACAATGAACACACATACTATCTCCCTTCCACACTGAAGGACTGAGGCAAGCTTTACTTTCCCTCACTTAATCATGTTTTACATGGTACATAAAATTATCTTCTTTCTGCTGTATTTGCCATACCTTTGACAGCCCCTAAACCCCTAAGAAAGTCAGGCTATGTATTTTACATTTCTTACTTGCTGTAAGCAAATGTTATAAACACATTACAAATTAAGAAAGTATTCAAGGACGTCTGCTTGTCCTTTACTTGGAAATAATCTTTTACACTTTTGATTAAAGAAACCTTGCCCATTCTCTCCTTCAGGATATCATTTACCTCAACAGTGTCAGCCATGTGGCATTAAAGATGAACACAGATAATTTTATTACTTATCCATGATGTTAGTTTTCTTTTACTGTTTCCTGTGTTCAAATCACAAAACAGCAGAGCATTCCCTCATACAAAACCCAAATTATGATAATGGTAAGGATGTGGCAAGCAAAGTAGGTTAAGAGACTGAACTACGCTTATTTTACATCAGTTATAAAACAGTTTTGTGAATTGTCCTTAATTGGTTTTGGTTATGTCAGGGCCTTTATTTAATTCTCCATCACTTGTAAGAGCCCTGAGGTAACTCACTTCACAGACAGAAAATTCTGACTGACTGTGCAAATGTGGTATTGTGGAGCAAAAAGACTCCCTGAGCAGACTGCTAGTTTCTTTCAGCAGCAGGAGAGATCCAGGAGGTGATTAGCTTTGTTCTCATTTACAAAGCACCAGTGGGAATTTCTAAAGGGTTTCACAGGCCCTGGGGAGAAGGCCAAGAACAAAACAGGGCAGTGAAAAGCAAATAGAGCACTTCATCAATAAACTACTTAGAGATGCCACATCAATAGCAAATTAGGAAGGGAGACATTCTAATACTTTCACACAGCAAAGGAGGTTTATAGATTGTTTTTTATTCCTACTTGACTTCTTTTAAACAACTGCACCTCTATCAAACTAAGCTTAGAAGGGGCAGCAGAGGCAACACCAACTCACCACAAGGCTGTTTGATAAGATTTGAAAAGCAGACACGCACTGCCCAGTGCTAGTTCAACGCTGACCTGTCCCAAGGGTTACTACCTTGAGCAGCTCGGTCCTCAGAAAGGCTGGGAAAAGGCTCCTGGGAGCTGTGTGACTGCTTCCCAAAGCTGAGAAACTGCTGCTGCTGCAGCACCCCCTGCCCGCTCGGCTCCAAAGGGGACACGTCTGCTCGCCCAGGCGTCGCTGGGGATGGAAAGCTAAAGAAAAGTGAAGGGGGGGAAGGCCATCTCATTAGTATCTCATTTTCCATTAATAAATGGTCCTTCTGAAATGTTTCTTGCCTCTAACTACAGAAAAAAAAAAAAGTTATATAAAAAAAAGAACATTTAAAAAATATTTACATCTAGAACAAAATCAGCACAGGTCTATAAACCTTCTAATTTTAATAATGTCAAAGCTTTTTGTTTGGATTTTAACACTGCAATAAACCACTAGCAACTAGCTTATTTTTTAAACAGAATTTTTATTTTAGAAAAGCTTCCACAAGCTCAGTTTCCCAGGCTGAAGAGACTCCCCACCACCAGACAAACTCATTTGCCAATTTATAAATTTTCTGTTCAGAATATTAAGTTAAAAATACAGGAAAAAAAAAAAAAAAAAAAAAACCAACCCAAACCCTGCATCAACCAAGCTGTGTTTACAAGTTTAAACCAGCTTCAAAACCACCCCACATCGAGCTTGCTCAGCAGCAGCTGATGAACATTAAAGAGCAATGGAGGCAAATTCATAGCCTCTTGGTGCAGTCTCAGGCGGGGGCTGGTGCAGTCCTGCTCCTGGGCATCTGCACAATTTAACCTGCTCTGCAGTTACACTCCGATCGCAGGAACAAAATGGGAAACAACAGAGGTACATCACCTAGTTTACTCCTTGGAGCACGAATGAGGGGTGATGTTTCAGTAACAATTTTACCGCCACAGAGCATTCAGATGTTTAGAAGATAGAGAGTTTGTGTTGTTTTGAGGCAGTGTTTCAAAGGGGCAGGTCCATTTGGACCAATGCTCACATCAGGTGCCCTCTTCACCAACAAACAGGCCTCACTGGAAGCCCACCTGCCTAATAATGTGTCCCAAACATTTCAGTTTCTTTGCCTCACGGGATTTTTGCCAGAACAGCTCTGCATTTGGAAGACACCTTTGTGCTGGGTATGGGAAGCTTAAGATGCTATTCCTTAGTCTTTGTAAGCAACGCCAAGAGTTTTCCTCTTGCTCACTGAATTGCTCCAAGGAACTGAACATACCATGGCTCTTTGTGCAGAACATTTAATATTGAGCTGTGACCACAGGGCTCCCCAGGCACAAACGCCCGGGTACGCACACCAGGGGCCGGTCAGGGACCTCCTGTCCGCGCCAACACACGCAGCATCCACATCTGCACCCTGCGACTCACCCCATTTCACCTCACACGTTCCCCACACGCTTCAGGGGTAAATTCAGGCAGCATTCTTGAGCTGATATTGGCAATTAAAAACGTGGGGAGCACAAATGGTTTTTATTACAGGTACACAGCACAACACAGGGTCTCAGCAGAACCTCTAGCAACCCAGGCTAACAGAAACAAGATGATTTCGGGGGGATCTTGGGGAGAGTCCATCTCCTTGCTCTTGGGAAGAGTCCATCTCCTTGCTCTTGGGAAGAGTCCATCTCCTTGCTCTTGGGAAGCACCACTGTGCGCTGGGGAGGGAACCCGGGAGCTGCCACCTTCCCGTGGTTTGGAACAGGCCGGGCAGGGAGTTGCTGCCCAATTGTTCACCCGCACGGACACCTCCCCTGGCCGGCTGCCCGCTGCCCCTCGGCCCCTGGGCTGGGGGGAAGCGGGGCCCCCGGCCAGGCTCACAGCGCGGAGGGGCTGTGGCAACAACCCCCTTCCCCTCCCTGGCTGGCGGGAATAACGGCTGAGGGGAAGGGGACCCGGTGGGGTCACCGCTGCCGGCACCGCTCCCTCCCCGCAGTCCCTCCCGCCGCCCCGCCTCAGCCCGCCCTACCCGCGCGGCACGCCGGGCCAACATGGCCGCGTCCCGCCCCGCCGGGCGCCCGCCGCTCGGCTGACAGCCCGCCAGCCAGCCAGCCGCCCGCCCCGGGGCCACCCCGCCGCCCGGCATGGAGGAGAGCTCCAGCTGCGAGAGCCTGGGCGCCGGGCGGGCGGCGGCGGCGCGGCCGCCCAGCGGCGACTCCCTTTCCAGGTAACGGCCGCGGTGCCATCGCCCACCCATCCACCCCCGCCGGGGCCGGGCCGCGCCGCTCGGCGGCCTGAGGGGCCCTCGTCAGTCAAGAGCCATCGCGGGGCGTGGGGGGACAGAAGGAGGGGCCGGCAGGGAGAGGGAAACCGAGAGGATGGAGCTGGTGCCATTTTCTGCCCCCGTAGGCAGCAGGTTCTGGCGTCTCCCCGCCGCCGGGTATTGCCCTGCGGGGTGTCCCGGTGCTCGGGGTGGTGTTGGGCGGTGGTGCATGCGTGGGCACTGCTTGACTGCGGCCAAGCCAGTTCCCTTTGCAGGCGTTCAGTCAGAGAAGGAGGTGCCACCCCCACCAGCCGTTTGGTAAAAGCTCTAAATAACCAAAGCTGTGCTGCCTGTCTGGTCTGTCCAGTGAGTGGATATAAGGAAATCAATAGTACCCGTGAGCTCTTGGTGGAAGCACCAGGAGGGCACAAGGTGTGTTGGCTGCCATCCTGCACACTGCTGTTCCCAGATGGGCCTTCTCCTGTGCTTTTTCAGCAGTGACTCTCCTGGGATGTGTTAAACATTTGTGATTTTGTCCTCACAGCTTTTCCTGAGCGCTTGATTAAGCCACAGAAGCTGAAAGGAGGAGTTCCTGTTCCTCCCACCCTCCACAGGCTACTGGTGAAGTTTGAATTTGTGACTCACAACTGTGTCTTGCTTGGGCAGTGTGTGGTGCAGGAGAGTGCAGCACGGTAGCATGGGAGGACGTTGGCTGATGGGGAGGGGTGCTGGTGCAGGAGGCCCTTGGCTTCCTGGTAGGGCCTGAGAGCAGGATGACCTGATAGCTGAAGGTTGTTCTGTCCCATTCTGGCTGCCCTTGCCACAGCCAGGTCCTAGGATCTCAGGCTCACTCAGACTGAAGGTATCTTAGCATCCCTCAGACCAGCCTCCTGCTCACCACAGTGACAGCTCTGAGATCAGTGCAGGATGTGGCTTTTGCCACGTCTAGTCTTGAAAACCTGCAGAGACGGAGACTGCACAGCCTCTCTGGGCAGCCCATCTCCATCTCCTGGATACTTTCCACAAAGGCACTGAGGCCGCTTTTTGGTTCCCTGATGCAGTCTCTGCTCCAGGCTTCCCCAGCCTCTCGTCACCAGCAGCTGCTCCAGTGTCACTGTTGCAGTTGTGCTTCCCTGAACTCCTCCAGCTCATCAATGCCTTTCCTGCACTGGGGGGTTAAAACCTGGATGCAGCATTCCAGAAGTGCTCTCATGTGTGCCAAGTAGAGGGGGATCCTTCCCTGAATCTCCTGGCTGTGCCTCTGTTCTTACAGCCCAGGGTGCTGGTGGCCTGTTTGCTGCTGGTGTCTCTGTACTCCCGTGCCTGACATTTCCTCAGCAGAACCCCCTTTCTCACAGAGCTGCTCCCCAGACAGGCAGTGCCCGTTTGCACTTAGGCTTCTTCCCTCTTGAATCCTTCATGACTTGTCATCCTCATTTCTCCCTCCTTCATGAAATTGTTCTGTTCTCTGCTGTCTTTATAATTTTCCTGATGCAGTTTGCCTGTGCCATGTCAGGTGCCTAGACACCCCTTATCTCACTCACCGAATGTACTCTTCTTTTTCCCTCTGCATCACTTTGGACCCATCTGAAGGTCAGTCACTGTAGAAGACACACACCTATGGACACAAAAGAGAACTTAACTCGGAAGAGCCAGTGGCTACAAGGAAACTCCTGTTCAGCCTCTCAGCAGTATCCCCTGCACAGATGGAACCATTGGGAAATTGAGATGATAAATCTGTTTCTGTTGAGCATGCACAAGGCTATGTCCTCCAAGCCCTGGAAAGGCCCAGACTTTAGCAGATTTCTTGGGATATAAAAATCTTATCCAAAAGCTTTCAGAATTTCAAGTCTCTGCTCCAACATCTAGAATTTGTAGAAGAGAGCTATCCAATATTTTTGATGTATTTCAAAGAAAATAGATTTTTCTCTAGCCACGTATTGGAAACAAAAATATTTTTCACCTGCACTTATTAATTAAAAAACCCTCATTTTGATTTGGTGTATACTCTGAAAACTTTTAGTTGAAATGGATAAGATTAAGACAAAACTATAAGGAAGTAAAGTACCATGTAATGAGAAATGCCTGGTGACCTTCAGAATGTTTATTACCTGCTTCCCCTGCAAATCTAGTGATACTTCTGCACAAATAAATAATTTTTGTATGAATTGGACTGTTGATCCATTTTCAAGGGGTATTAATCTTTTTTTTTTTCGTTAAAACTGTACTGCAGTCTGATTTTATGCATCTGAACAAACCTTCTGAAGCTAATGGGGCCATTTGTATGCACTGAAACATACTTTCATCTCTGTGATTGTGGTCTAATAGCTAGACCAACTTTGAATTGTTAACCTATGACTATAGAGATGTGACTCATTTTCACTAAGTGGTTTTGTCTAAAAAGAAAAAGCTTTGGGGATGATGTGAGGAGCACAATGAATCACGAGGGTGCTGTCATCAGTTTTTCTAATCTGTTTTGTTTAAAAGGAACAACAACAACAACAAAAAAGCGTAGAAGGCCACTCATCCCAGATTCAGTTACCTAGCAATGGGAAGCCTTATTGATTTGTAGTTGACTGAATTGTTTTATGCAAGATTTAGAAGACTTGGAAAGGTGCTAGTATCAAATGTCATAGAATCATAGAATCATTTTGGTTGGAAGAGACCCTCAGGATAATCGAGGCTAACCATAACTCTAGCATTAAACCATGTCCCTAAGAACCTTGTTTAAATGTCTTTTAAAGACCTCCAGGGATGGTGACTCCACCGCTTCCCTGGGCAGCCTCTTCCAATGCCTGACAACCCTTTCCAGGAATAATTTTTTCCTAATATCCAATCTAAACCTTCCCTGGCTCAACTTGAGGCCATTTCCTCTTGTCCTGTCACTTGGTACTTGAGAGAAGAGACCAACACCCTCCATGCTACAACCTCCTTTCAGGTAGTTGTAGACAGCTATAAGGTCTCCCCTAAGCCTCCTTTTCTCCAGGTTAAACAGCCCCAGCTCCCTCAGCTGCTCCTCATCACACTTGTGCTCCAGGCCCCTCACCAGCTTCATCACCCTCCTCTGCACTCTCTCTAGTATTTCAGTGTCCTTTTTATGATGAGGGGCCCAAAACTGAACACAGTATTCAAGGTGGGGCCTCACCAGCGCTGAATACAGGGACACAATCAGCTGAGCTCGAGCTCAGAAGTTGAGTTTCATATTTCTAGAGATACTTAAAATCTAACTCTTCAAGAAGACATGCTTGCTAGAGTTTACTCACATGTAAGGTTGCTCACATGAATAATTGCCTTAAAGAACATAGATATGTTTATTTGGCCTTTAATAATGCACATGAGATATGTCAGTAATAGCACTTGACAGTGAAAGTTGCTATGGTATTTCAATAGACCCTAGTAATATGCAGTACCTGTATGATAATAACTAAACAAATGTTATGTATTTTCCCAACTAGAAAAAATGTTTGAAAAACTCTGCAAGACTCACAGTATAGCTGTTTGTACATAGTAAAAAATCCCCAGCTCTGTGTGGAAATACCAAGTTAGTTTCAAATTAGCAGATCACAGCAAATTAACGCAGCTGCCTCATAGTTGTGCTGAAACAGCTGTTCTGCTTGTCATGTCTAAGCTGCCTCACCCAGTGCTAGTTTTGGGTGGCACAGCCCTGGGTTCTGCAGCTTCCTGGGGTTTCCAAAGGTCAGTATTTGGGATGGACTTTCCCCTTGCATCCTGTTCTCGTGGAAGACAGACGACTGGGACAACCACACATAAAGAGCTGCTGTGGTACTTAACCAGCAGCTGGCAAGGACCGCTTGTGTGTCTGCAGTGTCAGGCGAGGAGCAGCCCTTGAGACAGAAAAAGGAGAGAGGTAAAACACTGATTTGAACCTTTGATGAGCTACAGTGTGGTTATGTCCAGAAGAGCAAGCTTTACTGAATGTTAAGGACTGCTTTTATATCTGTAGAATGGCCTGGGGATCCTGGGTGAGAGATAAACACATTTCAGCTGTGCCAATTAATCAGACTTCTACAAAGACAACTTGTAAAATTAATTTGTAGGTAGAGCTGTGGGTGGGTGGTGTTTGTGTTGGGATTTTTTTTTTTTTAATTTGAGGTTGCATATGGACCCTCTGACCTATGGAATTCAAAGTAACAGTCAGCAAAATTCTACCACAATCTTTCCTTTTGTGAAAGGAAAACCAGATAGAGCCATGTATGACTTTAGCAGAACACATGACTTGAGGAAAAAGGGGTTGTTAAGATATTTGCTTTTCATTAAAAGCAATTAGGCATTTTGTTTGTGCAGTGTCTGTGATGATGTGCTGTAGTTTCTGAATTAATGTGTATCTCTGTATTCCTCTGAAATATCTGAAAAAGCATATTACAGTCCAGTCTGAACAACAGTCCAGTCAGATAGCTAAGAGGCTGCCTGTTAGATCTGCTGAAGGTAAATTTGTATTGCCTGTGCCCAAGTGTGGAGCCGATTGTACTGTAAAGACACTGCTGTAGGAGACGTCAGGGCTATTTCAACATCAGTATAAAATGAGAGAAAGAGATAAGGCAGTGGGCAGATGTTTCCTGCCAGCACGGCTGTAGCGATGTTTGATGTTACCACTTTCTGGTTGCTTGTTACCACTTCTCTGCTGGTGCTCATCATCCGCAGAGATCTGCAAACAACGGGGATCCCGCGCATTGCACTTCTACTGAAGCATATGAGAATAATCATGCTCCTTGTCTTTATGTTTGCAGGGATAACTCTGAAAACATAAACTCTGTGTAAATCAGTGCAGCACGGTCTGGTGAAGCAATAGTTCCATGAGGTATGAACTTGCTGCTTTGTCTGAAATAAGGTCCTGTCAATACCTGGTCTGATTTAAGGCTACGTTGAAGGAATTCTTTCCCCACGGGTTAGAGTGATGCTGGAAGGGGTTGGGTCTTTTGGCCGAGGAGAGCTCTCTAGGACCACATTGCTACCACATGTGTGAGATTTACCAATTGAGTTGTTTTGTGATGAGTCATGGAAGTTAGAGTTTGAAAGTGGAGCTTTTTGCCAGTTCTGGTGTTCAGTGAAATGTGAGTAGCTGTCATTTTCTTCATGGGTTTTGCAAGCACTTCTTGCATTTGATTTCTTACATGCATGAAGCAGGATTTCTCAAGAATTATTACCATTAAAGACAAGTATGTTGTTGGCTGAGTGTTCATAATGAACTGGTTTTCGCATCTGAGAAACTTAACACTGTGCCTAGAACCAATTAGCAACTCCAGATGGATTCATTATCATTAATTTTAACATGTGAGTGATAATTTATAACGCTTATTTGCAACTGAAGTGCATTCTGAGAGGTTTTTTTTGTGTACTCTATATTGTGAAGATAAAGAACAGTTTTGCCTGCATATACATTTGCAAAGCAAGGAGAGTCTTCTATTAGATTCTGAGAATTTGGGGCAGAAAATAGTGAAAATAACAGTCAGTCAAATAGACTTTAGAGCTTTTAAGTTATGCAGTACACTTGGGAAGAGAAACTTACCTTTGAAGAACTTGGGAATTGTTTTTAGTAGCAAACTTTGGCATGCACATTTCGACTCCTGCATTCAGCACAAACAGCTCCTACTTCTCTTGGAGTGTAAGACTTTCAGTCTTAGAAGTTTTTCTCTGTCAGGCACACACAGATCTCTTTGCCAAGCTCTGACCATTCAGTTTGAGAACAGAAGATACAATTGACACTCACCTGTCTCTTAATTAATATTATATTGTTGTTTTTTAGATACCTCACAGGAATTTGGGGTGCCATGATTCTACCTGCTATACAGATAGTGATGATATGTGTGTTGAAGAGCCAGGGACCAACTATTTAAATGTGCCTAAGCCAGGACTATATTTGCCTGGCGAGTAATTTTATTAAGCTCTTGGACTTGTAATTAAGTGCTGAGACTCCTTGCTGAGAGATTGGTGAAGAACAAGAAAGTCTAAGGATGAGACGAAAAACTGCTGTGGAGAGATGAGGCAAGATCTGATGGTTGGTGAGGAGTAAAATTGGGCTCAGAACCCAACTGTGTTGAGTCCCATTGAGCACTGCCTTTTCTGAAGAGACACGGTAATGTTACATTGACCAACAGTCTATTTGCTAAACGGTTTTGACTCGTACACATAGTGCCTTTACTACAGGCTATTTACAACAGAGATGCAATTACAGAAGCAGAATTTTAAGATTGAGGATGACCTGGTGATGTCAAATTACACAGTTCTTATCTGTTATGTGATTGTATTCCTGCTATGACTTCAGCTATAGATTAACACCTTTCTCAAACACGGGTTTTAATTAATTTCTGATATTTTATTGTCTCCCTTCCTTTGCTAATTCTTTTATTAGGCAAGAACTGCATTTGGAAAGGTCATAGCACCTCGTGAATGGCTCAGCAGAATCAATAGTCCACAGCTTCTTTTTCATGAGTCTTACCCTGGTGACCTGCTTTACTGTTACTGTTTTTTCAGCGCTGGGGGTATCAGGTAGTGTAAAAAGAGACCTGATCTGTACACCAAAGGGCTTACATTACCAGAAAGCTTAGTTGAGGGAAAAACCAGCAAGCATGCATTAGAAATGCATCGGCAGCCTTCCAGAGGTCACTCTGATAAGGTGTTATATACAAGGTGTAGATGTAAAATGGGACATGAAAAACGTGATCTTGTCACTTGTCCATGGGAAGCCCACAGCACCATGAAGAGGAGGGTAACAGAAAGGTAATGAAGTGCTTGGTTTGCAGAGCTCTTGGGGATAACTCAGCAAAGAGAGAATACAAAGGAGACACTGTCACAAATTATCCCCATCTTCATTTTGAACTAAAAAATATTTGGGTGTTTTATAGCCTCAGTAACTGGGAGCTTAATTGAAGGAAAATTCAGTGAAAGGCAACAACAAAAATCAGTGGAACTTTTCAAGTATTTGTTTTTCCTTTTCCTACCATCTGTAGTTTCTTTTGCCAGACAATATTCTCACTCAGTAATTTTCCAGTGATTTCAAGGTAGCTCTTTTTCTTGCTTCTCTCTTGCCTTTCTGCTCCATGAATTCTTTTCCATTGCTTTCTAAACCCTGATATATTTGATGAAGAGAAAGTGTTAGCAGCTTTCTAGTCCATAACCCCTTCAAGGTGATGTTCTAGAAGTTTTTTTTTTTAGCTCTGCACAAATGCTCTCACTTTACATATTGGGCCTTTCTCTGGTCTTTTGTCCGTGGCTCCAGAGTCATTAATGTTAAGTCACCCAATGGTTCAAATTTGATCTGGATCAGGTGTGGGTATGTGATCATACTTCTGCTGAACTAGTTACAAAAACATGAGTTTATGGTTTTTTTCCTTTGTTCTGAGAAGATGTACAACACCTGTTTAGAATAAAATGGCATTTTAATCTGGATTTATTTACTGTGATGTAAAGAGCCTACATGTCCATACAAAGTGCTACGCTCAAAATGTTGTTCATGGGCAAAAAGGCAGCACATCTTTACATAGCGAAGAACTTACTGTTGGTGTAACTGAAATTTTGAAAGTCTGATTATTGTTAGTCTAGATGAAATTATTACAGAAAGAGAATAATAATGCAGTTAAAACAGTCATGATGAGTTTTTTTGTTTCTGTCCCTGGTGTTTTGCTCGCCCCTCCACAGCAACTCTGGGTCCCAGTGTTACTGGTTTTATTCTGGTGGTGGTGGGTGTTACAGTGAGTTGTCAGCATCCGGACTCCTTTGCTGGTGAAGTATGAGGTTCATGTTGATGGTTTCTTCTTTCCTCACTGCAGGATCCACCTGGGATCATTTTAGTATGTTTGGTAAAACTTTAGACCCATCTCTTTCTTCATTGCTCTGCAATTCTACACTACATCTGATTTTTGCTATACATAGTTGCTTTTATGATATCAGACACTATTTATTTGATATCTTTGTTACTTCTAAAACCAGTTTTGTCCAGCTCCTGGTTGGCGTTTCTTTAACTGACCCTTGGTGAGCTGTTTATAGCCATGGTCCCCATTGCCAAGCCTGTCCCCCATCTCATCCCCTGTACTCCTCTGTGCCACATCCTTTGTCTCCACTTCTCCAGGCCCCTGCTGTCATCTCAGACTGTTATATTTCCTCTACACAAAGTCATTATATTAGTGGTAAATATCTCATTCTATACAGAATAACTGCTTGTTACTGCTCTCTGTGCAAAACTGTAGTTGTACCAAACACAAAAAAAAATAAAACAAAGTAGATACAGACACCCGGCCAATTACAGAAATTGCAGTCGCAACTCAACCCCGTAAAACAAAGCTGCAGGTTGGCGAAGAAAAGTTCAGGCAAAGCAAGAGTAACAAACCTCAGTCCCAAGGCCTTGAAAATTCACTATAAAGCTTATGGCCTATGAGGAGCAATGACAGTACTGAATGACAGGGCTAAAAGTTAACCCATCTATATTTATCTGAACAACATTTCACTGGCGAGTTGAGTGTACATCTGATCGTTGCTTGGTGGTTTGTGAGAAAAGTGGTGTTGGTTTTTGTTTGATTGCTTTTGTTTGTTTGTTTTTCCTGGCACAAAAAGTACTAATATCTGAATTACTGCACAGACAGTTAGCAGGACTATTCTCGTCAGCTGTTTCAGCTAAATCTGCCCATGGATGAGCTGGAGCCTGTAAACGAGTTGATTACAAGTGGAAAATTACAGAGACTGCCTTGCTGCTGTGCAGATGCTGAAGGCAGGGGCAGGTCACTGGAACCTGTGGTGTCAGTGGCTGCTGAAGGATGGTTGTCAAAAATCAGTCATCAGAGCAGAGGCTGATTTAACCAGCAGATAGGATACCCTTAACTAATCAAAACTCATCAGCATCTCATTTGCAAGTAGAACACCTCTGGTTAAGAAATGAAAAATGTGGGATCTTCTGCTCACATTTTACCCAAGTTGACTTTTGGAATAGGCTTGAAAATTCAGGCTGTGTCCTCCAGTCTAAGAACTGACATCCAACTTCCACCTGGAAAATGAGCCCCCACAGCTCACAAGAGAGTGCTTCCCAAGACTTTTTCCTCAAAGGTGAAGAAGCATCCTACCAGAATGGTTATTAAATACTGGGATGTGAGAAGAGGAAAGTGGTGGGACTGTTTGTGGATGTGCTCAGGACTTCACCAGCCGAGCAGTCCTGGCCCTTTGCTTGTTACCATCTGCTGGGGTGCAGCTTCTGCTGATCACTGCTGCTTCAGTGCCATGGACGGACATCTGTCATCTTTTTTTTTGCTAAAACGTAACTCTGATTCTAGATTCTACCTTCTGCTTCCACCTTGCATGAGGAAAAATACAGGCACCTTGGGTGAAATTTGTCTCATCTCACTGGACTGATACAAATTTCTGCTGGTCTCTGGGTTTGTGTTTGCGGACAGCGGGGAAGAAGGAGTCATCTGTCTCGCCAGTGACTGTAAGGAGAGCCTACAGTGGGTGATAAAGATGTGACCACCTGCACAGAACTCCCTCCCAATCATTGTGGTAGAGCCAAAAGTACACTGAGTCTGGGTTGTTCTCCACGCCAAAAAAAAAAAGGAAGGAGCTATTTCCTAAGTCATATGATTGCTCTTTTTTTACATACTAACTAAATCTCTTGTCAACTGAGGATGAAGCAGAGGTTTGTAGTCCAGTTTCTTAAACCTGTTCCTTCATGTGCTTGTGTATGTCTGTCAGGTTTGTCCACTGGTAGTTTTTGTAACATTTAGACAGCTTTAACCTTGCTTGACAGAGGAGTGAAAGTAATAACTTCTGACAAGTTTTGCATTTAGACAAAGATGGAGATGGGAAGGGAGGCCAGGTCAGTTTTTCCATTACAGAAAAAGCTTGTTCCTTTTTCAACATAGGGAATACCTAGATGAGAAAGATGTCACAAATATGTGCAGATTCTCTAGGACAAGGCTTCTCTCAAGTTAGAAAAACACATTATATTCTCTAATTTTTGCATTTCCTCCGTTCCCTGTGCTTCCTCTGGTGTCTGCACAAGGCTGTGTTCAGTTGAAAACAAAAAGCAAATACAAACTTCTCTGCCACAAGGCACTCATCTTCTGGAAACCAGGACAGGATCTGGCTCATATCTCCATGTGAAGTAGGTATCTAAAACTTTCCTACCCTCTGCAGAGTCCATACACTGCACAAGTAATTCAACTGAACAAAGATGGCTGTCTGCTCTGGGAGAGCTGCACTGTTGTCTGGACTCTATTGCCTGGGTTTCCATTGACTGAGTGAGAGCAGAGACACCTGTGGTATCTGCCATCCCAAGCTGAACCATCCAGTCCTCATTGGTCCTGCTTCTCTTTGAGTTACTTGGTTTTTCACATACACTGATTTCTGCTTGAGGAACCAGAAGTGACAGGTGGAAGTGGCTGTGGGTGAACTGGGAAGATAAACCCTTATTTTGGATGTGTGAGAGCTGATGTACAGAAAATCTTCAGATGAGCTCGCAAACTTTGTCTGCCTTGCCTCACTTCATTGTAAGGTGGAAGAATTTGAAAGACCTTTGTTTCAACATGCACCCTGAAACTGGCCAGTGGGGTAAGTGTGCAGAGCCCTTCTGACCCATGTAGAAATCAGTGGCTGCTGAGCATGTTGGAAATTGGACTTTTTATTTGGACAACAAATGGGACTGAGTTAGTGGGGATACCTGGTCCCAGGTATGAGTGAGAAAAATGGGGCTTGGGCTGACGGACCACGACCTTCAGAGCTGCTGGGCTCTCTGGGACTTGTGACAAGATACAGGTGCTCAGTGCTTCTGAACACGTGTTGTCTTAGCTTCATCTTCAGGAAATAAACCCCCCAGATTACTGAACGCTTGACTATTTTAGCCTTGAAACTCCGCTAGGGACCAGTTTTGTGCAGGGGCTGGGCTGCCAACAGAATACAGTTGTTCCCAGTCCTTTTTTGAGCTGAGCCTGGCAGAGCACGCAGCCACATAGTGTCTGTGAAAGCTTATCAAGGTGATACCCTGTCAGTTTTGCTAGGTGGTACAAGACTCTCCGGATTGGCTGTGTTTAAATGTTATTTCCTCCTCCTTTTTATTATTCCCAGTATGGAACAAGTAATGTCATTGATGAGTAAATTGCATGTATTTTTAATTCCTGTGGGTGTTTGCTTTATTTCGGTGTGGGGGTTGTGTGGTGTGTGTTTGGAAGAAAATCAGAACATTTAACAATACATGTTACGTTCTAACTAAGGTGTTTTTTAAATAGGGAAATAGGTGGGAATCTAAAGAAAAACCGAGACTGCAAATGAACTGTCAGAAGTATACATATATGGTTAAAGCGTATGTAACTGGTTGCTACTATGTAACTAGAAATTAAGGCACTGCCAGAACATAAATAATAAAAGCGAAGTTGTATCTGTCTTTTAATCCAGTTCTCCTTTCTGTCCTAAGGTGAGTACTTACCAATGTGGGTATTATTTCTGTTTCTTTCCTTTGTCAAATTAAGAGGTTTCTTCTAAAAGAAAAAGAAAAAAAGATGAACTTATCAAGCAAAGGAAATATTAAATATCCCGTATTGGTTTCAATGTTTTTCTTTCTCTCCTTGCTCTCAGACTCTGGAGTTATTATTGCGCCTTATCATTTGATTTTCTGAATTTATATCAAAATCCTGATATTTTTTTACTTGTAAATATTTCTCTGGCTTAATATATTTCAAAGGAAGGGAGTGGAAGTTTACATGCTAAATATAAATACTAGTAAACGGCAAGAGTGGTTTTGAACTGTGTGTAGGATTTCTGTAGTGACTTTTGTCTGCATTCAAAGTTCCTGTGGAGGCAGGTGTTGCCAGCCCTCTTTTTCCTGTGGGGTGCAGTGGTAAATCTGAGGTTGCTCTGATGTAGGAGACAGCAGCACCACCCAGGTCACTTCTCTCCACAAAATGTCCTGAGCCCTGGGACCGGCTTCTTCCACAGGTAGGGCTAAGAAACACGGCTGGTCTTGTAGCACCAGGAGACACTTGGATTTGGATTCTTGAGTTGCCGTTTTGCTAGAGGCCATCATGCTGCGCAGAGAGCCACTGGGCGGCTGTCTGGGGGAGAAAGCTGCAAGTCAGGACATGTGCTGATTCATCACAGCCAGAGAGATTGCTTGCCAGACATCCTGTCAATCAGTGATCACCCTGATGGCTTTCTTGCTGTCACTTCCAACCATCTGAAGCCTGAGGTGCTGGAACTTCCTCCTTCAGCTGTGTGTTTTGGACCCAGAAATACTATTTTCTTGAGAGCAGGGATCTTCTTTGCTTCTGGTTCAGTCCCACTCTCTGTAATATCTTATATTTGAAAACAAAGGCTCTAGCTCCTTCTGAACAATCCCAGATGATTCCCAAAAGCATAGCAATAACCTAATGTGTAGGACGGTGCAGAAATGAGGTAATCATTCAAGCAGGCAATGTTGTTTGCATGGACAGTAAGCAGGCTTGTGTTTTGAACCCGTCTTCATTTGTATTAGTTTTATTTTCAATGCTAAGGGTCTGTCCTGGTGACTGGCAACCCCAAAGCTTTGCAGCACACACCACAGGTGTGCACCATCGCTGGGAGGTCTGTCAGACATCTCCCCCAAGCACAACCACAACAACTGGGTTGTATTTCCACCAGGTGTCACCTGGAGCAGGTGTGTCACTCGCCTTGTCCACCCGATCGCTAATTCTGGACACGAAGGCACGTGTGCTTGTGGTGGTTATCGCAAGGCAAACGTATTTCCATTAGGAACTGGAATCAGACCAAAATACTGAATTATCAGCCGGCTTTCGAGAGGTAGTAACTAATTATGGGCTTTGTAGATATGGGCTGCAATATAGTTGGTGAAACAGAGGTAGAATGTCAGTTCCCAGCAAAAGTCTAACAATTTCTTGAAAAAGATTTGTTTTTCTTCCTTGTAGCTGTGTACCATCTCATACCAGCCTGGAGCTTGTTAGAAACTTAACTCTCCTCTTTTTCCTGTCGTGAATACAGATAATTTTGTAGTTATCTTCCACGTGCAGATCGGAGGATATCAGTTCAGGCCTCTGATAGCTGCTGTTCTTCCTGTTTTTTACCTTTTGGATTGTTTGACTCATGAAAGCATGATCCTGTGGGCTTCTTGCTTGTTATTAATTACGTGCTGCATATTGGTTTGTCTTTGGGTGTTGGCTTTCTATTCTCGGAATCTTGCAAATATTTTAAACAATCAGCCTATTGTTTAGCAAGTGCTCTACACACACTGTAGGCCTTTTGTGAATTTGTGTTTAAAAAAATAATGAAAGAATGACTAATGGAGCACGAACAGTGCTTGTGACACTGTAGTCCATTGTGTGACTACTGAGAGCAGAATTTGCATTCCTAGAAAAGCTTGTTCATGGTCAAAATATAGGACATTGTCTTTATGGCTCATGGGAAAACATGTACTATATATTCAGCTCAGGATGCTACTTAGAAGGATCAACTTTTAAAAAATGACATTTTCCTCCCTTGGAACATTCAAGTCAGACTGAGACCCGTCTTTGCTTGGCAACAGAAGTGAATCTTTCATTCAGGCAAGTGGCGTGGGGGGCTATTTTAGGTCTGTCACACACATGCACAATGATTTGTTTGCTGAAATGGCTTCTTTTTAAGATGTTGCTGAGCTCTGACATTGCCAGCCCTTTTGAATGGAGAGGGTGTGTTATTATATTATAGAACTGTCTGCCTCCTCTGAATGCCAGAGGAAGCCTGGCAGTTGGTGCTTTTCTTTCCTTCAAATGTGTATTTGTTTGTGGCTTTTTTCCCCCCTCTGAGATTGTTACAGATCAAGCAGAGGTTAAAGTGGGATCTTTAAATGTTTATAAAAATTTTGAGTTCCTTGTAGTTCTGAAATGTAGCAACTATCTATTCTGTGTGTGCCTAAAAAGAGGGTCCTGGTTATTCAGAGGGGTGTCTCATGTGTGCAACAGGTAATTTCCTTTGGTACTTGTTGTCTAAGTAGAATAAGCCTGTTTTGATTTTCGTTTTGCTGTGAAGAATTAAGTTCCAGTCGCTGCTTTCTGTAGATACTGCTCCTTTGTCTGTCCGTGCAAGCTCTTTGGGAGAGGGTTGTCTGTTATTGTGGGCGTGCACAGTGCTGAGCGCTGCGGGATTCCTGTCCTGGCAGAGATGGTGTTAAGATGCTAAAACTGAATTTACAGTGGTAGAGCCCGTTACATCCCCGTGGTGGAGTGGAAGCCAGTGCAGAGCATCCAGGTCCTGCTACAGGGCCCTGGTTTGGTCAGATGCCAGCCCCCAAAGAGGAACATATGAGGCACTTCTGAGTACCCTTAGGTGTGTATGTATATATATAGATATATATGTATACATATAAAGACTATGGGGACCACTTAGCACAGCTCCACAGAGAGCTGCTGTAAATGGGAGAGCCTGATGTGGGCAGCAGCTGGATTTCCCAGACCAGTTCAGCCAGTACCAGCCAGGACAAAGTCACATTCATGGGGAACAAGCACCAGTTTGTCTCCTTCTGCTCTGATGTGACCCAAAAGGTTTTTCAGTATTTCTTTTTCCTTCTCTGAAAGAAACAGGAGCTTTGAAAGCGTTGAGGAGGGAGAGTTGTCAGCTTGGGCTTGAGTGGTGAGTGGGGAGCGCTCAGTACCTCTGTGTCATTACGCTTTTCGGAGAAGTGCCCAAGTGCAGCACATGCTCCTATTCATGGCCCTGCTATAAATTTGAACCAATCAGATCCTGCTCTCTTGGCATCCAAAGCTTCCAAATTAAATTGTATTTGCCACTAGTCATCATTAATTTGGAGTTTTCACCTTGATTAATTTTTAGGAATTGACATAATGAGAAACTTTCACAAAAACAGGAAGAGAGGAAATGGAAATTTGCCCTCTGTAGTGTTTTTCTCATTTATGACCTCTGCAGCTGAAACTGTGTCGCCCAGTGGTGCATTTTATCACCTGTTTTCCGTGTCGGTTCAGTGACTATTGAAACAAAACGTTCGGTTTGATACAGAAGAAATGGTGTGAGCATCTCATGCCAATTACCATCCGAGTAACTGGCACACCTCTGCAAGCAATGAAGCAGCTACTTGTGCTGTCAGGGCAGGAATATTCATAAAGAAGGTGCTGGAGAGCTGACTTTTTCATCACTGACTGCATTTTGGTTCTGTTACATATAGGAGTTAGCAAGGTCAGTATTTTAAGACATTGCTACAAAAAAAGGTAGGTGTTCTTGAGCCCTATGCATATGTTGTAAATAAAAATGGCACATTTTGCAGAGATGGGTTTTCCTCCTGTCCCGTCAGTTTTTCACAGAAGTCTGGGGGTTAAACTCAGACACAGGTTCACAGTCTTGGATTTTTTTTCCAATACCTTTTGTTTTCTTTTCTTTTTTTTTATGAGCAAGACAAAGGTCTCTTCATCAGTTTTCAAAGTCTGAAGAAGTATCTTTGGAAATTAACAGTAGTTTCTCAGGGAGCTGCTGCCCATAGAATCATAAAATGTTTTGTGTTGGAAGTGACTTTTAAAGATCGTCTAGTCCACCCTCTGCCGTGGGCAGGGACATCTTTCTCTAGACCAGGTTGCTCAGAACCAAATCCAACCTGGCCTTGAACACTTCCAGGGATGGGGCATCCACAGCTTCTCAGGGCAGCCTGTTTCAGTGTTTCACCACCCTCATTGTAGCCAGTCCCCTTCTGCAAAGGATTGTTTCTTGTCTTTAGAAAGGTGTATATTGTCTATATTTTTATGTTCATGCTGAACAGAAAGAGGTATACCTTAAGGCACTTGGTCGGAAATGACCATTTTCAGCCATTACCAGCCAGGATGGCTTAGCAGGACCATCCCTTGAAGTGATGTGATGACCTTTGTCTCAAGTTTTGCCAGAAATTGTTGTGAAGTTTTATGTGAGACATGAAATTGGTTGTTGTGACTTTCTTCTTGGGTCACGTGGCCTAGGAGAAGAGGTTGCGTAGTGTGCTTGTCCTTAGGCTGACATTCACAGAAAGCTCTTTGTAGAGATCTCCTAGCAGTTTTCCTTCCTGTGGAGGGTGGGGACGGGGAAGGAAAATATCCTCTTTTTGGAGTACAAAGAACATTGCATTAAATCTCCCACAACAGGTGTAAGGATACAGGGAGGAGTACTCAGTCCTGCGTAAATGGTGCCTTTGTCCTCATCAGGTGAAAGCCGTGGGGCTCCAGTTTGATTTGGGCACTTTCTTTGCATTTCCGTGCTTGTCTGCTACCTGACCTGAACTCACTGTGTTATGCTGGAACCCTCAAACTGCCATCTTCAGGTACTGGTGCTTTCTACTTCCAAGGAAAAGTGTTGCTTAGCTGCTCTGGGAAAGAAATAGCTTCATATTCAAACTCTTTCTGTAACAGTTGACAAAAAAATTGCAGCTACCAGCTTTTATTTCTTTTCATTGACTTTCTTAAACAGTGTGTTTTTTAGATTGCCGGGGTATAAGGGTCGAGGTTGCCTCCAATGACTTTGGCAGATGCCATTCAATGGAACTTTTTGAAATGGCTGAAGACTTTATCACTGCTTTCCCCCCAAATATTTCATCTGCACTGTCATAGTCTTAACAGGATACGTTTGCATGTCTCAGGCGCTTCTGTTTGCAGCTTCTTTACATCTTTGTTGACAGGTGAAGCTAAACACTCCGGCATACCTTCAGTTCTGCTACGGGTACAGTAATAGCTTCCAGTTGCCTGTACAGGAATTACCAGAGGGCATCTGTCTGTGTTTGAATTGTGTTTGAAAACCATCTGGCATGTTGTGAGATAGTCCTAATAATAACAATGAGCACTTTATCAGGAGTTGAGTTGTCGAGCTGGGTTTCCATTGTAATTCTCTTCTTAGTTGCATATATGTATTTTATATAGCCAAGTGCAGATACTGTGCAAGACCATTGTGCCAAGAGCCCTCATTGGCACTCATTTATCATTCAAAATCTGGCCATAAGAAATACATTTAAATAATAAAAATAATTACTAAGATGAAAGACATACATCAGTGCTAATTGCATCCTAAACCTGTTTTCCACTTCTTCATGGGGAGGGAGGAATGAGAGGAGGAAATGGAGATGACAGTCACAGCAGAAGATTCTCTCCCTGAAGGTGCTTTGGAACTGGTGTCGGGGTCTCATTTGGCACTAACACAGAAATCCGTCAGCAGGGACACTGAGGGCCCGCCTGCGCCTGGGGCCTGGGAAGGGAATTGCTCCAGGGGCTCCTTGGTATTGACAGGTTCCTCACAGGAATGTCTGCACTCACTTTCCTGTAGGAAGAGCTCAACGTATTTTGTGAACCTGAATATATGTTCAGAGTTAATATTATTTTGTGTGTTTTGTTAAGTTGTATTGAAACAGACCTAGCAGTGATTGGCACAACTCCAGTGGTTTTTAACCCTTGCTGAAATCTGGCCAAACCTCCCTGTGTTCTCAGATGTTTGTTGGGTGCCCCTGAACCCAGCAGTTACGTCTGATCGTTGTCCCCTTGCTGTCACTCAGGTTTGCTCGGTGTTGTCTCTGCTGGAATACAGGTGTTGGGGCTGTGTCCCCGTGAGAACAGAGCATCCTCGGTGGGGTCCTCAGCGTTTTAGACTGATACCAAAAGTACCCCATCATGCTGCTGAAAGAATTGTATGAGACAGCTTTAACTTTACGTTGGGAAAAGCTGGAATAATGTGCAGAAGCCATGGCAGAAGCAGGAGTAAATCATTTGCCCAAAATGATGCAGAAGGGCTGGTGGCAAAGCATGGAGGGAGCTCTGGTCTCCTCACCCTGAGTTTGCGTGTCAGCCCAGGACGCTCTCCCTCTCTCCCCACCCAACTGCCTGGTTTGAGGATCTTTCCTTTTGCATTGGCAGCAGAGGAGAGCTCGAGATTGACTAAGCCGCTGAAGCTAATAAACTTCTCATGTGTATGCAGGGACATCCGTTTAATTAGTTTGCAAAGTGGCGGAGCTGGAGCCGTGCAACTGCCTGACGACGATAAGAGGAGGGAGCCGCAAGCCAGCGGCATTTTGGTTGTCTGCTCCTTCGTTCCATCTCCGCTCCCTATAAATGATGGATGAGGAGAACAGAGGCAGTGAGCCAAACATATGCAACCTAGGCATACTGTGCAGAGCTGCATAATCCAAGTAGTATTGTTCGCTGTGTGTGCAGGCGGCTGTTCCAAAAGCTGGTGCTGCTGTAGCTGGAGGGAGGCTTCACTGGCGGTTTCTGTGGGAGCAGAGGGACGCTGGCGCGGGGAGCTCTTGAAAATCCACTTCTGAAATGCAAATGCTTTCCTTCATTACAACCCACTTGAAGCCAAGCGTGATCTATGAACACAGAACACTTTCACAGCTCAGACATGCTGTGGATTATGGTTCTCTTATTTGTTTTTTCTTTTTTTTTCTGCATAGAGCAGTTTGCTGCTTAGCTTGCTGAAGTGAAATTAATTAACAATTTCGTTAAAATCTTTGGTCTACAATGATTAGGTAGTCACTGCTTGTGTACTAGATAGACACTGGGAATGTATGAGGGCAGACAAGTTGTGTAAGCAAAGAAACTGGTGAAATTTTGATTCTTTTGTGAGTGCTCTCCCTCCCTGGGATCTGTTAGGAGTAAGTTACACAGGCAGGTCTTGAGAGTTGTTTGAGTGTAGCTTGTCCTAGTTTGGCGACAGAGAGACTAGCACACTCCATTAAACCTTTCCAGCTCCCCTTTCTGTGACTGAAGGATGTGAAATTCTGGATGCCAATGCCTCTCTCAATAGGTGACTGTGCTCGGTGGTTTAGTGATGTTTGCCCAGTGAGTAAGCTGTCCTGCGCGGTGCACACAGGCCACGTTAGCTGCTGCTGTGCCCCTCGCTTAGTTATTTACATCTGTGCTAAATGACTTGTAAACTCTGAGCAGAGTTGCTGAGCTGTAAAATGCATTTAAATACACAATATTCTGGGCCCTGGAAGAGGAGGGAGCTGGAAGGCCCGGCTCCGGAGGCTTGCACTGAGCCTTGGGCTCCCTCGGCTGGAGCCGCCACAGCAGAAGGCACAAGAGAGACCCAGGGACAGCAAACAAAGTTGTCACCCATTAAAAAAGGCATCTGCAACATCTGCTTGCTCTTTGTTGATGACTTTAAGTGTCATCTCCTTATGGGTTGCTGAACAGTAACCTGATGCTGCTTTGTGGATTAAATTGTGATTTTTTTTTTAACATGCTTTTAAAAGTCAAATTAATTAAACAGTTGCAAATACCAAGGGGTAGCACTTGGCAGATGAAGGTTGACCATGCAGAAACCAGACTGAAAGGAGCTTCAAGGGAACATATCCAGGGGTCTGAGCTGGTTTAAGTAAAGCTATGTAAAAATTAGGTTCAGTGCTAAGCCTAATTTAGCATGCCTGCAAGCTGCTGTGTGCAGAAGTGCCCTCAAGCTTCCTTATCATCTCCAGATATGGATTCCCTCCCTCTCCGTGTGCTGCATCTGATGGTTTATACGGCCGTGTAATGAATCCAATCAGCCCTATTACCCAACAGAAGACTGTCTTCATGTTTGTTAATACTTTACTGCCCCAGCAGATCAGCACATTGAACTGTGCATCTTGTGATGCTCGCACAGCGCAGCAGAGCTGGCAGCGCTGTGCAGCCCAGACCGAGAGGAGGAGGAACAGAGGGGAACGTCAGCGGCCCGTTCAGCAGCAGCAGATGCTTTATATCAATTTTGATGTGATGTGAAGCTGTACGCAAATTCAGTATATGTGTGAGGCTCTTTGAGCCATGAGAACAGGAGGCTTTGCAGATTCAGTTCTTGTCATTTTAGTGTAAGATTATTTTCTGCACGGGATGGAGACGCTGGGGCTGTTGCAGCATGAGCAGTGCTGGGTGCACAAGTGCCACCGTCCGTCCGAAACAACATGAGTTCACCCAGCAACACCGCAGGAGCTGAGTGAACTGGAAAGCTGAGTGATAAGCTCTCGAACCATGTACAACAAATGCATGCAGTGGAATTTTGCTACTCGATTGGAAAGCCAGTATCATTTATTTTAAATATTTTTTTACTGTTCCCAAAGGTTCCAGTTCTAACTTTGCACTTCATTGGATGAAAGAGTTGCCAATACTCTTTAATCCTTGGAGACAAAGGACTATCTCCCAGCAAGAGCCGAATTTTGCTGTAGTCCTTCATGCTTTTAACACTGCCTGTGTACTACTTTGGCAAATGGTGAAGAATAGAAATGAAAATGGAACACTTTGGCCTTTCAGTGGCTGTTTACCAGCAGCAAAACAATTTTCAGACTATTAACAGATTTCCAGGCCCTTTAGAAGCTCAAATACCGCCCTTTCTAGGTTACCACAAGTCTAGTAACTGCAGTACTCTTGCTGGCATTCTGCTTCAGCCAAGGTGAGGCTTGCAAGCCCTAAAACTGATCCCTAAGAGTGTCTTTACAGCCAGATAAAACCTTTCTGGGGTTGGTAGGAGTGTGGGAATTAATTGGCGCAGGTGGCGTTCGCTGCTGCACTGTGGCTTCAGGGAGTAACGTTGCACCATGGAGGATCTTTCTTTACAGTCAGCTGGGCTTATGAGCATTATTATTGAATGCTAATTTTAAGCAATTATGGTTCTAGGAGAGGTTGCAGTATAAAAATCTTATAAAATAAGCTTATTTTAATTGCTTACAGCTATACTAGGAAAACTGTCTAGGAAAAGAAGATTGCTGTTTTGCTTTGTTATTTCGCAAATCACGCTTTATATCACCAGAGAGGTATGCTTGGGAAGTCTCTTTAATTCTCCTGAGGGCTGTACTTACACCTGAAGGAGGAAAGTTTTGTGTGATGGAAAGAGTTTTAACTCTGAATTCCTTCCACCGCTGTGAGGCTGTGGTCGGAGTTGTGCTGGCATGCGTTCATGAGCCTGTTTTCATCCCCTTGCAGCGCGCTAATGTCTCCCATCTGAAAGGCTGCAACGGGGGCCCTTAGTTTCTGTGATTTAGGATTTGATCAAGCTTGTGATCATTATAATGTTGGTTCAGTCTGAGCTGAGATTTGGTAGTGAGTTGTATAAACATTGGTAATCCATGGCAACGGTGAGTAAACCAGGTTCTCTTAAACCACTGCTGAGGGCTGAATGAGAATAGAAAAGGTGGAAATAGTGAAAAATGCCTGATATGACTGTAAGCAGTGGCAGTACTTCTGGTTTTGAGCATTCTTGAGCTGGGTTTTGATACACTGTGGTATTTTTCTTTATAGTGCTTCCACATCTCACTCAGACCATTCGGCTCACACCAAGTCTGCTTCTGCTGTATCGTCCGACTCAGTCTCCACCTCGGCAGACAACTTCTCTCCAGACTTAAGGGTATGTACATTTGTACATTCTGTCTTAAAAAAGATATATATACATATATATGTTGCGGCCTCCTTCAGAGGACGTTTCTTGCTCCTATGAGTTTGGATATGGTAAAATGTTGTCAGCTTTATGCCAAATTTTATGTAGCCAAAGCATGAAAGGACCCAAAGTCAAACAGGTGAAATAGAAATTGAAGTATAATCTCTACTGTGTTATTTCCTTCTTTATAAAGTTGTTTAATCTTCAAAAAGCTGACTCTGCAACTCACTCTTGGAGATGAATTTTCAAAGGAGCTCCATTTTCTTTTAAGTACTCTAAGTGAAATCTTCAACCTGCCAGTTGCATATCCTTTTTTTTTTTTTTTCCCTCTGTTGTGTGTATATATGAGATGTTCTCTCTTGAGAACTTGTGCTTGTTTGTAAACACTGAGTCCTTGGAAGTATCTTCTTTCAGAGAAAGATTGCTATCTCCTAGCTGATAAAATAATCTTCTGTCATAATAAATTGCTCTGACATAAAAAAAGGTCCAAACAAGGCTCTTTTAAGTCTGTTATTAGATTTGTTAATTATAAATCCAAAGTTCTAGTTCTGTGTCACAGGATTTTCGGAAGTGAAAGCAAGGGTTTTGCTGATATGTCCTTGCTTTAAAAAAAAAAAATCCATAGGTGTAAAACTGTTGGTACATTCTAGTAATGACTTTTAGCCTTTACCAGCCATGTTTGAGCATCTTTGTAAAATATAAACACAGATAGGTTGCATTAAAACCTCTAAATGCAACACTAATTCCTTCAACAACCATGATAATTTTTTGTCCCGTGAGTGTTGTCTCAGTAGTGTGTAATTAATAACAGAAAGTCTGTCTGTTCATATATGGCATGAACATAAATTCTTCTTTCTAAAGGCAGCTTATTAGCCAGTATTAGGCTAAGAATTGAAGATGAATCAATAGTTTATGTGTGACCTATTGATAGTTTACATGTTTAGCTATGCTTACAAAAAGTAATCTTTAGAACATGTCTGGGTAAAGAAGTATGTAATAGGTCTGAAGTTATTTCCCCTGTGAAGCTGGGGTTTTAAGTTACTCCACCGTGCAGAAAACACAGTTTTTAGGCTGAGGCTAGGTCATTAAGATTGCAATATAGATAAGATTGCAAATATTACTACAACTGTAACTGTTTGTATAACGGTATAAAAACTGGAATTTTACACAAGCTTATTTTATTACCTTATTTGTTTTTTCCTGAAGTTTTTCGAAGAGGGTTTCTTTTTCCATGCATATCTTTTTCCGATGCACAACTCAACTGCATTTGCACAATTTTTCAACACCTAAGAATTACTTTACAACTAGAGAACAAAGCAACATTTCTTTTCTAGAATCGATGTTGTCTTTCCTTCTTGGTGGTGAGGTCAGCTCAACATGTTTTCCTTGTAACCATGATGGAGTCATGTGACTCTTCCTTTTGTCACCTTCTCCGTGTGAATTCTAATCTGACTGGGCATGGATTCCCACTCTCCTGGGTTTGTCTGGTTCCCCATCCAACAGGGCTGCTGTATCTCAGCCAAAAATAACATCAGAGGAACCTTCACTTAGCCGCATGGTACATTTTTCGGGCAGAAGATGCGTATGTCCTGTTGCTTGGAGGCCCTTAGCAGCCACCCTCCCTGGCTGTGCCACAGTTGTGTGATGTGCAGAGCAAGTTCTTCACAACCAGCCCTCTTCTTCCTTTCCTTTATTTACAAGCAAACTGAAGTTGTGCTGTGGTTTGAAAAAATGTTGCTCCCCTTTCATTTCAGAAGAGTGCTTAAGGAGAGATGGTAAAGCAGAGAATTACTTATTTAGATTAAAGGCATTGCTGGCCAAGTGTGAGCACGTACCTTTGCTGGCAAGATGCTTCTTGCTTGTAACCTGTATCATCTTTAGGGCCTGAATTCAGAATAAGCCCACTGTGCTTTGCCTCTTGCAGAAAGTGGTGTGAGTGACTGCAAAGAGGGCTACAAAGCAGGTGAAGGGTTTGGAGGGGAAGCCGTATGAGGAGCGGCTGAAGTCACTTGGTGTGTTCAACCTGGAGGAGACTGAGGGGAGACCTCATGGTGGCTACAGCTTCCTCACAAGGGGAGGAGGAGGGGCAGGCACTGATCTTTCTGGCAACCAGTGAGAGAACCCGAGGGAATGGCAGGAAGATGTGCCAGTGGAGGTTTAGGTTGGACATTAGGAAAAAGTTCTTCACGCAGAGGGTGGTGGAGCACTGGAACAGGCTCCCCAGGGAGGTGTCACGGCCCCAAGCCTGACAGTGTTCAAGAAGAGACTGGACAACACCCTCAGACACATGGTGTGAACTGTGGGGTTGTCCTGTGCAGGGACAGGAGTTGGACTCGATGATCCTTGTGGGTCCCTTCCAGCTCAGGACATTGTATGATTCTATGATGCAGTTATGTGTAGGCATGTCACAGAATCACAGAATCACAGAATTGGCTAGGTTGGAAAAGACCTCAGAGATCATCAAGTCCAACCCTTGGTCCAACTTCAGCCCATTTACTAGATCATGGCACTAAGAGCCATGTCCAATCTCAGTTTAAAAACCTCCAGGGACGGTGAGTCCACCACCTCCCTAGGCAGGCCATTCCAATGCCTGATCACTCTTTCCGTAAAGAACTTCTTCCTAATATCCAGCCTAAACTTCCCCTGGCAGAGTTTAAGCCCATGTCCCCTTGTCCTATTGCTAACTGCCTGGGAGAAGAGACCAGTTCCCACCTGACTATAACTTCCCTTCAGGTAGTTATAGAGAGTGATGAGGTCACCTCTAAGCCTCCTCTTCTCCAGGCTGAACAACCCCAGCTCCCTCAGCCTCTCCCCATAGGTCATGTGCTCAAGTCCCTTCACCAGTCTTGTTGCTCTTCTCTGGACCCGCTCCAGCACCTCAATATCTTTCCTGAACTGAGGGGCCCAGAACTGAACACAATACTCCAGGTGTGGCCTCACCAATGCAGAGTACAGGGGAAGGATCACTTCCCTTGTCCTGCTGACCACACTATTTTTGATACAGGCCAGGATACCATTGGCCTTCTTGGCCACCTGGGCACACTGTTGGCTCATGTTGAGCTTGCTGTCAATCAGTACCCCCAGGTCCCTTTCTGTCTGGCTGCTCTCCAGCCACTCTGTGCCCAGCCTGTAGCGCTGAAGGGGGTTGTTGTGGTTCTTGCCTTTACGCTTGAGTGACTGCTTTTACCTGGTAAGCAGGCCTGGAGAAAATGCATCCCCATGGTCCTGCTTGTATTGGCGTATAGGGAGAAGGGGGCAGTTTCCACGGGTACAGGTTGACGTTAGCTCTCCTAGAGGAGTTAATGCATTAACCACTTTTCTGTTTGTTCCTGGAATTGTTTGATTCTGGAGAACAAGCCTGGGAGGTAGGGTTGAGATCCGTCCTCTACCTGTGGACAGCCTCTTGTGTGGGTGTTGCCAATGCAACTGCAGGGACACAGCCGCTGTCAGTGCTGATGGGTTACTGTTCGCTCCCAGAGCTTGCTCTTGGAGCCTTGTGCTAGTTCCCAAATGAAAGATTTATTGTGAGTGGTGATCAGCTAATGCCTATTTCTTTCAGGACTTCAGTTGAGGAGAATAGCTGTCCTCTCTCTGGGCTTATCATTCTTTGTCCAGTTTCCTCCTAATTAACATCTCTGTCATGTGACAGTTCTGCAAGATGTGTTTTTTTTTAAAGTCAGTTCTGTGAGAGATTTTTCAAGGCCCTGATTGTTCTTAGTATCTTCTTTGATCTTTCTGAGATGCAGCCTTGCCTTTGATGCTGCAGATGAGGTCGCACTATGAACTGATACAGTGGCATGAGAGTGTTCTCGGTTCCAGCCCTTTCCTTACATGCCTGAGCGTCTTGTGCAGCTTTGATTGGCACAAAACAGCACGAACTCCCAAGTCTGAATAGGTACTGAGATTTGAGCTTAGCACCTTATTTCCTCTGAGGACAAAAAGAAGTTCCACGTTGTTCCTGGAAAATAAGATAATAAGTCCTGAAGTGGGAACTAACACCTTTTGTGGTAACTCGGAGGAATGGGAGACAAGTGCCTAGGCTACATGGTGTTCTCACAGGGAGGTGTTGCATCAGTTAGCTTTAAGAGGCTGAAAATAAGTGTCTCAAGATTTTGAAGTGGATTTTCCAATTATGAGATTATGCTCTTGATGTGTATTTAAATTTTCCTTGCTAGAATGAATTACTTCGTGGATCCATCATCACTCCTACCTCTACTTGATCTCTGCCTCTGCGTGTACATTGACTCAAATCTAGAAATTAAATTTCTGTGACGATGGAAAAACACTTTGTGATAGCTACAGTTAGCACTCTTTTTTCTGTGGGGAATTTTTAGAAGAATAGTAGGCGTCCATCAGGAGGAGGGAACCAGGGGAAGGACCCACATCATTTCTTGCAGTCTGTGCCTGCAGTTTTCTTTTGGAGTGCAATTAGCACTCTATGTGTGTGCGTGCATGTGTGTAATGAAGTAAATGAGAAAACCACTGGGGATTCCTACTGAATGCATGTGCAGTACTTTTCCTAAATCTTACTCCAAAGCATTTAATAGTAATAACCTTTATGAAGGGTGGGAGCTTTTTAATGTATATTGAGCATTTCAGTATCTGGAACTAAGATTAAATTGCCTTTCCGCTACAATTTTTAGAATTTTCACTTCATAAACTAACTCTAAAAAACTTCAGTTAGCTTCATAGAGGGAGAAAAAAGATGAAAATAAAACCCGAACCCCAGCATAAAAACAACCAAGCACTATTAGGTTGTCCCCTCCACCCACTTCCTGATCTCAAATCTGAAACTGTTTAGAATTGATTTAGGGAATGCACTTTTTGAAGGAATTTTTAGACAATACACTGCCATATGTTTTAGCATAAGTTACAGATCAGGCAAGAACAGAGTTGAATAGAAGTAGTTGGAAGTGAAAATGAGCTGGAAATTCATAGATAATTTGTAATTTGGGATGAGATTTTAAAAACACCTTAGAGCCAACATTGCCAAAGATATTAAAGTGCATAAATATCTCTTACGGTTCTGGGAACTTTGTGGTTATGAAAGTACAGTGAGGTTGTTGCTTTTAAGTCCTAAAGGCTGTATTTTCTCCTATCCCTATAGGCACATATGTCTGTGCAGTTTTAGTACATCTCTTAAGTATTCTTGCTAAGGCTCTAGCTGTTATCAGTGGGGACTTCCATTTTGAGTTAGATGTTGATTTATACCATAATGCCCAATGTTTACCATATTCAAAGCTTTGGAATAGCTCGCATAAAAGGGTTGGATCCTTTTCATCTGCAGTTGGGAAGCGGTGGGTATGGCCAGTGACTCCTGCTGCCACTTCCCTTAAGAACAGCACCCTCACCTGAAAATTTGCGGTCCATTTTGTTTGGTTTTGGATTGTATGTAGTGAAAGCCTGAAGCAGAGGATGGAAGCTCATATGTTGGCTTTCTTATGTTGCTGCTTTCTTCCCGTCCCTTCTGTGGACAGAGGAAAGCAGTACATCAGACCTGTGTGTCACCTGCTTAGTTCTGCGAGCTTCAGAGAGTGTAGTTCAAATATTTGTTCTTGCTGTTGCTGCTTGTGGCCACTAAACCATTCTCCCCTTTGAGGGCAACAGTAGGATCCACAATTCCTTATATTCCTGTGAGGTCCAGTAAAATGTTGTACAGGTGTGTATCCCATCCTCCCTGATTATTCGCTCCCTCTGTAATAATTTTCTCCTTTAATATATGAGGAATCAGTGGATTAGCAATGGTTTACATATGAGATGCAAGAGCATTATCGTAGCATGCCCAGGACTCCAAGGTTAGAAAAGGGAAGAAACAGAGTTGCTTGTGTAACCTTAATTTGTTATCCACTGTGTCTATGGATGGAGACTGTAGAGAAGCCAGTGTGATTTATTCTATAAGATACATAACTGATGATTGAAAAAAGGTATATGAAGGAGTCTCCATACCATCGCTATCTCCTTAGGTTTCCTGGGTGAAATCAGTTTGAGCAAGTCTGCGCTCAAGCTAGGCAACCACAATTCCTTTGTAGTCAACTGAAAGAAATAGATCATTTGGTTTATCTGAGCTTTACAGAAATGCCCACACTAGGTGAGGATGTCATGTACCTGAGCTCCAGGAGTCATTGCCGCAGGATGTTGTGAATATTATTTGAGGGGCAGCAACTGATGGTTCGGGGTAGATTTCTGCTTTAGCTGTGCTCCAGCAGAGGTGCAGTTTTGTCTCATTTGAAAACCTACTGTGTTCCTTGCCTGACTATGAAGAGAGTTCAGGGTCATTACTCCAGATGTGGACCTCTAAAAGCGAGGTAAATCCTCTCCCTCAGGTGATGTTGGGCAGGATTAACCAAAATGCCACTCACTGACTTTCCCACCTTTGCCTTACTTTATTCTAGCTTCAGTGCAAAGTGGCTTAGGCTAGTTTTATGTAGAACATGTATATTGTTCGTTGAAAAACATATTGAAGAAAGATGTGATGTCTTCCCTCCCCAGTCCTTTGCTATAAATCATTATAACTCGCCTTGGTGAGCTTTTCCATCTCTATCTCCCTGCCAACGCAGGAAGCGTGTCAGGCCTGGGTTATGCGTAACACATGTTCAACAAGAGCTGGGTTTAGAGACCAGCACAACTTTTTAAACTTTAAGCACTCATTTAAGCAATGTTTTTTACTTTTGCTTTTAAGGGACTTTTCAGTTAGTGACTGATGCTAGTTTGGAAGCACTAAATCATGAAAAAAAACGCTGCCTAAGTACCTCCAGGGTAGTTGAAGACTCTGCCCTGCCAGTCAGCTCCGTCTTTGTTTTGCAATGTATGGGGATAAGTGTTCCTGGTTTGGACTGGCCCTTGGCTCTTTGCATGGGACTGCTCATAAGGAGCCTACTTCATAGCAAATGCGAAGATGTCTTCAGTGATACGAGCTCTCCTTCCCAGTGCACCGGACTGTGACTGCTATTAAATTACAGACCATATTGCAAAAGCCACCAGATGGTGAAGATAATTGACCTGTGGTCACAAAAGACTTGGCCGGATGTGAACTGGTGATAGAGCAGTGAAATGAAATAAACAGTTCATCTTTTTACTGTCACTGTGTGAAGACCATAGGTGTTTTTCTGCGTCATCGCGTTGGTCTCAGTCATATTCTCATGCAGAAGTGCACCTCGAGTTTTTGTGGGTGTACAGGAGGAGAAGCTGTGCAGGCAGAACTGGTCCCTACCTGACCTGCATGTAGTATTTCCACAGGTCCCTTTGCACACAAGGATGAAATAAAGGCCAAATCCAAGAATAGGCAATGCTTTACCCTAGCAGTAGAGGAGAAAGCAGGAAAATCTTATGGGAAAAAATATTTTGACTATCCCAAATTTCTGATTTTTGACTGTATGAGTTATGTGTGTGTGTGTGTGTGTCTGTGGGAAACGGGCTTTTCCTTTCTTCTTTGGAGCACTAAGCTGTTGATGGACATGCACACAAAGGACTGTTTCTGGAGAATGAATGATACTCTTGTCCATAAGTGTGGTCATTCCAGGACAGCCCCATGAGTGACTAGAATTTAGCCCCTGCCATTGCCATGTTTTTTTAGGACTCCAGTTTCCATGACTGTAAATGCTATATATTTCATGAGAATTACAATATTTTTCTTTTTAAACTGTCCTAAGAGATGGAAAATCTTGGTCCCCTCCCTGCATTGCTCACCAGTAAGTCCTTCTCTGCACCTCCCCCTTTCAAGGAAACAAAACCGCAGAGTAGCCAACCTCTGGGTTGCAAAATATTGATTGCATGCAAATTGGATGGGGGAAGAGCCAGATACAGTCAGTTTTCTGTCTCCTTTACATGGAAATAATGCTCCCTAAGTGCTCATCTAGTTAGGATAGAGCAAAGACAGCAAGTGCTGCTAATTTTTCTTATATAGAGGTACCTGAATGTTTGAATATGAAGTAATGCTCTGTGAAAAAATCTCTGGAAGCATTTATGATTGCTGCCTATTAGGACTGGAAAACTAAAGAGAATAAGAAAATGGCCCTCATGTGTTCCTCAAAAATATTTTCAGCTCTTTCTAATGGACTGCAGTATTTCTCCTAGCTACGAAGTGCAAGAATTCTCCTTTTGCTGAGTAAACTGGGTAAGAAGTGGCTTTTTCCCCCCCTTTTTTCTCCCCTGTGTTTATAATTTTGTAGACTGAAGCACAAAATCAGGCAGGAATGAACAAGCATGGTATTTAAAAGGAGCAGGCAAATTTGTGACTGCATGCAGTACCTGCCAAAATTTAGTTTTCTGTAGATGTTTTTGCACCAAAACATCTTCGTTCCTCTCTGTATGATTTTTTACTCATTGTAAATACATAATTTCTTGTATCTTGAATCCTTATATATATCGCTAAATTCCAAAGTGAAATTTTTTGGTAACAGTTTTCTGTGACTAGTTGTAGTTGGTAGAATTTATTACTCTCTTTAGTCAGTGTTTTTCTTAAGATTGATGATATGAACTTCACTGAACTAGTTTAATGCTTTCCTTAAAATTTTAATCTGTTTTCCCTATATAAGGTTGCTTGCTAAATAAAATACAGTAAAAATAAAGCATAGAGTCAGTGCTGTCCCAAGTTTTTGAGCGGCCAGCGGAGAGCAGAGCTGTTGTCGTTTGAGGCGTATGTGGAACCCTTGGCACCGAAGAAGGTTCTGTATTAAAAAATGTTGGACTTGTCTGAATAGATAATATCTGCGAGCTTCTGTGCCAGGAAGCATTGCTGGGTTGAGTCAGTGATGACTTTCTGTCAGAACCCAACGAGGGAGTTGTCTGGAGGCACCAGGCCATGCAAATGGGAAGAGACAAGCCAGCCCTGTTGGAACGAGCGGCCCTCAATGATGTGTTCCTTTGAGCTTCTCAGCCTCACATTGTGCAGTGGGGGCCCAGGACATTTACCAGCCCAGGGAGACTGTTCTTCATCCCCAGACACTCAGGTCTGGGTGAAGTGTATCGTGGGAAAAACAAAGCAGAAAACCCCAAGGAAGCAAGCACTGCGTGGTGGCTGCTTCCTTCTCAGAGGAGCCCTTTTAAATTACTCTGGTGACTGTGTATTACATTTCTTTTTTTAAGTAGACTGATCTTCAGTTTCTTTTTAAAGATTTTCGAGACAGTGGTAAGTAAGCAAGTGTTTTCTTAAGACTTTTTATACTTTCTCAAAATATACATGGTAGGTAGAGATCACAGTTTGAGATTTGTTTTATTTTCATTTGTGTCAGGGAAGCATAGTTAAAAGGCAGTTGCAGTGTACATTGTGTGTGATTATTGTCTTTAGAGTAGTGTAATACGTGATCTGTTGTCAGAACATTTTATCAATAGCTTAAATGGCTCTTGTGTTGTTTTTTAACCAAGCTAGGAAACCTTTTTTTGGCCAAGTGCTCTCTCAGGAGCTCAGTGGGCTTGATGTGGTCTTTGGACAGTATATTTGGTTCTCTATGTACTATGCTGAAATGATCCATGTGTCAATGGTGTTTTGTGCTTTCCACTTTTCAACTTTTAATATCCCAAAAAAATAAGACACAAAGCATTTCTCTGCAGTTAATATCTGACTGGTCTGAATGTCCCTACCATAGTTTTTCAAACCATCCGGTCATAATCCTCAGAAAAGTTCCTGTGCCTCAGTCATGCAGAGATGCTGCTGTTCTTTCCTGTAGTCATTCTGCTGTGGTATTCTTAATGATTCAAAAATAATCAACAGATTAATGTTTTATTACATTCCCAGTAGGATACGTAGCACATAAATCTTCTCCAACATACACTTGAAATAGCCATAAATGGCAGCTGAAAATCTCTCCAAAGTAGTGCAGTGTTTGCACTCTACCGGATTTCTCAAGTAAGCACGGCTACTGTTCTGCAGTCCTAATTAAGCACTGAGAAGACAGAAGTATCTAAGCATCAAAATGCTAGAAAAAATGTGCACTTTTTTGTTTTAAGAAATGCTTGATTTAGAGAAGAAACCAATGAACCTAGGAAAAATTATGGGTCTTGATTCTGTGTATATTCGTGTCAGTTCTGCAGCTTCTGTCAACGTCACCTGGACAGAATTATACCTCTGTGTTTTTTCTGAGGTGAATAGAAAGAGTTTCTGTATCTGTTTTGTTTCAGGGGTTTTCACAGTCATCATTGGGGTGATGACAAATCTTGAAACACCTGCCGAAGTGGCACTCGCCTTTGTTGACTGACTGTCATAGCAACAGCCATGAAAGAGGAGAGAGACTGGGGGGAAGGAATAGGTGAACATGGTCTGAGACCACCGAAAGGCATTTGAAAGGTTATTTAAGTGCATATTTTTGCTCTTGATTTACAAAGAAAATAAATAAAATTCAAGTATGGAAAAATCACCTTGCGGCTAAGCCTTTGCAGAAAGAGTGACTTCCCTCATCTGGTTCTCTGAGAGAGCAGAAAGGAGCTGGCTCTGACCCGATAACTGTCTGTCTCTGGGAACTCAGCTAGTAAGATCTGTCCTACCAGCCTGTTTTAATGAGTGCATCATTTTTTGGATCTGGCCTGGCTCATCTCCTGCTTAGGACCTCTCTGCAAATACAGTTTATGACTACTCAGTTGTACAGGGATGTGCAGGAGATTGGGCGTTGCTACGCTGGCCACAGTGAAGCACCAGAGATGGGATTCGCCCTACGAGATCTGCCACTGGAGTTACTCACCCTAGTTCTCAGCCTTTGGTAGGAAGATAGACGCTCATTCTAAAGGTGAATCTCTGAGGTGTCCGGCTTTCCACTGACTCCCCAGAGCTCCTAGGGTGATTAGCTCAGATGTAGATCTCCAGTTTTAGATGAAATGGATATTCCTGCAGTTTACTGACTACCCTGCCTGCGGAGTGGCAAGAGTGCTGATTCAGGAGGGCATTTAAACCTGTGCCAGCCCTTGAGAGAAAGACATTTAAAAAAAAAAGGTGGGAGGAAGAGGAAAGTTTAGGTGTGTTACCTACAAATATTGTCCTGTAGGAGGTAGAACCTTTCACTTGGCTGTTGAATTTCAAATCCATATTTCACCTATGATTTGAAAAGTTACATATTTTTCAAATCTTCTAGTTCTGTGTGTATATTCTTGCACACACACGTACAACAGCACATTCTTGGCCATGCAGTGTGTATCCCGTCTGTCGCTGCTGACCAGGGCATGCTCACGAGGTAGATGTGCCAAACCTGTGAGTTCAGGGGCTGCAGGTGCAAAGGGATTTTGTGTGTCTCTGTGTAATGTTTGTCTGTACAGACAGGTTATATGTGTTTACGTCAAGGGTCCAGTTAAGAGACTGGCTTCCTGCTGTAGGAAGCAGAGAATAGGACCATGTGTAGCTGCAACAAAAGCAGCTCCGACCTGGGAAGCTTATCTTTTGAATAGATGGGGCAGCCGTGGTTTTGGGGAAAGGAGTAATGCAGGAGCAAGGTGGTCACGCTGTCAGGTCAGACATGTCACACCAGCGCTCTGGCTTTATGTGTAACAAATCTGTTCAAAATGTGCAAATGATTTGAAGTGTGTAGGAGGTTACCAAGGGCAAATTAACTCAGAGGGGGGGAAATCACAAAAAGGCTACATTTTAATTTTGTCTGAACAAAAAAATATTCTTTTTTTATTCATTCGATTGTGATTCAGGAGAGAAGAATCTATGCAGACTTGGGAAAATTGTTACACAGCAATTTGATAATGAAGATCTGTAGACTCCCATTAAGTTGCATGAAGCCAAAAAAACCTGAACTTTGTGTGTTTTGGGACTCAAGTATTCAGGAGAAAGACACTTTCCAATTATTCTCATCTACTCTAAGAGAGACCTCAGGTGCTCTCTTCATGCACCTTTGTTATCTGGAGGCTTCTGCTGCAGGTGTCGGTGTCCAGGGATAAGGTTACTGACCCTTGCCCATCTGGCTGTTCTCCCTCTCTTGCTCTGGGTTTACACTTGAGTTCCTCGTATGGTCATGCCCAAGCCAGCCCTGGCACAGTGATCCATGTTATGGGAAAGCATCCATTAAAAAAGCCATTAAGTGAACTCAGGCATCTTGACTGAGCAGGATGCGGGAGAGATGGCAGAGTGGGCAGGAGCAGGCCGCGCCGGACACGTGTTGTCGTCCTGGCTGGGCCGCTCCACTGGTCGGCAAATGCTCAGGCAGTGCAAGAGCCAAACATATCAGTTGTTTTGTTCACAGACAAAAGCAAACCCTGACTGTCGAGCTTCATGTACCCTCTCGGTCCTTCTGGAGCAGTGTTCAGCAATGCACAGGCCTCTCAGACCCTGTAGTTAGAGTTACAGCACAGTGTGTCTCTGTAGACACTGTAGAAGTGTAGGGGTGAGCTGTGTGCATAAGTCCTGCAGGGACGTCGGCCAGGAGAGGGGTTTTTGGAGCAGCACGCTGGCTGCTGTGTCAGGAGGCACGTGAACATGTGGCTGGAGCGGCTCAGCAGAACGCAGTGCCCTGAATCATAGAATCATTTCAGTTGGAAGAGGCCCTCAGGATCGTCAAGTCCAACCATAACCTAGCTTAACTCTAGCACTAAACCATGTCCCTAAGAACCTCATCTAAATGACTTTTAAATGCTTCCCTGGACAGCCTGTTCCAATGCCTGACAACCCTTTCTGTGAATAATTTTTTCCAAATATCCAATTTAAACCTCCCCTGGTGCAACTTGAGGCTATTTCCTCTTGTCCTATCACTTGCTACTTGGGAGAAGAGACCAGCACCCTCCATGCTACAACCTCCTTTCAGGCAGTTGCAGACAGTGATAAGGTCTCCCCTCGGCCTCCTTTTCTCCAGGCTGAACAGCCCCAGTTCCCTCAGCCTCTCCTCATCACACTTGTGCTCCAGGCCCCTCACCAGCTTCATCACCTCCTCTGCAATCCCTCCAGTACTTCAATGTCCTTCTTATGGTGAGGGGCCCAAAACTGAACACGGGATTCAAGGTGGGTCCTCACCATTGCTGAGTACAGTGGCACAATCACTTCTCTAGTCCTGCTGGCCACACTATTCCTGATACAAGCCAGGATGCTGTTGGCCTTTTTGGCCACCTGGGCACACTGCTGGCTCATGTTCAGCCACTGTTGATCAACACCCCCAGATCCCTCTCTGCCAGACACATTCCAGGCATTCTTCCCCGAACCTGTAGCACTGCCTGGGGTTGTTGTGACCCAAGTGCAGGACCCAGCACTTGGCCTTGTTAAACCTTATACAATTGGCCTCGGCCCAGTGATTCAGCTGGTAATCACAGCATGACGAGGTAAGAGATGAGGCAGGGAGCAGTCTTACCTTTTTAGCAGGGCCTAAACCTCTTTCCCTGGCCTCACAGGTGCAAACAAAGGAGCTGATTGCTTTGTTGCTGGCATCTGGAGGCTGTGTCTTCAACACAGCATTGGGGTTTTCCTGCCTTGGGTGCTATAGATGGGAGGGCTTGAGAAAGCTCTGCACCTTCAGCCATGGGTAAGTGGGCTGGAGATAACACAAGGTAGGAACTTGGAGTAAGAGAAGCAGTTGCTAAATGTAGCAAGTGTGGGTTTGTTCTGCCAAGTCGCTGCTTGAGCAGAGAACAAAGGTAGGTGGTGGCATGAAGTCCTCACACCCTCCCAGAGCCAAGGCAGCAGTTGTGCTCAGGTGCTGAGGTGCCCCCATGCTCAGCATCCCAGAGAGCTGTTTTATCCAGGGGGAGAGCTGCTGATGGCTGGAATGGGTAGATCATATTACTCGGTAAAAGACAACAGAAATAAAGGTTATTCCCCTGGAGATTCAGTTACAAGCGTAACAGTTCTGTGGGGAAAAGATACGGAAGACCTTGTTTGTCTGAGTGGCAGAGCAGGCAGCTGTCACTGCTACAGCCGGGCTGCCGCAGTCGTGTCCCCAGCTCCCCTACCTGCTTCCTTGCCTCACTGGAGCTCTCAATTTCATTTTGCAAGACTTGCAGAGGGATAAATCTGGGCCCAGCAGTGTTATTTTTAGAGTCTTGAAAATAGGCTGATGTACAGGAAAAGATTTTTCTCATGGTTTAGTGAACCATTTTTGGATTTTGAGTGGGGAAGGAAGGATGGCAGTAAGATGGAGGGGCTTTTCATGGCATCTCCTTAGTCCTATAAGAGGCACATGGTGTCTCTGTGGTGTCAGTGTCCTCCCAGAGCTCCATGTGTGTTGTCCGTCCCATTCTCCCTTGATCCGTTTCCAAAACTCCCATTTCCTTATCCACCCACTTTTCCTCCCTCCTGCCACCCCGTGCTTTAGCGTTGCCCCAGATGTCTTCTGCTGCACTGTCAGCTGCACACTGATTGTATTTCCCTCAATCAATTTTAAGGAGCCGCTGATGGAGGTGGATTTCAGGAAAATGGCTGCTTTCATTTCTTGGTTCCTGGCAGGATGGGTTTCGAGTGTTCGCATTCCAGCTAGGAGGCTTGTTCGAGATCTAGAGGTGGGCAGATGCTGCAAAGACCAGCACACCAGAGCAGTGTTTGCCCTGGGCTTTCTGACCGTGTCTGTCTCAGCCTCTTGGGAAGAGTGGTTGTATCCAGGGGGATGTGCTTGTGCTGACTTCGAAATCACTGTGAAAGCAGTCGGTGCTGCCTTACCTAAGGTAGGTCGTGTGGCTGAGGTCAGTTGGGGAATGGAGGGGGACGTGGCAGAAGCTTTTTGTCTGGAAGTGCTGTGTTTCCAGCAGGCCATCTGTCTGCTGCCCTATGGTGAAGTGAGCACAGGTTTGGATCGCTAATCCTTTCCTTTGACCTTGGGGACTCCACATTTCAGAGAATATGAGCGAGCAGATGGATTTTATTAAGCTTAGAAGAGCCAGTATTTAAACTGAAAAGGCTTTCAACCTTGTCTTTAGCAGAATGGTGTTGACATGGAGATCTTTGTCTTTTGCACTGCGTGCCTCTTCCCTCCTTCTCTCCCCCACCTGCAGTACAGTGTTTAAAACCCACCTGAGCACTAGTGACCAGGGCAGCTCTTTGTCATACCAAGTGCTTTCTGTGTATCTTACCTCATATTTGTTTTGGCATAGAACTCAGCCCAGTCCCCCAAACGTTTACTACTGGATCTGCTCCCACAGACATCTGCAGGAGAGCCCCGAGTCCAGCTGCTGACCAAAGTGATCCTTACAGCAGCTGCTGCCCCTTTGGGGTACCGACCTTCTCAAAGAAGTCGTGATCACGTCCTGAACACAGAGTGTATTTTTACTGATGTCCTTCCAAGATAAAAGGCTGCAAAGACGACCACCACTTAAGAACTAAAGAGCCAGAAGCCTCCGTCTCATTTATCATAATCCAGATGTTATCCTGCTAATTTGAAGGCTGTTACTCAAGCGCAAAACTTGATACACTGGAGTTGAGAGCGGGTCTACGTCACAGGCTTTTGTTGGGGAGGCCGTCACTCAGGGCTTTGATGGGATGTGTGATCTGTGGCCAACACAGCTGTGCTGACAAGAAGTCCTCAGCACAGACTTCTGCTAGTTGTACCAGCAAAACTTTGTTTTTACTAGCGTGGCTGAGGTGGGGGAGGAGAAGCTTTCCTGCAAGTTCAGGGTGAGCCCTGTCAGTGGGGACGTCCCTATACCCTCCCGCAGACCCCAGTCAGCTGCTCTGGCAGCCTCCCTGCTAAGAGCTGGCCTAAGTGGTGCAGTTTTGAGGCTCCTGTTAAGAAGCCAGGACTGTGCTTGCTTTTATTTTTTTTTTCTAGAGTCTTTTGAGTGCACTTTTAAAAATCTATGTCTTGTTCTCAAGCAGGCTTTGATCTCGTTAATCTTTTCATCTATACATCAATCTGTTGTGTGGAAATGCTGGAACGTGCTTTTATTGTGGCATGGGGTTTCTTTGGTTTTTGTCTTCATTTTTTTTGCATAGTTTAGAGAATTTTTCTTCCCTGAGGCTCTCCCTCTGGCTTGATCCTACATGAAAGTCAACTACAGACATGTCAGGTACCACTTTAGGCCATGTCTTTGAATTTTCTTTGCAGGGATTTCCTGATATCAAATTAAAACAATTATTTCTCTTTCCTCACGTTAAGATAAAGAAAGCATTTTGGGCGACTGCACGTTCAGTAGTGGGCAGACATGAGCTTTCTCTGTGTCCACCAGGTGGGATGCATGCCAGCTTTAAATGCAAAGTCTTGTGGTTACCACAAGCATGAGGCAGAATCCAGGCTACCTTACCTGCTCTCTCTGTTATTTGGTTGAACAACCAGTGTGTTGCTGCAGTTGTGGCCATTTGGGAGGTTCTAAGCATGGGCAATATGATTAAATCCTTCTGTCTTTGGCCACGTAGACTTGGTCTTAATCTTGGCCAAATGTGCTCTTCTCCTCTAATTCTTACTATAGGTTTAGACCTCAGGATAGGCTTTCATAGTTAGAGCTGTGCTTTCCAAAAATGTCGATTTCCTCGTGGTAGCAGCCATTCTTGTGAAAACCTTTGAGTAAATGCAGTTGTATCTGTGAGAAGTAATGCCCTGTGATATTACTTTAACCCAAGGGAAAGTGGAGGAGGGGTCATTTGGTAGCCAAAAAAAAAAGAAACTGCACCTCCTATACATACCTATCAAAATGCAGCCTTTGTAACGAGTCACTTATACTGAGCTGAACCAGGAGCTTTGCAGTTGTTGGACACTCATTGAAGACAGTGGTGTGACATGGTGTGCTTTTTCCTCTGTGTATACTAGAGATTGTTCTACTTGTTAGTTGGTAGCATCATGGTAATAGTTGGTCACGTCTGCTGGGAAAGGAACTGGTCCCTTGGGTTCCGTATGTAACTGGGGGAGTTTGACTGAACACTCCTGCGTGGCCCAGTGGTGTGCGGGAGGGCTGCACTTTGTGTTGAGCTTTCAGGAACTGAGGCACTAGGCAGTACCTGAGGAGCCTTGAATATTTGTTGTCCCTGATATTGCTGACCTGTTGCAGGTAAGTGTAAACTTGGTTTGTGAAAATGTAAAGGTATTTTTTTCTACCTCTGTCTTCTGCCTAGGTCCTGAGGGAGACTAATAAATTGGCTGAAATGGAAGAGCCACCTTTGCTGCCAGGAGAAACCATTAAAGACATGGGTATGTGAAAAGGAAATTCCATATTGTTTGCTGACCTAATAAAATATCCATAGTGCAAAACATCTTGGTGGTCGTTAACCAACAACAGCAAATTACTGATGTTTTGAGAACCATGATCAGGTTGTTTCATTAATCAAATTATTATACACCACATGAGCCACGGTCACTATACATCTCCTCTTAGCATGTAGCAAATACAAGGCAATTCAATGTATCTTAGCATGAGTGTTGAGATTGGTTGTACAGCTTTGCATTTGCTGCCTCCTGGGAGGACAGGGATGGACTGTTTCCAGTTGTGCTTGCCACAGGGTAGCTTATTAGGCTGACACAACACAATGGTGTGTTGCATCTCTGTCACAGGCTGTAGGAGAGGGTACAGTGCTGCTGCAGAGAACATGCTGTGATATGGGGATGGGGCTTTTTTTCTATTCAGACACACTGACATGCATCAGGTTTGCCAATGCACTCCAGTCTGAAAGTCTGAGTAACCTTCTTGATTAATTTTCTATGGAAGATTTTGCATTCACTGGTTTAACATGTTGCCTTCCTCTTAAAATGGTATGAAAGAGTGCAATTTCTATCCTAAAAATAAAGTCAATCAATCAATCAAACCCTGAAAGTACCTCACCAAAAAAACCCAACCCAACAGCAACAAAAAAACACCCTAGAAAAAAAATCCCATCTTGGTGCTCAGTCCTTTTTTCTACTCCTTTCCTAAGGACTCTGAACTTGTACTCCAGGCACGCACTGCAGACGGGCATCTAATACAGTTAGCTCTGACAGCAATACTGTATTTTAAAGGCTTCCTGGGAATGGTTTAAAGATTAGAGTTATCAGTATTTTGTCTGCTGGTACATGATGTGCTGAGCCACATAAGTCAGTAGGCCTGGGTGGCTTTTGGATTAGGCCAGGCAGCAGCTCCCTGGTCCAGCAAGAAGTTAAAGGTGGCAAAAAGGAAATCTTTATCATTCATCAGCAATAATTATTTCCTGTTAAAAGTGTCAAGAAAGGCAAATGTAATTCTCTTTGTATTTTACAGGGAAAGGAAGAAAAATTATTTCAGCCAACCCAATAATCTCTAGGGTAAGATTGGCCCTATAAAAGACAGGAATTCCGTAAGCAGGGGAATGAGTAAATCTTGGTTTCCAGTAAGTTTTCCCCATATGGATTCTCTTATATCTACCAAAGACTGAGCTTATTAGACTTTCCCGCAGTAGTAGCACTAGTAGAACCTCTCTGTTATACCTGGCATCTGTTCTCACAAACAATGAAGCATTTTAATGCCTTGACAATCCCTATTTATTGGATAGAGACTGCTGAAATCATACTACCGTGGTAGGGTTAAGGTCAGATAAGTCATGCGTGTGGGTACATGTGCAGTGTAATTAAGTAAAATTATTTCCTTAGGAAACCAAGCTAATAAAATGCAAATGTAAAGGTGATGTGCTTTACAAGCTGGCAAGGCCAGTGTTTGAGATCGTGCCTGGGATTCCTTACCTGGAAAACATTTTTCTAGTGCCTTTCTTCTTTACCTAGAAATCCTGTTCCTCTGCGGATGTAAATGCACACTTCTCTTATTAGTAGATTCTGGGCTTTTTTTAAACGTTTTGAAATTACATTTTGAATAATGGGAACTCTTGTGGAAGAACCAGGCAGGCTGCAGTCACCTTGTTGGGCTTCATTAGTCTGCTTTCAAACCTCTGTCAAACTGGTCTTTGAAAAGAAGTGGTTAATGATCAGCCAGTAATGAAACACTTGTTTTAATTAGAACTGGCTAGAAGCATTCTGTGTTTAATTATTCTTCCAACAAACACATGTAAATTAAAATAAATAAATAATGAAATTGCTAGTGAGTAGCTATATATTTTTATTTAGCTATTTTTAACTAAAAATTCTGTGCTTCATATTTTGCTCTGAATTAGTCAGTCCTGATATTTTAAGGATCCTTCTCCATATCTGAATCTCAAGAATCAGTGCAGACTATGCAGAAGCAGAGCTAACGTGAGGATGATTTCATTATATGAGCTGCCAATGCCCTGCAGTAAGACAGCCTCTCTTCCTCCCTCCCTTCGGGCTAAATCTCATGCAATAAAGATAGAAAAAATTCAGGTCTTCATCCTGACACCCCAGGAGCCTCATGCCTCTTGTGTGTGGTGACTGTCACCTGGCTGGGAGGCCACCTGTCCTCCTAGCTTCACACAGCCCTCGCAAAATGGATCCCGTTGGGTTTGGAGGCTTGAGGTTAAGATGCTCCAGGAGATTCTTTCATGGGTCTGGCAGCTCTGGTCAGAGGGTCTCCTCCTGAAAGCACCTCTGTGTGTCTGAGGGGTCTCGTCACTTGACGGTGGTGGTGTAAACCGTTGCCCTGCACAGCCAGCCAACTACTTCAGTGGCAGAAGACGTGATGGGTCACTGCCTGGCAGCAGAAGGCAAGGGAATTACTTAGATGTTGGCATTTTTAATTGAGCTAAAACAGAAGGGCAGTTAGGGGAGGTGTTTGCTGTGGAAAACCAGCAGCACCTCTTGCCTTTTGCTGGAACAAGTGAGAAATGTTTGAGGACTTTTAAGAAGGGGACTGTTTTGAGTCACCGTCACTCAGGCTTGAAAATAATTGCACTGTTGCAGAGTAACTTGATCGCTGACTTCAGACTTAAAATCAGTGGCAGCTGGGTGCTACACAGATTCCTGGCTGCTGGAAGCAGGGCCTGTTGTCATAGAACAAGGGGCAATGGTTTTAAACGGAAGGAGGGGAGATTCAGGCCAGACATGAGGAAGAAATTTTTTACACTGAGAGTGGTGAAACCCTGGCCCAGATTGCCCAGAGAGGTGGTAGATGCCCCATCCCTGGAGACATTCAAGGCCAGGCTGGACTGGGCTCTGAGCAGCCTGATCTGGGTGAAGATGTCCTTGCTCATTGCAGAGGCTTGGACTAGATGAGCTTTGAAGGTCCTCCCAACCCAACGTGTTCTATGATGCTATGAAATTGCTGTAGCTCCGCTGGCTTTTAGCATGAGGACCTGCATCCTGGGGCTGACTTTGTGTGCAAGGGTGTGCAGAGGGACTTGGGTATCCTAAAAGCCACATGTAGAACTGCCTTCTCCTGTCCTTGGTGGTGCAAACCAGCTTAATGATGATCCTTAGCTTTTATGCAGATTGTTATCAGCTTCAAATGTGTGCATCCGGGGAGGAATCATCTCCTCCTCTTTTTGCCTGGTGTTCTCAGCTACTGGCAATGCATTACTCAGTGAGACTAAAGAGTTTGCAGCCAAATCTGGTCATTTTTGCAGGGGTAACAGTTCTGTGCAAATACAGGATTCCAGGTGATGGTACTTGCCTGGAGTTTAGTTTATACCCAAGCTCTTACCTCTTCCACAGAACTGAAACTTTCATGTTAGCTCTAGGCTAGAAACTCGGATTAAACTTGTTTTCATTTCATAACCTTAAAAGTAGAACCCCCAAATGTTGTTGTTGTCATAATTTTTCTCCCATAAATTAACAGTGAAATTAACAACCTTTTTTTTTCTTTTTTTTTAAGCTAAGGATGTTACTTACATCTGCCCCTTCACTGGAGCGATCAGAGGAACCCTTACTGTTACCAATTATAGACTGTATTTTAAAAGCATGGAACGGGTAAGCTTTTGAAATCATCTGCTTTTGTTGGCTATTCAATCTTTAGACCTGGATGGTGTTTGACAATAATTCTGTGTGAATCACAGTTATATGTTTGGGATTGTAAGCATAAGGGAGCAGGAGCTGGGGACTTTTCCCCCCTCCCCTTTTTAAACTCACAAATTTCAACTGTCTACAGGACCCTCCTTTTGTCCTAGATGCATCTTTAGGTGTGATCAACAGAGTGGAGAAAATTGGAGGTGCTTCCAGTCGTGGTGAGAATTCGTACGGGCTGGAGATTGTATGCAAGGTAAACTTTTATCTGTGTTTTTTACAATAGGGGAAGGGGAACATAGATTTTAAAAGGTTTTCTCTGTAGTACTGTAGGAAGTTCTGCAAAACGTTTCGGTCAGTCTGGCTTCACACGCTTCAAAAACCGTCTGATTTTAGAAGTAATTTTCAGGATTCTCCAGCTCCACTGGTTCAAGACAAGATCCAAACCTTTATTCAGGCTTTGTGCTATGTAATGACTCTTCCTCACAGTGGAAGCCTAGGCCTGCAGTTCTTCGGGCTGCACACTGGGCTGTGGCAGGAAGACTCCCGTCATTGTGCCTTTCACACATCCATTGCACAGGATGCCTTTCACTCATGTTTCAAGAGCAAGAAAGGGGCACGTTTCCCCCTAAATTGTTAGCTGGTGTTCACGTGCTGCTGTGCTTGGTGGTGAGGGTCTAGCAAGTAGCCTTCAGTCCTCCTAGAGGCTGTTCTTTCAAGGCAGTTCATATTTCACATGTGCCTCTTGAGAGCCCTTGGGAACATTGAAAGTACAAACTTCAATAAAAATTAACCATTCACCTCCTCATGTCTGCTTACTGTAGACCCACAGAGTAGATAATGCCACCGTCTCCAGTCCTAAATGCACACCTCTGCTGTTGACCAGGGCATAGCCCTTCTTCTTCTTGTGGTGGCCACGTGGGGAGAGCTGGATTCTAAACCTTGTAGGTCTTGGACTGCTCACAGCTCTCGTCAGAGCCCTCTCAGGGCTGAGAGGATGCTGTTTTCTGGATAAGGGCAGTTGGAGGAATGAAAATGAGTGCCAAACTACTCTGGTTGCCGCTGTGATCTTGAGGCACTGGGAAGCTGCGCAGACGCTCAAGCTGTGGGCGTGCTGAGTCAAGAGCTGTTGGTAAAATCTGTACCAAATCATCCAGCTGTTCCCTCCTCCTCCTGCAGTCGTGATCTCCCTGGCTAATGCAGGGGTGCTTCTGCTGGCAGGCTGATTTGTTGCATGTTTTGATCTGGATTCCTAATCCTCAGCCATTTTGACTATATGGAAATTTGCATACGTGGTCGAGTTTGGAGTGAACTACATTGTTTCCCTGGGCGGGAAACCCAGGGACAAACTATACAATAAGTATCTTGCCCTTATACAGTATATATATATATGCCAGCCTGCTTGGCCTAGGATATGCACAACAGTTTCGTGTGGTAGCAGAGCAGTACAGATACAGCTTATGCATCCTGAAATGTTCTCTCAGACCAGTTACCTTCTCTCAGTCTTGCGAGACAGTGAAGTCCATAGCTGTTTATTTCATTCTCTCACCTGCTGTACCATCTTCATATGCTTGAACTTGATAGTTTATTTCCTACTGGTGCCTTTTAAACTGTTTACTAGAAGTCTCTGAGTTGTAGGCTTGGCTGGAAAATCTTGACACTTTAGAGGTGCTTTATTTAGTTTCTGAATTTGATTTTGTAGATGAGTATGGAAAGGAGGTCATGGGTTACCACTCTTTGTGGAAACTGTGCTGCTGTGCAAAGTGGCGGAGTTCTCAGTTTCAAGACATCCTCTTGAGTGCTCTGAGAGATGAAAGCTTTAAACGGAGATGGTAGTAGTTGCTTTGCACCAAACCAGCGGGACTTGGGCTCCCTGTGTGCAGTAGCTCTATGGAGCTCTACTTGGTGAGACAGGTCCCTTCCAGCTGTCCATCAGCGGTGGTTTGTCCCTGAGTGAGGCTCTCCTCTAGACTTTCAGCAGGTAGAAGGCTTCATGTGAAGGGAAGATGCTGTGTCAGGTGCGCTTGTGCCCGTCCTCTGCTCCTCTGCAGTTGTGGTAAGCTTTGTTGGGGGCTGCAGACAACCACTGGAGCCCTGAGTTGCACTACGACAGTGTTGAAAGTACAATATTAAGTCAGTGCTAGAAAGAGCATTGTGATGTGACCGTGTTTTGAATGCTGACTTTTGGATTGTTTTGGGATTTTGAAGTGGTTTGGAAATCTGAAGTTTGATCTCCCTCTTTTTTTCTTAGGATATTCGAAACTTGCGATTTGCTCATAAACCTGAAGGGAGAACTAGACGGTCCATATTTGAGAACCTAATGAAATATGCTTTTCCAGTTTCAAATAATCTGGTAAGTATTTTCTTTTCAGTTTTCACTAAAAGACACAAAGTGGCAGTAGGCCGTTTTGTTTAGTCTCATCTACCTGGTACAGTATTCGCATGGGGTGCATTTAGTTGAAGGGGGAGAAATGCTGTTTTTCTAAAATCGGATTTGGAATTAATTCTGTGGGATTTTAGATTGTATAGAAAACAGGAAAAGTCTGCTTTGTGAGGCTGGATTCCTTAGTGCATGGAGACTGACTTACCGATACCTCCATATAACAGAGGGAAGGTATTCAAAACACACATCCATCAGAAGTTTACAGCTAATGGTGACAGCGCTGCCCCAAATCTGGATTGCAGTTCGTCGTCTCTGTTACGTTATGACACTCCAGTTGTTGCTTCAAATACGGCTTGAAAGGATCTAGTGCTTAATATGTAAAAGCATTCTTGCCCAAATAGTCTTTTATTTCTCTCTTTAATAAGAGACTCTTTTGTCCATGAAGTACCAGGTAACAGACAAGCAAGATCAGGGGTATGAAGGAAGGTATGTTGTTGTAATTACCTGCTGCAGCGAGCATGTTAATTTTTTTCACAAAGCCCCTAGAAGAAAAGCAGTGTAATGGGAAAAAGAAGAATGAGTCATGACGTAGTATTTGAGATCTCAGACATCCTGGAAATGGGCTCTAAGCGGGCTCTTAATGATAAATTTTCTTTCTTTCAGCCACTTTTTGCATTTGAGTACAAAGAGGTTTTCCCAGAAAATGGATGGAAGGTGTATGACCCCACTTGGGAGTACAAGAGGCAGGTAGGTACTGTGCCATGTCCTTCCTCATCCTCTCTGCATTGCAGAAGTGAGGCTTTGTGCAGCGATATAATTACAGGTCGTATGGAACAGAGAATGATGCTGCTTACAAATGTTGTGCAGACTGGGTTAGGACATTGTTCTCACATTGCAGTGACTGATGACAGTACAGTTTCAGAGACAGTAACATCCACTGATGGAGATCACTCAGGCTGCAGAGAGCTGATTTTAGGCTTTGGTAGAAAAAATTAGTGCTCTGGCTTCATCAGCTGCTGCTGGCTGTGAGGAACAGAGCGTGCATTTGCGGGTACAGACATCCCATTGTTGAGCTTCACACCTCAGCTTTTGTTTGGATCGGTTTTAATTCTTTACAGTTTTCTGTAAGATATCTCAAACAGGAACTTGGAAGGTAAAAAAAAATACATGTAGAATGCTTTCATTTTCTTGGGGAATCAGCATAGGGATCAACCTAGAGAGTGTTGTGATTTGCCATAGCTTGGAACAGACAGTTGTAGCGTGTCCGGAATAAACCAGTCAGAGGTGTTAATGGTTATGAAGTGGTAGGCTGACAATTAGGAATACTGCAATAAAAACTTGAGTGGTCCTCCTTAGTGGAGGAGATGGAGGAATTTTGTTTTTTATAATTAAATCACTCTTGTCATAAAATTCTCAAGTTGAGGAAACAGCACAATTTGGTGACAGTTTTGCCCTGGACACAGTAAACTTTTGTTTCATTCAGGTCTGCCTGGATAAAACAAATTTTCCTTTGTAAAATCAAGGAATTTACAAGCATGTAATTTAAAGATTTATTTGGGTCTTTCCCATAAAACAGACCAAAACAAGACATCTGTCCTAGCCTAGTTGCTCATCTGATTCCTGACATCCAAAACCTAAGGAAGGGATTAATTTTCCTAGCTTTAGTCTTCTAAAAGCTGGGCATGCCTTCTAAATTGGTTTTCTAGGCCTGTCATTAACAGATGGGGAGAGAGTGCTTCACTGTTGGGGGTGATTTGTTCCGTCCAAAAATAGCTGCCTGAGATATATTGCAGGCTTCCAGGCTGCTAATTGAAAGTGAGATGTATCTTGCCTCCACTGTCTTGGTTGCAAAAATGTGTATGTCTCCTATTAGAGACAAACTCCAGTCATTTGTAATCAACGACACACATTGTATCTAAGGATAACTTTAATAAGACCAGATAATGCAGTGCTTATTATTTTGTTTAGAATTTACCTCTCTCTTGGTAGTTAAATTTAAGGAATCATCTGTTTATAAAGGAGAATCTGCAGCTCAAGTTGTGTAGGAAAGATGTTTCTTTACAGGACTGAGAACTTTGGAGTAAGACTAAAGAATACCTGTGCTGTCAAAATAATCTCCATTAAAAAGCACAGCATTCACTTAGCCAGTCTTCACTTAAAAAAGGTTAAATGCACAAGGTTTTTTTCCAATACCTGGAAAAAAGGAAGGGTGACCCTTGAGAATTTCAAGGTAAATTACTTCAGTTTCTTAATGTTGGCATGTCTGTTCTTAGAATACAAGCTTTTCTATCCATATTACTTTTTATATTGTAATTGGTTGTACCTTAAATTTGGCAGGAGCTTGGTTACACAGTGAAAGCTTACATATATTCACATGCATGTGATTTGCAGCTCTTCTTGGCCTTTCTGTAAAGAAAATGGGACTCTGGGCCATGACGTCTTTGCTTGTGGTCACATGAGGTAGCACCATTGTGTGTAAAACATGTCACGATGGAGACAGTGCTGCAGCGTGTGCTTCTTTTGTCATTACCTGCTTTTGTGTCATTTTTGAGCACTCAGGAAAAACTTAGCCTGACTGCTTTTATGTCAAGAAACCACACTTATGTCCATATGTGGAAGCCCCCAGTCATTTGCTTACGTTGGGAACTGCAAAAATCAATCAAAACCAGGAGTTTTTGCAGCCGTGGCCTATCCGAATTTCACCCATGATGGGACACAGTCGTTCCCATTCCAGATCACACAATCTGTCTGTTCCAGTAGCTTATCTGCAGAAGTGACCAATGCCAGCTGCTGAAGAGGAGGCAAACCATACTACAGTAGATGTTTATTTTGTGATCTGGCCAGGAAGAGAATTCCATTACTTTCATTAGAGTTGATTTAGGTCCTGCAGTATGAAGCTTTATGTCCCCTCCAAAACTTCTAGGTATTTCAGTCTGTTTACTTAATTTCAGCATTTATAACTATAGATGTTCTTTTTATCTGTGTGGATGTCGTAGCCTTTTTTCTTAATCCAACCAGGTTCTGTTAAAACAATAACAAATACTACAGTAAATCAGTATTATGTCCTGAAATGGCAACAGGGATTCGTTAACAGTGAAACAAAACTGGCATCATTGAATCAGATAATGAGATTACCCGTCGCTGACGGTGTGATTTGTGATCAGAAACAGAAAAGCAGGACATATGCACTATCTGCAAGACCTCTTGGAATCGGTTTAAAAACTGTTAGAGAAGATCTGGCCTAGGGTATAAGCAGCTCCATGTGGCCAGACACTAACTTGGTGCATCTTAGGCCAGGTCAGTCAGTGCCCTGAGGGAGCAGGAACATGGAGAGAGGGGAGCGAAGCAGAAGCAGAAGCCAACTACCAGGCATCCAGAAAAGACCTTTAGAGTAAGATCCATGGGAAGATCTATGTCTACACTTGTATATATGGGAAATTTGCCTGTGGTGTGATTTATTTATTATAATCTTTTTTCAGATTAATATAAGTGTGTTGATGTGATAGAGATTGTAGCAGTTAGGAAAGATATCCAGTAAACCTCTGACTTCTGTGTTAGTGTGCTTGGGAAATATGGAAATATGTAACTTATTAAAAATCTGTGTTTCTGTAAAGCTATGGGGAGTAATAAACAACCTGTAGAGAACAAAAGGAACGCAGAGAGGTTTGGGATTTAGTCAGTAAATGGAATCACATGTGCAAATGAAATTTAAAACTGAAATTACTCTCTGATTTTTATTACACACAGACTGGCAGAGTATGAAACGGAGTTGCAAAGTGAATAAGACTCAGTTGAAACCAAAGGGCCTTGAGATGCCTTTGGAATAACTTGAAGTTTTCATTTTCCTTGACAAGGTGGGGAGCATTTGGAAAAAATTACAAGGCGTTATGAAGCTGGAAATGTGTGATGTTTCCCTGCAGATGTCATTCTTGTCTAATCCTGTGCTCTGGTCATATGTACTAGAGAGACACAGTACAGGCTCAGAGAAAACATACAGAAATTAATAATTCAGAAGAGGGGTTGACCTGTTTTGAGGATAAAAGAAGTGCCCAGCATTAGCATACAAGCAAAGTGGGAAAGACAGAGCGTTAGAACAGCATCCTGCAAAAGATTGTTGAGTGTAACTGAAGGGAGTAAAATATTAGATGCCCCATGGTTTAATTGAGGTCCTGTTTCTAGTAAGTACGTCTCTACTGCAACGCGGATCCCAGCTCTCTTGTACTGAGGGGACACAACCTGAGCTGAGTGCATGGCGGGGGGACCAGCTCGGCTCTGGCTGCTGTGTCCCATGTTGGTGCAGGGATGCACCAGAGCTCGTGTGCTCAGCCTCTTGGTATCTCATGGCTCAAACTGAGTTTGAGAGGCACAACTGGTGGTACCTCCAGACCCTCCTGCAGTGTCTGCGGCAGCTCAGGGTGCACCCGCGTGGCTGAGCTCAGAATTGGTCCATTGGATCCCTGAGAGAGATGTGACTTTGTGTAATTCCAGCAAGGAAATTATTTTTTTCCAGTCAGTGAAAGATCCTCATGTGCTTAAGCTTAAACATGTGCTGTGTCTTCAACAGCTTTTCGCTGCAAACAAACAAACTCCTTTGTCTGTCACAGAATCACAGAATGGTTGGGGTTGGAAGGGACTTCTGGAGATCATCCAGTCCAACCCACCTGCTAAAGCAGGTTCACCAGAGCAGATCACACAGGAATGTGTCCAGGTGGGTTTGAATGTCTCCAGAGAAGGAGACTCCACAACCTCTCTGGGCAGCCTGTTCCAGGGCCCTGGTATCCTCAAAGTAAAGAAGTTTCTCCTCATGTTTAGATGGAACCTCATGTGCTTCAGTCTGTGCCTGTTGCCTCTGACCGGACACCACTGAAAGGAGTCTGGTCCCATCCTCTTGACACCAACCCTTGAGGTATTTGTAAGCATAAATGAGGTCCCCTCTCAGCCTTCTCTAGGCTGGACAGACCCAGCTCTCAGTCTCTCCTCAAAAGAAAGATGCTGCATGATGCCCAGTTTGCAAATGGCAGGAGCCACAAGGCAGCACTTGGTATGTTGGCAAAGCTGTGAAGGGAGAGTGGGACGGTGTCACTCCTCTGCCAAACTCTTGCCAGTATCGATTTAATGCACAGTTGCTAAATTTACCCACATTTTGTATGTACCTACAATGTGCGTAGATCAAGTGATAACTGAGCACAGGTCATTGAAGTAAGGCATGAATGACTGTCCAGAGGGAAACCAAGTCTGGTTTGTGTGTGGAGGCGACACGAAAGTTGTGTCTCCATGGTTAGATAATCCAGTCGTAAGGAATGTTCCCAAGCACTGAGACACCTTTATTGCAAGTTCCTGGCATAGCTTCAGTCCAGGCAGTTACTGCCCCTTTCCTGAGTGTGTTTGGGCATCTTTGGCCATGCACAAAGACACACTGCCAGCAGGCTGCATGCAGGGTGAAGCATAAAGCAGTTATTTACTGGCTAACAGACAAAAAAGATACCAGGGACTTAATTAGCTACTAGGCTGAGTGTTAGTACTCACCACGTCCGAGAAGGCATCTGAAGAGACTTTTCTGGCCAGGCAGGCACCGGTCAGAGAAGTATCAGCATCTGCATCCCCCTCTGTTGGGTTGTTGCTGCTGTTCCCCACCGGTCATGTCAACACCAGCACACAGGTGACCTGGCTGTTGGTCCTCACCAGTGACTGCCTAGTAGACTCACAGTTTTTTCCTTTTGGACTTCATACTATTTCATGATATTGTTTTCCCTTGAAATCTTGAGCTACGAGTGATCCCCATCTCAACGATCCTCTTCCTCTGTCTGCAATTTTACATTTCTTGTCTTTCTATGTATTTTCACACAGCTCTTTCTCATGGCTTTGCAGCGTCCTTGGCGGTCTGAGCCGTGGTTGTGCACCTGGGCCACATCAGAGCTGGGGCCTGGAAGAGACAGTTGGGCCCTCGTGGAGCAGAGAGGAGAGAGGGCTGCAAGGCCAGCTGGCCAAACTTCGCCAAGTTCGGCACATTTCAGAATCTGATCACCAGTGGGCAGTCTGGACAAACTGCCATTTTGAGGATAAAGGAATTTAATAGTATGGGTGTGAGGTGGCCTGTGCCAGCTGGTCTCGGTGAGAGCGGTCATGGCCATATTTGATTTACAACTGTAGATGTGGCCATGTTGCCTTCCTCACTGCAGAGCGTTCAGAGGAGCACGATGAGGCTGGTGAGGGGCCTGGAGCACAAGTCTGATGAGGAGCAGCTGAGGGAACTGGAGTTCTTCAGCCTGGAGAAAAGGAGGCTGAAGGGAGACCTTATCACTGTCTACCACTACCTGAAAGGAGGTTGTAGCATGGAGGGTGTTGGTCTCTTCTCCCAGGTAGCAAGTGATAGGACAAGAGGAAATGGCCTCAAGTTGCATCGGGGAGGTTTAGGTTGGATATCAGGAAACATTTCTTCCCGGAAAGGGTTGTCAGGCATTGGAACAGGCTGCCCAGGGAAGTGGCGAAGTCACCATCCCTGGAGATGCTTAAAAGATGTATAGATGAGGCTCCTAGGCACATGGTTTAGTGCTAGAGTTAGGTTATGGTTCGACTTGATGATCCCGAGGGTCTCTTCCAACCACAATGATTCTGTGATTCTGTGACTTTGCCCTCTGCCAGCAACCAAACATGTGAGTTCCCCTGAGATCAGGGTCTACTAATGGTGTTAGTGTACCTGGAGAAGACAGACCCTGTGCACTGGTTGGGGCTGCATGCTCTGGTCACTAACTTGGACACCAGCAGCCACGTTCCCTGGCAGGTTCAGGACCATCACCCCTGTTGCTAGCGAGACATGCCGGGGTTTGTGCTGCAGGTGCACGGGCAGGGGCTTCCCGAGCTGCTCCTGAGCCTGCAAAGGCTTCTTGGGTTACATCTGTAATACTTGCATTGGTCTGATAGTGGGCTGTTGGGTGCTTACAGCTTTCCAGGAAGCAGTGAAATGTATCCTACATGAGGAAATACCAATGTGCTTTATATCATGTTTAGCTTTTCCTATTGATTCCAGCTGCAGAGAGCGCAAATCTGAAGGAGCATGAATAAATGCACAAGATACACTTCATCATGGCAAATGTCCTGGGAAGATGCAAATTCACCTCCTTTTCTAGCCTGCTTTGCTTATTTCTGCCTGCTGTGAGTCCTTAGGAACTGAATCCAAGGCCCTCTGGATGGTGCTGTGATTCAGAGCTCCTGTGCTGGGGAAAGCAGATATTCCCTGTGATTCAAATGAAATTTAAATGCTGATACGCAGCATCTTTTCTTTCTTTGAGGAGTTGTCATGGATTTTCCTGGTCTGGGCTCTTGCGGAGAAAAGATTTCATTTGAATTTGTCATGGTGTCAGCTGAAAGACCTGGAACTTTGGAGATACTGGTTCTGGACCGAGCAGCATGTGCTTAACCTGTTCTGCCCCATGCAGTGACGAGGATGATTTTCAGTGACAGTGACTGCTTGATCTTCTCAGTGAGTGCTAGCAGAGCTGTAGGGTAGAACAAAAAGGAGCTCTTCTTGCCATGAGTGTGCCAACAGCAGAGCTCTAATGCAGATTTGGGAGAGGTGAGTTCTCCAAGCATTGCTGCTGAATACACTGCAGTACTTACTAAGACAGTACTGAGAACAAATTAGTCATTTGCCATTAGTTCACTTCCAGGTAGTAACCAGTTTGATCACAGCTGGTGGACACCTAAGAGCACAAGTCTTGCTGTTCCCTGGTTCACAGCAGAGCTGGTGGATCCCAGAGATTCTGTCTTTGCTGTGTACAGCAGGTAGACCTCTGAGCATGTTTTACCTGTCAGTAAGCTTGGACTGTGGATACACACTGTTTGACGCCCGTTTCTGCCACTTCTTTGGCTCCAAGCAGTGCTGAAAATAGCTCTCCTTTGGGTACTCGTGATCCTGGCAGCTCTGCTGATTCCTTGTTGTAACATTTCTGTCCCAGGGAGGGCCCTGGCGTGGTTCACAAGCAGGGTGTGACTGGTGTTAGACAGGTGTGTCCTCCCCTCATATTTCTAACCATGGCCTGTTCTGGCAGCGTGACTCACTGCTGTGACCGGGAGCTGGCTGCAGTCTGTGTGGGTCAACCCTTGTTGCCACAGCTCATCTGACTTGCTTTAGATTCATTATCTGTTTCCCGAGGGAGCTGCGACAGCAGTAATCAGTGTCCCACCACCCTCTTTAAAATGAAGGGCAAGAACAAAATCATGTATTGCTTTAAGAGCTGATGGATGTTCCTCTAAATCAGACTCTGCTTAACAGTCTGGCCATATTCAGTGCTCACAGGAGCTGTAGTAGATCTGCCTTCCCCTCAGAGATGCTTTGTGTTGGTGCTTGCCCTGGCTGCACCAAGTGTTTAAACTTCTCCTTGTAGGCACGTGGCAGCAACATCACTGTTCTCATCTGTTGACTCCTAGCGTCAGCCAGATTAAGTCTGCAGGTTGGCAGGACCATCTCCATTGTGCTTCTGGTGTTACCTGGAGGTTTTCCTCTGGGAAGCTGTTGAGTTGCTTCCCAATCAGGGCACGCTGAGCTTGGTGATGTGCGTGTGGAGGTTCCTTCCCTGCTCTTCCAGCCCAAGTCAGACCAGTACAGCCATAGAGCTTGGTCTGAGAGGAACATGGGAGCTACACATCACTGTCCATATCACAAACAGTCACAAAGCTAGGGACATAACACTTACTAGGTTTCTGGTGTTTTTAGGAGATTGCACAGCTGTGCCACAAACACTAAACAGGGCTCAAAACAGATTTATTTTTTTGGGGGTGTTTTACTGCCTGTTCTCCCTTCTGTCTTCCCCTCCATCCCATCTGGTAACTTTGCTTTCCATCCTCAGTTTCCACCCACCACATCTGAGCCAAGTGCTGAGAGAGGAGTGGGGGCTGTGGGTCACCCGTTCAGTCCTGCTCCCGGGTCTCCTGTAAGCATTGTGATGGGACCAGGAGGTACAGGTGATTCCCCTGAGAGCATCTCTAACGTGTTTGCACATCTGTAGCCTCCACAGTTCCTTTGCCATAGGTGAGCCTGCCTGCAGACTTCTAGTTTTCCTGTTCTTCAGTGACCTGAACAAAACTTCTGCCTCTCTGGGTAGAGGTGTGAAATGCAAGTTACCAAGATAATGCAGTTCCAGTTCTAAATGTCCTTCATTAACAGAAGTTGTCTTGAATTTCAGGTCTGGAGGTTTAACTGTGCTGAGGTCTCAGAGTAAGTCATTTGCTAACCTGCTGTGGTTTCCTCTTCAGGGGATTCCCAATGAAAGCTGGAGGCTGACCAAGATGAATGAGCGCTATGAGCTGTGTGATACATACCCTGCCATTCTAGCTGTGCCCGTAAACATTCCCGATGAAGAATTAAAGAGAGTAGCATCTTTTAGATCAAGAGGACGCATACCAGTGAGTGTGACAAAAGAAGCCGCTTTGATGTGGAGTTGTTACATACCTTTGGGCCATAAATAATGCTGAAATCAGGCTGAGTGGATTCCAAGGAGCAAATAAATGGTCAATGGATAATAAAAGTGACAGTGACATGTCTGAGGAGTTAGAAAGCAGCATTATCTGCTGAAACTACTGTTGTGAAAGAGATGTAGACTAAACCAAAATGAGAAGATAAGATAACTTAGTGCTACCCAGGCCGAATCTTAGTTTGGTTCTGGGGAAACACAAACAAACCCTATTAGATTGTTTACAATCGTCTGGCCTACACTGACTTTCAGGATAGAGGAGTACCTAGTGATATTCTTGGTGGAAATATTTATTAAATTAAGACAAAACACATTGTTATGATTAGTTCAGTGCTAACTGAAAAATAAGCCTGTAGAAAATTCAATCCTTCCCTAAAGTGCTTAATTTTTACATGGTGTAATGTAGAGTGAGGCAGAGCCAAATGGCTGCAGAGCGAGAAGGTGTGTTTGTGACTCACACAACAGTGAGTAAACAGTCTGCATCATATTTAGAAGTCAGATTTAAACCTAGTTGGTCACCTCTTGTTTGTTCAAACTTTGGGAATGCCACCAGAGTGAATGAGTAAGGACAGAAGAGGATTTTTCATTTAATCATGATGTAATAGAATCCAGCTTTCTGGAACCAGCTAATACATGTCAGGATTCCAGCACAAGCAATTACAGGCAAAACACTTCACTGGTTTAATGAATCTCACTTTTCCTTCTCTTCTTTTTCATCTGTTTCTGGAGGTTTTGTCATGGATTCACCCAGAAAGTCAAGCGACGATCACTCGCTGTAGCCAGCCAATGGTGGGAGTGAGCGGCAAGCGAAGCAAGGAAGATGAAAAGTACCTTCAAGCCATCATGGATTCTAACGCTCAGTCCCATAAAATCTTCATCTTTGATGCAAGGCCCAGTGTGAATGCTGTAGCCAATAAGGTCAGGTGCTTTTTCCTCTGTCAAGAGGCAGGAACGTAATTGTGTAGAGCACTTTTCCCACCCCCATTTCAAATTGTTCCTTTTCTACTATGAAGAGATTCATGTGCAATGATCTGATTCTCTATAAGACTTTTACACCTGCACTGTTAGCAGTAGATATCAGTGTGACTATGCAAGGTCCGTTTGGATCAATCCACGACATGAAATGAGATTGGAAGGGAAAAATCAGAGTCATACTGAGGTCAGACTCTAGCACTCTGGGTCTTGTGTATCATCGTTTTTCACTTCACATGGCTGAAAGAACTGTCCCTGTTAACCCCGATGGGACAGCAGTTACTCAGCACTTCCAAAAATCAGGCATCGTGATCTTTTATTTCAAAATGCCAGGGATCTTTAATGTCTAGGAACGTTGCTGTGTTCTTCCTGCTGTTATGTCTTATTCCATCACTCTATTTTAATGGTAGAACTGCTTTGTTGCACTAAAGCTGATTTTTTTTTCCTTTTTTTTTTTCTAATCTGTCTTTTGTGCTACTTAGGAGAGGCAATTATTGTGTGGGATATACTTCTCTAGAGTAGTATGGTAAATTTGTAAATGACAGAATAGTGAATCTAATGAGCCAGCAGCTTGAATGGGGATAAATGATAATTACAGAGAAAAAGAAGGCTTGTAATGTGATATTCTTTGGTAAAAATTATAGCATTCATTACTGTTGCAGGAAAGAGACACAAAGTGTGTGGATGTACATGTTTGTTCCCAGTTGTAAGATAAATCTAATGTTTTCTGGCTGCTTTAGATAGCACAATGAGTGGTATTTTGTCAGCTGATATTTACTCAGAACAAACGATTGTGATAAAATATAAAATAGGTTTTTGCTTAATGATCTTTATGTGGATTTTGTTCTTCAGGCTAAAGGAGGTGGCTATGAGAGTGAGGATGCCTATCAGAATGCAGAATTAGTGTTCCTGGACATTCACAATATTCATGTTATGAGAGAATCACTGAGAAAACTGAAAGAAATTGTGTATCCCAATATCGAGGAGACTCACTGGCTGTCTAACTTAGAGTCAACTCACTGGCTGGAGCATATCAAGGTGGGTATGTCTGCACCCACTGCATGTGGCTGAGTAACCACAAGTCCCTACCAGTCTGTTCACTGGGAGATGTATCCAGAGCCAACTCCAGTGCTGGATTTTCAATTCAGGAGAAATTTAAAGGCTTAGAATTTGTTTTTAATTTGAAAACAACTAAAACCACAGTTTCTTGGAACGGGCAATTTTGAGGAGATGGGAAGAGGAATGAGGGAGGGCGTTGAAATACTGAAAGATGGTGTTTTGGAAGTGAAGTGTGTTCCTGGGGAATGTATAACTGTGAAAGCCCTGGTCAGAGCACAGGAGTCCCTGAGTTTCCAAGCTCTTGGCTCAGGGATCCTCGATGTCCTGGCATCGCTGCCTGGTCCAGACCAGCAGATGTTGGGAGATTGTGGCCCATCAGCCTGTCAGGAATCCAAGCAGAACTAGAATGAGCAGGGCAAAATGCTTCAGCTTTTACAGATGTTGGTTTTCAAACTAAGCTTTTTTTTTCCCTAAAGACATCCAGCTTACGTTGCCTGCCTGCTAATACAGAAAGGGCCCGTCGCAAGCCAATGGCCATTTTGTGTTCATATTCAGACATGGAACATTCCTGCATTTAAATCCTGGTCTGTCCAAGGACTGAGCTTAATGCAGGCGCTCTTCTAGAGTTGTGCCTGTGCTACAGTTTGGATGTGTTGTCATCTTGCTGGAACAAAAAATGTGTTCACCAATTTGCTGTCCTAGTTATAAAGTAGTTGGAACTGATTTACCATTCTCCTCGAGGCAGACGGAGCCCTTGGTTTGTCCTGTGTTGTCACAAGCCATTTTTCATTTGTAGTTTGTGTTCCAGAGAGATTTTGTAACTTGTTGGTGTTTTGTTTTGTTTTATTTTCTTGCCCCAGCTCATTCTGGCTGGAGCCCTTCGAATCGCCGACAAGGTGGAATCGGGGAAGACGTCTGTAGTTGTGCACTGCAGTGACGGCTGGGACCGAACAGCCCAGCTCACCTCCCTGTCACTGCTCATGTTGGACGGCTACTACCGAACCATCAGGGGCTTTGAAGTGCTGGTGGAGAAGGAGTGGCTGAGCTTCGGCCACAGATTTCAGCTGGTGAGTCACTGGCCCTTGGAAGGCACTGAGCAGAAAGTTGTTGTCCACCTTGAAGAATTTCAAAGGAGTTTAGCTTTTCGTGTGAGAAGTCTCCCAGTTGAACTCGCAAAAGAAAGGCGAATGCTGCTGCTATAGTTTTCTGCCTGTAATTTTAGTAATCTCTTAACTTCCTTGGAGGTGGTATTGGTTACATATGAGGAACAGGTGGTATTAAACCTCTCAGGTGCCTGACTGATCTGTCGTGTTCCCCTGCTCAGGTTTGAGCTAGCAGTGTGCTTTGGGTTCAGAACAGGCATTTCTGCTGTGAGCTGGCAGAGACCAATAGGGTATTTTTGGTATTTCCAGTTTGGTCCATTTTCTGAGACTGCTTGGACACCATAATCTAACAAATGCCTTAATGCTGAAGAGGCTGGGGAATTTGGTTATGGCCTTGACCTCGCATTTTCTTCAGGCACATTTTATTTTTGGGGAGGCTTTTAATTTTTTAAGCAAAAGATCAACGCTTTGAGACTGGACAAAGAGTAGCTCGTGATTGTGCCCCTAGAGTTGGCAGAGAGGCAGCTTCGGGGACTCGTGACGCAGCAGTTTGTTATGGTTTGGTCCTTCAGTAGTATTCTTTCAGTCTTTGCTCCAGTTTTGGTTTGCTCATAGCTCTTCTTTTGTGGCTGTTTAATTTTGGCAAGGGCTAGAACAAGGTCTGTTTACAGCACGTGCAGTGGTGGGCCGTGTCGTCAGATGCGCTGAGGAAGGTGGGAAATGGAGGCACTAAGCAGCTGACCTTCTGCTGCAGCAAAACTGTTATCTGGTGTGTGAATGACGAGTATTTTAGGTTCCCTGTCTATACAAAGAAGATAATGATGTTGGTTTCCTTTGGTGAGGGGAGAACAGTATTATGGAAGAGGTAGGGATCTTTGTGACTTATATGTTCTTGTTCTGTCTTTGTACAGTATTTAGAGCTCCTGGGTGATACATAACCACTAATGTACCACATAGTTACAAGGAATCAAGCCTCACGTATCTTGGCCACACAGCACGGTCAGGGTTGGAGGCCGGTTGTGGGGACACTTCCATCACTGCCTCTCAGGAGGTGGCAGGAGATGGGTTGGGACAGTGTTTGTTCAGCGCTTGGAGGCTGCGAGGTGTTGTGTGACGGTTATCGCCGCGTGCTGTGCCTGTAGGTACTGCTCAGAGCTAACACGCTGTACTACTGAAGTAGCCAGGACGACAGCTGCAACCAAAGCAAAAAGCATTCTCTTTTTTTTTTTCTTCTGAACTTTAGCTATTAGCTGAAATCCATGCCAGCATAGCATCTGGAGCTTCTACTCCAACAACTTTTCTTTTAATTTAGCATGAAAATATCCCCATAAAGAAATTTCACTTCAAAGACAAAGGGAGTAGCTGTCCTCTACTCTTTTACGCCCTGATATGAACAAAGCAAAACCAGGACTCATTTCAGCTTTTTTAAAGCTCTTGGTAAAGGCTGGGGTGACTGAGGGGTGACCCCAGCAGTTTCCCCACGAAGCCCTGTGTGACTTGTTCTTTGTCCTGCTCTGTTTCAGAGGGTTGGCCATGGAGATAAGAATCACGCAGACGCGGATCGCTCTCCTGTCTTCCTCCAGTTCATTGACTGTGTCTGGCAAATGACAAGACAGGTAAATTGCTGCGTGACACGTGTCCACAAAGCCACTGTACCATGACATGGCATGGTGTCCAGCCACAGGAGTAATTTCCAAGCTGACATGCATGGGCTCACCATCCTGGGCTTCTCCTCATTTTGAGTCTGACAACAAGTTTCTTGGGAGTCTCTTTAGCAGAGACCCTCAACACGCACATGTACAGGAAGGCCACAATGTTAGCTTGAGTCAGATCAGCTGGTTAGTGGGTGCTGCTTACCTGTGTGCTGCTGTAATAAATGTGAGCTTGTGAGAAGCAGCTTGCGCTGCCCTGACGCAGGGGACGGCTACCTTGCATTTGTGACAGGCAGGAACAGACGCCCCAGCCACCCTCAGCAGCCCACTCTGCCTTCAGAAGCACGAGTGACATGAACTGCTCACGTCAGTCTGTAGCACGGTGCGTGCAGGCAGATCCCTGTTTCCTCCGCTCCAGCTGATCCTATAACCAAACCCGCAGCAAGGTGTACGTTTGATCCGTTCTAACTTCTGAAGGCAAACAGTCTGCTCCTGAGTCGTACATGGCGTACAGAGCCGAGTGCCTCACTTCAGACCAGGCATGGCAGAGGCACGGTTTGGGAGAAATCCCCTATGGTTGGGAGGCTTCTCCCCAGGTGTGCAGCACCTGGAAGGTTTTTTGTGTGTGCTGTGACACAGAAAGTGTCACATGGCAAATGTCAGCTGTGGTCAGGCAGTTTACTGAAAAAATGAGGCTCATCATGGATTAAAACAGGTGAAATGGAAAAGTTGTCACTATACATGAAGCTGTACTGTATCCAAGCAGAGAAAGGGAGGCTTTACCATCAGTAAAGTCACTTTCATCGTGCTGTCCAGGCAGGCTGACCCACAGCTGGCGAGGTTGGGATGTCACAGCTGGGGCAACCTGGGAAGAGAAGGGCAGTTTGCAGCTCCTGCTCTCCTCTCCACGGCCCCAGCATGTCTTTGCAGTTCACTGCACATGTTCTTAGTGACCCTTGGTGGAGCTTCAGTTCTTCCTGTCTTGGGTCTGGTTGTTTCTGGATGGAACATCAACAGCAAACACAGCCCCTGCCCACACACCTGTTCCTCCCGCTGAGCTGTGTTGCCTGGTGCCTCCCTGCTGTGTCACACACACAGGGCCTTTACTTTTGGCCCCAGGAAATTTCCCATTTCGTTTTATGCGTTATTTCACATGTGCTTCAGCCTTTTGTTTGCCTTCTCCTTGCGTGGTCCGGTGTGAGGGGCAGGCAGAGCAGAGCAAGCTTCCACTTGGAGCAGCACCCAGTGTGTATAAACACAGCGGTCAAACCCTTCCGACTTCTGGCTTCTGCTCAAGATTCCTCTCTGCACATGTGAAGCAGCTTTCCAAGAGAGAAACTCTTTCTCCTGGAAGGAAAATATATGATCCTGAATATTCTGCCAGGGAAAGAACAGAGACAGATCCTGCTTTTGAAATAAAGAAGTGAGGCCAACTCCTCACCAAGACCACAAAGCAGGAGGAAGTTTATTTGCAGTTCCTGTTTTAAAATCCCAACCTAATTTTCTGGTTCTGTCTGAAGTTTCCTACAGCATTTGAGTTCAATGAGTACTTCCTGATAACCATCCTGGATCACCTGTACAGCTGTTTGTTCGGGACGTTCCTGTGCAGCAGCGAGCAGCAGCGGGTGAAGGAGGTAAGGGGGAGGCACAGGGCTGGGATTGCTTCAGCTGGCCAGGTACTGCAGGAGGTGTCCTGTCAGCGCTCAGACAGCGGTAGATGCAGGTCTGGGTTATGCCAAACCCCTTTTCTTAACAGCTTAAAACGCTGCCTGTTGGAGACTTCATATTTCAGAGCAATGAAATGGACAGACCGCTGCTGTCAGCATGGCTTTCAGCTGGTCACTGGTGGCTCAATATCTCTTGGTGTCTCCCAAGTAGTTGAAATGCATTTTTTCTTTGAACTCCAGTCTAATGCAACTTCTTCTGTGAAAACCGCTACCTTTTTGCCCTCCCTTTTCCTCACAGTGGTGCTTTTAGGTTGTTTTTAACTACCAAGTGCGTACTGTCATTCTGCACACGTAGGTGACAGCAACTGGTGTCAATGTGTGTTCTTGCTGTGCTTGCGTTTTTCCGGGAGAGGACAGGGCTGCAGGTACAGGGAAGGACGTGCCTCTGGGTCCTGCCAGCAGCCAGCTCTACCCCACAGTTGGGCTGGGGTTTGTTTGCTGAGGGAGGAACGTATAGATGTGTACATTCAGACCATTCAAACACCGCCCTGTTCAGACCTGGTCTGGAATCAGAAGGAAAAGTGGTGACACTCCTTCTGTCTCACCTACCTGAAGATGAAGTGTTTTGGCACCGAAAGGTTGCAGCTTAACATCACAGAGGTACATTGAGGACAGTGCTGTGTGGACTTGATGTGATCACATTTGGCAGCACATCAGTTAAAAATAATAATAAAAAATTTAATACAGAACTGATAGCATTGTACTGTAGTAAAATCAGGGTCCCTGTTCTCCTAGAGTCCACAGTGATTGAATAATTGTGATTTCCAGAGATGAAAACCTGCCTGCTCTTTGCACATGGGTTTGGAGGGTTTTTTAAAGGCCTAGTGAAGCACTTAATCTAGAAAGCACTTCAACGCTGGTTTCACTGGGACTATTCACAGGCCTAATTATTCCACTAGATCAGGGCCTAAGTCAAATGATTTTTTGCAATTAAATACTCCAGCAAGTCCTCCAGGAGCACTTCAAAGAGGCGAAGTTTTAACTGGAGCACAGAGTTCACGGGCCGGTGTCCCCTCGCTGCGCTGATGGCGATTCCCAGTCTGTGTTGGCAGCTGGGTGGGCAGGAGGGGCTGGGGCTGTGCCAGGCTGCCTGTGTCCCTGCCAGCGCCCAGCTGCTTCCCTTACACCAAAAGAATGTGGTTGGTTGGGGTATTTTTTAAGCTACAAAAAGGCAGCTAGGTCTGCATTAATGACAAGCGTATGTATATGTTGTTAGACTTTGTAGATAACTGCTGGGATTCACATGGGAAATAAAGCCACCTCTACCCCCTTCCCTTACAGAGCCTTCCAAAAAAGACCGTGTCGCTTTGGTCTTACATCAACAGCCAACTGGAAGACTTCACCAACCCCTTGTACGTGAGCTACTCCAACCATGTCCTGTACCCCGTGGCCAGCATGCGGCACCTCGAGCTGTGGGTGGGCTACTACATCCGCTGGAACCCCCGGATGAAACCGCAGGTACGTCTCTTCCCTCTCTGCTAGCACTGTCACTTTGGAGCTCAAGCCCTTTGGAACACAAGAAATGGTGTGCAAACTTAAAACTGCTGCTGCTTGAATCTAAAACCAAAAGCCTAAATTCAAACAGAAGCAATGGAAGAGCAGCATCGACAGCTGGCTGGTGTGGGTGCTCAGCTGGAGGTCGCCACCTTGTGACATCTGCAGGAGCTGAAGATAGACATTCAGCAATTTGGACAATTTTTCACTTAGAATACAGGGAAAAATAATCTAAATTCTCTCTTCTTTACAAAAGAGCCTAATAACCTAAGAATTCTTCAGATTTTAAATGAGTTTTGTATTTAGATGCCAGCAATGGCTGTGGCTGCCTGAGGCACAGGGCTCTGACCACAGCCCTTGTTCCGCTCTTGCCTGCTGGCAGCAGGGATGTGCTGACTTGCTCAGCCCAGGTGCCCGAGACAAGCACTTTGAACATGGCCCTAAATGTTGAAACCACTTTTTAATAGGAAGGGACAAAAATTCCTGGATTGCTTTCATGTCCAACTGCAGTTTACAGAGCTGTGTAAATCCAGGGCGTTAGATACAGGAAACAAACCAATGCTTTCCAGTGCTAACTGTTTAACAGTCAGAACTAGGTGAAAGTACTTAGATAAATCTGTGTTGTGTTTTTTCCCCCCCGAAAGCCCTGAAATTATGGCCAGGCTAAAATGCCAGTGTCGACCAGAAATGTCAGAGATTAGAGTGCTGTAATGATCATCTTTTGAAATACACACGAAGTTTTGTTTAGCCACCATTGCACTGTGCATGTTGGATAAAAATGAGCATCCCAAGGCCAAAGCAATGCTTTGTGGTTCAGTTTCCCCTCCCAGCACTCAGCTACCCCTTCTCTTGCAGGAACCCGTCCACAACCGCTACAAGGAGCTGCTTGCCAAGCGGGCCGAGCTGCAAAAGAAAGTGGAGGAGCTGCAGAGAGAAATCACCAACCGCTCCACCTCATCCTCGGAGAGAGCTGGCTCTCCCGCACAGTGCGTCGCTCCTGTACAGACAGTTGTATAATACAGACTTTTTTTTGCTGAGTACCTTCCCAGGACCATCAGGGTAGCTTTTCTGAAACCCTCTGGATTTCCAGTATGGTGTCTGGGAGATGCCAACCTATTTATTTATTTCTCTCCAGGGTAATTTGTTAGTACTGTAGCACTAGAGGAAGCTTAAGCAAAAACAAACAAACAAGGCCCCCTATGCAATTAACCTTCTCAGTGGCTAGATTATCACACAGGCTAATTGCACTTGCCACCTAAAAGAAACCTAGAGCTCTTTCTTTGTTCACTTATGTGCTAGAAAATCACTTGGCTTGAAAGACCATACGCTAGAATGAAGTACTGTGGAGGAAAAACATCTACTCCGATGTCTGAAAAATGTCCCATTTGCTAAAAGGAAATAGTGACTTTACAGCAGAGCCCAGAATACAGCTGTAAAGTCATGGCACGCTCTGCTATTTATGTCTACGTAGCAGTGTTAATGAGAGCATTTGCCAATATCCTCAGAGACAAACAGCGATAGAGTCTGAAACATATCACTGTTGTTCTCATTTTTCCCATTTCCACTTTGATCTAGATCATAGGAAACCATGTAAACGATGCCTTATATACAGAAAGGGCACCTTCTACCCATCACACACGGTGGTAGAAGAACAAACCTACAGGACTTGACTTTGTAGGACAAAGTTTACTCCCATCTCTGTGGCTTTAGAGTCTCGCTTACAGTTTACATGGGGTGTGCCAGGATGCAACTTCAAGCACCTTTATTTCTGGGGAGGGAAGCAGAGCATGATCCCCCCCCAGGCATTCTGCAGCTCTTCTGTCCGCCAGTGCCTCTACTCATCAGGGGAAAGGGAGCAGAACACCAAGGGGCACATGTGAACTGCTAGGATCAGTCATTTCATCTTGCTTGGGTAAGAATAATTAGTGAGTTTGAAGCGTCTGTGCAGGATCATAGTGGCATATTTAAGGTATTGCAGTTTTCTGTTAACTAATGGAAGCAACTGTATATCAGCCAAAGAAGCCTTTCTGCCGCATTGCAACTGCTTCTGGTAGACTAAACAGCTTCACCAGGTTCTGAGCCCCACATTTAAGTCTTTTTCCTCATAGCACACTTCAAGAATTAGTGTCAGCCTACTGAACTTGGGTCTAAATTGAATTTTAATACAAAATTTTACTCTAGAACCAGAGATAAGCAGCACACTTGGTGAAACCATGACTTCCAACCAGGCAAGTATAAATTGTATAAGTCAGGCTTACAGTGACGGAAGTTACATATGTGCAGGGCTCTTTGCTTGGGGCTGCTGCTCATCTCCGTGCTCAGGCTGAGGGCCCTGCCTGCTCTGGGTGCCCGTGTTGCTCTTCTGTGGTAGGATCCCATCCTCTGGTCACCTGTTCATGTACCCCTCAGCTTGCTTCTTCACTCAGCCTCTCTTCCACTACAGAGAAGTATTTACTGAGTGGGTACAAGAGTGGACCAATTTACACATAAGCAGCTGCCTTTCAAAAGCCACATTCCTTCCAAGGCAGGAACAGTAATTTCCCCTGTGGTCTCCACTTCCACCTGCTCTGCTGCAAACAGCGTCTCCCTCTGTACAGAGAAACCCACAGCCACCTTCTAACAGGATAAGCAACAGGCTCTACAGCATCACTGCTTGTATAGGGTGGCCTGAGATGTTATGGTTCAATAGTGCAAAGAATCCACACAAAACACCTGCTGAAGGACTTGGATTTGCTTTAAGGTTGAAGGGCAGAGCTGCTCTTACGTACAATCACTATATAAGATGGTTCATAGCATTTTTCTCTATTAGCAAATTGAGTACATGTGTATATTTTGTTTCTTGATGAAGGCTGTTTGGTTTCCCTAACACTAATAAAAATTGACAAATGGTTAAAGTTCTGTGCTCTTATTTTCTACTATATGGTTCTCCAAAGGATGTGCAGGATATAAAAATAGTACTGAAAACTTAGTATGTCAAATCCAAATCTCATTCTTCTGCAGATGGTCTTATAAGGTGCAAATATTCAAACTCTGGAATTTAGAATGACAGGAAAACAAAATTAATCTTTGCATAAGTTTCTGTTACCCTATACAGACCAGGAGCAATACAGATATAGTGCTTAGCTACTCAGTATTACAAAAATACAATTAAAAAAATAATTTCTGCACTTTACAGTGCATTAGCACAATAACATCTGTGTAAAAGGAGGATTCGCATTTTTGTATGCACCTCATGTTAAGCCCAAATTTCTAGGTTGAAACCTCACATCCCATCTGCCTGTGCTGACCCTGCAGTCGGGGGCAGCTCTGCCCCCCACCTCACCTGCTGGCCCCTCATCATCACCCAGACCAGGGAGGTGTCACCACAAAAAGCGCCCTGCATGGGGCACAGCACTGCTGCAAACACTGAGTTAATTTAGAGCAACTGCAGCTTCCCTACAATTCATTCAACAGGCAAGCTGGCTTTATTGTTTTTCAACTGTATAAACAGATAATGTGGGTCCTTCTATACATTCTGTTAGTAGGAAATTCTTTACATTATTAACATAATAAATAACATTTACTCAGCTGTGCAAGTCAAGAGTGCAAAATGAACTGCACCACTACCAAAGTAGATAGCTCATCAAAGCACGTATTTCAAGTTAAAAGCAAGATGCCAGGACTGAAAAGGCATGATTGAGGCACTTGCAGTTTAAAACACCTCTGGTTTCTCTCACTCCTTCACCACCCAAAGCTGTGGACTAGGAGACAGGATATTATCCCTTATCCTATAGCTTTTTCATAAAGTAGGATTCCTGTAGAAAAATGTCATTCCAACTTGTAAATAATTCAATCAATAATTAAGTAAAATAACTTGGAAAAGTGATTTTGTTCCTTTTTTGAGTACTCAACTGTTGCCAGTAATGCTGACTAATGCAGTGTAGCAGATAGGAAAAGCTTTTTGAGCTCCATAGGAGGGTTTACCTCTTTCTCCCTTCAACACTGAGTAATTGCAGCTGCACACAGAGCAGAGCCGACAAAAGTCCTTCACACTCAGGGTCGCAGCATCGTTTTCCATGAGGCGCATCTTGAGAAGCCTCCACACAGTTAACGAGTGCGGAAAGGCGCTGGCACGTCCGCACACCAACCCACAGAAACATGGTGCTTGGGCTGCTGAAAGAAAAGAAAGGGACTGCTGGAACCATAACACAAACTGGTGGAGACCTATGGTTAGATTCGGTGTCTGGGTACCTTAGAAATGGAATGTGTTTTAAGCCAGACCATAATATACATTCAATCAAATGCAAGGATGGAGAATTCAGGGCCCATATTTCAAAAAGTGCACTTGGCATACAGTAGTCTCACACAGCAAGACCAGCAGCTGTTTATATCCAGATGTGGGAAGTCTGAGTGGGACAGTGTCAAGCACATCTCCTGCAGCACAGTCAGTAGTCCCAGCTGATATCGTCTTTCTGCAGTGAAGTCTGTATGGTCTGCATGTCTCGCAACAACTGAAGGTTCTTCCGACTCTTCTCTCCAGGTCTCACTTTGATGGGACCAGCGTTCTTTCCTTTTGTGGTTACTGTAGTTGTTACTCTAACTTCATTAACAGGGAACCTGCTGTCTTTTATTTGTTTAGCAGAAGTCTTTTTGGACTTGCATTCTCTCTTAAGTCTCTCTAGCTGAAAGAGAAAGCCAAAGAAAAACATTAAGCAGTGACCTTGTTTCAGTTTATGTTGGACAATGCTTCCAGACAGCTGAATTACCCCTCACTCACCTCACCCAGCTAAGCAAATGGATGCCCCCAAGTCACCCTAAATAATAAATACTTTGTTCTCCTTACAGAGCATTTGTATTTGCATTTTTAGAACTGTGTTCAGCTTATAGGCTGAACTACTAGGTTATTTTTTTAAAAACTGACAAGTTGATTACGGGGAATGTCTCCATCACAAACATAATATAAAAAGTTATATATGCTATGAAGTTGTTTTGTCACTGTTACAATCCACTGATTAAAAAAAAAAAAACACCAAATTTTTCTACACACATACTAGTGATTTTAACAGGCAGTCACTGTCAGAGATGTAGCTTTAAAAAGAACAGCGAAACCCCACAGAGGTGCAGAGCTGGTACCCACATACGGCACTACAAATCACAGCTGTACAACTCAGAACTTGGCAGCAAAGACTGAGCTGGAGTGGGACAGAGTCCTGGGTGCAGACACATTTGTGCTCTCAAACTGCAAAATAGGGGCTTCTACAGTTCCCCTCTCTCCAGGGCTGTCGCTCCCTCCTCCCCGTTACAGCATGCAGCGATTTCCCTAGAATTGCTGTCGACAGCCAGAGGCCTGCCGTATCTGCAGAACCCTTCCTACTGGGAGCTCCTACACATCTGTTTCTCTGCAATAGTTCCTCTAAAGATCATAAGAGATCAAAGGTGAGTAATGCTTCTGTCTGAGAACATTTAACGTGCCCATTCTGGATGTCAGCAGCAGTGCTCTCAGTACGTATTTTGTGTGTAAGTCACGTCAGATGAGGGTGAATCTCGGTTCATATGAACTGAACCAGATTAAACACGTGGGGTTAAGCTCTTTGGAAGAATTTTAGTTAAAATGAATGATGATTAGCAAAAATAGCGAATAAATATGTTTTATAGCTTTGAATGAAATGGTTACACTAATGCAAAACAGTTTGATAGTTGTTTTAAACTGAAACGTACCAGGTTGCGTAAAATGCAAATCAAAACAAATAGGTCATCTACCCAAAGCAAAGGAGAACTGCTAAAAGATTCAGCTCAACCATGGAAGCCCTGAGAGTCGAGGTGTCTCTCCAAACACAGGTCAGATTACTGGAAGCTCAGTGTGAGGAACAGCATTGCACAAGGGCTTTCCCCCTTGACCTGGGCAGCCAGGTGTCACCAGGGGCCTCCTGCAAAGCAGATGCTCTGGTTCAGCACAGCTGTCTGACACAGGCCAGGAGGGAGCGTGACTGATCAGGACACAGGTATCTCTGGGCACATCAGATATTCCACCAGGAATATCTCCCAGACAGAGCACTGGGGGCCCAGGCAGCTCTGCCTTACAGCCCCACAGGCCCTTTCTCATCCTGTGCATTGCCCAAGCAGCCCATGCTGCGTCTACAAAATTAACAGCCGTGCGATTTGCTATTGTACAGTGGATGATCCTTTCCCTGTTTTGGGGATGAGTGTAAAAGGCAAAGCAAGAACAGACGTGGAAGCTCTGCCCAGGACAGAATGAACAGTGGGCACAAGGGTGACATGGTAAGACAGAAAGGGTATTCCTACAGAAACACTGGCAGAGAAAGGTGGAGGCACACAGACTAACCTGGGGACACGCAAGCTAAAGCTAAGCACTGCTGCTCTGCAGTAGTCATTTCTGCTTTATTCCATTGCTGCTAGATAAGGATACAGTGTAAAAAAAACCAAAACCCAAACAAACAAAAAACCCCCACTTAAGATAGCAGTTCTACGGAAGCATGAACATAAATCAAAAGTACCTCACCTGCAAGCGATGCCTCTGGACTTTGCTGATCTGGTCTGCCTTGGCTTCCATCTTTTCCACCAGTGCCTCAAGCTCCCTCTCCAGATCTTCCCTCACTGCAACAGTCGGGGCTTCCTGGACAAGCTTTGAGAGCTGCTGGTGATCACTGGTATGGAATTCAGACAGAACAAAGCTCTCATCAGGCTCCCTTGGCTTCTAGTGCTTATATACCCAGTTCAGAAACAACACTTTTGGGAAACCATAGCATCAGCAGCCAGACATGTTCAACATGCCATAATGAACCAGCAAGAACTGTTTTGCTGGCCAGCAGCATTATTAGAGCAGCACATCCTGGTGACAGACTGCTGCAGCGTTAAGTCTTGATAACATAAGGAGCTTCACACACTCAAAATGATCAAATAACCCCCTGAGGGCACAATCCCAGCACTCATACCATTACTGTTTTGTGTATCTTTATCTACCGCAGTTGTGCAGTGGGATAACAATTAGTGTTCTATTAAGCAGGACAAACAAAATGACTCGGAAAGCTGTCCTTTAACGGAATATTTGTCCATTGCACCAGGGGCTGCCACTACATTTCTCCCCAACCTCACAAATTTGATACTGCTGCATATGAAAACTGGTATGCAGTTCAGATTGTTTATCAGAATTTATTTTTAACTGCAAAAATAAATGACAACCTTTGCAGCCAGCAGAACAGAGAGATTATACACAAGATATTTCCCAAAACTAAGTCTTTTCTCAGGAAAAACCTTCCAACTTTAAAGCAAAGGCTGAAAATACATAGCATCCTCATTCATAATCTGCAATAGAGAATATGCCCAACTTACAAACTCATCTGCCCAAATTCATCTTGTAAAGTCAGCAGCACTTCCAAGAGCTCTTCCTGGGATGAGGAGTACTCCTTCGGCAGAGAGGACTTTCTGCTTTTGCTGGCAGGATGACCAGCACTGCCGGATTTTGCTAGTGGAGTATCATTCACCACACGACTGTTACACAAAGCTTTCGTGTGTTGTTTCATCAGGTGTAGGACATGCTGCACATTGGCACCTACTGAATGACTGGGACTGGTAGACTGGAAAGAAAACGGAGAGAGACTTCTTTTGAGTGGCGTTGTCAATGACCTACTTGATAACAATGGGGAACATTAAAAAAAATAACATTTTTGGTTTGAGGTCAAGAATGTATATTCTGTTTGAATATACACTAACAAGAACAGCTCACTAGCAGCACAGAGAAGACCATTTATGGAAGCGCCACTTCAGCAAGTTATCAATATTCAACAAGCCTTTTGAAGACAAACGGGAAGAGTCACAGTATCACAGTATGTTTGGGATTGGAAGGGACCTCAAAAGATCATCCAGTCCAATCCCCCTGCTGGAGCAGGAACGCCTAGGTGAGATCACACAGGAATGTGTCCAGGCGGGCTTTGAATGTCTCCAGGGAAGGAGACTCCACAACCTCCCTGGGCAGCCTGTTCCAGTGCTCTGTTACCCTCACTGAGAAGAAGTTCTTTCTCAAATTTAAGTGGAACCTCTTGTGTTCCAGCTTGATCCCATTGCCCCTTGTCCTATCATTGTTTGCCACTGAGAAGAGCCTGACTCCGTCCTCGTGGCACTCACCCTTTATATATTTACAAACATTAATAAGGTCACCCCTCAGTCTCCTCTTCTCCAAACTAAAGAGCCCCAGCTCCTTCAGCCTTTCTTCATAAGGGAGATGCTCCACTCCCTTAATCATCTTTGTTGCCCTACGCTGGACCCTCTCCAGCAGTTCCCTGTTCCAAAGACAAAGAAAAGCTCCGACCGCTGGGCGTCAGGAGCGCACAAAGCCACAGCCACTTGAGGAGCTGCAGCTATCGAGCAATAATGAGTCTTTGGAAGCAGCAGCTCACCTTCCCTGCTACAAAGGGAACATCACCCAGACACAGTCTGTAATGGGGCTGCGCAGCGGGATGGCTTGTGAGACTGCGTTTCTGGAAGGAAAGCAGAGAGAAGTGTTTATCAAAGATGACACTACAGCAAAACCATTTTCCCATTGCTTTGTAATAAAACAGGCAACCTATCTCCCCGACTGCATGCACACACCCTTATTTAACTGCTCAGTAATTGTCCTTCTCTTCCCCCCATGTTACCTTCTCCGGCTGTTTAGTTTTCTTCCTGGGTTTTCTTGCCTTTGGAGAAAGCAGTGGCGACGCTGCTTGAATCAGTAGTCTGTTGGTTTCCAGGCCTGTCTGAAGCTTTAGTTGAGGGAATAGAGGTAATTATTGGAATTATATTTACAGGAATAATCAGAGAGAGTAAGCAGACAATTGCAAAACAACGATTTTTAAAATATAGGCTCTTTGGAAGCAAGGGCTGCAAGTTTTTAGGATGTTTCTGCAGTTCAAGGTCAATTTAAACATTAAATAAGAATACTCCTGTGGTAGCACTACTCATCACTAATCCTATTAAGTTAGAGAATTAGTCTTACTGCATTACTGCGACACAGACAAGTGCCAAAACATCAGCTGGGCTTTATGCTTGACAAAATATTAGGGAAGTCAAGCCACCCAAACCTGCTTAATTGATCCTGTAGCACAGAGTTAAAAGACAACTATTCCTTCTGATCTCTTAAATTTGACAGTAAAAAACAAAACACAACACCAACAAAAAAACCCAAAACACAAACAAAACCCCACTTCTTGGAAGAGTTAAGGTTAGGATTCTCACTACCAATAGTGAGCTCAATCCGCTTCACCGCTCCTTCTAAGAAGAAGCTAAGGCTTGGCTCTAGAAATCACCTCAACCAATCTCAACTAGAAGCACTCGGAGAACAATTATTCATGATTAATTTGAGACACTCTTCCCCCCCCCAAACTCAGGCAAAGGTTAATACTAGAGCCTAACACGTTACTAAATAACTTCTTCAGCATACAGTGAATGTGTCATGCATGCAACACTCCAAGGTTAGGAGACCAGAGTCCTCATGGGCTTATAACCAGTAGTATATCACCTCTTTGTTTACCTCCATCTACAATATTTCTAGTTACAATCAGGGAACACCCTTGCTGACCTTTATCTATTTAAAGCAAAGATCCTCATACATCCTCAACTATGAATTAGTCTGAATTTCTACTCCTTCCCAATTAGCTTCTTTTATTGAAGAAATCAAGCTTTAGTGTGTAAGTGCTGGTAGAAAAAGGTTTCCAAAAAGCCCAGATAACTTCAGAAAACTTGGCAACTCAGACAGGAGAGGAAAAAAAACCCAAAAAGTAAAAAAAAAAAAAAAATCACACCGCTAAAACAAGGTCTTCATTATTTTCTATATGGGATGCACTTTCAGCAAGTTAGGCTGAAAAGCTGATGGAAAGGAAGAGTTAATTACAACACACACCAGTACAAAAGAAATTTCCTGTTGGTTACCTCAGCTGCTTTTTCCTGAACAAGCTTCCTCGCGTGTTCTTCCTCCTGAAGCTTCTGTTCCAGCTCTTTCATTTTTTTCTAGTCAAAGTTGAAAAAAAATAATAGCATTATTAGTGAAACAATTCTTTATTTTTTCATGAAGCAATACTAAGAGCTTGAGCGTAAGTCTATCAGTTCAACTTATTGACCTCAAGTTAAGAGAAGACTTCAGCATTAGAATGATTGCTGATGGCTTGCCTGCATAGGCATAAATACAGCAGTCAAGTGCTTATGATTAAAACTTAATTGACTTTTTATTTTTGCTTCTGCAATTGGTATCTAAGTGAGAGCTACAGGGAGAGTGATCCATAAGCCTGTCTTCAGTTTTAAAAAAACCCCTAGAAAGTAGTTTCGTGTACATTGTCCTAAAAGGTTTTGTGCAACAAAACGGCCAACAAAGGTATATCACACATCACTGTAAGCTGAGAGAAGATTTATTTAGACCACTAAATGTATTTTTGCTAGTATCTGTAACTTAAACTCTTGGAAATGAGGAATTTTTCAACATCTAGCCACCTTCTTAATAAAGAAGAGGGAGAAAAGTTTATAGGATGCCTCTGAGATATCTTTAAGCAATTCCATATTTTTATGGTTAAAACCACATAAGAACTCTTTCAAAAGTCCTTTCAAAGACAAGAGTCAAGGGAAAGGGACATAGTTCCTTGTAAACTCTCCAACAAGATGAAAACCTTGTTTAAGCAGGATAACACTTACTTTAACACCCAATGTGAAAGCTTTCAAATAACTTTCTGATTTTAGACAGGAGAGTGAAAAAACCAATCCAGAGCTCCAGGACACAAACCAACTTCCCTCCTCTTCCCCCACAGACTGAGAATTCACAAACCCACTAATCAAAATTAAGGCAGAAAAGCACAAAACTCAAAGTAACAACTGTATTTGTGCACTTCTGTTTGTTTATGAACCCACTACTCTGAAGTACTAAACATTTCCATTCTGCATCACTTCAGCATTAACTGCTTAATGTAATCAGCTGTTATACAAAGGTGCTAAAAGGAAAACCCTGGATAAACATTGAGTACAAAGGCACTATATAATAGGAGCCAACTCTTTCTATTGAATAAAGGAACCCTTTTGATTTTCATCTTATTCATTCAAATCAAACACATTCCAGGTAACTTATAATCATCGTCTGCACTTTACAGCATGTGGCACAACTCTTGATTTCCATGTGGTCAGTCTCACAACGATCTTTGTTTGACCTTTTAAGCATGACGAAAATTTTAATATGAAAATACTGCAGCAAATCTTCTGATTGAACTGAAGATGACATGAAGCTGGGCCAATGCTTTTACACTGAACCGAATGAGTATTCCCTCAGCCAGCTGTTCAGCTGCAGTGCGCAGCTCCAACTGCACAGCAACAGTCTCTTACTGCATCACCAGTGATAGACCCTGCTAGAAATTATCTACACAAGTTACATTCCCAAAATAAATTGTTTCTTTCCTTATAGAATAAAGTATTGCTCAGATTACTAGTCCATCACTGGGAGCAAGAGCCCAGAGGGCCACCTAACAGCAAAGAGACACTGCGCAGCCACACTGCCCATTACCAAGTACAACAAGGCACAGAAAGGGCGCTGCAGGTCAGCACTGAGCCACCTAAAACACTCTGCTCAGTCACCAGTAGCCACTGCAAAAACAATGTAATTGAAAAAACAGAAATATTTCATTGTCTATTTTTTCCTGTTTTCTAAAGGAAATTAAGTTTCATGCAATCACCTCACTCACAGAATCATAGAACAGTTTGGGCTGGAAGGGCCCTTCAAAGCTCATCTTGTCCAACCCCCTGCCATGAGCAGGGACATCTTCACCCAGATCAGGTTGCTCAGAGCCCCATCCAGCCTGGCCTGGGACGTCTCCAGGGATGGGGCTCTGGGAAACCTGGGCCAGGGTTTCACCACCCTCATCACAAAAAATTTCTTCCTGATGTCTAACCTGAATCTCTCCTCCTTCAGTTTAAAATTATTGTCCCGTCCTATCACAACAGGCCCTGCTAAAAATCTGTCCCCATCTTTCTTATCGGCCCCTTTTAAGTACTGAAAAGCCACAATAAGGTCTCCCCGGTGCCTTCTCATATCCAGGCTGAACAACCCCAGCTCTCTCAGCCTGTCCTCCCAGCAGAGCTGTTCCAGCCTCTGATCATTTCTGTGGCTCCTCTGGCCCCTCTCCAACAGGTCCATGTCTTTCCTGCACTGAGGGCTCCAGAGCTGGACACAGGACTCCAGGTGGGGTCTCACCAGAGCGGAGCAGAGGGGCAGAATCGCCTCCCTCCACCTGCTGGCCACGCTCCTTCTGATGCAGCCCAAGATACAATTGGCCTTCTGGGCTGCAAGTGCACATCGCTGGCTCATGTCCAATCTTTCATCCACCAGTACCCCCAAGTCCTTTTCTGCAGGGCTGCTCTCAATCCCTTAATCCCCAGCCTGTATTGATACCGGGGGTTGCCCTGACCCAGGTCCAGGACCATGCACTTGGCCTTGTTGAACCTCATGAGATTCATATGGCCCCATTTCTCGAGCTTGTCCAGGTCCCTCTGGATGGCATCCTGTTCCTCAAACAACTTTAACCAAAGCAGACAGAAAGGTATGACACCTCAAAGATACAGAGCACCTACATTTCCTAAAAACTGGCTGCTGCGTTAAGCATCCAAATTAGTTCCACCAGAGAGGAAATGTCTCCAGTGTGAAGACAGCTCTTATCTCTGTGCTCCACTACCTTGCAAATTACCACCTGCTGAGCAGCTGGGCAGTCAGGATATCCCCAGCTGGAGCAGGGCAAGTGTTGCTTCTCACCACCTGGCAATTAGAGGACAGAGGAAAAACTAGAGATGTAGGTCAGGTACAGCCACAACTGAATGCAAGGATTCGTTACGTCTGCTGTTCACGGAATGGTGGGGTTTTAGTAATTCTTACTGTTAACATTAAGATCAATTACTACCAACTACAGTTCTTCAAACATATCATCTACACACACATTCAAATTCTAGGCCCAGCTGACCCAACTGTGCTTTTAAGGGAATAACCCCATACCTTTAGTCCATCCTCAGACACAGACACGTTCAGACTCTCAGTCAGCTGTCCAGAGACTGAACTGCAGGAGTACAGTTGTCACAAACATACACCAGAAAACACTTTTGAGCCAAGTACTCTAGTTATGAGTCCCTCACAAAGAGTATCGGCATTTCCTTTTCACAGGTAATATTAACATTGGCAAGTTGCCCATGGATGCTCATGTAGAAACACAGCCTGCAAGCAGAAGCAGATGGCCGGGTTGATCAAAAAATGTCTCATGACAGCAAAATGATCACAAGGAAAGAGAACTTTTGTTAAGAGTTAAATCCAGATTTCTCTCAGTTCCTAGAATTGATTCAAAATTGTGTGAGTTTAACACCCAATTCCACTAAAATAGATGTAGCTGTGACAGCTACTAATGCCTAAGGATATCAAAGAATAATAGAAATCTAGTTGGACTCAGGAAAAAGAATAGAACAAAACCAAAAAAACCAACCACAACAAAAAAGAACTGTTATGCTGAAATTATATTCACTAGCCAGGCACAAAAAGGCAAACAACCCAGCCCCACCAAACTCCAGCTGCTAGCAGTCAAAAACTTGGTAAAAGCCCTTGAGAAAGGAACTCGTGTTACTGAGCCAGTTATTTCAACCCTGGAGGGGAACCACGGAGGAACCTGCTGCTACTTTCAGTGAACAAGGCCCAGGAGACACTTGTTCTGTTTTGAAAGTTCAGCCCAGGTAAACAACGCAGGCACTTTTATTCCACAAATACCGCTTCCCAAATGAGGTGTCAAGATCTGAAACAGCTTGTCCCAGCTGCCTTGGGTCAGGGACGCCCAAGAACAGCTGTAGTGTCTAAAGGTCTGCCAGCATACCAACTAGCTAAAGATTTACCATCAAACACCTCCTTATGTACTTCTGGGAAAACACCACCTACTTCAGCACCTGGCAAGGGCTGGTGAGCAGGGTGGCCACTCTACAGTTTTGATAGAGCCCAGAGGTGCCCTCAATACCACCATCTAATAATGTACTGTCCACCCCTTCAAGACAGAGGCAATTTGCAGGTGGAAGCCTCTCCCTGGTTAGTGTTGTGTACTTCCACGCTTGGAAGTCTCTCTACAACAGCAGAAAGAGGTAGAATGTGACCAGACTTCAGAAGCCAGCACCACATATAGTACACAGAAAGAACGACAAACACAGTCATGTTGGACTTGTAAAAGCTATTGAATCAAGAGGAATCCTGAATATGCAGACTGGTTCAAACCCACTGGCAGCCAGGCAGTGCTAGAGGCCCAGCAATGCTGGGCTCCGAAATTCTGCACACAATGCAACTTGTAACAATTGTGTTTCTTAAGGAAGAGGGCACATGGCTGAAATAAAAAACAAACATATCAAACCCACACAAGTCAAATCTGGGTCATAACAGAATATAATTGCATTCAATAGCATGCAAGGAAACTCAGAGGTTGGGAGTTTAGGAACACCCACAATCCTACATGCCTGAAGGAGGCTGAGGGGAGACCTTATCGCTGTCTGCAACTGCCTGAAAGGAGGTTGTAGCATGGAGGGGGTTGGTCTCTTCTCCCAAGTAGTAAGCAATAGGATGAAAGGAAATGGCCTCAAGTTGCACCAGGGAAGGTTTAGATTGGATATTAGGAAAAAATTCTTCACAGAAAGCTTTGTCAGGCATTGGAACAGGCTGCCCAGGGAAGTGGTGGCATCACTATCCCTGGAGGTGTTTAAAAGGCATTTAGACGAGGTTCTTAGGGACAGGTTTAGTGGTGGAGTTGGCAGTGCCAGGTTTACATTTGGACTCTGATCTTAAGGGTCTTTTCCAACCTAAACCATTCTATTATTCTATGCCTATGCATCAACTAAACACAAAAGAGGAACAATGATACCATTAAGGTTACAGAAAGTGTAGTGACCAAAAGCCTACCTGGCCATGCAGACTTCCAACAATAACTGCAAGTTTTTACAAGACTTCAGCTTTAAAAAGGTGTTTAGTTGCTGTCTTTCTCTACAGAATAAGGTTTAGCTCAGCTCTGTCATTGATGTAGAGCTATAAAGTGCTGATTACAATAAACAAGATAAATCTGATATGGTATCTGGTACAAATGACAGACAGACCTCTGCTATGGACTGCATTGTAGTAAGTCTGCTGTACTCTTTTTCCAGCATATCCAGCTTTTCCAATTTGGACTGAACATGTGATTGATCAAGAAGACGATCTCTCTCCAATGAACCCTTGAAGGAAAAGTAAAAAGCAAAACAATTATAAGCACAATAAACCAAGACCATCTGCAGTAAGCCCTGTGTCTGCAGCACAAAGGAGGCCCATAAACACTCCAAAGGAACTACTGCTGCCTCTGTGCAATTTTCGATGGTGCTACAATTAGGGAGCAAGTGTGCCACTCATTCATCGCTGTTGGGAACCTCACACACTACCAGATTCAGATAAGAGAGAATTCAACAAAGTCTTTCCTCCCTCCAAACCAGATGCAGTAAAAAACCCTCATTACACTGCTATTAGAGAGAGCTTTCTTAATTTTTTTTCTTCAGAAGAACAACAAACACAAAAGGGAGGTTTGTTTTTTTTCCAGTGGCACATGGGTATAACACTGAAGCACAAGGATAAGCTACTGTAGTAAGTCAACCATGCAGAAAAACAATTTATTAACATCAGAGCCTGATACTGTCTTATAGACAGATGTACAACAACAGAAAACACCAGGGCCCTGATAAGGCTGAGAATTTTAAGTAGGGAAATTATCCACACCAAAGTATATAAAGGCCAGCTGAAATACAAATCCACACTTAAAGATATTAAAATTACAGTAAGTGGGAAAAATCATGACACAGTTCATGATTTTTATAATTCAACCCTGTGATAAACCTTGAGAACACACCTGTTTCTCCAAGAGCTGTGACTTCTCATTTTCTGTGTGCTGGATCATTTTTCTCATGTAGTCCAGCTGCTTCTCCAAAAGGCTGCACCGAGACTCAGCAGCTGCCAGCTGAGCAGCCAGTTCTGAACAGAGGGCAGAAAAGTGAAGTCACACACTGCTTTGTCCCTGGGATTATTTTTTCTGTTTTTGGGACAGTCCCGAAACAAACAAGAATAGGACCATCTAAAGAAACTCACAGATTAAGCCTAATGAACTTCTGTACGCATGCGAATCCCTGAAACAAAGTATGCTTTTTAAATTATTTCTTTGTAACTTCATGTGTCACTGCGAAGTAGAAAATGCTGAACAAAGTAAATTAAAATAGTTTAATGCACTAATAAAAATCAAGTTTCATCCATATCAGTGTTCTGTAGTATTTATAAAAAGTTTGCAAACAACCTTGATTTTTCTTCGACACTTCAGTCTTGTCGTGCTCTTTGTGTCGCATTTGTTCACTTAGTACTTTTTTATAGTCTGCTGTTTCCCTGCTGAGGTGTTTCACGTTCTCCTCCGCCTGAAGCCGTTCCAACTCCAGCCGACGAATTTTTTCCTGGAGATTCTTCAGAGCAGAAAATATTGCTGTAATTGAACAAGTACCTTTTGTTAGATACCATTAAATCACCACTTCAAGATAACATTGAATTTGAAATGTTTCTTACAAAAGCATGTTATGTGAGAAAGTCAGAGTGTTCCTTACCAGCAGCCATAACTCCTTCCAGGAATTAAGACCTGCTTCCCTTTAAACCATAACTGATTCTAACACTACTCTCAAATGAGTAGATGCCCTTGGTGTACAACTTCATCTGACATCTGGGAAAGATGCATCCATTTCCCAGAACAAGGCACGTAAGTATTCTGTAGATTAAACGCAAACGATGCATCTTGTGACTCTTTATCAAAAAGAAACGAAAGATAGCATCTAGATAGTTAAACCAGTGGCAGTTCTCTATATTATTATTCCTCCACAAGTGCATGCTAGCACAACAAACACACAAACACAACGATCCCATGTGCATGGTCACAGAGCAGAATAAAGGTTACCTATCAGAAGGGCTATAAAGTGTTTATTTCCCCAAGTGGCAGCTCTTTTTTGATTCTTCTGGTTTGCACTTGTGTTCCCCTCCTCCCCCGCAAGACACGCATCTCCTTTGTGCTGAACAACTTTCCCTCTTTCTGTTCCATTCTCTGCTTTAACAATTACTCAACAAAACCTTTATATATTCATCACCACAAAAAGAAAAGCAGTTGTAATAGAACTCGTGTCACCTTGCAATTAGACCATCTGCTGGTAATCTGATGTATTACATCTCTTATCTGTATTGTTTAATTCTGCAAAGGGAACCACCCTTTCCTCTGTACAGTCCTGCTAAAGCAAACCACAGGAACATCTGTACAGACAGCTCATATAGCCGACTAACCTGCAAGGCCCCACTCCTTTGTGCTTAAGCCCACTCTAGAGAAAGGACGCACCACCTTTGTTACCGAACACATGAGCACAGAGAAGCTGGGACTGTGTGTTTGTTTAAGCATAATTCTCAGAATGAGTTACCCAGAATAAAAAAAATCATCAAATCTTGAAATGCACGATAGCACATTAGAGTATCACATCAATAAAACTACCTGCTTTAAGGTAACTGTTAAGTAAATGAGAAGAGGGTGACAGGTTCGGAGGATCAGTCACCAACTGCACCTGCTTCTCTTTACTTAGTTACTGTTATCAGGATTCAGCTGAAATGGGTATATCTGAAACTATAAACAGCTTTGTACTATTATCCTTAGAGGTAAATTGAAGTCTCTGTATATTTATAATGATGACTAACAAAACACAGCAATGAATCAATTCAAACAATGAACAGATAAAGGTGAAACCAAACACAATGACAAGTACCAGTCAGTCAGCCTTATTAGAACATGAAGCCCAACTATGTATGCTGAGACACACCCATACCTAACACAAAGAATTTCAAAACAAAATAAGCAGAACTTTCTATACTCAATTTCAGGATTTTTAAATATATATATACTAATTAGGGGGAAGGAGGAGCAGTAAGGACCACCAGAAACAAATCGAATCTACTTTCCCATCTGAAGTTAATTCCCATATCCTTAACCTTACCAAAATACACACTCCAGAACACTTTTGCATTTTTAAAATCTATGCAGGAAGATTAAGAAATTGGATCATCTGCCAGTTGAATTTAATTTTCAGTATATGTTCATATTTAAACTTTTTTTTTTTTTTAAATAAAGACATTCCATCATTTTAAAAAAGGGATGTAAGTTACCAGATTGTCTCCTCCACCTGTACTGATTTCAGAGTTGGCAGACTCTCCGCTTGAAAAAAGTTGCCAAGTGAAAACTCGGAAGTCAAAAATTTGTCAGTAATGCAACAAGCGACACAACTACACAAATACACCTGCATCAGCAATTCATAAGGATGTCCTTTTCTGCACAACCAATTTTTTTGTTTGTCCCAAGGCTCCTTTAGTTTTCTGTCAATGGCACTCCCAAAACTGATGGCATTGAGCATATGAGAACATATACCTACATTTTAAACGGCACTTCAATAATTGAGATTTCATCTACCATGTCATTAACATAGAAGTTTCTAATACTTCAGACATAAAATATGTTATTGGAACAGAGACTTCAGCTTATCATACTGTTTTTTTTATTTAGTTTGAGTAATATTAGGATTCATCCTACATCTTTCTCATGTTTCTCCCTAGAAGGAAAAAAATATCGAGTTCTTCACACTCTTAAGCATCCAAGCAACCCCAGTCTTAAGGGAGTATTTTTGCAGTGACCTTGAGCACACCGCTCACACCAGAGGATCAGCCCTGCTCTCGCCTCCCAGGTCCCCGTGCTGCCTCCTCTACGTACCCCAAGGCAGCTCCAGAGCACATCTCATTGCATGACCAGCCTATCCACTAACATAACAGAATAATTTCAGTTGGAAGAGACCCTGAGGATCATCGAGTCCAACCACAGCCTAATCTAGCACTAAACCTGTCCACAAGAACCCCGTCTAAATGCCTTTTAAACACCTCCAGGGATGGTGACTTTGCCACTTCCCTGGGCAGCCTGTTCCAACGCCTGAAAACCCTTTCCATGAAGAATTTTTTCCTAATATCCAATCTGAACCTCCCCTGGTGCAATTTGAGGCCATTTCCTCTTGTCCTATCACTTGCTACTTGGGAGAAGAGACCAACACCCTCCATACTACAACCTCCTTTCAGGTAGTTGTAGGCAGTGATAAGGTCTCCCCTCGGCCTCCTTTTCTCCAGGCTGAACAGCCCCAGTCCCCTTAACTGCTCCTCATCAGACCTGTGCTCCAGACCCCTCACCAGCTTCGTTGCCCTTCTCTGCACTCTCTCTAGTACCTCAATGTCCTTCTTATGAAGAGGGGCCCAAAACTGAATACAGTACTAAAGGTGGGGCCTCAACAGTTCCAAGTACAGTAACTAACCAAGACTGGTTTTGTTCGTGTCACATCAGGCAAGACAAATCTGTTTATCTGGGGATGAACAGCAGGATCAAAGTCGGAAAGAAGGGAGAAGGAATAGCCTAGAAACAAGGAAGAACAAATCTGAGTAAACCCTCCCTCTCCGTGATGTTGTGAGCTCTGAGTTCAGCACTGCACTGAACTCTTTTCTGCATCCTGTAAGTCTCCACTGACACCATAAATATTCTTGCCACACCCTTTGTCCACTGCAAACTTTCCCATTTCAACATGGCCAAACCTCTTCCTTTGCTCCGAACCATTCTGGGGACTAAAGTCTCCTTATTTCAAACTCAGTCTTGAACTCAGGAGAGGAAAGGTTGAGGGAAAAGAGGACTGAAGAAGGGACAAAGAAAACATGTCAGGACAATTTCACAAAGTACTTGGCCAATTTTACAGCTCTCGACTCCTGAAGGGGAACATCTTTCTCCAGCTGCAACATGACCTTTTTCATTAGGTATTCTTCAGAAAGGTAAGTGCAAAGGACCTACAAAACAAATGACCTGCACATTACTGGGAAGTGATAAAAGGATAAAATACTGCAACCTTTGTAGATGGGGACATACAGTATTTCATCACAAGATTTGGAAACAGGCAAGAAAACAACTTTGCTGAACTATTACCTCTGCTGTTGCTTTCAGGATATGGAATTACCGGTTTCCCTGGAGAGCGCATCAAGTCTGAATTAATAAATGGCTTGTACTTTGGATATTCTATAAAGGAAGTTGCAGAGAGTCCATCTGTGGCTGATGTAGAGTTGAGAGTTTTATGCAGATCATCCTGAAAAGAAAAGAAAACAAAGCTGTTATTCAGCACATTTGTTTCTCTGTTACAATATAAGAAAGTAGAATCCAATTATATGATGTGTAGAAGTATTGTTATAGGAGACTCTAATACCTCAAAAGCTGTATTTATTTTACTTTCAAATGTTTTTTCCACACTAGTTTACCAATTACCACTCTTGTTTTGTATTTATACTGTCTCTTATTGTGAGAAGTAACACAGCAGTCAGTTGGAAGACAGCTGCATTCTTAACTCCTGATTATACTTACTGCACATAAGACACCACATTAAGGTGGCCCACCCTGATAAAGCACACCCAGGACCACAGTTCCACATCCACTCATCCCACGTTATCAGCTTGCTGGCTGTAGATGGGGCAGGGGACACACCCTCTCCTCCCCTCCCAGCTGTGCAATCTCAACCTCTCTTTTCCACTGGCTTCAATGCATCTTTCCCATCCTTCCCTGGACAGACGAACATCATCCGCAGACACACCAGGTGACTTTATACACATCCTGACCAGCGGCATCAGCACAAGCAGCAGCACAGCAGATCATGGCCAGGTTGGTACCTCTGGCAACGCAGACCAAGGCAGATCAGCTCCACAGGGTTCTCAGAAGCAGGATCACCCACACTACGGCTCTCCCTGCAGCCTGCATCACCCTTCCAGACGCCTGTTGTGTCCTGGGTGCTGCAGTGACCAGAGGGGACCATCTAGCTGAGCTGGGTAGCCCGGATACCATGAAACCATGTACTTTCTAACACGATTCTCCTAAGCAAAAAGGGCCACAGCACCCACATGTTGCATTTACGGTTTTGTCTCAAAAACTGGCTACTCTCTACTTTGTGTATATGTATTAAAAAACAAAACGTGAACACTCATTTCTCTCAACTGTACCCACTACTAAACACTTCAGTAACACAATTTGAAAGCAACCCAAAAGCTGACGGCAGACGCAATGCTCCTACAGCTTCCCACAGAGCATTTACTTCACCAATTTGACAACTGAGCAATGGCAGTGTTTTTTAAGCTTCGCAAATACCAATTATTTGGAACATACTGTGACCTAGATTAAAATACAGAAAGTACTTGAGTATCTCCTAGTAAATTAAGTAACAACCCAAAATGCATTATGAGGAACAAAAATAATACAGGGGAAAAAAAAAAAGTGTGTAAGTTATTTAAAGTCTATACACAGCTAATTTCTTCTTATAAACAAAGTGATTCACTACGGACAAGAAAATTAGGACCCGAAGTATCCTGAATGTATCGATCAGTGTTTCTATGCACAGTTTTCTGAATGCTTTGCAGTTTGTGTTTACATTTTCCTACACAACATAAGTGCTTTTCCTGGAAAAGCTGCCATTGCACAAGAACTTTTGCCACCACAGAAAGTCAATTACAACACTAATCCCTAATTAAGAATATATTAATAAAAATATTTTGAACAGATTTTTGTCTGTATGCATATACATACCATTTTATGCTAAGCAGCCATACTGGTCTAGCTTGGTAGAATATGTAATGTTAAAACCTGATGAAAGCCTGCTAGGTGCTAACATTAAGACCTAAACCTCACTCCTGAAGAGAATACCACCAGCGCTATGGGATACTGAATTGCTGAACACAGAATAATTCAGAAGACCAAATAACAGAGTAAAAATGAAATGAACAAACAAAAGTACTTTAGGCAACAGAGCAACACAAACCTCAGCAGCCCAAACAGTAGGAACTATTGATTCAAATATCAACCTGCTATTTTTATCTGATATGGATTCAAATCAAAGATACGCAATGAATCAGTCAAAAGAAAAGGGGAACGAGTCTGAAATCAAAGTCAGGCTACTCCAACCCCACATCAGGCGTAAGTAACACTTACCTAAGCAACTGCAGATGAAGCGAACAAAAAAAACTATGACAGCACGCTCCAACGCTTGAACGCCAAGTTACACACAGCAAAACAAACCCAGGCTTTCACCTAGTCACATGCCTTCTGAATTTCACCTGGATGTAGGGTACAGGCAGGTACAGGCACAGATTTGAAGAGTGTAACAGTCAGTATAGATACCTGTTTGAAATGAATACTGAAAAAATTGTGCTGAAATATTACCTCTGTACAGGCAATCGTTCTTTGCTTCAGTCTAAATAATCACCGGCTACCAGGTATATTTTCCTTATACATTTAAGAAAAATACTGTTTTTAATTCTGTTTCACAAACAGTGACTTCCAAATGCACCTGAGAGAAAAATTGAGAAAGCGTATGAAGCAGCTTCAAGGAATTTCCCATCACAAATCTCCGACTCAAGTACCACACCAATTCTTTGCTCTTCACTTTCTCTCAAGTCATCACAAGTCATTGAAGACTGTTTCTGCTCACAGAAGGTCTCATGGGGAGCATCACGCTGTGATGCTCGGGAAAATCTTTAAACAAAAAAATACATATGAAAAATCAGGGAAATCTATACATTTGTTCTGAATCTCAGCTAGGCCACATTTGCTAACTAAATCTCCTCTCTTTACAGGTATTCCCTGTAGCCTTTCCTTCCTTAAGCCACACTAAAGCCTCATTATCGTAAACGAAGCAGCTCAGTGGTCTCACAAGGAGCTGAGCACACCTGCATTGTGCAATAGGAGCGATCAGAGCACATTCAGCCATCTGAGGATGCTACCTTCCAAAATGCACTGCTGCTACCATTGCACATCACCTGCCTACTCAAGCAACATCAGAACCACAGAGCAGCAACAGCCTGACACACCGGCAGCACCCAGCGATCGCCTGAAGCTCCTGAAGACTGAACATAGCAGGGGGAAAAAAAATACACAACCTCATATGAGAAGTTTCCAAGCAAGAGTCAGCAACCTGGGGCAGAGGTTCACTTTTCAAACTTGTGTATGTAGTAAAAACAACCCACGATAACATTGTTACTTCTGTGTTGCACACCATGGAAAGCTTTCCCAAAGGTTATTGAACTCAGTGGTGTATCAAATGTTTTCTGTAAGGAAAAGGAAAAAAAAGCTCTATGTTTTTCTCATTAGCATACAGAATTCAGCTAGATCCCTGGGTAGTAAAAATAATGATGATTTATAAACAAACTGTAGAACTAAAGAGGCAGAAAAGTGCAGAAAAGCACAGAAACGCTATCAGGCAATAACTGCAGAAAAAAAATCAATGAAGGCACCAAGTCAATACCTTTGGTACGAGCACTTTGGCACTGGGAAAAGGGACTAAATTATAGTGGATATGTTGCAAGTTCTTATATGGGTGCCCAGAACAGAAAAAAAATAATAACAGGAAAAAAAAAAAATGAAGCTTGGTTGCCCTCATTCTCCATTAAGAGGAAAAAAAAAAAAAAAAGCCAAAATAAGATAAAATTATCTAGAGACTGGGGAAAAAAACAAACACACAGAATAATCAGGTACTGAGTTCACTAAGCATAAAATATCCAAGTAGCCAGTTACTGAAACTTTCAAAACACCCATTTTGGAGGGACAATCTCAATTATCAGCCTGCCCTCGTCCCTCAAGTACCGCATTTCTGGCGGGGGGAGGGGAGAACGGTCCCTATCACCCGGGGGCCAACACAAGCACTGTGTCTGCCTGATATAGACCTGAGCTAAAAGCAGACATTAAAAAATTAACTTGGCCAAACTATTGCATCAAATCAGAGAAAAAAACAGTTGGCACAATACAGTATTTTTTGGTAAAGTTTCTGCTGTAGCATGCATTAAAAGCAATTATTTTCAAAGTTCGGGAAGCATAAAGTTTGCTTTTTTCCCTTTTTTCAACACATACAAAAAGTCTTCATTGGGCAGCTTATTTCCTACAAGTTTTGTTCTACTAACTCAATTAATTAAACAGTCTACGTGCATCTACTTGAGACTAGAACTACTTTCTTGACATCTTTTTCTACACATACTAGAAGAAGTACTGGTCAGGAAGGGTACAGGAGTCCTCAAGTCTGTCACCCTTCTTGCTGGTGCAGGTGTAAATACAGGACCACACTGCAGATGAGGAGACACACAAGAGGACACAGAGCTGGGTGCTCACCAAGCAGCTATTGGGACCCCAAAGCACAAATCCTCACAAGACTTATCTTGTACATTTATCAGTACTACATAAGTAACAGCCACTTACAAAGGAAAAAAAAAAGCAACCAAGAAAAACCCCACTTGTCTTCAGAGAGCTCCAAATGTCAAAATGTCAAATGAGAAACCCAGATGGAAATCTCTGTTCCAGGCGACAAGACAGCACAGACAGGAGCCTCTGTCTGCTCAACTTTGCAGAAGCTGTGGTGCCTATGCCTGACAAGCCGCTGGTTCTTCGGTCCATCATTCACCAGCAGCGACACAGGCCTCATCACTTCTTAGGTGCATGGGAGGAAATTCTTAGGTGGATGAGGGAATTCCAGTGCCCTGCTAGTTTACACCCTCCAGCAACCCCTCTTGTCTGTGAGCAGTACCTTAAACAGTAATAGTGAAATAATGCTGCATAAGATGGCTCACTGAGGAAGACAGCCTTTGCTACAAGAATTGCACACATTAAACAAATAAGGCCTTAGGTCAACGTTATTGTGCTTTACAAGAGAGCAATAGCATCCTAAAAAACAATTGTTATTGTGTGAAGGGTATAGCAGGAAACAGTGTTCGACTTTTGCCTGTGAGTGCAGATCTTGAAAAAACGTGGTCACTCTTGCTGTAGGTTTCTTCTATTTGTTTGTTAAAGCCTCCCTGTGCTGTGCAGGTGATGATTTTGCAGTGCCTTCTCCAGCAATCACCAGCTAATCATAAGAAAAAAAATCTCTCTCTAAATCTAAGCACCTTAATTCTCTTAGTACAGAAATTTAATAGCGATTTCAGTGCTTCAGGGGAGAAATGTTAAGTAGCCTGCTAGCAGAACTTTCTGGTTTTATTACCTTATGCTTATCCGCTCAGATGAAATGAATAATTTTCTGCCTTGGGTGGATTAGCTCTGCAAAAGCACCATAGGCAACGAGTCAAGCAATTCTACATGTTGAACTGTTTTTAATACACGTGTCCTGCAGCCCCGTCCGCGGCTCCCACGCCCCAAGGACAGGGACACACGCCAGCCTTGCTCCGAGGCTCAGGGAGCCGTTTCGTTTTGCAGAAGAGCAGAAACCAAACCCGTTACCCGCCCTGCTCCTTACGCTGCCGTAACCCACCTGTACCTGCACAGGTGACTGTCCAGCCGAACCCCTGAAACACGCATTTACAACGCCACGAGCACAAAATATTTCTGAAAACAAACCGAATTACGTTTTCTTCGCATTCGCTTACAAACACGCTCTGCAGACACTGGAAGAGGACAGTAAGAGGTTTAAATGGCAGAGTACCTTTCGCCTTTCCTGTCTCTTTTAGAAAATACACGTGCGTGTATGAAAGGTTTTCACACAGATGTATACATACGGCGTTTAAGGACGGCTCTCACCGTTCCCGCGGCTCCCGGCACGGGCAGGCCCCAACCCCGCAACGCCCGGCCGCTGCCCCCTCTCCCGCGCTGCCCGCCCGTCCCCTTGCACAGCTCCGGTGCAGCGAGGCGCAGACCCGGCCTCCCTCCCCCACCCCAGCCACCAGGCCTCACCGTGCGCTGCTGACCGCGGGCCGACGCCATATCCTCCGGGGCCCCGCGCTGGTGCGTGTCCCTTTAAGGCGCGACAACCGTGCGGCGGCAGTACCGTTCGCGCCGAGCGAGACCCGGTTGACTGACACCTCAGCTGGCCAATGGAAAGGGAAGAGAAAGAGGTAAGCCCCACCTCGAAGGAGCAGGGGCCCTCGTCATAGAGTCAGGTTTGAGTGACAGGTGAGACACCAATAAACTAAGAAAAACGGCTCTTCTCAGCCAATCGAAGGGGACAAGCCGACAGAGGAGGTGCAGCCTCCCGTGGCCAATCGCTTGGGCGGGGCGGAGACGTGCGGGAGGAGCGAGCGGCCGCGGGATCCGTGTGCGGCGCACAGCGCCTGCCGCGCACGCGCGGAGAGTGGACGGCGGAAGAGGATGGTCTTTGTCAAAGTGAGCCCCCGCACTTCGGCCAATCGGAAAGCAGAAGTCGCGCGGGTCGGACCAATCAGCGCCGCGGCCGTGAGGCCACCCAATCAGCGCCCAGCAGAGAACAGGGCGCCCGCGGCGGGATTGGCGGAGGCCGGACCCGCGGGGGCGGCGATTGGGCGGCGAGTTTTGAAGGCAGGTTTGGCGCGAGGCGGTGATTGGCTGCCGCCGGAGCCCGAGCCCGGGGCGGAGGGAAGGGCGGGGGGCGCGGGGTGACGCCGCTGCCGACACCGACACAAGGGGACGCGGCGCGGGCTGCGCACGGGGCCTAGGGCGGCGGCGGGCGCGCTCCCCAGGCGCGGCGGCGGAGCGGGAGCGGGAGCGGGGCGGCTCCCAGGTGGCCGCTCCGGCCCGCGCCCCGGCACCTCCCTCTTCCCCTCCCTCGGCCCGCCCGTGTCCGCCCCGCCGGCCGCGGCGCGGATGGCGGCGGCGGCCACGGCAGCCGCCCCGGCTCTTTATGCCTGCACTAAGTGCAACCAGCGTTACCCCTTCGAGGAGCTCTCCCAGGGCCAGCAGCTCTGCAAGGTGCGGGGGCGGCGCGCACCGGGACGGGCCGCCGGGGCTCGGGCAGCCCGGGGAGGAGCGGGTGGTGCCGGCCCGGCCCGGCGGGACAGCCCTCGGGCAGCGCCCGGCGGGGGAGCGGCTGAGGCGGGTGGAGGGTCCGGTAACGCGGCTCTTGTCCCCCCAGGAGTGCCGGATCGCCCACCCCATCGTGAAGTGCACCTACTGCCGCTCCGAGTTCCAGCAGGAGAGGTACGGGGGGATCCGCCACGGGAGGAACAGCCGCTCCGCGGGCCACGGCGTCGGTAGCACCGAAATTCGCACCCGGGGAGACGCTAAGTGAACGGAATCGCAGTAAAATAACCCGCCCGGCAGGTTGCCTAGCGCGGCACAGCCTTAGATTGGTCCCCTCACCTGCTCACCGCAGCATTTGTTCCCGCACCTGCTCCCCCGGCGTGTTTGCGTGTGTGTGTGTTCGGTTTCAAGGGGTGTGTTTGTCGCCGAATTCAACATTGTGCCTTTTTTTTTTTCCTTTAGCAAAACCAATACGATATGCAAGAAATGTGCCCAAAACGTGAAACAGTTTGGAACGGTGAGTAGGCTCTTGGTTCTGAATATTGAAGTTCAGTCATGTTTTAAATTTAAAAAGTTCTCATGCAGCTAAACTTCTTGTTTCATTTTGGAGATTACCTTTCAGAAAGGTGATGAAAATTATGGACAACTCTTCGTTTCCTTCATAGGCGACAGTTTCTTTTTTTCAGATTGAAATCCATTGTGATTATAAGTAGCTGAAGAGCTACAAATAACTGCGCTATATCTATTCATAGTAAAAACAACTTTATTTTGCTTTATGCACGTAAACTAGTCCTTTACGTATTCTCAAACACACGCTTGACAGCAAACCATTAGCTGACTGTGTTTTTAATGAGTGATGAATGTGAAAATCTAATAATACCACATACTTTACATTATGTAAGTCTTAAAAAATTTAAATGTGTGTTAATCATGGTAAGCAATTAAGTAGAAAGATGTTATGAGTATTAACTTGTATGCATGTTACTTTCCATTTTCTCATCTTGAATTCAGCTTCAGTTCTGTTAGAAAAATTAACTTTTTAATATATGAACAGACACGCTGCGTCTGAGCGCCCTGCAGGTACTAGTTTATAGAAGGTATCAAGATAATCTGGTAGTGAAACAAAAGTGCATATCTTGACATAAACCATATTAGACTAAATTCAGCTTATTGGAGGTGTATGTGTGTAGTCAGGCATTTTATGAGTGTAAATGTAAACTGAACAAAGAACATTGTTTCAAAAGCCTGAAAATGTAGTGAAAGACAGATCCAAGAATGTTTTTAACCAATAGTTCATAAAAAAAAAAAAAAAGGAACTGCGTTGGAGATAATTAGCCATTTCTAAGCTATGAAAAGAGACAGCAGTTTTATTCCCAGCAGGGGATTATTCTAGTTGAGCTTATGATATAAAAGTTGCTAACCTGACCTGATGGTATCTGAAGTTGTTTTTGAGGTTTTTTTGTAAGTTTCCTGCAGAATTGAAGGGATCAGGATACTGATATTGGAGTTGTAGGTTTATGAAATCGCTGAGTAGTGCAAGGGAGAGCGATGTTCTCAGAACCTTTCAGTCTAAAAAATTATTTCATTATTCTTTTAAAGGTTTTAAGTAATTTCTTTAGTAATGTAATAAAACAGAGGGAAAATGTGATCTTTTCCTTAAAAAAAAAAAAAAAAGTCAGGGTGTGTTTCAGACACTTATGCGTTTGTGTCACATTGTGTGTGTTTCTTTCATTGAATATCTACCAGGGTTTTCCTGGAAAGTCCAGACTGGTTTTGACCATTGAAGGAGCATCGTTTTAGGGGAAAAGTTTAGTACTGAAGAAAGAAATGGTAGGAAAAAAGGTTCTCTATATTGTCTGAAGCCCTTGTAGTTTAGAAGCATCATTGTGTGATTTGAAATACCTTCTTTCATTACAGAAACCATCATGTATTAACTTCAGTTCAACTTCTTTGTTTTCCAGCCCAAACCTTGTCAGTACTGTAACATCATTGCAGCATTTATTGGCACCAAATGTCAGCGTTGCACCAACTCAGAGAAAAAGTACGGCCCGCCTCAGACATGTGAGCAGTGCAAACAGCAGTGCGCTTTTGATCGAAAAGAGGAGGGAAGAAGGAAGGTAGGCTTTGTTCCACAGCTGTGATGGCTTAGGCTAACCGCAGACAGTGTTCCTCCTTCATAAGAGGAGGATTAACTGGAATGTATCTTATGTTCACAGAGATTAAAGTTGCTATGCTTTACAATATTTGAATTAAGTTTCGCAACTTACTATTGTTATGTTAGCTACTGGCCTAACTTACTTTAAATCACTCTAAGAATAAGCTTAAGTGTAAGCTGACAGTTGTAGCTGGGGAACAAAGGTTAAGCAGCTGAACAGTTCCTGGTGCTTTGATTATTTTTTTTCTAATAATTTATTTTATTTTATTTTCCCATCTATTGAATCTTTCATTTGTCCATAACTCAAATTTATCGCTTTAGCTCTTCTGATTTGCCTACCGTGCGTTAAAGCACCGCACCAGAGAGGCAGACTTGCTCTGAGCAACCCTTTGTGTTTTGTTCTCTTAAATAGCTTTGGTGAGTGCCACTTTCTCATTCCAGAAGGTGCTGAGGAAATGACCTCAAAAGCCTCTTGCCTGAACACAAGAATAATGCTGTTTTTACGAAAGAATTTACTTGGTACAAGTAACACATTGGCTGGGCATCTTGATTCTGCCTGGAATACGATGGGTTGAGAGAGGGTACATGGTGTCTAAACTAAAAATGGTTTGTCCCTTTAAAAAGTGATTGTCACTTCTGTGATACAGAGCAAGTCCAGTGTTTGCTAAGACTGAATTCTGGCTTCACTTTAAATGACAAAAAGAATAAGACTCGCTACTGAAAGATAACATGCATGCATTGGGGATATGGTAGTGCTGTTTCATACTGAAGAGATGTCTGGATTTTTCCTAAAGATAACAGATTAAGTGAAACTGGTTTTTCTTTCAAACATTGAAGTACATATTTCTAGTGCAAGTATACTTGGAAAAAAAAAACCCTCCTATGAATTGTTTCCCAAAAGGTTGATGGGAAGTTGTTGTGTTGGCTCTGCACACTGTCCTACAAGAGAGTGCTACAGAAGACAAAAGAACAGCGGAAGAGCCTAGGATCTTCACACTCTAACTCCTCATCGTCATCTCTTACCGAGAAAGACCAGCATCATTCAAAACACCACCACCATCACCACCATCATCATCGTCACAGCAGCAGTCATCATAAGTAAGTATGTCAAAAATCAAAGTAGCCGTCGGTACCTCTTCCTCTTCTATGTTCTGTTAGTACTGAGATCAAAGGAAATAAGAAATACCATTTAAAATACGGCATCAAAACCAGCAGCAGAATGTTGTTCTTCGATGGTCTGTCAGAATCCTTGTATGCTCACAGTTTGGATGAAGGGAGGTCAGCAAAAAGTAGAAATTCTTGATGATCATCAAAGAAGTCGATGTTAAAATTGGTAGCAAGTCTAGAGGAGAACCCACAGAATGGCTACAGAGCAAGTTACATAGGGATAAACTCGACTTTGGCTTTCTAAGCAGTAACTGCTATTTTACATGCATTTACCATGGGCTAAAAGGTGTATATTAGCAGTAAGCACAGAACAGCTACTTCATTCAGAATCCTCACCCCGACTTCATCCTGATGTGCTTGTGTGCAGAGACTTGCAGCTAAATCACAGAATCACAGAATGTTAGGTATTGGAAGGGACCTCAAAAGATCATCCAGTCCAGTCCCCCTGCCGGAGCAGGAACACCCAGATGAGGTTCCACAGGAAGGTGTCCAGGTGGGTTTGAATTTCTCCAGAGAAGGAGACTCCACAACCTCCCTGGGCAGCCTGGTCCAGTGTCTGTCACCCTCACTGAGAAGAAGTTTCTTCTGAAATTTGAGTGGAACCTCCTGTGTTCCATTTTGTACCCTTTACCCCTTGTCCTGTCATTGGTTGTCACCGAGAAGAGCCTGGCTCCATCCTCGTGACACGCACCCTTTATATATTTATAAACATGAATGAGGTTACCCCTCAGTCTCCTCCAAACTAAAGAGCCCCAGCTCCCTCAGCCTTTCCTCACACGGGAGATGCTCCACTCCCTTGATCATCTTCGTTGCTCTGGGCTGGACCCTCTCCAGCAGTTCCCTGTCCTTCTGGAACTGAGGGGCCCAGAACTGGACACAATATTCCAGATGGGGTCTCACCAGGGCAGAGTAGAGGGGCAGGAGAACCTCTCTCGACCTACTAACTACCCCCTCCTTCTAATACACCCCAGGATGCCATTGGCCTTCCTGGCCACAAGGGCGGTGCTGGCTCATGGTCATCCTGCTGTCCACCAGGACCCCCAGGTCCCTTTCCCTACACTGCTATCTAAATGGAGAAGCAGAACCAACAGTGTGGGACCACCTTAGTCTAGGACCAGTTTGTATCTCTGCTAGTTTTTATACCCAGATCCTGCTTTGATAGGCAGTTTGTGAGTGGCTGTCATACAGACACAGGAAGGTCACACTGTCGGTTCAGATACTGGCAGTCTGATAACATTTCACAGTTTTGTCCCATGTTCTGAAGCTTTTCTCAGCGTGCCATCTCTGGCCATGGTGTAAGCAGAATAGCAACTTTAACGTACATACTAGGTTAGTTAGTTATAAATCTTGGAACTCATTTTTTTTAATGCTAGTCTAATAGTAGTCATAATACTTAATTTCATTGGTAAGCTTATGACAGTGTAACTTTAGAACTACTTGCGTTATTTTTATTTCTGAATTATGTAGTTCTGCAATGGTAATGACCCTGACCCCAGACACACAAACTTTCATTCTAAGCTTCCCTTCCCAATGCTTATGATTTTCAATTTTGACTGAAACTTGCCTAAGTGTGACTTAAACACAGAAATAAAATAAGCTGTAATGATATTGAGAATGAGGAGAATACTCCATACATACTTTCACTTTTAAAAAAAAAAAAAAAAGTTTGGGTATTTTTTAGGAATTTGAAGAAGAAAATTATTCTTGTCATGCATGGAGTCATTTTACTGTTCCTGCGCTCTCAAATCTCTGCTGAAAATCAAGTTAAAACAAGTTAAATCTTAATGCATGTAGCAGAGGAATAGTAAAGATTAAATTTTTAAAAGTAGCTCTTTATCACAACTAGAGCTTCTGATATACTCAAGAGTTATAAAAGTAAGCATATTTCTATACAGATCACAGTGTTCCCAGTTTGACACCTTTTTCCTACAGGCTGCCATGGGTCCATTGCTTCTGGTCCAATAAATGACTTTTTTCCCCTGTCCATGTCAGGTGATGTTAAGATGACACAGTAGAGACAGTGAGCTAGAAATCCAGGTTCATTGAACTATTTCATTTGGCACAGTCTTCTACATTTTACTATTCCTATATCAATGATGTTTGTTAAAATTGCTTTTGAAAAAATTGAAAACAAATCTTTAGACCTGAAAAGTGGTTATTTTAAGGGATCCAAAACTTTGCTTTGTGCTTATTCCATCACAAAAGCACCACTTTAGGCAATATTTGTATTGCCACATGGGAATCCCAGGAATGCTCTTTTAGATCAGCTTGCTGAATGCAAGGTTAGCAATATAATGTGCACAAACATTGGGAGATACCGAAAGAAGTCGTAACTGTCAGTCTGGAAGTTCACCCCTTGTCTTACAATAGTGTAAAGATCGAGCTAATAAATATTTTTATAGCATCTTGACATGATAAAAAGTGATCATGAGTATGACAGGTAATATGATTGTCCAACTGAAAGTTCATAATTGGTCATATTTTTATTTAAAAAAGGGTGGATTTTTCTCAAGTACAGATATAATTTACATAAACTTAGTAATAATGGCATGTTTGGTCAGTTACCAAATAAATCTCATGTATTTCAGAATCTGCAGTCTGAGTCCAGAACAAGATCAGGGACTATGGAAACAGAGGTAAATATAATGTTACTTATCATTTTCTTTCTTATTTATCTTGCACTTTTCATTTAAAGGACTTTTTTCTTGCATTTCTGGCTAGTCTCTAGGAGCTAGAGCATGAGTTAGTTATTTTGCGTGTACCAAATGGTATATTAGAGAGTTATATAGTATGAGGCTTTAGGTTTACATTTTGTTTGATTTCAGCCATAAATCCTCTGCAGCTATTCAGAATGAAATTCCAAAGAAAAAACCCAAACTGGAATCCAAGCCATCAAATGGAGATAGGTAAAGTCATATTTTTTAAAGCTGAGCCATTTCAACCAAATAGAGCACTGATTTGTGGGCCGTTTCTTTTCTTTTTATTGGGGGAGGTCTGAAGAATAAGGGAAGTGAAACTGTTGTCCAGCCAGACAGGTTATTGGGTGGCATCTGAGTGCTGTCAGTCAACTAAATGACTTTATTAGCAGAAAACTGGCACTGTTTTCCTGCTTTTAAGCTGTTTGGGGCAAAATTCAGTAAAACTTATGTACAAGGCAACAGTTATCAATGAAACAGTGTTCCCTGGCGTTGGTGTTTCATTGATTAGATGCAGGGTTGGACCTGCTGTTTTAAGTTGCCCTTGTATCTAAAGAAGTCTGTTGGAACTTCATGTGTGAGACTTAATCTTTATTCTGCCTCTGGCCAAACAGTTGGAATAAAAGTAAAAGTGGCTGCTTCAGTCAAAAGGTGTTTGTCCCCCTCCAAGCTAATACTTAATTATATTTCTGCAGGTGTATGTAATGTGTGCCATTAGTAAGGTAATTTGCCAGTTGCATCCATTTCTGTCAGGTACATACTTTTTTTGCATTAGTCCTTAAGGATGTTTGTGGAATTATTAATTATCCAATTTGAAATTTAAAAACATACTGTTTTTTTTTTTTTCCTTTGATGCTGTAACTAACTGTTGTTTTTTCATTTTTAGTAGCTCTATAAATCAGTCAGCAGACAGTGGAGGAACTGACAACTTTGTCCTCATAAGTCAACTGAAAGAAGAAGTAATGTCACTTAAACGTCTTCTGCAGCAAAGAGATCAGACTATTTTAGAAAAAGATAAAAAGGTAAAAGTTGCACCTGCTTAATAAGAACTTTATCATTTTGTTTTTTATTTTGTAGACTCCTAACAATGTCAAAATGGTGAGATAAACCAGAAATCAGATACAGTTTTTTTTATATAGCAACTAATCAAATGTTACCATTTAAAGGAAAAGTTTGCGACTTTTGTATCATTAATGTATTTTGGCTCTAAGTCAAAGAGGAATTCATCTTCCCTTGCTTCAGCCATCTAGAAGCTAGCCATCCGCTTCACTGTTACTCAGGCTGCGTGCCACAGGTGATGTATAAAATGCCAGACAGTGGTTTGTATGTTCTGCATATCCTAAACTGAGTCACGGCAACTGTGCTGGAGACCTGCGCAGGCTGATGGGCACAGAAGATAAGAGGAGGATTAAGAGTAGTTAACCGTTCCCAGCTTAGCATAGTTTTTGTTTAAGCTAAAGCAACTGTAGCTGTAATTAAGGTGTCTGTGTCCAAATTTACGTGTACAGTGTATGGAAATTAAGTGTTTTGGTTTTAAAAGATTGGTGGCATATGTGTGCTGTAGGTTATCAAGTTATCGGAGACTAGAAGAAAAGTTGGATTAGATGCCTGGCAGCCAACCAAAGTGAAGTGAAATAGGCCCAAATGGCTGCAGTGAAACTCATGTAAGAGATTCACCCTTCAACCAACCTAATGACTGACAAGGAAAGATAAATAACTACAGATATATACTTTGCCTGTATTAGAGCTTATTTCTCTGCCATCTGATTAGCTAGATGCTTTTAAGACTGTGTGTGTAATGATGGCTCTAGAATGTCTGGGTTTGAGTAGGTTATGGAATTGTATTAAAAGCAAATGTAATGCATTTTCAAGTAAAATTTTGACTATAGATGAGTGATGGTCTATAAAAATATTGATGGTTAAGAAAGGCTCATTGATTGTGACGGGAAAATGCTTCCACTTTTAATCCATAGTTCAATATCTTCATTTCTACTTAAATGTTTTGTGTAAAGGATACTTAAACCTTTTTTTGTTTATGTCAGTGTCATAGTATACCTAGTGTTGGAAGTACTTGCTATTTGAAGCCTTTGAGCGGTCAGTATGAAAGAGCTGAACAGTCTGTCATGGATTCTCTGTAGGTATTTTCTTCCAAGGACAGACATTAAGGCCCAGATCTCTGTCATATAAGCCAGTAGAAGATCATGAGTCAGTAAGAAAGTCATTTATCTCTTTTTGTATTTGATTGACTGGGCAAAACTAACAAAAGGGTTAGGTAAGGAAATGTCACCTACTTCTGAGTGACCACTGCAGTAACTTGTTTTGTGCCGTTTCCTTAGGGAAAGCATCTAATAATTTTAATATCCCCACTGCTAAAGCTGTTTATTTGACCTCGGAGTTCTTTGAACCTAAAGACTCCTTCAGGCATGAATTACTTTCAGAATGGCACCTTCAGCTGCTGCATGGCGGAGAAAAGTTGAACGCATTGTACAATGTTTGCATAGCTGGAAAATTTACAAACAAATGAGATAGTAAATGTAAAGACATGTACTGGGATAAAAGTGTGAGCCAGACCTGTGGGAAATCCCTGTTAAGATCTTGTCCCAGGATTGGTGTAGGGAGAGCATTGAAGCAGTTTGGAGCACTCCAAAGGAAAAACCTCTGAAATGTATAATGTACAGCAACAAAAGCAGCTCAGTACACCAGTTTACAGACAGTCCTCATTCATAATTTTTTGTTATGAGTCAGGATCTCAGCCATGTCACCAGTGCTTGCTGTGTGCAGTACTGGCTTTGTTTCGCTTCCTGGACAAAATGTTAGTGAGACACTGAGACATTGCTGTGGGGCCCTGACACTTGATCATTAGGAAGGAACCACAATTTGCTGGATGTTCGCACAGTGTGTTTGCTCATCTAGCTCTATGCTTCACTGTGGTGCAATACTGTCACTAGTTTCTCTGATATTTAGTTTGTGGTATGTGGTTTTGTACCAGATCCCCTGGAATTTACAGCAGCTATAAGTAAATACCTTGAGCAGTTTGTGTACAAGGAGGTATATATTCTAGTATCAAGATACCTGTGCTTTATTTAGGACTATTTGACAGTTCTTTTGAATACCTCATGTCACAACTTGTGACTTGGCACATACTAAGGTTGGCAATAGCAGTCCAGGTAGTCATTTGAGGACCGTGTGCTCTAGTTTGCTATATTGGGTTTTATGCCAGTGAAGAGGCTTCGCTTCCTGATAAATCCAAATTGACCAGAGGGGTTCAAAATAGTCAGGTGAATCTGGGATGCTTGGTGGAACTAAACTTTTAAAAGAAGTGGTTCCCTATACAACAAACTGTTTGTAGTTCACCCAGCTGCACGTGCTTCCAGAAGAGGCATTCAGCTGCTTACATAGAAGCATATATCACAATTTAGAAACAGCTGGTTTAGTGTATGTCATCTGGATCTCTGCCGGCCTCAAGAGGAACCCAGTGACAGCCAGACTGCACCGTACACTCAGAACTAAAGTAATTTTTAATTATACGTTTCTAATAACACATTTCAATTCACTGTTGTTGTAGATTGAGAAGCAGTGAAACTTTGGAATGTAGGCTTCTGTTTAGGACAAACTGTAGCATAAAAGGACACAAACAAATAATTTCTGTTGTCTTTGTGGGGATGATTTTTCATGTGTTACAGTACCTTGTAACTGAAGAGACATAACTGAAGATTGTGATGAGTATCTCACAGCTGAAAGAGCAGCTAAGATCATAAATCATGAATCTTGTATTTAATTTTTTTTTGAGGATTAACAGTCTTTATATCAAATCCTGAGCAAGGAATATGGTTATATAAGTGTACTTGTTTTCTTCGTATAAAATAGACATACTTAATTTTCAAGCTACTTCTCAAGTGCTGAGCTGTCAATATTGCAATAGGGAATAAATACAGTGTTTCCCGAGGCTTCCGTGAAGATTTCACAGATTGATTAGAAGAGGTGTTCTGTAGCAGTCCAAGGAATGTTCACACAATTTGTGTTTTCAGTTGACAGAACTGAAGGCAGACTTCCAGTACCAGGAGTCTAACTTGAGGACAAAGATGAACAGTATGGAGAAAGCTCACAAGGAAACTGTGGAACAGTTGCAGGTGAGTAATTGCCCATCAATACTTGAGAAATCCTCCAGCTGGAATTATGTATTCAGTCTGTTTAGTCCCAGCAATGACATAGACCAAGTTATTAAACGATCATTACCACATTTAATTTTGGATGCATTGCGCAGCAGTTCTGCGGTCAACCTCCATATAAATTAAACTTACTGTAAGAATTGCTTTCTAGCTTTAATAAATAGAGGCTTACCTCACACACTTTCTCAAAGGTCTTGTTATTTTTTGTGTCCGTTCTCTGACATTTAATCAGTTGTCAGTGTGCTATTGATCTGATTTAACGGATCAGCGTAACACATTGGACAGTTAAATGTTTCTTATTAAAGCACATATCTGCATTATCAAGAAGAAAACCTGAATTAGTTGCCATCTGAATCACAAACAGAACAAATACTCAGTGCAATACCTCAGGTACTAAATTTTGCAATCAGAAAGTGTGGTTACCTTTTCTGTTGAAGGTGGAACATGCATATCAAAAAGCACGTACAAATCTTTGAAAAGTGATCATTAACTTCTTTGGATGTTCTCAGCGTGTACATTTTGAGACTTGTTTCATAAATGTGGGAAATGAGTGCATGAGGCTGCTATCTAAGACGTTAATTCATAAAGCTTTTTTATCTTGTTTTGCAGGCTAAAAACAGAGAACTGCTCAAACAGGTTGCAGCGTTGTCAAAGGGTAAAAAGTTCGATAAAAGTGGGAGTATACTAACATCTCCTTGAGGAACTGGTTATTCGTGGGGTTTGCTACTCAATGTAAATTTGAGTAATTCTGTGAAGCCCTTAAAATCCTATGTAGGGGAAAAAATATTTTTGCACACCAGATTAGTTGGCATGTTTCCTACACGTTTTTATAATTAATATGCAGCTTTTTTTAGTTACTGTTCAGATGAAATCCTTCAACTGGCTTGAAGAATGTTTTTATTTTTTTGATATTGGAAACTTTTTGCCAGCAATAGTATTAAACAATTGCATAGAGAACATAGCAGTGCTCTCTCTAAAAGGACAACATGCAATAACAAGCTAGGCGTACTTTTTACATCAACCAAGTCTTTTAAACTACGCTGATGTCAGCCAAAAGTTTGACTCTGCAGTGACACCGAACACTGGTTTCTGGCAACTGTTCTTTTACTTTGTATCAAAATATGAATTTAGAATGGAAATCATGGTGCTCTCAAGTGAAACTAAAAAAAAGGCATATATGTATGTGTAAATACAACTGTAACGGTTATATTCTTAGTTATAACAAGTAATTAGTGTTTTACATTCTTGTGATAGGGATTTACTGAAAGATTATCTATTGTACAGTAACAGAGGCAGTGTGGTTTTTGTAAGATTTACTGTAGATTTTTCTTGCAAGTGCCTTTCTCCAACTGTTTATTTATAGGAATGTTGGTATTTTGTACATAAGGTTTTTATGTTTTAAAATCACGTTTAATAAATGTTTTATGTAAATATAAATGTGTGTACAGAGGAATCTGAAACAAAGATCAAAGTGGCTGGTGCGGTGCTTGAAGCAGCATTAATAGCTAATTGATGGACAGTGAGTATTGGCTTTAGATAACCTTGTAGCTTGTGTCTGTGAGGTGTTGAATTTTGTTAGTGCTGCTCGTGCCAAACACTTCCCAAACAAAAAACTGAATGTGTTTTGCCACACTGGAGTTCAGTGGGTTGTTTATATATTTTTCCCATTTGGCACAGCGCTGATTTTAATTCCGTAGCAGACATTGTATTCCCAATGTTACATCCTTAATTAGTGTCATACACTCAAAGTTGAAAAAAACAAATCCCCATTGTCTGATTTAATGTACTTAGTTGTAACTTATGGTGATTCTTCTGAATTAATTGCAAGATTCTCATCCCCAGTAAAGATACACAATGAGAAGAGAGTTGCCAAAACTAATGGTCTTGGTACTAATTGAGTGGATGTCAAAGGGTGGGTTGTTTTGGTTGGGTTGGTGGGTTGTTTTAATGTTTTGGGTAGATTTTGATTCTAAATTACATCAGTTTTTTAGCTCTGCTCCTAATGGACTTCAATCATATTCAGAAACTTCTGTTTACTATAGCCCAAGGTCTCTGTTCAGGAAGGTGAGTTACAGATCGGCATAAAGCAAAGTGGATTTACATAAATAAACATTTGGTTCAGCTCTGGGTACTGGTTGGTAACAGGGTAACTGCTTGTATTTCAGTAAAGTTAATTGTGTAGAATAAGCTACACACCTTTTAATTAAAGAACAAAAAACTAAAGCTCCTTGGTTGTCCATCCATGTACTGAACTATGAACACTTTTTCAGTAGTTCAGACAAATTCCAGCAGTGACAGACTACTGAATAATTGGGAAAAAAAAGCTGTCTTATTTCATGTATTTTTATACCCTAAAATCAGCTTTGTATGTTTATAAATTATCTTCTTTAAACTTGCTAAAATGGGGTAGAGAATGCTGCTATCCTTTGGAGATGTTATTGGTTTCTTCAATATACAAATTTATGACTTTCGTTAATTCAAGGTCAGTATTTTTGTATTTTTTTCCATTTGAATGGCAACCCATGTGTGTTGAAATTGATTTTAAAACACAGAAATGCATAGCAAATTGAAATGCTTGAATAAAGCTCCCTTAGTGATATCTGATCAAGATGCAGTAAGGTCATTTTAAAAGAAAAAAAATGAAGTTCTAGAGTAGAAGTGATTGCCTTTATAAATCCCAGTCAAATTTTTAGGGGCTTCCCAGCATTTAGTTCTAACTAAATACCTGTGGGTTTTCTTCCATAATCTCATTTTTATCGTGAATTTTTTAAAGTTGTAAACTAGCCAACTGAATCCCCGTCCTGAAAGGAGTGTCCTGGAGCTGTAGGTTACTGACGTAAGAAACTGATGTTCTTTAAACGTGGATCTGCAAGGACATTGTTGTACTGTATTGTGCTTTTTAGGCTGTTTCAGATGTTGATTGATTAGCATTGACCAGTAATGGCCATTTTGGCTCAAGTTATTTATGTACTTTAAGCCTGTAAATTTTGCACCCCCCTTTTAGATAGTGTGTCTAAATACGCGTTCTGCAGCGAAGCTGTTCAGCTGTCCACATGTATAGACTGTTGAAATACTGTACTGGCACACATCCGACCGTTGACATTTTGTACCTTTTCTAAATCCAATGTTTCACAATAAAATCTTGTCAAAACATGAATCTGTCCTTTTGAAATCATTCATAAATTCGTATTTCATGTTAAAGCTTCACACTATGTCACTCGCTGAAAGTCTGTGGCCAAAAAAAAAGGAGAACTTAATATTTGCATTTAGTATTTAGATTTCTGGGAGGATTAGATGCCTTGGGCTGTCTACAAATTGTAACAAATTAGAGCTTCAGATTAATTTATCTCTAAGTATTATGGTTTTCTACAGTAGGATTATAATACGTAGAATTTTTTTCTTCTAGAAAAGAAGAAAAAAACCTTAAGGTTTAGCAATTCTAGCTTAATAAAGCCTTCGACAGGCTTTTTATATTTTCATTAACATCAGCACTCGTGTTTAAAAGTAACTGAATTTCAGTCTTGTTTTGTTAACCATAAGGTTGTTCTTCCTTTACACACATCGTGTACAAGTTATAGGTGATTCCAGGATCGGGAACTTCTGTATCCGTTCCGTTTCTTGTCTCAGGATGAGTTGGGCTCCCACACCAACCTGCTGCCAGCTCCTGGTCACGGGGATTCATGGAATGTCCTGAGCTGGAAGGGATCCACAAGGATCATCGAGTCCAACTCCTGTCCGTGCACAGGACAACCCCACAGTTCACACCGTGTGTCTGAGGGTGTTGTCCAGTCTCTGCTGGAACACTGTCAGGCTTGGGGCCGTGACACCTCCCTGGGGAGCCTGTTCCAGTGTCCAGCACCCTCTGGGGGCAGAACCTTTTCCTAGTGTCCAACTTATTCTTGTGCTTAAAGTACTCGGGCTGCAATTTGTAGTCACAACAATTTCTGGCCACAACAATTATCTAGAAAGAGGTGATCTTTGATTTTTTTCAGAGCCCCACTCTTCCAACAGTGTATATTTTATATTACGTGTAGCAATGAATAAAGTTCTATTCTGATATTGAATTGTTCTTGGCCGTATTTTAATGCAAATTTGCAATGACTTTGTTGAAGCCATTTATTTTTAAAGCTGACAGCAAGTCAAAACTGTGTGTGGTAACCTCATTTAGATACAGCTCCATGTGACATGTGCAAACCTTGTTTAACTGACCACGTAATAGACTGAGTCCCTAAAAGAGAATTGCATCACTTGAATCAAATTTCCTTAAAGAAAATTTAAATGGATATAACCTGTGTACAGGCACTTGGGCAGTTCTTAATGGTCTTAGTAGCTTCAGAAGCTCTGAATCCACACTGATTTTTTGAAAACACTGAAGTTTATGATTGCGAACTATAATCGTAAATAACTTTTTTAAATGAAGTAAAAGCTGTTCATGTCTTTTTTGTTCCTTCAAATGAGTTATTAAAACATTGGTTCTGTTGAAAATACTGCAATAGAAGATATATCCTCATGTATTATGTGCAATTCCTTTAGCTTCTTCATGGAAAAGAGATAGATGCATATAAAATCTGTTGAATGCCACAGAAGAAGTAGGGGGAATCAAGCAAGGGGATTGTTGAGGAGCAGAAGGGAGATGTTTGAGGTGCTCCTGGGGAAAGGAGTGGGGTAAGGGAGGTGTAAGGGCTAATGGGGAAGAGAAATGTCTGAGATACCACATTATTCACTTAAGTGATGTATTGAACCACACGGTTGGGTTTCTTTCAAGGCATGTTATATATGTATGTTCAAAAATGGCAACGCTTTAAGGTAAAATACAGCATTGCTTAAAGGAGATTTTAGTTTTAATGGTACTAGAATCCAGATTAGAGAAATGAACAGAATAAACAGCTTGATTAAATTGAAATATAACAATCTACAATGTGAAATCCATCTTATAAACAACAGTCATGCTGTCTAGGCCTAGCAAAAGTCGGTAAAACCGTAAGAGTGCTGGATACCATTGCCACGGCTGGGTAATGGTGCAAGTTCCAACATACGACCCGAACTTTCTGTCTGTCCTTACACATTAGACAGAAATTATCCTTGAATATATGTTACTCACCAGCATATGAATCATTGCTGTTTTCCCTTTCTCTAACCCAAAGAAAACAAGTCTGGATTTGCCCGTTTACTTTTTAAAATGTTCATTATAGTATGCTAGCACTGTTCTAACTGACCTCCTTGCTCCTGGCAATTTCTTTTCAGTATCTCTCCTGGTGGTTAAAGGCAATTTTACAGTTTCATTGAAGGGGGATTAAGTACGGTGGAGGATGCTGAAGTGCTAAACAAGCCAGGTGAAGGTAGAGATTTGTTTGTAGAGTGTAGGTTTTCCTTCTGCTAAGGCTTCCTGATTCTTGGAGTACCTGGACAAGTTCATTTATTTTTAATTGTCAATTGGAAAATAGGCATTCCAGCTTCTGAAGAATACTAGGGGCTGAAGATAAACCTGTGTCATCTTTGCATACAAAAGATCAGTCTTAGAGGCCTAAGCAGAAGACAGCTTTTCTAATGATGTGCTTTGGCTGCGGAACACTTGTGGACAAACGAAAATAAATTGGACCAGCAAATAGGTCAGAGCTGCTTTGAACCACAGTGATTTTATTACAGATTGGATCACAGGAATGTGATGTATTCCTTCTATGGCTTCTGCAGGTATTAGAATTTGCAGCCCAAGTTGATTTTTACCTCTGGTTGTACCACCTCTGCCTTTTTAGTTGCTTATAGCGATTTATTTTGAACTGAATGTTGAAAACCTGAAGATGTCTTCCCTTATTTGAATTAAAATGTGTTTTGCTTCAAGTCTTTTCATTTTATGGAAATCTTGAATGTCAGTTATATTTACAGATATTCCTTGGGAAACTTTTTAAACTTTCTTAGACAACTTTTTGCATAGCAGTTTACTTTTTGCAGAATCACGTGTGTTAATTTTCCCTTACATTTGTGCACTCAGAATTCCCCTGCAGCATAAATGACAGAATGATGTGCTGGAATGTTTTTGTCCAGCTGTGGTCTCCTCTTGAAAATATTTTGTGACTATCTTGGTTAGGATTCAACTTATAAAAAATTATTATTAATGAATAAAAACGTGTTGAACCAATTTACTAACAGAAAACTGCCCTTTTCAGTTAGAGATTATTCCTTTTGTTGGATATGACTGTAAATCGAGCATTTTCCTTCTTTTAAGGATGAGAGTAGTGCTACTTAAATCAGCGTGTTTACAGGTATGATGTAGTAGAATATACAAAACCTTCCCAAAAAGGGAAGAGTTGTAAGGCTGTCTTTGCTGGAATAGCTTAGATCACTGCTGAGAAACTAATACGTTAATCCAGCTGAGTGCCCTGAAGCACTCTAGTAGCGCTCATACAACCTGTTGTAGTGCTGTAGTTGCATGTTACCAAATGCAGTCGTGAGCAGTAATTTCAATTATGCCTTCAAGCAATGCTTGCTGGTCACTTACCTGACTGGGGGTGCAGCATTCATTAAAGTTATCATAGCTCGGGATACCTTTTATCTCTAATAACAATAATATCAACAGAAGTAGAGTGAGGGCTCAATTCTTCCTCTTACTGGGAGAGCCTGAGATTATCTTGTGTAGAAAAACCTGTTGCCTTGCAAGATGCAGTTGAAGCTTAATTCCTGCATTCCTGGGTTGAAGATACTTTCTCCTGTAATAAATCTGTTCCAGTTTTTAGAGTGTGATTAGTAGTCCGTTTTTTCCTCTTGTTTTGTATTAGAGGTAATGATATGTTAAGATTTTTTTTTTTTAATCAAACACACCTGTGGATCTTGTTTATCAAAAGTGATGGAATGAACCTCTTCTCTTTCTTTCTGAGTGCAACATTCGGTAAGAGAACATAGAGCTCAGTAGGAATGGCTGCCTACATATGTTTAGCCACTAGATGCTGCTTAAACTTCACCATTTCTCACAAACATATAGTTGCAAATGCTTTCTGCTCACCATCCGGCATCCACACTGGATAGCCGTTCCTGTTCAAATACAGCACTGAGAATGAGAATATACTAAATACTGAAATAGTTTTACTTTAGAATATATCTTAGAAAATTGGAAATGTATTTGGAAAATTAAGCAGAGCGATATTAAGCATGTTCAGTATAGTTAAATATTAAAAAATGTATCTGGAACTATATTGTGTTTTCTCTGATCACGTTACCTATTTTGTAGGGCAGGAGGCTGATGCATGGAATAATGCAGCTTGGCTGCTGTCACACAAGACTGAGTACGGTTTTTCTTTGAGGAGCTGCTACAGATAAGCTAAAGTCTTAGTCACCATAGATATGTAACAAATCTGTAGCATTAGTTAGCTGACTTAGCATCTGAACCTTAGAAACCATTATTAAATGCAACTGGCTTATTCATAGAATGGATAGCAATACAAAGGTAAGAAGAATATATTGTTGACTTGGAACAATAAGGTTTAAGACTTACTGTTTTCCTCTTTCTTGGAGTCTGATGCACTTCTGATATAGATTTTTGCCACTCTGATTCTGTTAGTAGATGAATTTGAAATCTTGTGACTTTCTAGTGAAAGGGAGAGTTCTCATCACCATTTAAAATTTCAGGCTGTTTTGAACAAGTCTTGGGTTAACCAAGGTGTAATTGTCGTAGAGTGTTTTCATTCATATACTCTATAGGCATTTTGAGTATTGCATTTATATATTCTATGAGCGATCTTCAGGAGGAAGACCCAGGGAACCACAGGCCGGTCAGCTCCTCAGTACAAGAGAGACATGGACATACTGGAGACAGTCCAGCAAAGGGCCACAAGGATGATGAAGGGACTGGAGCATCTCTCCTGTGAAGAAAGGCTGAGAGAGTTGGGTCTCATCAGCCTGGAGAAGAGAAGGCTCTGGGGGATCCCATACATGTCCATAAACACCTGAGGGGAAGGTGCAAAGACGACAGATTCAAGCTCATCTCAGTGATGTCCAGTGCCAGGACCAGAGGCAATGGGCACAAACTGAACACAGGAGGTTCCCTCTGAACATCAGGAAACACTTTTTTTACTGAGGGTGGCCAAGCACTGACACAGGTTGCCCATGCTGAGGAGTCTCCATCCTTGGAGATACTCAAAAGCCATCCGGACATGGCCCTGGGCAACCAGCTCCAGGTGGCCCTGCTTGAGCAGGAACTTTGGACCGGATGATCTCAATGGACCTGTGACTCTGAAACCTAAACAGGGCAAAAGTTTTCTCCTTCATCTGTTAAAATACAGTATTTTGTTGTGAAAAAAATAGGTAAGCAGTGATTTGGTGTTCTCAGTTCATTTCAATAGAACAGAAAAAAGCCCATCAGTTTCTCTCCTGGCAGATCACCTGTTACACAGAGTGCTGCATTAGTGAAACTTATTAAATTATGTGGATGATTGTTACATAATCATCAAGATAGTTTGCTGAGCTTGTAAAATAAACACTTCTTGCATGAAGCAGCATTTCTATAGGCTATTTTTGGTAGCAATTTTTAAATAAACAGAGCAGGGAGCAGCTACTTCCCATCTATTTCTTTCCCATTAGTCTGTTGCCAGCATGATATAATTCTTAGACTATGCACAGTCTGAAGAAGTATGTTTGAAAATAGTAAATGTCCCAAGAGTACTTATCTGGCTGTCCAAACCTTTAAAGCCTTTTTGCATTATTTTCTTTATGTTTAGTAAAAGCATTCTAAGTGAGTTTGGTATGAAGCATGTAGGATGTTTGCGTACAGTTTTGTGGTGTTTTCCCTTTATCCCCAGCCATATGTCTTAAAATGCGGATGGCTGGAGTAGAGTTCTGTATCACATTCCGTATGTATCCTCTGTTTTCAGTAAAGCCCCAAGTGCTGCGCTTTTAAGACAACTTCAGTTTTCTTAAAAGAGGTTTTGGACTTATTATTTAAACTTATTTTGCATGTGCATCCAAATCATAAGTCATGTGAGTCAGAAAAGCAGTATTTTGGAATATTTGGGGTTTATTATGTATTTATACACAATATTCATACGACTATGTATTTTTATTTTATGCATTCAGTTAAAAAAGAACTCAAAGTATGGAGTAGTTCCTCACTTCTTTCCTTGTGTTGGGAGAATAGAGTCCTGCAGTTGAATGAAGAATATAATGTTTCCCTGTATTTTGTTGCTGTGGCATGAACAAATGTGGTTTTTTATTTTCTGAAAAGTGTCTTTGCAACAACTCACACAACATCATTCCTGAGTGAAAATACAGGCAAACAGAAATCATAACAAAAATCAGATAGCATCTTAATCCCTTTATAATGCTGTCATACTTAACATTTTGAGTAAACCAGGTGATAGTGGGGGGAAAAAAAAAAAAAAGATAATTAATCCAGATCATTTTGAAAAGCAGTAAATAGAAACGGTGATTCAGAGTGCACTCATAAACCTGGTTCTACTGTCAAGATTGCTATCAGGCTGATAAACACATTTTATCTCATAAAAACAAAAAATGAGTGTGTTTTACAAAGGCAGAACAACATGTTTTTTCATTCTTGGACTGTAGTTAAGAGCAGAGATATTGATATATTATTTACCAGAATCGTAGAGAGCTTATAAAAACAGTAATTTATCTAGTCTAAAAATATCTGCTACTTCAGTAGAAAGTAGTAGGTGATACCAAACAACCTCTTGACAGGTAAGTCTCCTTTTTAACACCATTGAAAGTTTTTCTGTAGCCTAATCTCTGTTTCTTAAATCTTACTTCCATTGTAATCTCTGTTGCATTTGGTGGCAGAAAGTTCCATAAATTAATCAATTTTATCACTATTTCTGTAATGGTTCTTTCTTAGCTAATGTATTTATTGGCTTAAAATTTAAATCCTGTAACTCTGCCCTCCAGGATCAGCATGTTTAGAGTTTCCCCCAGTATTTTCGTTCAATTAAACTACTTTGCTGCTAATTAGCACCACTGACTTTTCCTCTTTGTGGTAAGATTTGTTCTTCCAGGAGTCAATAGGTTAGTCACCATGTGTATGAAAAAAAAAAGGAAAGGACCATCAGCACCTTAATGTAAAATACACTTCCATCTTCTTGACTCTTGTTCTAGTGCTAGGTTTTAGCAACAATAAAAACGCCCAATTTGCGGTGCTGGAGCTTGTGAAAGAGCCGTTCTGGCCCTCCCTGGGGTGACTCTGCTCTCCAGCTCATCCCACCCAATGGGCTGGCTGAGGTCCAGCCCATGTCCACCTACAGTCATTCTCCAAGAGGCCAGCAGAGGTTGTACATGTCAAGCCACCTCATGGTGGAGCATGAGAGGGGGTGAAGAGGGATCCTGCTGTAATGAAGGAGGGGTGAACAGATCCATGTCCCCATGCTTGCTTGGTGGTGAGAAGATGCTCTGCAGTGGTGGTTCCTGGTCATAATTCCATAGTCTGGAGGTAATCTGGAAAAGCATAGTGCCTTTGCCACATTTCCAGTTATGCATTTGTTAGTGAGTGTATGTAGCGGAATATGCGAAGTCTTGATGATTGACAGCACTGCAAAACCCAGAAAAATCGAAGTGCTGCTTCAGGAAGAGCTCAGTTTTCTGAAGTGTGGGATACAGGGTAGAATTGCTGGGCACTCTTCCTGGTGAGGATTTTCTCTCTCAGTCCCTTTGCACCTTGAAAGGATGTTGAAAGGTGTTGCTGTCAACCTGACAAAAGCCACTTACCGATGGACAGTCAGAACGTGGAAGCTGTGAGGGAGCAACTACTTGAGGCTGGTGGGAGAAGGAAAAGTCAGCAGAGATGGCTGACCCCTGAGGAGGAGAACAGACTTTGTTCAAGTTATGCCTTCGTTAACTAATTTAAGATCAAGCTGAGATGTTTTCATTGACCAGTTTACCAAAATAGACCAAACCTCTCTAGCACATTCTCAAGGCCTTTCATGCTGCCTGGATAAGGAGGACAGTCAGTCTGGCAAGTCACCCAATTCCTCTAGTAAGCAATTTTGAATGAAAAAATGAGTTTTCACATTGCCCTCTGGATGAGTCTATTTTACATCATTGTTTATGGGTCTTCATTTTGTAACAGAAGAAGAGCGAATGCTCTTAGAGTAACTTATCCAAAAGAGGCCTCGGTTTGAGTTATTTCTTAGAGCTTTGCTGCACATTTAATTTTGACCAGAGTGTGCTAATCTATATTACTTCCTGTATTTGTGCAGGAGATCTTCGTCTCTTTTCATTTTTCCAGCATTTCAAGATGCAACTGCACTCACTGGTGCAATTTCCAGGCTTAAAAGGCAGAATTCTGTGCCCTGCTGAACCTATAATAAGGCTGCTGAACAGATCTTACAGAAAAAGAAAAAAAAGAAAAGAAATTAGTAGCTCTAATTTATGTATCAACTATATAAAAATGAAATTATATATAATATATGATAATATTACACAATATACTATTGTTATCTATTACAAAATCTATATAATTTTTATATCTATATAAAATGTCTGGTTACCTATAATTTCTCTCACCCAATGCAAAGCTGCTGGGATGAGCATCGTGGGTCCTAATCATGCATTCCATCCTTCGTAGACTTGTTTTCTTTGAATATCAGAGTGACTCTTTGTATTCAGCTCACCTCTCATCTGTAGGTAGACATCAGTAGGGTTGTTCTTTGGTTTGAAACCTACAATGGGTGGAATAAGGAGTAGAAAGTGGCTTGGTTTCAAAGTTGTGGGGGTTTGTTTTGGGTTTGGTGGGGGGTTGCTTGTTTGTGTGGTTTTGGTTTTGTTTGTTTGTTTTTGGTTTTGGTTGGTTGGTTGGTTGGTTGGTTGGTTGGTTGTTTTTAAATATCTCTTTTCCAAATACGAACCTGTCATCCAGTGTGAAGTCTCTGTTCCTCCTTATAGGCAGGGAGGGACTGGGACCTGTTTATTTCCCTATTCTCTCCAACAAACCTCAACAAACGACAGCTCCCACTCAACACTTCCAGCACAATCCCTTGATAAGCCTCCTCCAGGACACCTCCCAGTGAAGACGCAAATTGGTGACTTCTGTGAGGGCTGATCTCTCAATGCACTGGCAACTGCTCAGAAAAAAGTGAAAAATACACGTGTAAAGTATATCTGAGAGAGTTAATACACCTTAAATTAATATTTTACCATCATCAGCAGTATTTATTAGGCCCAAACCAATCTCAGAACTGTAGTATAGCAAAAAAATAGATAAGGCAATCCCAAATGGAGTGGAGAAAGCAGGTTAACCACCCTGTCAAATGTAGTTAAGAGATTTCATTTCCTATATGGCCCAAGCATTCTGCCTCATATTTAACTCATACCTTTTTTTTAACGGAACTTTTACTAGATGTAACTTACTGAACTGTTCTCCACTTGGTACATTCCGCTTATCTCTGCAAATTCTCCATGATCGTATTAACCTCTTCCAATTAAAAAAACAACAACAAAAAAGGTGCTGAACTGTAGCTGCTGAGTGCAATGCTGCGGCCCTAAATAACACAGATTCAGCATCACTGTATCAGGTAGTATCTGAGCTGTGTACTTGAGAGCATTTCTGCTTTCTGCTCTGGGATGCAAAACATCATCTGTGTTTTGCAGCAGTAGCATATTTCCAGCCATCTGTAATTGCCTCCTACTTGCATATGCTTAGTCACTGCATACAAACATACACCTTCTGCTGAACTTTAGAATTATGCTCCCCTCTAGTAAAGCTCATTATGTTTTCAGCTGTATGGTATTCTGCAAAGCCTCTTTTGACAACATTAGAGCCCAGTAATCCAGACTTACCTCCAAGGAGGCCAGAGGAGATAATTTAACCAAACCATTATTGAAAGTACTTACTTTCTCATGTGATCCGCTGACATTTTGATAGTTTTGTTGTTGTCATCAGTTTTGCAAAGTAAATGAAAACATGCTAGTTTGAAAAAAAAAAAAAAAAGCAATGACTTTAACAGCAGTAGAGCCAAAATCACAGGAATACTCTAAAACAACACAATTTAGTAACTCTCTTACTTCCCCTGGTTTTTTAATATAGGTCTTATATGATCCCCCATAGTATCGCTAGGTTAATACTTATCAAAATCATGGAGTACTCAAAGGTGTACTTACCACTCCCCTCCAGTCACCAGTTGGAACCCAAATTTGTTGTCTGTCCTTATCTTGTCTATGAGTCTGTTTTTTCCAGCCTCGATGTTTGGGGGTACAGTTTGCCTGCCTCTCAAGGCATGAGAATCACAACTACCTGGATTTCTTCTGCTTATGATGTTTCAAGTTTATTGGCAAGTCTACTGTCCAAAGAAGTCTGCCTCCTCCTCCCAAAATTTGGTCATATAGCTAGAACATAGCTCTTTGTGGCAGTCACTGTAACTTAGGGAGGTGTTGTTTGGGTCAGTGGTCTCCAGGGCCTTGAAGCTGAGGAACCACATCTCCACCTCCAAAGATCCACCTTCAGGACATGGTGGGATGGAGCTAAATGTCAGGTTGGTATACTTTGGGAAGCAGTTTCATCCTCAAACAGGGATGAAATGGGGATGATGTTAGCCTTCTAACAAAAATTAGTTGTATTTGGGGAGGGAGAACATGTCTTGGAAACTGAGCTCACTTCTAGCCAAGACAGGATCCTGGAAGAGGAACCAGATGCTGATTGATAGCCAAGGTGTTCTTTCCATGTTGACAGCCATTTGGAAATCTCAGAGAAGTGAAGAATATCAGGCTGCAGACCATATTAAGGATTTAAGGCTCTTTTCTCCCTCACAGTTTGCTAGCATGGAGCTTTTTAAGAGAACTTCCTTCCCTGCTAAATTAGTTCTTTATCACTTCTATATTCTTCCAATCTGTGCCATGTTATAGTGGCCTGAGAAAAGCCTTTGGGAGTACATGTAGTCAAACTACTATTGGCATTTCAGTTCGTGCTGCTGCATAAACTCTCCCAGCCCTGTTCCTGGAGGGCTGAGCTTGCAGAGAGTTGATGTGCCAGCTACACAGGCAGAAACACTCTCCTGGGGTCTCCTGAGGGAACTCCATGAAATCACTGCTGGGTAACCTTACCCTTCTTTCCCCCTTCTGGCAAAAGAAAAAGAAACAGCTAAGTCCACAATAGGTTATGTCAAATAGTGCAAAAAAAAGGTTTAGTAGCTTGGTTAAGGATTTGCAGGACCTGTTTGTGTCAAAGAGGAAGCCCATTGTTGCTTGCTGCTCCTGTTGGATCCACGCCCTGGCTTTGTGAGGAAGGTTCAGCTTGTCGCCAGTATCCAAAAAGAGCTGGCATGCTTCCTCAGGAGCACCCTGCAGACTTCTAGAGGAGGAATATTACCACGTGCTACATCCTGCAAGTTGGATTAAATTCTATGGAAAAATAGCTCCCTATCAAATTACAACCACTTCATAAGAGAGTATTTTGGAAGCTGTTTTACGCAACGAAAGATTTTATCAGATGGAAATACGTGGACCTGATGCCCAGAGGCAGCACAGCCGTGTAATTCTGTAGCTGGTGAGCCCGGCTGATGGCACCGCTGTGTCCAAGCTGGTATCTGCACAGGGAACAGGGAGAGAGGAGTTCAGCCTCTCCATCAGTCTTGCAAATCTGGATCTGTTTATTCTTTTGGTGAAGCCATGCTCACAAACTCTCCATCCTTGCTTCAGTTCTCTATCCAGGCAAATAGCTCTGCCCTGTGAAAATACATTAAGTAACATGAGATGGTCAAACACCAAAGTAATGGGGAGCACAGAAGTACTTAAGTGGCTAAATAGAGGATGTTGTAGTTAAGATCCGAATTTTATGTTGATTTTAATGTAAAACACTGTAATTATGTTGTGACTTGATTAAAATACAAACCTTTCAAAAAGAACAAGAGCAAAACATCTCTACACTGAGGCTGTAGAAATAATTAGTAAGATGATGAAGAGTAAATGCTTTTTATAAAGCAAAAATATAATTAGCTGGCTAAAGTAATGAGCTGTTTTAAGAAATTCTTAGTGGACAAAGCAGTCCTAAGGGAATGAGACGCATTAAGGGAGGAATGAATGCCATGCAGGACAACACCACAGGGAGTTCCTGGTTATCCTGCTCTAGGTTTGTATTAATGAATTGCACCGCTGTGAATTTTGTCAGCAGATACTAATTTTGTTTTTACTTTCACACAGGGAGACTAGAAAAGCACATGGATAAGGTAAAGAGAACAGAAGATATCGAAAAAAGAGTGGTAAATACAGCTATTTTTGTACAGTACAGGTCCTTAGACCAAATTGATATATGGACTGTGAAGCATAGGAAGCAAAAGAAATAGATCTCAGTAAATATCTGACATTGCTCTCTTTTCATTACAATGGTGAAAAAACATTTAACAAGGAAGGAGGAAAACAAATAACTTTGACATTTAACAGTAGCATTATATTTGGATGAAAAAAGAATTTTCAAAGCTCAAATTAAATCAGTTGAGTGTGCTGATTAGCCTTAATTGCTGCTGATAGAGGCCCAAATGCCCTCTAGAAGAGAGCAGGAGGGCATTTAGTGATAGGACAAGAGGTAATGGCTTCGAACTGAAAGAGAGTAGATTTAGATAAGATACAAAGAAGAAATTCTTCACTATGAGGGCAGTGAGACACTGGAACAGGCTTTCCAGAAAAGTCATCCATGCCCCATTCCTGGAAGTGTTCAAGGCCAGGTTGGATGGGGCTTTGAGCAACCTGGTCTAGTGGAAGATGGCCCTACCCATGGTAGGGATGTCAAAACTAGATGAGCTCTAAGGTCCCTTCCAACACAAACTATTCTATTATTCTCTTTTTCTACAAACAGTTTTCTCAGTGTACCTTTGTCCTGCAGCCTCACTCCTGCCCTTCCCACTGTATCTCACCCCGGCTTTGGCTGACCTGAATGGTTGAGAAATTTGGTCCATGGTTCTCTTTCCCAGTTTCATTTTCTTAAAAGGCATAGTTGGCCCACCTTTGTCTGTTCATCTAATTAGTGCCCTGAGTGATTAGAGTTCACTGCACGGATGGCCAACATCATACCATGGAGTCTATAATAGAGACTAAGATTCGTTTTTGCAGAGGATCCTTCCTGTTCTTATTATGTCTGTATGTTCGTGGGGGGGGGGGAGGCGGGGGGGGGGAGGGGGGGCGCGTAGATTATGGTATTAGTTGAAGTTTGTCACCCTCTGGTGGTGATGTAAGTAAGAGTAGTTCAGGAATCTTCATGTCCTGGTGGAGAAGGTTTTGCTAACTTAATTTCAAATTAGATGTACTTTGTGCCAGTCCTCTGTGGTCTTCTTGAATTACCTGGTGTGTAACCTTCTTTTGCCTATCATTACTCCACAACTGATTTGCTATCATCCTTGATTTCCTGATGCCAAAGCACTGATGTTATTTAAGTTAATGCACCTATATATTGCAAGGGATAAGCTGTGCTTCTGTGTCTTGCAATGCTACGTCTCTAGAAGCCTGTCAGCAAAAGTCAGAAGAAAATGGAGACACCAACAGGTTCATCTCATAACTTTTCTTTCCTTTAAAGGGTTTATTACTTGCTTTTCTCCTCTGCACCACTTTTTACTATTCTTTGCAAAGCAGTTACTTGACATTTCCTTGCACAAACAAGTGTGCAGAGTTCATTTTTCTTGGGTAGTAATGTTTTGAGTCTGTGCTATCAATTTACTTCATCTGTATCTACTCCAACACCACTAACGGCTCATAGCTTCCAGCATTTCAGTGACTGCTCTCAGGACTCTCTTTTTTCCCAGATAAGCCAAGGATTTGTGTGTTTGTGTGCCTCCTGGGCACTTGAAGTTCTTATGTACAGTCTGGAAAATTAAAGATTATTTTCATTTCAGAGACTGAGATAAAACACAGGCAAAATAATCTGAAACCTACCAAAATGTTCATGAAACCTCTGGTCCAGGAGCTTATTTGAAAAAACATAACAACTCTTGATTATCTCAGCCCTATTTTTCTTGCCTGTAATGTTCTATTTCTCCTTCTAGTCATTAGGGTAAGCACAGTAGGCTAAATTCAGTCAATTAAGAGGAGCCATCATGAGGCTTATGCATTGTTTTTGTCCCACTTGTATCTTCAGAACTAGCCTTTGCTGCAGAAACCAGTTTTACCCACTGAGAGCTAGTGCTTTGCCTCCCTGTATAACCACCAGTCTCACACACAGCCAGGTTCCTGGAACAGCATTCAAAAGCCCTTTCACATCTAACACGACAGTTTGTTCTCCAGGTTCTCCTGGGTAGTTTTGCCCCTGCTCTGTTAGCTGTATGCTGCTGAATAAGTTGCCTTAGATGTTTCAGTGCCTTAGTTGGTTCGCACAACTGGCAATTACGATGGTTGGCCTTTGGACATGGTGGCCTCCAAAGCCTTCTCCAGATGTTGCTGTCTTGCCTGGTAAGTGATACCACTTTGGCCTCTCAATCATTTACTGTTCAGTTTTGGCAAAGCAAGCTTACGCTTCTTTGTCCTTTTCATTTTCAGTGGTTTCTAATTCACATCTGATACAGAGCTCAACTTTTCCCACATATCTGGTAATTGTTTTTAATCATATTAATGTGTATGAGAGCTTACAGCAGTTTCTATTGCAGGACTTTGAGTCATGCATGCGTTTTCCAGTATACAGTTTATTGTTCTTTTTTGTTTCCTGCTTCTCTTGAACTTGAAATCTGATCTTAAATATTCCAAAATCTTTTCATCTCCAAGATAATAGATTTTGTAATTAGTCATTAAATTACAAGCATAATGCGCTTAGTGGAACTGCCTGGAAATGATGTTTTGCTATTTGAGTATTTTCCTTGTAGGTATCTGAAAGGTTATCATATGCTGATCTCATTTATATCTGTTTAAATCCAGGAAGACTATGCTCAAGGCAGAGGAGACAGCCTCCTGTTAAGATCATATGTTTTGAATAAGAATTTGGGCCCAGCTTCTTTTAACTTTATTCCTCATTTCTTGGAGTAGAAGAAGTCACTTCCCTGTACAGTGATGATTAATAACTCATGCATCTCAAAGCAGAAAACAGATATGAGCAAAAGCTATCCTAGCTCTTGCTACTACATTTTGTAGAGGTGATAATTTGTCTTAAATTCATTTATTTCTCATAGCATATCTCTATTAGGAAAGCTATAGAAGCAGGAACTTTGTTACTGTATAATAGCATGATTAGATGCTGATATTTACTGAGTACTTTGCTTGTTAATAAACAGTTGACTTCCAGTACAAACCTGTACACACTGAACTTTGTGTAGAGGACAATATGTCCCTTTCCTTGGAAAAGTACTTTGAAACTTAAAGCTAGTTTGCAGCTAATTTATTTTTTTCTTAAAATTCCTTGTCAGAAGGTACAGGGGTTATTGTTACACTTCTGGTTTAATTGAACTACAGTCCTAAAAGTGGTTTTATAATACATGTCTGGGCCTATCTTTTATTTGGAAAACACTTTGAAAACTGTTGTGATAACAGCACGCCAGGCCAGGCTGGTAGGCCAAATAATCAGTTTTGAAAAATTCACAGAATAACACAATTTTAAAATATATGCATGCATGAAAATGGAGTGAAATTCCTATCTATTGATATTCACAAGAGATGATTATGTTGAGGTGATGAACTGTGGAATAGGCTGGAGACAAATTTCTCTCATTCACTGCTAGTATGACAACATATGTACATTGAGCCATACTTAGAGCAAGTCAAATTAGAAGTGTTGCATGTGGTTAACTGTTCTTATTTGCTTTACTATTTCATTCAGTGCCACTTAAACCTTCCCTTTATTCCGGTATAGTACTTGTGCTTTATCCATGCCTCTCTTCTTCTCACTGCAGCTGTCACTTATGGTTTGCCAGTGACATGTCATTTGTCCTCATCTTCCCCAAATCACCTTTGCCTTTCCCTATGGTCTTTCTATATATGTGGCCTCTGCCTATTTTTAATTAGATTTTTAAAATTTTCTAAGATGAGTGCTAATTCTGTGAGGTCCTCTGAAGTGACATTAAATTTCCTACATGTTCAGATTTAGGAGTGCTGGAGAGGCCTCTGCTTACAGCCTGACAATGACAAGGCTGTAGGTAAGTCATGACTGGTAAATTTTTTTAAAATTTATATTCACACTTCATCATGTTCCTAAAACTGTGTTATCTGGAGCAGAGGTAGTCATCATATAACTTCAGGTTTGCTTTTCCTTTTGTCAACCCTACACTTAGTAGTCTGTCTACTCTATTTTAGTGGGCCAGGTCTCTAGCAGCAGCCACTGTGTAACATACAGGTCCCAGTTTAGCAAAGTGCTTGACCATATGACTAACTTGAAGCATCTATTTAAGACATATGCTTATGTGATTTGATGAACGCTTTGTCAAGTAATTTCTGTGTCTTCCTGGGAAGAAATGTAAGGATAATATGCCAAGAATTTGCAATTATTATGAGACCATCATTAATGAATATGCCAACATGGAATATTTGCTTTACCAAATAGGTTTTCACTATGCCTTCTTTTTGTGCATGGAATTTCATAGCAGGGAATGAGTTATTTAAGTGATGAATAGCTATGCAGTTTAGTTATGCTAGCTAGTAATCATGCGAAAAAACTCTTTAATATTGCAAAGGGATAAACTGGAGGGAAAAAGAATCAGGTATAGAGCAATAATATAGTGAGATGACTTTTCCTTTTTGATGGACATCGTTCCAGTACAGCCAGTGCCAAACTGATGTAAACGAGGAGAATCTGACTAACATTATTTAGAAGTTTGCAGTCCAAGTTGAATTAAGGCATAAGTTTTGTTCCAGGAAAGATTGTTAGAATGCTAGTATTTCAATCAGAAGAGAGCCTGTGAGGCTGCAGGGAAAGAGAGAAATGAAATTTATCTACTCACAGAGTGGAAGAAAGCAAGATAAAATTTTCCTTCTTTCCTTTGCATGGGTGACCTATGGGACTAAGCTAATGCAAGTATCACATGAATGAGAAGCTGCATCCCGACTTGGGCCCTGCTCTTGCTAAATTGAATTCTGCATCGTCTCGGTGATGCTTCTTCCCTTGCTCTTGTGAATCAGTCCACAGAGCAAAGCTGCAATAATGAACGGCTCTCTAGTTGCTTTCAGTCCGGACTGGCTGCTACTTGCTACCGTCATGGGACGGGAGAAGCAAGAATTAATTGTGGCCACGTGGAGAGTATCGTGCCACAGCTGTTCCCGGTGCCACCCCTGAGGTGATATAGCTTGGGCTACGTGTTTCAGTGCCCTGTGGAGGAACATGGTTATTTTTGTGCATCATTGATCTTCACTCCAACAACCAATGGTCTAAATGAACGCCATATGCAAAATGCTTGTCCTCAGATTATGTTCTCCCCAGTGCATGGGCAAGAAATCAATAGAAGGAACGTAGTGCAGTGTCACTGAGAATATTTAATTTCCCCCGGAATAACGGATTGAAACGGGAATCCCCTGAGCATACAAACTAAGGCAAGCAAACACAAACATTAAATGCGGGAGGAAAAAAAGAAGAAACTGTGTCATCATGACACAGTCTCCAGATCTCAGCAGCTACTTTTCTAGGGAGAGTTTTCCATGGTGGTGGCTGCCTAGGGCAATATGTAGTGGTGTGGTAGGAGTGGTGGCAGTACTGGGTGACCACTTTACAAAAGGCAATGCAACGATTCTCTTGGTATTATGAGCACCTGCAGACTCTAAAAGGAATCTGTGAGCAAAAAATAAACCCCTGGATTTCTATATTCTATTACCTAGAAAGCATCGCTTTCCCCTGGAGTTCTTTAAATTACGTTTTTATAGAAAATGTGAGGAAATTAGGTGCAAAAGGTCTTGCAACAGAGGTAACTAAGCAGCTTACAGTCTCAGGAATGGTGAAAAAGATACAAAAAGGAAGGTTAAATGGTAAAATTCAGCAGAGGTACAGTATTTAGCATTAAACTAGGAACATTCGATTTTTAAAATTTTCTAAGATGAGTGCTAATTCTGTGAGGTCCTCTGAAGTGACATTAAATCTCCTACATGTTCAGATTTAGGAGTGCTGGAGAGGCCTATATCAGAGATCCACTGAAGATGGAAAAGCACATACTTTTCATTAGGAGGTACAGAGCACCCTAGTGCTATGATCTCTCTCCAAAACACTGACCCAACACAGACCTTCCCCCAGCTATGACATTGCTCAATCTCCCAGGCTGGCTTAGAAGAAATTTGAGAGGTCTGAAAAGCTGGGTATGATAATGCGTTTGGGCCAAGGCAGGCTAAGCAGTTTGCATTGCTGTTTAAGCTGTTTTGACTCTGCATCTGTAAGGCTCCATCCCAGTTGTTGCTGTTTATGGCGAAGGTTTGTGCTCATGTAGAGTAAGACTTCCAGAGAACATCTTTTCTCTTCCTAGTGGTAAGTATGGCTCTGACGTCTTTCTGAAGGGCCTGTTGAAGGCACATGCTAATGAGGAGGGTAATAGTAGAAGACCCAGAGAATGCAAGATGTTTCCCACTGAAGAGTGGAAAGCATGAAAACCCTCTTCTAAGTGAGTTTTTCAAGACTTGAGGCACTTTGCTGCACTGCAAGGACCTGGCATAAGACAGGCTCGTTGGGGCATTGTGTTTCTTATGGGTGGCCTACAAGTCTGGAATCTAAGATGTGAGCCCTAGAAGCTAACCTAGATTCCTCAGCAGTTTATTCAATAAATGAGATAGAAACCTGAGTGGCAGAATGGATGCTGGCAGAAACAAGGTCGGGCTGCATCAGAAGGATTGTGACCCAAACCATTCTATGATTCTGCTGTGGTTCCCCAAGGTGGAACCCTTATGAGAAACACATCAGCTTTCTTCCAAAGAAAAAGTGTCTTGGGAGAAAAAAACATCTTTGCTCATGAGCATAGCTATATGGTGGCAGGAAGGATAATGTCAAGAGGTGAAAGAAGCCTACTGAAGATGATAGAAATCTGACTTGCCTGGCCCAATCGCTCAATCCCTGAGAAAAACTTTATTGACTTTAAGTGCCAATTAACACGAAGTGAAGAACATACTTAAAGTCTCGTCTTCACAGACATGTCTGTTCTTTGTTGATCCTTTGATTTGATCAGCAGTGTGTTCTCAAATCCAAAAAAATAATATACACTCTCTGCTTTATCATTTGCAGGATCAAGGAGAGTATTTTCACTCTGCTGTTACAAAATTTGACTGCAGGAATGGTAGGGAGGAGAGTTTTCCTCCCCTGGAGGTTGGTGCAGTGTTTCAGTGCAGGTATTTTGCTGTAGCTCAGATACCTGGTTCTGCTTATTTAGCTAATTCCCCACTATTATGATTTGGGATCTAGTATTTCTTCTTGCCTCAGCTTGGCAATTACTGGGAGGTGAAGAGTTGCCTTCCCCTATCGTATGGGACACGGTTCACTTTGTAGGGTTGGCCTGATTTTTGTGTAACAAACCCCTGCTTTTGGAGGGACAGAACATATTGATCATGCCGTTCATTTCTTGTGCTGCCTCCCTATGGCCGTTACAGTGGCAGCTTTTGATCTTCCGCTGGGACTGAGGTTTGTTAGAGGTCCTACAGCTGGCAGCGTGGGAGCACGCAGCTTACGTGATGGATGGGTCTGTCGGGTCTGAGTGTGATTACAGTGATGCAAGAGCTGTCACACAGGGCTGAGCTCAGTATCCGGCTCTGTGGCTTGTCCTTTCTCAGCCTATGAGAGAAACTCAGGCTGCTGCCATTTATTCCGGAACTCCTTGGTAGCTTCTGCTTGCCCAGGAGTACAGCAGCCTTGCATGCCTTGCACAATTTCTGCAGTACAGTGCTCACATGGAAAACCTGAGTGAACAACAACAACTAAAAGATTTCCTAGGGAAGAGATTTCTCTGGAAGATTTCTGAAGGAGAAAGATTAAAGTAAAGCCCTGGAGTCATGACTTTACTGGAAAACAATCCTGACTGCTGATAGTGACTGTGTAAATCTATTTGAGTGAGGGAATAGTGACGCATCTTTATTTTTCTCTATTTCATAACAAAGGACTTAGGCATGAAAACCCATAATTTCCAAGTGAGTCAGTAGAAGAGAATAGATTTCAAAGGTACCGCCATGAAGTTTGCTGCAGGTGAAAGCAGCCGTAAAATGAGATAAGGGTGAAACATTTCATGTTCATAACCCAGTCAGCAACTTCAGTCCCGTCAGCCTATGCACATATTGTGTTCATTTGGGAGATCGTAAAATATGGTGGGATTTTACGGAATGAAAAAATCCAGAAGCCTTTAGAACTACGCATGGACTCTCAGTCTCTCAGTTCATCATTTTATCTTCCCTTCAAATATATTTCTTCTCAAAAGCATATGGTTATTAAGTGGCTTTGTCAAAACATACATTACCAGTCTACACAAATTTAAGCAAACAATATACTGCATTTTTTGCAGTTGGGGTCACTAACAACATGAAGAAGTGTGGCAGAGTCTTCATCCTTGTATCTTTGCGTCAGAATTGGATATCTCCTTAAAAGGAATGATCTAATTACTCCAATGAAAATTTATATGACAATCTCTATAGATAAAGCCCTTTGCCATGTGTTAGCCTGCAGCTCCGAATTGGTAGCTTTGTCTTATCTTTTAAATCCTGTATTCTCTATAGTGGGACAATATTCCTCAGCAGGCTTTGAATTAATCTGTGTGAGACTAGATCAAATCTCAGAGTGCTAGGAAAGAGGTCCTTAAAGCGTATGTTTCTTAGGCTATTTCATATTCTCTTTCTAAGGGCATAGAATCACATAACAGTTGGGTTGGAAGAGACCTTCAAAGCTCATCTGGTCCAACCCCCTGCCATGAGCAGGGACATCTTCACCCAGATCAGGTTGCTCAGAGCCCCGTCCAGCCTGGCCTTGAATGTCTCCAGGGATGGGGCATCCACCACCTCTCTGGGCAACATGGGACAGCATTTCACCACCCTAAGTGGAAAAAATTTCTTCCTTATGTTTGGCCTGAATTTCCCCTCCTTTAGTTTAAAACTATTACCCCTTGTCCTATTGTAACAGGTTCTGCTAAAAAGTCTGTCTCCATCTTTTTCATAAGCCCCTTTTTAAGCACTGAAAGGCTACAATAAGGTCTCCCCGGAGCCTTCCCTTCTCCAGGCTGAACAACCCCAGCTCTCTCAGCCTGTCCTCCCAGCAGAGCTGTTCCAGCCTCTGACCATTTCTGTGGCTCCTCTGGCCCCTCTCCAACAGGTCCATGTCTTTCCTGCACTGAGGGCTCCAGAGCTGGACACAGGACTCCAGGTGGGGTCTCACCAGAGCGGAGCAGAGAGGCAAAATCACCTCCCTCAATGGCACTGCACTTAAGCAATTTAAGAACTATACCTTAGCCTTCATTAACACACACCTGATTAATAAACTCCATACATTTCCAATGATTCAATACTTGGTGAAGAAAAGGAATCTTAACCTAATGGTGCCAGCAGCTACTTGAGGACCTTGAGAAAGTTGCAGTCTCAGCAGCTACCTGTCAAAAAGAACAAGGGGTCAGGGGAAGTGTTGCAAAGCCCTCTAATGAAAGTGCTCATTAACAGCATTGTCCACCTCTTGATTGCTGTTGAAAGTTTAAGTGTAACCTTATGATGATTAGGCTGATGGCTGGTTTTTGGAGCATTTCACATGAGCAGAATTAAAGAAACCCTTTGAAATCTCCAAACCAGAGCCTGTCCACCATGAGATACAACAACAGCAACAATAATACATCTTGTGGTAGCCAAAAAGGGCAGCCTGCCTCTCCTTTTCATCTTCTCCCTTGCTCCTGGTATCTGTGGCACTGAGTGTGACCCTGCAAGAGGTTGAATCATCTTGTTGACCCACACTAAAACATCCACTGGTGTTTGCTGGATTAGTCCTTTACTAGTTCACTGAGGTGAGTTAGCTCACAGAGGGTTTGTACAAATGCTCACAAGAAAGAGGTGTGGCTGTGTGGTTGCACACATGAGCTTATGGAACATATCAGTTTGCCTTCAGAGATGTGAGAAAGGACTCGTTCTTGAAGGCTTCTCTGTTTCCAGCTATATCGATTAGTCTGATACAAGCTGATACCTCTCCCCACAAACTTTCCTGCTTTATCCTTAGACAATCACAGCTCCAATATTACTACTCAATAATTCATGCAGTGATCCCTTTGGTAATTAAAGGAAATCCCTAGGAGCCATCCTGGATTGAATAACCTCTGTGAAGACCTTTGCAAAGGCTAGTTATTACATGGAGTGGACAATAAAGGGAAATGAAGTTTATGTTTGCTTATCCAAAAGGCCAGAGAGAGTTCATAGATTATTCTTTGCACAGATAAGCCAGACCTAAAGTAAACACTCCTCACTGGAAAGTATCTGCTGTTTGTTTTCCTAACTTTAACCATGTGACTAGCAAAAGCAGAATAAATGAAATAAAAGACAGGCATTTTAATAAAAAAAAAAATGCAGTGTCTTTGAAAACTTGTGTTACTGCCCCGTGGGGGGAAAAAAAATAAAAAAAGATAAAATTATCTTTTCTACTTATAGCATGAAACACATCCTGATGTGGCTACAAAGCTCATCTCATCAGATATTCATCATTACACTAGAGAAGAGCAGTCTGCTCATTTTAGTTAAACTGCTGCCCCCATGCCCTTTGTCTGGGCATTACTGATGTTACGTCAGGTTTTCAATGAAATTAATGGAACAGTTGTCTAAGGGAGGACTGGAGGGTTGGAGAGAAAGATTCTAATGCTTTCCAATTCTGCTATAGAAAACTCCGAGCAAAATCCTTGGTGAATATGAATTAGCATAGCATGACTCTTAAATATCACACACACTACCCATCTGTATCTTTATGTTCATGAATATTTGAGCAATAAAAAACTATTCTTTCTGGCAGAACTGTTTACAGAATATTTCAAACCAACCCATGATTAATTTGTTTGCTCTTTAATGTCTTTTTCGCATGTGACTAAACTTAACAGTTTATATCACCGAAGTTTTGACTTTCCACAGTAAGCTGTGCAGCTGTGCCTGGGTATTTCAGAGCTAATAAAAGTGTGTTTTTTACAATTAATTCTCTTTCCTAAATCTACCACTCACAAGAATAAAACTTTAATTTTAATTTTTTAATCGAAAAACTGCAGCGTGTTGCAGAGGAGTTGGAAACATGGGGCTGGGTGAGGGAAAGGAGGACTGGCCCCAGGTTGAAAACAGAAGACCTGGCTGCTGAATCTGGTCCGATGCCATGATATAGTGATGTTTGTGATAACTGCTGTTTCCATGGCAACGTGACAGCATGATTTACTGCAATAATAGAGAAAGCAAATGCAAAGCTTTCGTTTAACTTCAACGCCATGAGCTATTTGTTGATAGTGGGGAGTAGGGAGCGAGAAGTTCTTTGACTTTTATTTAAGCACATTACTAACGTGTCTTAAGCATAAAGAGAAGTCAATAAAGGGGATCACGGTGTTCAAATCTCCCTCCTGTGCTTGCAAAGCTTGCACACTCGGGCAGACACGGCGCTCAGCTTCCCCACGCTGCAGGAAGCAGGAGATGTCTCTGTGCAGATGGTGATACCCGTCCGTCACACAGCCCAGGTCACCGCACAGAGCCATGGCAGAGCCGCTGGCTCGGGCTTCGTGCTGGGCTGGGTCTGTGGCTGGTGGCTGCAGCTGGAAGGGCCGATGAGTTGCTGGACTAGGATGTCTGGAGATGTTTTTTTCTGGAGCATTTCTGGAGCATGTCAGCAATGAAGGGTGAAGGCATGGCTCTAGTAGAGCTGAAGGGGTGGGTTTTTTGGGGTCCATGTTGGCTGCAGGGTCCTGATGAGATGTGGTGGTATTGTGGCTGAGGCAGGAGAAGGGCTGGGGTTTGGGAGAGGAAGGGTGGAAATCCACCATTATAGAGAGGTTCCCCAAGTCTCAGTTTCACGAGTTTCATCAGGAAAAATCTAATCACAGAAGGGGCACTGGAACAGGCTGCCCAGGGAAGTGGTTGAATCACCATCCCTGGAGGTGTTTATTTAAAAGACATGTAGAGGAGGTTCTTAGGGACATGGTTTGGTGCCAGTGTTAGGTCAATGGCTGACCTCAATGATCTTGAGGGTCTCTTCCAACCAAATCATTCTATGATTCTGTAATTCAAAGGGCTAAAACGGAGCTTGTGCTGGTAAACAAAAACTGCTTCTGGCAGTTGTGGTGGAGATCTGGTGCTCTGTACTGGGTTAGGGTGAAGGTTTGAGACAAAGAGGCAAAACAAGTAAGTTTGCTACCTGCCCTTATGAGATCCATGAGGAAGAAGCAGAGGCAAGCAGGTAGCTGTTCCAGGTTTGGAAGATAATTAAGACTGACTGTAATGGAGATTGTATTTGATACAAGAAGAAAAGGACAGGATCAAGGACAGTGTGAGGCTCCATGTTTAAGTTTTTCTTGAACCATACAACATCACAGCACTGAATTGAAGGCTGTTGTCAGACATGGGAATCACCTTTTGTTTGATTGTGAAGTAGATGTGTCTGATTAGGCTTAGGTGGTTGGATAACAGGGCTGGGCAGCTTAACTCTGCCATCATCCCATTTAATCTGAATTTTCTCTTTCTGCCTATCCTGTGCTCATGTGCCAAACCATCAGCATGAAGCAGTGGGATCAACCCAGGCAACCCCAAGAGGGAATCAAAGCCCCTGCTGGATCTGCCACTGGCTGCCTACGTGGGTGGCTCTGTGGGGGCTGCTCAGCACCAACAACAGGCCATGAGAGGTTGTCTAGTTTCCAGCAATGCATCCTCACCTGAAGCTCTCTCCTTGCTTGTTTTGTGATGCTTGCCCATCTGGGGAAGCAGGATGATCCCGAGCCCTTCTTGCCAAGGCCATGCCTGGTTTGAGTGCTGGGTGTGGGGAGGTTGTGGCTGAGGCAGTGACTGCTGCTGAGCACTCTCAAGGTCAGGAAGCTGGACTAGATGAACCCCCCATCTATGCCACTAGGATTTTGTAGGAGTAGGTCTTTATTAATATATTAAGCACAGTCTGATGCCAACTAGTGTGGAGCAGCTTGGGTCCCTACCACCACATTCCCTGATCTTTCCGAGCAGGGTGGTCCTATGCCAGCAGCCTGGGGATAACTCCTGAACCCTGCCACGTGGCTCCACACATTTAAATGGAGGTGCTGCTGCTCCGAAGCAATGTCAGTAAGATCCAAATCAGCCTTTACTGTCCTTTGTGAAATATATCTGATGTCATAAGATGATTTTTTTGATTGTGTAAATAACACAATATTGTACATCAACAACAAATAACATTGTTGAAATGACACAAAGCTTTGGGGATAATTATAGGGAATAACTTGCCCATTTACCTTCCTTATACTTTGCAATCATACAGAGGTGTTTGTTTATTTTTATTCAATCTGTACCAGTTCTTATTCCATAAGGCACTTTTGTGGTGTGAGCTGCTGGAGTGCATTTGTAAAACAAAATCAGCAAAGAGGACACAGATGGTGCTCTGCATTCTCCTTTTAGCCACACAAATTACAAACAAAGTCTCTTTATATTAAGATACACTTTTCTGCCTTATATTAGTTTTAGATCTGATTCTTTCAGTATGTTTTCTATTTATGGCAGCCTGTTATTGTTTAAGTATCTCCACTACTGTACTTCAAGTGAAAATAATGTTGCTTTCACATTCAGTGCACATATCTCAAATCCACATGTATATTAGTGAACTGATGCAAGGACAGAAGAATTAACAATATTGTAGAGAGTCACAAAAACGAATAGCACTTTTCTTACTAAAGTCTACACTGACGGAGTCAACAAGTGTTCTTTGGCTTGCGTATAATAAGGTAGCAGCCCCTGGAGCAAAAGCGCCTTATCTCAGCATGTTAATCAAGTCCAAGGGCTGATAATGGTGGAGGCTGAACTGTCTTTCACTAAGACTTCATTGCAAATAATTCTTTCTTACTGGAATACACAGCATCCAAGACCCCTAATGCAGATATCACATTTTATTTTTTTTTTCTCTCCAAGATCAAAAGATATTATCCACTTTCTGGTATTGTTTTCTTTTCATAACCCTGATGTGAAGGCATTCTGACTTCTGTCAAATTTTGATTTGGTTGCCCATGGTTGATCTGCTGATAAGAAGATGTACTTTTTCTTAATCAATAACTAGGTCACATTATGTAAATTTGATACATGCTCCCCCCAAAGATATATTTTAAAGACAAGCTGTTTTAAGATCACTACTCTCAGCTTCTGAGTAGACAGCAACAGATAACACAACAACAGTGTGTGTGCGTGGGGAGGAGTGTTATAATCACCCAAAACTGGAAGAAGTTTATCATGAAACTGTGAACAGCTGTTGTTAAGACTCATTCTGAGCAGAAGAATGCACCTCCTGATGTTTCTGTTCATCTGACACATTTCTGGCCCACATGGTGTCCATCACACTGAATGCTTTCCCTATGGGCTGGGTAACTAGTAAGACAGAGCAAGCTTTATGTTGCACAGTGAGATGTCTTGACTCAGCATGTCAAATGCAATAAAAAGCTATGGACTTGAGTGGTGAAAATAAATTCAGGATACCACAGATTTGCTAACAAAAATTTTCTCCAGCAGTGAATATTGTATGAAAAAAATGAAATGATCCTGTTTGATTTTGTTTTGGTTTGTTTCGGTTATTTTAATTTTGGAAACAGGTTATTATTTGGGGCTTTGACACATTCTACACTAGGGCTTGAACTGGACTTTAAAGATTTTTTTTTTTTTTAGATTAAATTGCAGTTCGGGTTTTTAGTGGGGTTTTTGGATTTATCTTGAAGTTAGAATTGGGAATATTGCTGTAACTGCTGGAATCATCTGGAGCTTTATTAAACTAGAAACTTGCAGGAGGCAGGATATCAGTTTGTAATAGATCTTAAAACCGGGAGTCCAGACTTGCACTCAGGAAACTGAAGGGACTGATTGAGAACAGGCCTATCTGGGTTGAGAATAATCTTGTTGATGGACTGTGATGGATTTATCTGTGTCAACTCACCACTTAGCTTCAGTGTTGAAGCTAATGCAACCCAAAATCAGCAACTGTGGATCATTGTGGAGAAAGTTTTAATTTTAGCTTTCTACTTTAAGTAGCATACCTGGGTTGTAAAGTTTCAGAAAACACACTTTAAAGATCATAACCCAAGAGTACTTTCTAGTTCGTTATGCGAAGTATGAGACTGTTTTCCCTGCATGCTCTTCAATTTGTCTCTAAGTTTGGCAAGATGAAGTGGTTGCAGACCCAAAGCAGCCATTTTGCAACCAACAGCTGCCTCTGTCTAGTCCAGCTGGCAAGCACCTTCACCTCTGCTTTTCTCTCTCTCTTTTTTTTTTTTACTGCGGACATCTTGTTTCTCATTACATCTCCTGAAAACAATTAGACAGCCATCAAGCGGCAGTCCTTTCCAACTGCGCTGGGGCTGGGCTCTGGTGAAATGTCAAACCATTTCCAATCATCCTCTTCCACAAACAGGCTTCTTTTAAAGCAGCCCTCAAAATAGAATCCAAACGCAGGCAAGAAATTTGCAGCTGGTTTATATGAAGGAGCATTCATTAAGTGTGTGCAAGATGGTTTATACAGCTCTCTTCATGAGTAGAGAACCAGAGTTGGAAGGGGTCTGGTTTGTGCCTTGTGCGTCTTAAAATCTTAGAGAAGTTTGGCTTAGAAGACACCTTCAAAGCTCATCTAGTCCAGTCCACTGCCATGAGCAGGAACATCTTCACCCAGATCAGGTTGCTCAGAGCCCCGTCCAGCCTGGCCTTGAATGTCTCCAGGGATGGGGCATCCATCACCTCTCTGGGCAACCTGGGCCAGGGTTTCACCACCCTCAGTGTAAAACATTTCTTCCTCATGTCTAGCCTGAATCTCCCCTCTTTTAGCTTAAAATCATTACCCCTTGTCCTGTCACAATGGTCCCTGCTAAAAAGTCTGTCCCTGTCTTTCTTATAGGCCCCTGAAGGGCCAAAATCTTGTCAAGGCTTAGTCAAGTCCTTCCCCAACATCCACATCCTGTCCCTCCCTTCCTTCTGTTTAATTTCAAACTGTCAGCCTTATGTTCTTCTGACTACTTGCTGTCATATTATCACATCACTTTAGCTGTCAACGTTAGGGTGAGATGCACTGTGCCTCCGAAGTGCCCGTCATTCTGCGTCATCTCTCAAGGAAGCTGAAACAACTGACTCCGGTGCAAACGTCTCTCCTGCAGCCATCTGGAGACAGGAGAGAGAGGACACCAGCCTCAGCGCTCTGAAAGTGGTGGATTCATGGAAAAGGGTATTGAAAGCCATGGAACAGCACAGGGCTTGCAAACACTTCATCACAGCAGAGCTTCATAAAGACCAGGCATTTGTTTCCTCCTTAGAGCAGTTTATCAAAGACCCAACAACCAAGTTTTTTTTCATTTCACTGCTCAGCCCAATATCATGTCGAGTCTTTTTTTCTCCTTATATTTTTTAGCATTGGGAGTTAACAACTAAAAGGTACTCAGGGGTTTAAGATAGAAATGCGGGACCTGAGAAACATGTTGAGTGTCTACCTTCAAGCTTTTTGCAGGAGGTAGTTTAAAATTTCTTAAGATAATTTAATGCTTCATTTAAGCAACTGGAATAAAACCTGAAGTCCTACTAAGGCTTCATCATTGACTTCTGCACAGAGAGGGTTTTGCTTTCTGTGTATTATATCTAAACCACAGCTGATCATCTGGAATATAGGATACCTTTCATTCCTATTTCCTCTTTTCAAATTATCAACTGTTCAAGCGATTTTCTTACAAACAAGTGTAACAAAAGCCTACACTCAGCTTAGACCATGAGGCAGCAGATTATGATTAGTGCTACTTCTGACAGCCTGGCAAAGAGAGCCCTTAACACTCAATATAATGGAGAGGTGAAAACAGGTAGGTATTTTGACTTGCTGGTTGCTTTGTATACCTTGGATAAATTTTTCAGAAAGTATTGAAGAATTGTTTCCTAAATACTCATTTTGTTTATCAAATGCATTGGAAGGGTGAAAGCAAAATTTGCTCTGTGTGTGTGGGCACACAGGCGCGCATACACGGACACATGTGCCTTGGAAGTTGCTTGCAGCTGCCTGGAGCTGAGCTCTGGGTCCTCAGGGGAAATACAGATTCTGGCCTTTTCAGTTTGCTGAGAATAAATGTTTTATTTTTGAGTCTGACTCAGTGAAAAAGCTGATAGCAGCCGCACTGAAAAGCCTGCCTTTCGAATAAACACTGACTCGCTTATCCAAAAGGCAGTAAAATCACCTCTGGTTTGATGGATTTAGCTGCAGCATTGAGTAATGAGTTGAAAAATAACATTGCACAGACCTGTCAAGGCACCTCTGCATGATCAGACTCAATGTTACATGAGCTGACAGTAGCCCGTGGTGGGAAGTTACCCACTGACAAACGTTTCCAAACCAAGTCAGCTTCTGGCTTGGATAATACAAGTGACAATTGTCTCACTGAGTTCTCTTTGAGAATGGCTTATCTGTAAACCATCGGAAGTGCTTCTGGAGCCCTTTTGGCTTTGATCTCCACAATAACAACCACCACCTGGGCTATGTGGAAGCTGTGGCCTACAAGGGACAAGATGTGTCCAGCACAGGCCCTCCATCCCGGCCAGGAGATGCTGGTTGGGGCTGCTGCATGAGATGTTGAGGAGGGTGCTCAGCTTCCTACCGCAATAACACCCGGTCTGGGCTGAGGCCACTCAAACTGCACCATGTGCATGGTGGTGGTGCTGCAAACAACACTTGACATTTATTTTTGACTTGCCCATTCTCTCCAGGGTCGTAAATGGTCACCTCTCTCTGCTGCCAAAAATTGGCAAGCTCAGGGGTGGAACAGCATTTGCAAGGTCTGCTGCAGACCACGTCTTTTGATAAACATAAGTGAAATGCTGGAGTTGTGTTGTAACTTACATTTGCAGATGGGTCACTTACTGCTGCCACATTGCAGAATAAAACTAGCGCAGAGCCCTCCTCTTGGGCACTGTACAATGCTGTGTCCTGCCGGTGTGTGCTGAGCCTGTAGAGCTGGTGCAGGTTCAGTCCAGGAGACATCAATGCTCTAAGGGCTGCTGGAGCATCAGGAACAGGAGTCACGATCGTATTCCCACCAGCAGCACACAGCTGGGGACACACGTTACTGGACTGCGGCAGATTTGGTCACCATCCTTGTCTGTGCTCTGCTCTTCCGACTGGGCACTGTGGGACGGTGCTGTGTAAGGGGGGACACTCAGCCCCTAGCTCACCTGCCCTCACTGTCAAGGTGCAGTTTGGTGGGCACACTCTGCAAGATCCTTTTTTTAAAACACAAGGAGAGTTCCCTGTGAGGTTGCTGGGCAGGAATGGGTGAAAAGCGATGCTGTGCCGCACCATCCTCAGACATGGCTGCAGTGTGCACCGGGCACTCGGCAGCACACTCCAGCATGGGATCCTGGCCAGAGGAGCAGTGCAAACACAGCCTGAAGAAAGGCTCCCACGCCTGCAAACTTATCCACTTTTCCAACTGTGGAACTAATTGTAAAGACTGGGAAGTCGATCTAATAAAAAAAATATTACTTTTACCTATAAAGCATCTCTTGTCTAGGTCCTTAAACTATCAAGACTGCAACAACATTATCAATAAACGCTCCCATATTTCACTGCATAGACATTTTATAAAATCCTATGTTTCTTTGTGTGAGATCCTCCCTACAGTACAAGAAAAGTAATTCAGAACAGACTCAGGAATAATGGGATACAGGTCTCTGCAGAGAAGCCAAGGTGACTCTTTATATTATCTTTAAAAACCTCAAAAAAATTAGACATTTCTTTTGCCTTGTGAGGACTGAAGCCCTGAATACCTGATCTCTAATATGGATGAAACGCATGAGAAGTGTGAACATGACTTAATTTGATGATGGCATTCCAAGTTAGGCTATGCTCAAACAGTTTGCCATCATGCTTTATATTGAGGCTCAGTGCACAGATAGTCTATAGAGTCTTATCTGACGATTAATGTCTCTTATAAACATGTATGTGTGTGTTGAATGTGTTACACATATTAGAGATAGTGTTATAGATAGATGCAAGTCATTACTGTAGGTAACCTATTGATCTGTTAGTCTTTGTGGAAAAAAAAAACAAACAACACAACAACAAAAACCAGTAACAGCTCATTAAAAGTGAACATAATGTCAAGGGAGACACAGTTTGCCCTAGGATGGAGATGCTCTCATCACAGATGTTACAGATAAATTCACTATATCTGTCAGCATGTTTCATCACTCGCTCAATACTTCTCCTATTAGCTCTTGCATAAATCTTTTCCACTTACCTACCTGGTTTTGACAGGTAGGATAAGTTTCACTTGGCTTTATTTCCTGCAACGTCCTGAAAATACTCCCACTATCTACATATGGGCTACCATGTTCTAGAGCCAAGAAGCAGTTCCTGGACTCTCCCCTCCTGAGAAATCCCACCTCTCTCCATTTTGTGGCTGGTCTGCAGTCTTGGGCTCCCTCTTTTTAAATCCCGGTCTGACCCCAGCACCGTGGGTTGCCTCTCCCCAGCAGTCAGATGTGCTATGTGACGTGGGAGCTGTGGGTTCAAAGTCTCCAGGCAGCCTAGAGTTTGTGTCTCCTGCTTCCTGGGCATGTTTTGTACCCTGTGCTGTGGAAGGTCCGTGTCTCCATGCCCACACACAGGCTGTAGGAAATGAAGAGACTCAGTCTCACCAACAAACTTGAACCCGAGAGAAGGGTGATATTTTGGAGACACCCACTTCTCAGCAATAGCTACTTGTCTGAATCCCCGCTCAATCTCGTTTGGAGATGCTCAGCTTTAACATTTCCCTCCCATGCACAGAGAAGAGACACGAATATACATCCATATACTGGGGTGCCCATATCAGCCCTGGATATCACTTGGATGCTTAAAGCTTTAGTGCCACAGGCAACTCTTGAATGATTAATATAGGAAGTACAAACAGAGACCTGTCCCCAGCCCTAGCTCCCTCCCCATAAGCCTGTCTCCTCACCAACCAGAGAAAACAAAATATTTTGTCTGCCCCTGGGTTCCTCCTAAACACTGGTAATCTTTTCCCTGGAGTCCACCTAAACCATCTCAGTGGTTGCCATGTGAGCACAGTACAGTCCAAACTCTGGAGCCAGCCCTGCTTCAGGCAGGAGGTGTGGACAGAAGATCTCCTGGGGTCCCTTCCAACCTGCTTTTTTCCCTCTGATCTATGAAGCCTGTAGGCTGATTTAGGTGCAGAAATGACGCTGGGGCCAGACTGTGAGGTGTATTGTAATGTCAAAGCAAAGCCCAGATAAAAAAGTTTATCTGTGCTTCTGAGATGAGGATCCAACTTCTCATTTTAAATCTCATGTAATACCTTATTGTTACAAAACTCCCTGAGAGCGCTGTCAGACGAGTGCTGCTATATAGGAGGAGATCAGTATTATCACTGATTAAAAAGTGACAAAGGCACAACTGATAAGCAAATGCTCAACTTCCACTCAAGTATTGATTTCCATGGACTTATTCTGCATATGTCAGTATATTTAGAATGACTCAACTGGGTTACCTGTCATACAACAAAAAACCCCAACATTTTCTTTTATTTTTTAGCTATTTGTAATCAAAACCTGCAGAAAAACAAAAAACCATCACTGCAGTTAGAGAATCTGTGGCACACACGAAAGATTGGAAAATAAACTTTTTTTTTTTTTTGCAAAATTGCCGATGTGGACTCTTTGAGAGAAGAAAGAGAGCACCAAACTTAGCTTGCTCTGGCTGCTCCCTGGGAAACACCTGCCAGGGACTCACACGTGTCTGTCGTAGGCAGCACTTGCTCACACAACCTTATTTGTCAAAGCTGCAGCAGAATGGCATGGGGAGATGCCACCCCTTCAGCCATTTCAAGATTTATAGATTAACAACCATGCCTTGAAATACCATCCTCTCGTGAGCTGGACAGGCAGTCAAGAGCCTGGGGCATACTTTCATGTGTGGTCACCATGCAGCTCTGATTTACGAGCAAGTGCTGTTTTGTACTGATTACAGATGCCTGTCTGTTTTTGACAGCATGATCTCATAGCTGTGCAAGTGAAAGATGACTGTTATGTTATACCGCTGGTAAGCAGGAAAACTATGGTAGAATATGAAATGGTCAAGAGCCTGGAGTTCTTCCCCATTGCAAAATCCTCTCTGGCAGGCTCATGGGATGGTACCATCTACTGGAGGTGCAATTTCAATGCTACACTGAGCAAGAGCCAGGATTGTGGTCCCTATGGCAGCAGTGGGCAGAGCAAACAGACCATCTGGCAGCGTTCCTTGAAGGAGCACAAGGAGGCAAGGTGTAGAGTTGGTTTTAAACAAAGAGATGTTTTTGAATAAACAGGAAAGCCAAGTTTTGCAAACCAGTACAGTGTGTCCTAAAAAGCAATAAAGAGCATGAAAATGATTTAATGTTTTTTATATATGTACATGCTACCTTCCTTCTGGCTGGACTGTAACTGCATGGTTCCCATGTTCCTACAAGCAACTGGGCACCAGTTTGCCTTTGGCATTTGTTCTTCTTACACTTCTTTCTCTTCAGCTTTTAGCCACTGTGCACCTTCTTCCCTCTCCCTCCAAAGAAGTCTCCATAAGTGCTTTCTGGCTCTACAGCAACAAGCATAGAAGTAAGGGATGGTCTCAGAGTAGAGAAATGAGCTTTCATAGACTGCTCCAGCTGGTGATTCTAGTGAAGCCATAAACAGCCTGCTAAAGATGTTCCCGAACACTTGCTTAGCATGGTAACACGGGGCTGGGAGCCAAGGGTGAGGTAATACAGTAATTACTTTACCAACACAATAGCTGAACCAAAAGCAGAATGCAAAGCAGAATACTTAAAATTAAGTGTTTATTGAATTCCAGAGTGCTCTGATCAGGCTGTGAAGATGTATCTGCCCATTGCCTCACCCTGCTTCCATCATGATGCTCCTCTTCTCATCAGGCAGGCAGGCAGGCAGATATACTAAAGGACCAGGAGAGCTACCTTGGCATCAGCAGTGGGAAGGAGAAGCTGGTTCAGCTCCAACCCCATGTAAGTTTAAGTCTTTGGGTACTAAGGACTGAAAGCCTTGTAAGCGCAAGAAAATGGTACCTGGATTATGTTTTAGGGCTGATAGTGCTGTGCCTTTATAGGGTATGTTTTGGTTTTCCTCATCCTCTTATTTCTATAAGTGTGCTGGAGAGAGTAACCACTTTGTAGTGGGTTTGACTGTCCCCTGCAAGGAGCTGGAGAATCGCCTCATGCTCTTATGTGCAGAGTTCACGTCCTCATGAGGTAAAGACTGTCATTCCGTCATGATAGAACAGGGCTACAAAGTTGTTGAAAGGTCTGGAGAGGAAGCCGTATGAGGAGCGGCTAAAGTCACTTGGTTTGTTCAGCCTGGAGGAGACTGAGGGGAGACCTCATGGTGGCTACAGCTTCCTCACAAGGGGAGGAGGAAGGGCAGGTGACGATCTCTTCTCTCTGGTGATCAGTTACAGAAACTGAGGGAATGGCAGGAAGATGTGCCAGGGGAGGTTCAGGTTGGACATTAGGAAAAGGTTCTTCACCCAGAGGGTGCTGGACACTGGAACAGGCTCCCCAGGGAGGTGTCACGGCCCCAAGCCTGACAGTGTTCAAGAAGAGACTGGACAACACCCTCAGACACACGGTGTGAACTGTGGGGTTGTCCTGTGCAGGGGCAGGAGTTGGACTCGATGATCCTTGTGGGTGCCTTCTAACTCAGGACATTCTATGATTCTATGTACAACACGAAGTAAGCAGAATTGGGCCAACTGATAGCAGCTGCTTACAGCTAAACTTTGTTTTTGGAAAAATAGGAGCTAGATGGACCCTGAGTCCTGTTTTGGATTTCTAATCCTTCTCCAGAATATAATGTCCAACCTGGTGTGTAGTCTCTATCCTTAAATATTCTAGGATTAAAGGCCAGATTGAAAGAAGAAATATAATCCATGCACCTCCACAGAGCTTTTGTTCACATGTAGGTTATTCCTCAGTTGGACATCAAGGAATTTGTCACCTCATTAAGACCGTCAAGTGAAACATTCCCTTACCTGAGTCCTCTGTGAAACCTGAACCTCTAGATGTGCTCCAGGCACACACATCCTTCCCCGTTAGTCCTTGCAGCTCCTCTCCTGGGCCATTCCTTCCAGAAGAGTCAGGGTGGAGAGGCTGGACCCCATCACTGCAGTTGGCCTGGGGTTGGACCTCACTTCTGTGTTGATTGGCCTGGGATTGGACTCCATCTCTCTGCTGCTGGACCGAGGATCAAAACATTAACTCCGCAGGTGGGAAGCACAGGTTGAGGGCTGCAGATTTCCACCCACACCCTGGTGTCCCAAACTGCCCACTCACAGATGAGGGGAAGCCAGGGGATGCTCCAGTCTCTTCTGGAAGCTGTGCCTGAGAGGTTTTGGGACTCACCAAACAGGTGAGGGGACACCAGTGATGGTGCTTTGGGACATGGGGCTCACCTGGGGCACAGGGCAGTGCTAGATCACAACACAAGGCCTCCACCTGCCTCCATGAGTTTTTCTCCATTCATCTGGGCTGGTTTTAAATGCAGGGACTTCCTCTCCATTCCTGCAAGTCACGGGCACTGCATGACACGTTCCTTTGTCAGGCTGTTCCTCCCTGCAGCATGAACTTTGCCTGACGGGATGCTACTTTTCAAATCAGAAGTGACACCCTCTGCCATGAGCCATTCTGTGCAATGTTTCTCCAAGTCCCTTGGCAAAGAAGAGAGAAAAAAGAGCAGCCTCAAATGGCACCAGGTAGCTGGAGGATGGATGTTCACACTGTTTCTGTATGTATCCTGAGTGTTCCATATTTTAATTTGCCTCTTTCAGAAGAAGACATCCTCCTGCTGCTCCCTCTGCTCCCATACCAAACAGCTTGTCTTTCAAAGCTCTGTAGAGCCAGACTGGCTTTGCTTAGGGCATCATCACTCAAAATCCTCAGTTGACAATGTGACAGTTCCAGGTATAATGTTACAATGCTGCTGTTCAAGTTTTAGCACTCAAATCCTCAGCAATGTGGGAAGGGGAAAAAATAAATGATTGAACATGTTCCTCTGTTTACTTTGAAGATGTTTTCACAAATGGAGTGTGGGAGTTATTTTGCTCAGAAAGAGTAGGCGCTTGAAAATTACTATAACAGTTAAATTTTGAAAGACTTCTGTTAAAGACCAAAGGGGTCATCGGGCAAGCCAACTAGGAAGAGCCTGAGCTGGAGAGAGCCTGGGCAGGATTTGGCTGTGCTGGCTGAAGGCAACGCACATGTTTAGATGTCCTCTGGAGAAAAGCAGGATCTGGATGTGACATGACTGTTGGAAACACAAGAAAGGGAAGAGTCAACCAAGTCAAGATTCAAGCCTGAATTAGAGCTTCAGAACACCAGGGGGAAAGCAGACATAGGAGGTATCTGGAGAGAGAAAGAGCTGCTTGCCTTTGCTCGGTGGGTAACAGCAGTGTCAAATCTTCCTTATGCTTTACTCTTATCCTACATGTCGATTATGGGTTGAGTATTTGAAGGTGTCCATGGCTGTCTGCTTCCCAATTCCCACCAAGCTTTGAAGCAATGCAGATGCTCAACTGTCACAAAGTGACCTTGAAAATCTCATCCAACCCTCTCAGGCTCCAGCGTCAATGAATGTGTAATGTTCACTGGCACCGCACTGGGACATGAGATGAAAGCTGACTCAGAAAGGAGATTACCTCCTACTACCTGACTTCAGTGCAACCAGATATTTCCTGAGAGACTTCCATCCACCTGGATGAGGGTTCTGGGAAGAGAGAATCAGGAAGATCACTGGGCAAACTAATTGCAGGAATTGATCAATATGACACTGTGGGTAGAAGCATCTGTGAAACATGCTCTTTTCAGAAGAATCAGAGGAAAATTCCAAACAAAACAACATAACAGAGACAAGGCATCGATCTTTTTTTTTTAACATACTTTATAACATAGCATATCCAGTGGTTCTAGGGGCCTCATCGAGATGTTCAGCAAAAGTCATCTCATAGTTTATATTCTACAAGGCAGACACTCAAGGAAATGAAGAGTGGGATTTGCACTTGAAAGTTATAAAGCAGAGCTTCCCTTGTTTCAGTGGGACCTGTGCCCTTGGGTCACACCAGTGATTTTTGAGAATCCTCCCCTAAGGGACTTCTGCAGAGAGATACAGAAGTTACATGAGGGGTTGGGTTTATCCTTCCCCAGCTCTGCCCATTCCCATTCAGAGCCTTATCCATTATAGTCTATACAAGTCTTGCCCATGCAGTGTTAGTCACAGCCTCTGTGAAGGTCACCAAAAGCGGGTTTTGCAGAACATCAGAAAAAGAATAAGTCAAGCTACAAAATTCTCACAAGTCTTCAGGCCGTCTAGGGACTCACACCAGGATATCCATGCCAAAGCAGTGCCTTGTGTTTAAAAATGTTGAAGAAGCCCTCGTAGAAGTCCATTCCATAGGAATGTTTTATGAAGAGGATTGCATTGGAAAAAAAAGGCACAGGAGAGATGTAACTCTGCAATTAGGCCTTGCTGGGGAGCTGTGTCACATCACTGGTGGCATCTCATCAGGTTTGATGTGGGAACAGGTCTTCTTCACTGTGGTCTCTACTTTCCCCTTACCTGAGATTAACCCCAGGCATTACTGAGCCCATGAAATGGGGCTACAGTGAAAGCACACTGTGTCCACATGTTTTGTCACCCACCCCTCAGTCAGGTGACAGGCATGTGGGAAGGTGTCATATGCCCAGACTGAAAAGACAGTAAGTCAGGAAAGCAGCTGGGATCTGCTGGGATGGATGAGGGTAAACAGCTTGCATTCTCCAACAGCAACAAGGGCTGTGGAGACAGGAGTGAGACTGTTCCAACAGAGTGGTCCTGGTGTGCATCCTGAGCCCCGTGCTAATGCACAGACAATTTTATCCTTCATCTTTCTTCTCACCATTCCTAATAAGTGGTTGTCTTGTTTTGGAGGCTGATAGCCCTCTCTGGTAGCACAGATACAGACTGTCCCCTGCCACCTAGCTCAAGTGTCCAGACACTTTCCTGGTCTGCTTAATGCATGTAGTGGTATATGGAGATACAGTCTGGCCCCAGAGAGGAGAACCTTGCTCATTTGTAAGCCAGTTAAGGTACTTCTCCTGGAATAAGAGTGTCTGCATATGCGGATGATCAGGACCAGCTCTGCACAGGGACAAGCCTTCCTTACCAAGAAAGGAAATTAATTCTTTAACATAGGCATGGACCCTAATGAACTGCAATGTGTATGACCAGAACCGAAACTGATGGTTTTCACTTGCTGATGCTTACAGTTTGAAAGGAAGTGCAGCCTCACTCAGATGAACCCTCTGTCCTCACGTTGTCTTGCAGAATTTCTTCGGAGTGACAGGAACAAACAGGCTGTTTTTCGGCACCAACCACTGACCCCTTTCAAAGAAGCACAAGTTTGTGAGAGGGTATTTCAGAGGGTGCCCAACAATTCAAGTGTCAGCACAGAAGGAAGCTTATAACATAATTTCCTCAAAATTTCAGTACTTCTTTCATCTGTGCTGGTGCCTCTTTGCTGCAGGGAGGGTTACATAAAGGACACAATCAGGTTTTCCCTTCAGGACTAAAGGGGAAGCCTAGAGCCAAAATCAAGCACCTGCTGCAAATATTGGATTTGGGATTAGCACAACTTGCCATGCATCCAACAACCTGCAGAGGAGATTTTGAAGATAAGTGCGAGGAAATTAAACAGGATTCAGAGTCTGAGAACTTTTAAGCACTTAGAAGCTACAAGAGGAAGTCTTCCTTACACTGTTCTGCTCCTCCCTGGCTGCTGATCATGCTCATTTGGGGCTGGTTCAGTAAATGAAAGACGTGAAGCATCAGTCCAATGTTGACTGAGGTGTCTGCAACTTCTTGTCATACTGACACTTAACAGCCATCTCAGATTGTAGCCAACCTCTCCTACATCAGCACAGATTTCAGAAGGTCTCCTTTAACTTGTCTCTGGCCCTTTCCTGGTCCCACACCCTCTTCTCCAGGCTGTCAGGAGCAAGCCAACAGGGGGATGGGCAGCAGGGAAGCAGTAACTAAATAAAGGTATGGAAATGTTGTGCAGCATTTAATCTTTTTTATTTTCTTTTTAACTGAAAGCCTAAATGAAACTGTTTTTTGCTTATGGAAGCAGTTTCAACATCCACAGCTTTTTACCAGCATGATGCTCAGCTGGAAGGGCTCAGCTGTTTTAAGCAAGGAAGGTTTGGTGTCAGTATTTGTTGAATCATCAGTAGGAACTAAGACGCCTTCTCTACGATACATTAAGCAAGCCAATGTCTGTGCTGTGCTGACCTTTCAACATTATGAATCAGAAATGGAAAAGTGTCATTAAATCACATGATCTGGCAGAGGAGAGTTGACTGAGCTTTGTGCTCTGGGCAGTTTAGTGTCCAATGTCTCTGTCTCTGAGGACTGGCAGAGTGAGGTCTCACTCTGGTCACACATCCTTGTGTTGGACGGGGAGCCGCTATCTAATGCAATCTGAGGAGTTTAAAGATGCATGTTGTGTGTCTTGAGTTGCCTCCTTGACATTCAAGCTCCAGAAGCACTGGCTGAAAGAGACCTGTGAGGTCAGTGAGCCTGGTTCCTTTCTACAGACAAGATGTCAAACACTGCCTTCCATACCCTGGTGAGCATCTGGTTTTAAGCAACTACAATGTCCTCCTCCCACTGAAAGACCCCTCCTGTACTGGTGAACAGGCTAAACTCACTGTTGGTTTATATCCACTTGTTGTTGGGATAATTTTGTCTCCAGCTTAAACAGTTTTTCTCCTTCCCAGGTTTCATCCTGGTGATCTTGTAGACAGTAGTCCTGTCCATCAGGCTTCATTTACTGTGTCAAACATCTCCAGCTATTTTCGTGTCTCAGAGGCATCTTGGCACAAGCAACTCTTGCCAAAGGCTTATTGGATTTCCCTGGGGCTGGGCTGAAAATGTCCCCATGGGCTTGCATAGGGGACCTGTAAGCACAGCCCCCCACTCTGTGCACATGGAGGGAGGCAAACCATCACACCCCCTTTGCTCCTATCCAAGCAGCTGTTGGCCAGGCCACTGGTATCCTGGGCTTCACTGGGGCCTTGCAGCTGCCCCTGAGAGCATCGATGAACAGCTCATTCCGTGGGGTGATGTGGGGAGGCATCTGAGCCCAGAGGCAGCAGAAGCCATCGGGCTGTGTCCCTGCTCCTGCCCTCCTGGCTGCAGCATGTCCTGAGCCTCCCTGCGGTCACTTGCTGGGGTGAGCAGTTTGTTTCTGGCTTTCTGCCCTTCGTCTGTGGCCTCCCAAGGAAAGGAGCAAGCAGTCCAGCATTGGTAAGACCCTCCAGATGGAACAGTGTTTTGAAAGGCTCTGGGTACACAATGAATTGCCAATGGATCTTCCTTGTGAAGACTCAACATTTTTGCTTCCTGGTTTTGCTGTCAAAACTGCAAAGATGGAGTATCATTTCTGTCTTTTATCCCCCTTATATCTTTATGTATAATGCCCCCTTATGTTGAATCTGTCCCTAGAGTGCATTTGCTGGCCAAGGATGCATGGAAGAAGGTGTGTGGTGTGAAAACAGCAGTTTCACAGGGAATGTGCAATGACAGGATCTGTAAGGAGAGCAAAGACAAAATGAGCATGTATGAAATACAAGATCAGCCACACACAGGCAAGTAGAACTGTCTGGGACACCCTCAAAAGGCTGGCAGATGTAGCACAGGAGCTAAGAGACAGCTGTGCACTTCTGGAGAGGCAGCTAGAGGTGAGGAGGGGATGCCCTGGGGCATCTCAAATGAGTTTAGAAGCCTATGTGTAGGCAAAGGAGTCCCTGACATCCAGCAACTAGAATCAGGGACTTGATATCCAGATTACAAACAGTCATATGGTAGAGGCTTGAAGTACCTGAAGGTAAAGCTAAATCCCACCGTAAGTGGCATAAACACGTTTGGGACCTTATCCATAATCTGCCTCTGATATTTGTACAGGCACTCACTGCTGCATGCTGGAAGCACCTTCTGCCAAGCAAGACTGGAATATTCTCTGATATAAAAGCAATTGTGTAATTGGTGTAAAATAAACTCAAAGTGTTTGAATTTGGCACATTTCTGGTATATTGATGTAAATACATATATTTGGCATGCAGTTGCATCTTGAGGAAGTGAAACAAATACTTGCTCGTCTACTGCAGCCTGTGTTTACCCAGCACAGCCAGACACTCTTCTGCAATACTTCCTCTCCGAGTGGATGGCAGAGGAAGGCCGTGTTTAAGCTGCTCTGTGATGTGAGCTGTGACACGTGCTGGAGTCCTGGTCTGCAGTGTCTGAGCCTGACCACAGCACATTTGTCTGCTGTAGCCCAAAAATGCGGGCGTCCTTTGGTGAAAATAAGTGGAGAGAGAAGGGGAATTATCATCTTGACATGATTTCAGAACAAAACTAGGGAAAGGACTCAGATCCAGGAGTTTAAAAGCATTCCCATCTTCAAATTAAATTTCAATTACTCCAGAAAATTGCACCTGCACTAACTTTTTGAGGCTGGCACCTGCACTGTGGCTGCATCCATGGGGTGACCGTATTCCCATCTGCTGGATGTGGGTGCTGCCTGGCCGCAAAACGGGCTGGTACTCAACCCCCTCTTGTCACCCACAGGAGGAGCTGTGCTGTCTCATGGCTCTGGAAACCTGTTTTTTCCCTTTCTGGCATAACTCCTGACCCCCTGCATGACCTTTGGTGAGCTATATAGGTGCTCCAGCACTCATTCTCTCACTTCAAAAAATAGATGATAATAGCTACCTTGTACATGGGGAGAGGGTTGTAAAGCTGAAACTTCTGCTGAAACACAGACTCATGCACAATATATTGCTTGATACATTCATAAATAGTATTTTAGGACACAATTCTATGAGTGAGAAACTCAAATCATCACGTCCAGTTCTATAGTCCCCCAATCCTGACTGTGAGAAGGGTGAATCTGTGTCTTGCAGAAAGAGTACAGCCAAAGGGAAGAGCTGTTTGATTAAACAGCCCCTGTCCCAAGCACCAAATATATCACACGTGCAAATAGACCCTAAGTCCAGACCTCAGGAGCCAGTTGCCCAGATGCCTTTGAGGGTCTGGGCCTAAGGGCTCATTCCAACCAGCTGAAGTCAATGGGACTATCCCTATATTTAAGTTTTTGCTGGCTGACAGCCAAAGGTTTAGCATCTTGCAGAACTGGCTCTCATGATGCTGCATTCCTTAATAGCTGGGAAAGAGAGCAAAACAATGTATAGCAGAAAGTGTCCATCCATATTACTGGGTATTAATAACCACTTTTACAGGCCTAATCTGTGTAAAAAATGTCTTCGCTCCACCATCAGCAACTTCCCATCAAAGGCAGGAATTTCCCACGGCTGACATGCCCTGAGCAAACAGAGGAGCTGAAACGAAGTGCTGGATAATTAGCTCGGAGGGGAGGCGTTCCCGTGCTGCACAGCGTATCTGCCCTGTGCAGCTGCAATGGGGCTCGATGGAGCGACCTGGAAAATAGACCTAACTTTAAAAGTGCAGGGGGTGAGGGGTTCTAGTTGTGTCTTTTACATTTTAAGCAGTGCTGCCTGTGGCTTTACAGCTTCATGCAAAGGCGGGCACACAAACTGAAGTATGAAAAAGAGCCTTATTAAAACACACCATACATTATGTATGAATTTGAACTCTTTCTGACCCCTGTAGTCCTGGATCTGCCCCAATTCATAAACAGCTTGGGCCAAATTTTGTGCTGCTGCAGTAAGTAATTTGAATGAAATCACAAGCTGTTATTTCCAAGACAATATCCCCAGTTAAGAAAAGTTGGGGTGCCATTTATTACAAAGATGCCTATCTAAGAAACATACCTGAATAACATAGCTAGATGTAAACAGTTGTCTGTAGCTACATTTCCACTATAAACCAAAGCACAGCCCCTTGCAAGCAAGCTGTTGACATTTCTTTCATTGCCACTCACTGGGAAAAGAATATTTAGAATGGTAAATACATAATTGCAGTAAGAGCTGGTTGAAATATTCAGCATGGATATATGATCTAGTACATCAAGCTGTTTCTTGGACAACAGATTCTTTAATCTGATCTTGATTATTGCAAAACCCTCATATTCAGCATTGGATAGTGTTTACTTCTCCCAGAATATGACAGGTCACCTTGCTCACTAGTTATTGCTTCTCTGATTCTCAGCCTTACACGTTTCATAAGCCTGAAATATGTTAAATATTCTAACTTTTGTACGAAGTATCTTCATTAATACACAAATACAAATTTGATGCAAGGCAGGCAGCCAGCTTCTCCTTGGAGCTGCCCAGAGCCCTCCAAAGCTGCTGGTCCCTAATTCCTTCCCTGCCTGGCATCTGGGGTTCCAATTCTATGGACCAGGAATGAGCAAAATGAGTGTCTCCTTCCTAATTTGCTCAGGAGGGATTAAACCGGAACCCTTCTCACAGCCTCATAGTCTTGCACAGGATCAGCCCGCAGAGGAGGAACCAGGCCTCCAACAGGATGGAGAGGTAGCTCCATCCAAGAGACATCAGTGTGGCTGAACTGGACATCCCTTCTGCAGGCAAGCGAGAGGCTGTGAACACGATCAATGCAAGGTTTGCCTTTTCCCCACCACTATCGTGTTGAAGACTCTCTGATGAGTCTCTTCAGCTACAAATACTTCTCTGTAGGGCAGGTGTTTTCTGGAACACAGAAAGTTAAAGAAGAGACTGGGTGGACTTTACTCTGTCTTCTGGTCACAGTCACAATCCGATAGGCTCAGAAGGACTAAGCTGTAGAAGCAGAATAGATCTTTCATCAAAACTTTTACTGTCTTCAGTTTAATATAGGCAAGCTCAGCATATATATCACAGTATAAGGAAGCAATATGTACTTATAATAAAGAGATTCTTAAAAAGATAAAGCTGTTACTATTTCTCACCTGCACACTCTTGGGATTACCAGAAGTAGCTCATCTAGAGTTAAATTTGATGTAGCTCTGAACCTGAGAAAGCAAGCTGGACTGTCTAACTTACATGTTCAAAACCAGAAAATCTACAGGTAATGGTAGAGACTATTATAAATAGGAACTTATTTTCAGATTTCCTGGTCCCCTGAAATTTGGCCTGATTTTGGAATTAGATAGTTCAAGCACTGAACCAAGTAGGAAAGATGCCTCTTCACAGCTACTCCACCTTTCCTTTACAAAGCAAGGTCCATTACACTGGTGGTTTATGCAAAATCTTCCCAGTTAGCCACGAGCCAGTCAGCAAAGTCATGTCATCAGTGCAGGAGGAGTTTCTGCCCCAGACATTGTCTCCCAAAACAGAGGCAGTGGCTACAGAAATGAAAGAGAGGACTACTGACTTGTGTGACCCGAAAACAATGAGAAGAAGCCTCTAAGACACTTCTGAAACTCAATTAAATTGGAGGCACCTTTCACACAGAAATATTTTTAATGTAAATTAAGGATATTGAGAAAGTTCTAAGCTTCCAAGGTATTGATTGATCTTTAATTTTTTTTAGTGAATTAAAAACATTTCAGCGGTGAAGCATAAAAGCTAATTTGTGAGTTTATGTGTTTTGAAGTGCAGCCTGCAAAAAACAAAACATAAAATGTCTCTGGAAACAACCATCACAACTGTGATAATTGCTGGCAGTGGCTGTAATTCCCAGTAGCTCTCTGTACTCAGCTTTACATGAAATTGATTTGACTTTGCATTTACTTTTCGATCAGGGCTCAGGTGATTTGAGTCCAGGCTCAAATTAAGTATGGCTTCCCTCGGTAAGATGAAGCAATGTCTTGAATGCCTAAGGGAAAAGAGCAGAAGGGAGCTGGAAAGTGCTTTGTTCAAACTTTTAATTATTTTACTTCACTCATAGTCTGAGTGGCACAGTGATCTGTTCTATTTGATCACATCAAACTTTCAGTGCACTACTGTTTTTTACTCTAGCTGGCACACCGCTGCAAAGAGCTTTTTTTCCCCATGATGCTCACAGATGTGAGCTCTGCTTCCCATGCTCCTCAGCTATAAGCTGAAACTGAAAAAAAAATACCCAAGTGCTCATTTCTTTGCCTTCAGACTCAGGTCCTGCCCCATGGCAGCTCTAAGCTTCTACACCAACATCACTTCAGGCTTGCTTAAAAGTGCTTGCACAGTAGAAAGCACTTTCCCCTGGACCTCCAAGCTACTGAGCTTCTGCTGAGAAAAAACACTGAGGATTTGCTTACATATTTCCAATGAATAATTCAGTTCTGTTTAATGCCCACAAACAGGTCAGGTTTCTCTTTTGGGGGGTTTCCTCCCAACCCTGATTCCCTGCTGAGCGACCTGCAGTGCTCGTTGGCCTTGCAGCTGCACAGAGCATACAACATCTGGAGAACTCCAAAGGTGCAAGGTAAGGGCTGTCCTCACCCTGCCTGTGGCTTTGTGGAGGAGCTTGATGGCAGGACATGGCTTGTCCTCGTGTCTCCATCAGGCTGAAGTTGTTCTGAAAACCACTCTCCTTTGACGCAGTTTGGGGAGCCGCCTTTAGGGGGTAAAACCACAAACAAGGACGCAGGGGTCAGCTCTGAGCAGGTGAGATCCAGACACCACCCCAAAGAGAGGGCATCTGGCATCCACCCACACTCCCGTGCTTAGGGAAGGAGGCAGGCAAGCAGCTCCTTCGATCTCTGCTCCCTGTGAGGAGAGCAATGCTGGAGGAGAATGAGAAGGTCCTGAGGGAGGGCAAAGACTGCCAGCCCACCCAGGCACCCCCAATCCCTCTGCATGTGGCAACAAAGAGAGGGAACAGGCCACATTTGAACACTATCTGTGTCAGAGGGACCTTTGAACGTGGCTCTTTCCTTGCTGCTGGTATGATTTCCTGTTGATTTCTCAGGAGCATCCATCCCTGGCACAGGGAAGAGGGGTCCTTCACTGTGGTTGAGATGGACCTCAATACCAGCCTCCCTGAGCTCTGACCATCCTTCTGTGAAGCAGGAGTGAAGCCAGAGCTAGGCAGAAGATAATACACCCAGACTTTCCAAGGGCAGGAAGAGTCCTAATCATCAGAACTATTTTTGGAGACATTTTTTAGCTTCATCCCCCTTTATGCCTCTGAGGCTGGAGAACAGAGCCAAACACCTAGAGGGAGAAAAGGGGATAAAAGCATTTTTCTTCCTAAGGGCAGGAGGGACCATTATCAGAGTCACAGAGAAAAGATCAAAAAGAGCTACACAAAGCAGAGGGGCAGGCCCTTGCAGTCCAGAGGAATGAATTGCAAGCCAGCAGAGTGCCTTAATAAAGAATTTCTAAGCCCCACACATCTGTTAAGTACATCCCACTGAACTAATGTTGCATCAGCAGGTCTTGTTAATGCATTAGAAATCAGAGCTGCATCTTCAAATTTTGGGGACCTGTGATAAACTGGGTGAGGGGAAACAAAGCAGCTGTGCAAGGGGGCTCAGTATGTGTCTCACATACGGTGTCAAAACAATCTGAGCAAAGGACTGAGCCACCAGTGCCACCTGCCCTCGCCCAGGAGAGCACTGGTGAGAAACTGTGTGCAAAATCTGCTCAGCTCTGCTACCCCAGACAGCTCGTATCTGCATGGTTTCTGTGTGAATATGCGGCTAGTCTGCAGGGATGTCAGCTTCACAATCAGTATGGTTTTCATCAACAGGATCAAAGACATGTGAACAGCTACTGGCAAGCAGCCAGAACTTTCCCCCATCACATTTTTCACAGTTATTTTGAATATGACCTCAAGAAGACCTGTTTGTTTTGCCATAAAAGGCAAAGGGTCTAATCCCAGGCAGTTTTGTGCTGATGCTTCTAGTTCTGCAGGCGTAAAAGCTTCTGCCTGAAGGCATTAACAGAGAAAAGGGAGTCAAGATTGGTTATGTCCTGGTTCTTCACAGGATAAAAGCAAGAAAAAATTACACGTAGACCCAAGAAGGAGGTGTGGTATTTGACACATCAGCACTTGCTAATAAATGCCACCCAGGCTTAGAAATTAGAAATGTGTGTGTTTGTCAGCATGTCTGGTGACAAGAGAAATGCAGTGTAATTTATTAGTGGTCACTGCAGCACAACCAACTGCTCTTCACTACTGGAGAAAGTAAGAAATGACACAAATCACTGTTCTTGCCACTTGACCTATGGGACATGCCTGCAAACTCCCTCCCAGTTGAGAGGTATGCATTGTTCCTGAGACAAAGACACTTAATAGCTAACAGGTCAGGACCAGCTAAATTCAGTAGAATAGGTCAATGGGCCATGTTCTGCAGCCAAGAGGGATGGGTCCTGAAAGGATGCCATCTTAGCTCAAAAGCAAGGATCAATGACACGCATTTTTGACAGCTCTATCCATGAATTACTGAGTGTTCTGGAGAAATCTGCTTCACCTAGGTGCATGGTTTTTTCCCATTCCCCCTTTTTTGCCGTACAAAGCATAAGCTGCTTGGAGTCTACACCTAGCACAGGATGCATCTGCGAACGTCTATGAGAGAAATAAGTGAAGCCTACAGTCCCGTGCCAAAGGAGAAGTCCCTTGCCTAGAGGGAAGTTGACACTGATATTGCAAGATCCATTTTTGTGAAGACGTCACAGGCTACATCAGCAAAAAGTTTGCTTGTCTGTGATGCTGGAGCAAACATCAACTAAATCTGCAGATTATCTACACAATGAGATAAGATATTGCCTACTTTGTATTCACAGAGCTGTCTTACACATGGGCTAGACAAGTCAAAGGTTTTCTGGATTGGACTCATTTGACAAAATATTCTTATAGTTTTGAGTTACATTGGAAGATAGGCTCCCAAAAAAAAAAAAAAAAAAAAAACCAAAACAAAAAAACAAAACAAAACCAGAAGAAACCATGCAGAGAGTTGCAAACAAGTCTTCAAAAGGAGCAAGCACAAGTGGGGGAGACCAGTAAGCTTGGAAAGCAAGCATACAACAGTCCAACATATTGGATTATTTGTGCAGGAAAACTTCATCCTCGTGAAGATATTTCCTCCTTCCAGTGCCAAAACAAAGGAAAGCTGGAGTTACTGGCTACAGAAGTTCTAGTTTTGTGAGACAGACCTTGGTGGAGGTTTGTTTAATAGGCATGCTCCCCTTTTTGAAAGATGTTCCCCTTATTTGCTTCCATGGATGGCAATTTGTTTGCACTAGTCCTGTCTGTCCATCACAGGTATTCACTCTTTGTCCTTTGAATGATCCATGTTGCTATTTCTTAAATTTATTTAAGGATACTTAGTTTTCACCTGGACTTAATGACTACACACATAAACTGTCATAAAAGATATTCAAATAGGTGAAAAGATAACAGACTGACAAAACTGGAAACACTGTTGCTAAGCTGAAAAGCTAACACACAATCTTTTAGCACTCTTCTCAGATTGTGTTTGTTTAGATAATAACTTATGCAGAAAATTAACTCACCCAGAATTATGCTAGACAAATAATATTATGCTGCTTTATTTTCTATTATAGCATATGCAATTTTAATTCCTTTGAGGTCTTTGGACAATAAAGTTCCTGAAATATTCAATTTATATTTATTTAACTCTAAAAGGAGTAAATGGAACGAGCTGGTGAAGACTGAGTCTGTTGCCCCGACTTTGAATGGAAATAGAAGACTACTGCTATAGGACTTTATTGTGAGGAATTAATGAAGTTTAATACAAACTATGTCAATCGATTATTTATGAAAAATAGGCCTGGGGTACCCAGTGTGATATTTTTAGAAATTTACAGAGGTGACTGATAAGGATAACTGCATTTATATAGTATATGCTCCCACAAAATACTTGGTTTACTGTGCATTTCCTGACAAAGAAGCTACAGTGATAGAAAACCCTTAAGAAACACATTGAAAAGGTAAAAAACAGTGAAGTGTTAAGTCTCAAAATACAATGCAGGGTAAATAGATACTCATTGTTGAATGGGTACTTTCCTAAAGAAGTCTTGCAAAAATCTTCCACTTGTCCAGTCCTGATGGACATTTTTGACACTGCTCTAGAAGAAATCAGATGATCGCTGATAACGTTCCCGGATGACACAAAAAGAGTGGGAGAGGTGAGAAATGGAGAGGGCAGAACACTCTGGATAAAGATGATCCCTAATGACCCAAACTGTATGTAAGCTAGGTGTAAATAAATGGTACATCCAAGACTGATGAAGGTAAGTGCTTCTGTCTGTAGGTGGCCAATAGTTCAGTCACACTTAGAATGTGTAGTTTCCTTTCTGAGTAACCAAGACATGCACAAAGCTGGGGGAAGCCATGGCAAGGGTGACCAGCTGATGTCCTACTTCCATGAGATGGCCAGCTAGCCCTCATGAGTGTTTGGCTGGAGAAACTAAGTGGTCTCAGCTGAGATTAGGGAGGTTACATTCCTTCTGTATCTGCAGGCATCTGATTACTCCTGGTATAGCATGTCAGACCTTGGGTCCTTCTTTTATCTTGTAAAATTAAAAGTTTGAGAGAACTCAAAGAACGACAAGCATGATCAGAGGTCTGAAAAGCATGCCTTTCAGTGGAATTCAGAGATGTTCATCTGTTCACCTTGAGTTCAAGGAGAGACTTTTGTCACTCTTCAGAAGAGTTTTCATAAGAAACAATAATTTGACAACTAAGAGATTTTATGCCTTCATAGACACAGGCATAACCAGATCCAATGTCTGCAAGTTGCAGCTGGAGAAATCCATAATTGAAGTAAGTCATGACATGTCAATGCTGAGATATATTAGACACTGAATTCACTTATTGAGGTTTCTGATAGGAAATTGATTAGCTACTAGTCTCTTTAAAACCAGCACTAATATTTCAAAATGGGATATGCTCTAGGTTAAGCATAGATTCCGGACCTGGAACAGATGTTAACTGAGAAGCAAGTGCTAAGCAGGCAATCTAAGCCATGGAAGTAGTCTCTTCTGATCTCGAAATGTAATGACCATTTCATGTTGAAGTTCTGTACTCCAGATGCACTCATCACTGCACTGGTGTACGTGGCTCATCTGCATCCTGCTCCTCCGCCTCCTTCCCCTGAACCATTTCATACCAGCTATTTCACTTGCAGAAATTTTCCTTGCCCTCGCTTTTTCCTCTTCTCCATTCTAAATTTTGGTCAAACTCCAGATGTTTTGACATATATAATCCAAACACTTTAGACTTTGGCCACAGCAAAGATAAACACGGTAACAGGTAATTGGTGCAGGAATTGCTAAGAGAAAAAAAGTGTGTTGCTGACAGAATTTTTTTAAGAGAAACCCACACTTTCAGGGTAAGATTCATCTGCCCCATGTTAGACACAAGAGTGAGTTGACTTACACACCAGAAGTGCCCATTTATCAGCACTGAGTCACAGAGGCTCCTGGAGGGAACCCCGACCAGTCCCACCAATGTACCCACATATACATCTGCAGAGCATCATGCTCAGGCAGGTACTGTACCCTCCGCATGCTCATTGGTGGTGTTGTTTTCCTCGTGTGCAAGGCAACTTAAAATGCTTGTCTGAAGGGTGGGATGGGATGAGTTTTTGGGCCTTTCCCTGCTGCTGTCATTGACAAGCTCAGGGCCCTGTGAGAAACTTACAGTCTCTCTGTGCTTCATTTTATCAAATATCAACAGACATCTTCAGCCTCTGGTATGCAAGCAAGTGCAAAACACACTATTATGGAACCAAATCTATCCACAGATCTCCTTGTTCATTAGGGACTGATGCTTTGCTGAAGCTGGTTACAGCTCTATGGCCTCCTTAATGCACTGTAACGTGAACCCTGCTGCACAAGTCAGGGCCCAGAGCTGGTGAAGGTTCCCACTGGGTTTTTTTTGTGTGTGGATGAGGTTTCCGGCTCCACGCCATACACGCCCAGGTGCAGATTGCCACGCTCAAGGAATTGCACATGGTGATGCAACTAACCAAACACCCTCCAAAAAACTTCTCCTGGAAAGACAAAACCTGCTGTGATTTTTGTAACTACACTCAGGGCAAAGGTCCATCAAATTAAAGGCTGCTTTTCTGTTTTCTCAGCCTCTCCATTGCTTCATCTCACTCCTCGCCCGCTGCGTTGGAGTGAAACTGGTGCTGCCTCTTCCAGGTTTGGAGTCCAGGGCTGACACAGCTGGTTGCTGTAACTGCTGTGGGAGGCAACAGCTTGGCCAACGTGGAGAAACCCTGCGGGGATCTCAGCTGTGCTCCACTGCGTCTCTCCTTCACTTGTACAGCTGCAATTCGAAATACACAATTTGGACAACCCCATGAGGGTGGATTTCCATGCATGAGGCCAAGGGCACATCCTGATGTACAGACCGTTCTCATTGACAGATTTTAAGTCCCCACTGCAACACAGGATACATGTGGGTTGTTTTTTTCTAATAAAACAGCCACGAGAAATGTATTTTTCTTCTCTCAGCCATTCTGGCTGAAATTAACCCCTGCACAGGTGTAGAAATCAGGCCAGAGTAGACAGGCAGAACAGAAAATCCAAACAGTTAAACTTGGATCATTGTATAAATAACCTCAAAGAGGGATATGTAAGGCAATTGTTGTAATAACGATCCTCAAAACAGCCAGATGACAGACAAGAACCCAGTAACCTCTGAAACAGCAGAACAACTCTGCAGCTTGCTACAGCTGCACTGGTTTATAGACTGCAGTTATTCTAACCAATGAGGGTATTTTATAATATTACATTATATTTTATTTTATTATATTATATTAATTATATTAGGAATTGTTTGGCTGTTTAGAAGAAGAACAAAGTCTCTCACAAGAGCCTCAGTCCCTTGCAGAGGGAGCCATATGAAAAACTCCTGATAAATAACAGTTGCTGAGAGCAATTGCTCAACCCACATGCTGCTTTGTACAGAAATGATCATCCACAGAAAAATTTTAAGAAGTCAGGAGACCACCTCAGAAAAAGCAGCAGGAGGGACGGAGGAGTGGGGGGAACGGTGTACGGGGGCTGGAAACGTCTGCCAAGCATTGCTGTGCAACTGCTTGCCTGAGTCAAGTGGTTTTTCTTAAAATATTTGCAGCATCAGAGCCTGAGTTGGTAACTTGAATATTAACAGTAGTACATCAGCACCTTCTAAGCAGGTCCCTAAAAGCTCTCAAGGCTTTTCCCACCTGTGTTCCTTCTCCTTCCCTCTCCCAGACACCTCCACTCTGCGCAGTTGTACCAGTCATTTTAAAGGGGGGGGCGAGGCTCATCTGGAAAACTGCTACATATGTATAATAAGACCATCTATTACACCACTGCAGGATGGAGTTGAAAACATTTGGTGCCCTGGGAGTGTCTGTTGCTTTTTTTAGGCCTGTTATGTCCTTCAGAAATGTCAAGATAGAGGAATGAAAATGTCAGGAAACTACGATATGCTTACTCTAAAGGCTTCCCATCAGTAGAGGTATTTATGAAGCTGTTGGAAATTTGATTCACACTGAGCACAGGAGACCAGGCTTTAGAGACCCACCCCAACAGAGCAGTCTGCTAAAGCCAGTGCTCCTGATCCGCACCTTGGTGGAACTTTCTCCTGCTTGGACACAGGTCCCCCTACACCTCAGGAGAAAGTCCCCACTTCTGTAGTGGTGACTTGATGCCACTTGCTTGTATGTGTCTAGAGGAATGTCCTCACACCTTTGCTGCTGTGGCCGGAGAGCTGGGCATCACTGCAGTGATGAGCTGCTGCAGGGGATGGTGATGGAGCAGCTGGATGGGACATTCCAGCAGGATTCATACACAATCCTCAGTGTTTAAAAAACAGTAAATGTGACCAACCAAACCAATCATCTGGTAGTCTCTGCCCACACTGTGCAATCACTGGGACATGCTCTGGGACTGTTTGAATTCACTAGTGAGCGTGCAGCCACATGGACCAGTTACAGGTGTCTCAAAAGACCTCCTAATGTTTTTCGTTTACAGGTTTAACCACAGCTTCCTTAGGGATGATCACTTTTTAAAGGTCCAAAAGTCAGCATCAGTGTGGTACAGGTCCTGCAGACTATACAAGTCCAAGGAGGAGAGGAGCACCCAAGCCCTGTCCTCTCCCAGGACTATGCAACCCACTTATCTGCAGAACCTATTGAGAGACAGGGGACACACACCGACACCAGCCCTTGGGAGCTGACAGGGAGCTGAATCATCTCCCGTACAAGACAGCCTAAAGCTATGGAGCTGTATTTGAAACTGATTGCAAGTATGACCTGCTGTTGTCTCAGATGCAAAGCCTTGTCTGTGCTCCAGCAGCAGTGACTTGACCACCATGCTGGACCTGAGCTATGTCAGCGGTCACCTCTGAGGATCTCTTCCCAGTTCCCTTCCAGCTTCATGGAGATCAGATGAGAGTCCTCAAGTCATTGTTTGGTGATTTTAAAATCCCCAGGGGAGCCCTGGCGGAAGAAACATAAGGCTCAGGATCATGGTGTCCTCCCAGCTTATGAATGAGAAGAGCACCATGGGGGAGCAGTAGCATCTCTTTTCCTTACTTACGGCAAATGACACAGTCCAACAGAGAGAACAGGAGGAGGCTTCCAGGAGGAGGCTGGAAGAGATGGTGGAAATATTTCAGTCAGGCTTCTCAGGGTTTTAAATAAATTAGACTTATCATACATAGTGGTTTGGTTGGGTTATTTTTTTCATTTTTGGCAAAAAACTCTGGCAAGGAGCAGAGAGCTGTGACCATATTGCAATTCTTGCCATGGGCTGTGTTAGAACAAAAGGATGTGGGAGGTCTTGGAATAAAGAAGGTCTGGGGGAAACAGATATGCCCTGTTCTGAGCTCGGAATCTGGGGCGTGAGGTGGAAAAGTGATAGTGCAGACAGATTATAGAGGGCCAAAGTGTTGGAGCATTTCCAGAACAGTGCTGAGAGAAAAGAGAAAGGATGGGTCAAGGAGTTTACCCCTTGAGCGGGGAGCTCAGCACCTCTGATGTGCCAGCAGGATGGGTTCAGAAGGTTAACTCGCATCTGCAGCTCACACACATGTGAGATGAGATAACTTATTTTCACTTCACTTCATCATGCTGTGGGTAACAGCCTTGGGACAGACACTTTCCCCAGAGCAAGTGGATCTGTGTAGCTCATTTTCAGGTGAATCCTGAAGCTGTGCCTCCAGCAGGGATGGGGCCATGTGGATCCCACTCCAAAACCTCTTTTAGAGAAAGAGGCAGAAAATATCACTTTGAAGCATAGAGTGTGAGCTACCGGGCAGAACGTGAGCAGCCCCATGGGAAAGGATGACAGCTCAGGGTAGTTTTGGATCTGCCTCTAAACCCTGGTGTGCAGCTCACCATGCTCCTGGCCACCCTCATCCCTCCTGCAAACCCCTGCTAGCAGGGGGAAAGACCCTGCTGGAAGTTGTATGGCAGTAGAGGGCAACAAACACTGGCATACACAGAGCAGGGAGCAGAGAACAAAAAATGGATAGAAACATGGTATTGAAGAGAAAACAGGAAAAACTGCAGGAGCGAAAAGGGATATCACAAACTCCTGGGGAAGACTAGCATGTGAGCAATTTGACCTGTAACTTGGGGATTGCACGGTTCAGAGCAGGGGTGAGGGGGATGACAGGTTTTTTTCTTCGCTGTGCTGTTTGTTTGTAGCCAGATGACCGTTGTCCCTCTGACAAGACCTCTCCCATACACTGAAGCCTCATTGGAGTGGATTACATGGGCAGGAAGCCCACGGCAAATCATTACAGGGTGACATTTTGTAAATCACTACAGAGAAGCAGGATTTTGTATCCCCCTCGAGAAGAATCCTAGAATCATAGAATATCTTGAGTTGGAAAGGACCCACAAGGGTTATCGAGTCCAACTCCTGTCCCTGCACAGGACAACCCCACAGTTCACACCATGTGCCTGAGGGTGTTGTTCAGTCTCTTCTTGAACACTGTCAAGCTTGGGGCTGTGACACCTCCCTGGGGAACCTGTTCCAGTGTCCAGCACCCTCTGGGTGAAGAACTTTTTCCTAATGTCCAACCTAAACCTCCCCTGGCACATCTTCCTGCCAAGAAATGTCTTTTGTTGCAGTGAGACCTCATCCCAGACACCCTCCGCCCTTCATTCTCAAAAGTGGGGGTAGTTCATCTGCTGGCTTGGGGACCAGATGTGTTACATAGGTGATTCTGAAGGAGGTGCAACCACTGGCTGTGGATCTGCAGGCTGGGAGCACTTTCGAGGGGCAAGGAGGTTGCTGTCAGAGGGCTCTGGGGCACTGCCAAGGCACTTCCACACCCAAGCACTTCTCTTGGCATTAAGCAGCCCGGACAAGAGACAGAGAGAAAAAGTCTCACATGTAAATCTCAAGTGAATCATCCCCAGGCAGCTCCCATCAGTATGGCAGTTACAGGGAGAGAGGCTCCTGGAACAGGCTCATACTGATTGTAGGGACTTCATCACACATTCACAGCCTTACTTCATCAGACCTCAACAGAGGTAAAACCACCTGGGTGTCTGAAGCCCTTGGGAAAATATGACCTTTGGCCTTTATCTCTTAATTTCCCCTTTCTGCATGCTGGAGATAACCATGCTTATCTGCCTTTGCCGAACACGTTGAGATTTGCAGAAGAGAAGCACTGGGTACGTGACTAATGTCGGCATCATCCTCATAATCTCTTTGCTGAACCCCATCAGGCTCAGGTTGTTGAGAGTCAACTTTGCACCATTTTAACTACCTGCACAGGGCAGAGTCATGGCCGTTGCAGCCTCCCAGAGCTGTGAAGGTGCCATTAAAAATCCTTATTCAGGCAATTCAAGCCCTCCAGCAAAGTTTTCAAAGAAAAGTTCAAGCTACCGGCAGAAGTGGGTATGAACAGAGCAGAGAAGGCAGGACAGGGAGAAGTTAATATTTCACAGGCACAATCTACAGCCATGAAATGTGATCATGGCTGGGAAATGTGGGTTTATATTTTTTTCTAAATTAAAATAAAAACAAGCCCAGAGCTCCAGAAAAATATGGAACCAGGGAGGTTCTGTTTTAGTTTTGCAGCAAAGTTCAAGTTTGCCTTTAATTCAAATGAAATCTTTTGCTGTTGAATAAGTATTGGCTAAAAGACTGTCTCTGCCTCCAGAACCTTTGATGTGGTTAATTTCTGGAAAGGAGAATTTGAGACTTGGATTTTGCAGTGCTTCACTTCACTATCCTGGCCTGAAATAAATACAAAACCCCATGCCAAGAAGTAACAAAAAGAAAAATATTTTCTGTGGGTTTCTGCCACAAAGCTGAGATGGGGATAGATGAGTTGATTTGAGGCAGGTGATGCATCTCCAGGGTGCAGGACCAGCGCAGGGCACAGCCATGATGTAGGACTGGGGAGGGAGCGTTGCCCTCGTTACCTTCCAGCAGACACCACCCCAAGAGAGCTGCAAAGGTGCTGGTGCTGACAAAGTACTTCTGCAATTTAAATAAAATCACTTACTGAATTCAGTTCTCAGTTTAGCTGAGATGGAGGAAGGATGAAATTCACAACAAGAAGGAGTTAATGCATTTAAAGGGCTAAAACCTGCACCAGTGAGAGAAAAGCAAACTCAGTGACTTCACTGCAACTCAACGGAGTCGCCATTTTCTGTGTAGTGCAGATGTCTGAATATCATTCCTGGATGGGAATTAAAGGAAATGCCTGTTTACTGTGAACAAAATGCATTATGAACAAACTCTGACACACCCTAAGCCAACTTTCTTTTGAAAGCAAGAGAGGGTTTCATTAAAAGCAAAATTTGTGAAGAGACTTACAGGATATGTGGGAACTTGCTTGAATGATTAAAAATTAATTATAGCAACGGGGAGGATGCAGAAACACGTTATGTTACGATGCCACTGCATGGCCCAGGCAAATCTGGTTTTGAGACTGTAAAGTCAGCCCCTTTTCTCCTCTTCCTTGGCTTATATCTGATTCTCCACTGGGCATACTGGACATCAGAGTAGATGCACTTAGATGTTTGGAAAGCAAAGATGATTCAGTGCTGCAACACTACTGGTTAAAGCCGTATCTCCTTGCCCCCCATCCCATTCTCACAGTCACAGAGTGAAGTGCTGAGTTTGCTGCACGTAAGAGGAAGAAAAAAGCTCCCATTCATTTCTTGAAGCTTCTCAGGTTAGAAAAGACCTGAACACTAGCCAAGTCTGCAGCCTAACAGGTGTCAAGCAAAGCCACCCAGGAGACAGTGAAGAGTTGCACCAACAGCTTGCTGGTGTCAGGTGACAGGCCACTGACCCTGCTCTGTCCCCACTCATGTGTCCTGTACTTCTGCCTGCAAGTGGTCCTTGTCCAGATGTCTGTTTCCCACCTTCTGCAGAGGTGGAAAGTGCTGGAGGTAGCTCTGTCCATCCCGGTGCTCTCGGCAAAACCACTTGGGAGGTGCCACGAGAACCGTCCCTGCTGCAACCGAGTAACAAGTGTCCCTGAGGGGACACAGCCAACCCTCAGCTGTTTGTGTCTCCTCTTGAGCTTCCCTTTAGTTATGGGCCTCTGGTATTTTGTTTTGCTCTTCTTGGGGGAAGTTATATAAAGTTGTGGAACAGAGAGGAAGGACAGCTGCTGAAGTGACTGGGAAGTGAGGCAAATGGGGCTTGTGTTTCTTGCATTAGCTTTGCGTGTGCTTTCTGAGGAGCATAATCTCAGTAGCAAGGGCTTTTTCAGGGACTGCTGTGGCTGTGCTGAGTTGTCCCCATGTTGGGTATCTGGTGCACAGCACCCAGTACAAGCCCGGCTGGGATTAGGCTTGGTGGTTTGCATGAAAAATGTCCTTCAGCGGTCTCCTCCACCGTGCAGATGATGAGCTGCGGAAGAGAAGCAGTTTGTCAATAAGAGCAGCAGCAGCACACGCTGGAGAATGGTGTCCAGGCTGAGCTGGGGCTGTTGACACTGTCCTTGCTCTTTTAGCTGCTCACGTGTGGCTGGTGAAAATGCACAGGTCAGGTCGCCTGATGCTTGCTGATGCTGTTGGCTCTGGCAGACCTAGAATCATTTCAGGTGGAAGAGACCCTCAGGATTGGCAAGTCCAGCCATTAATCCAGGACTGGTACTAAACCATGTCCCTAAGAACCTCAGCTACACATCTTTTAAACAAACACCTCCAGGGATGGTAACCCAACCACTTCCCTGGGCAGCCTGTTCCAATGCCTGACAACCCCTTTGGTGAAGACTTTCGTAATATCCAATCTAATCATGCAACACTTCAGAAATTAGACCAGAAGGCAGGACCTAGTGGCAGCTAACTGGCACCCTTCACCCCACCATCCTTTCTTTTTTTTTTTCATTGATTTGTTTTGCATTCTTTTTTTTCCATTTTCCTTTTTTTTTGTTATGATGTACAAATAAATGTATGTCCCATACAACTCCAGGACACCTTCCTTCACCTTACATTTCCAAAAAGAAAGACAATAAAAAATACTAAAAGCTAAAAATTTATTTGATTCAAGCCCCTGACCTCCAATTGCCTGAGAAAAAGGAACTGCTTTGTTGCTCGTGTATGTTTCAGTGGTCTTATGCTATTTTATCTTGCCCAGAGAGCTACTCAGACAGAAACCAGCGATGGAGAAGGACTTGGTCTTTGGCCCATCCTCCTCTGAAAGTCCCTTAGCTCTGTTAAAATACCCTGTTCAAACAAGCTGGATGTTTTCTGCTCTATCCTCTTCTATTTTATCTGGCCTTTATCATCCACAATAACATTATTATCAGACACAGTGTTTGCAGTGATCACTGCATTACATGTCTGAGGCTTAGCAGATGTACAGTAGAGCTGTAAGGCTTTTCTCCTGCAATTCCTTTCCCATTAATTTCCCAACTATTTCATTTTCTCCAGCCCCAGAGCTGTTTATCCTTGCTGTGAGCTCCTCAGCGGGCTGATTCACCCCTCGAGTTGTGCCAGCTCGTGTGAGGGAGCCCAGCGCTCGCCAGCTGGCAACCCCTGCAGAAGTAGATGAGCTGGCGTGGGGAAGGACTGAGGTCAGGTTGGCTGGAAGGAGCTGCTCAGTTACCATTCCTCCAGGGTTTTCTCCCATTGTGGGACTGGGTGAGAACTTGGCGAGAATTTAAAGCACCTCTGCAAGAAACCCAAGAGAGGAAGGATGGTTTGATGGGGAAAGTTCTAACTTTGGATTTGGAGAGATAAATTCACACCGTTCCAGTGCCATTTAGCTCCTCTGTTCTTCTTCTCGTGGTCTTCTCCAGGGGCAATGCTACTCCTAGGAATTAAAGATGGTGCTCAGCTTGGTATAGAAGCTGTGTAAGTCCCCAAAGACAGTCTAGTGCTGGATAAAGCCATGATAAGGCGTATTGGACAAGTATGTCAAACTCAAGTCTCCTGCTGACTCCAGTTGCAAGATTCCTGCTGACCTAGGGAAAGGGCAGCAATGGGCTCATTTATTTCTATCTCTGTACTCCTTTCCAGCCTCCCCCCTGCCTCATGTTCACACTTCACTCCAGTTTTATGGCGGTAGGTGGTAGGGATGAAATGGGTATCAAACACAATTTGTTAGCCAGATTTCGTTGTTATTTTTCTGGGGGGAGACAGAAGTCTTGCCTGAAAGGAACTATAGAACAGTGAAAATCCTGTTACCCAAAATGTAGCATATCCAGCTGTTACACAAGACAGAAAAAAATTCAATCAATGAAAGTATTTTTGTTCTGCCAAGGCGCAGGAGTGTGAATCTCTGAAGAAGTGGGCGAGGACATGATGACCCTGTGGAGGAGATGCCCTCACCCCCCTGCAGAGCTCTGTTAGCTGCTGTGAGTTCTCTTTGAGCCTTTTCCATCTTTTCTGCGTGTTTTCTCTCCTAGAAGCTCCTCTGTCTGTATAACACCTTCCACAGCTCTTGCTTTTTCCACTCACCCCGTTCCTCAGCTCGGTAGCACCCACCCAACACCCCTTTGCAAAATACAGTCTCTTCTGCACTAGGAGTAAAGCCAACCTGTGGAGGGGACAGCAGAGAACACCTTTAAGATCTCGGCTTCCATACGGTAGTTCAATGGCAAGAGAGCTGGAAGCTGTATGAGGACTTGGAAAGAGGCAGCTTGTTTTTCTCCTCCAGCATATGTCTGTGTGGGAAGGAGGGTGCTGATCCACAAACAGTCTGTTCGCGGTTTCAGCTGCTCCAGGCAGGGTTTGCAGGCTTTGCCGGGGACTTCTGACCCAAATTGTGTCTCTCCAGACGCTGCTGTGGCAGACTCTGCCATTGTTTTGTTCCCAGCGCATGTGGGACAGAGGCCAACCCATCCTCTGATCCTGCTGGGGACTCCCACCCCTTTCCAAATGCGCAGACCAGCACTGCATCCCAAGTCCTGCATCCCAAGTCCTGCACAGCATCCCAAGCCAGGGTGTTTGGCAGACCCAGCCTGGAGCGCTGGGGCTGCCAGAGAAGCAGAGCTGGGAGGGATCCCTATCATGCAGAATGCGCAAAGTGTCCTTTTTCTCCTGGGGTCAGGGCATTGGTGCTGGGAACAGAAATGTGTGAGACATAAGGTGCACTTCGGATAGGGCTGGCAGGGCCCGCTCCCAGGGGATGAACAGCCTGTGTCGATGCCAACTGTCCTTAGTCATGGAAAACACCCACCAGTGTCAAAGGAAGTTCACTGACTCAGTGTGTGGAGCTGCTGCCAGGTTGATCTTGTAGCCCAGACCCACATCTGCGCACCCATAGTCAAGTTATCGCAATTTTCTTCTTTATACGATGTCCACTTCATTTTTAAACAGAGGCTCAGTGAAGTTTCCCTCCATCTCTTTTCAGGGAAGCCCCTCTAGTTAAGAACCAGGCCAATACATTGTGTGGCTGGGAGCTGTATCATCCCTTGTAGCGTATGAAAAAATATTTTGTTCACTTTCTTTCAACTGGTCTTTCTTTATTTTCTTCTTATCTGAGGTCCTCAATCCTATCTCAAAAGCATTCCACCAGACAACTCTTGCTGATGCTAATACTAAAATCCGTCTTGTAGACATCTCCCCTTTTCCCTCAACAACACCATGTTTACTGTTTTTCCTCTAGTTCTTGCCATGCCAAGTATTTGCCCAGGTTGACTGTCAGGACACTTCATTGCTGATAATATTCAGTATATCGTTTGTGAATGCCCCATCACTGGAAGTGTTCAATGTCATGTTAAACATGGCTTTGAGAAACCTAATCTAGTGAAAGATGTCCCTGCCCATGGCAGGGGCTTGGACTAGATGATCCCTAAAGGTCCCTCCCAACCCAAATTTTTTTATGGTTCTGTGATTCCATGATTTTGGTATTATTCTCAAGAAATTTTTCAGTCTGCTGGTAGAATATTCCTGTTGGATTTGATTGCCCCTTAGCTTCACAGTTTTCCTAGAAAAGGTAATAACCAACCACTAGTTTTTTAAAGTTCCCATTGCATTTATTCCTGTTTATGCAGAATATGCATGAGCAGCTAGCAAGAAGAGTTATTAAAAGCTCCTGGATGCAACATTTCTTCTGAGTAGCCAAAAAATGGGGTTTCTCTGCTTCTGTAAGAGAATATTCTTTTTTCTTCTGTGGGAACTTGCTGGAAATATTACTCTGGGCTTCCTTGTCTCCATATTGAACGATGTCTGTGCATGAAAGCTTCCCTCAAGATCACCCCAAAAATGCTACTGCTGAGTTTATTTCATTTGGAGAAGATAAATCAGAAGGAATTGCCGCCTCACACTGCAGTGGGGGATGCACCAAAGTCTTTACTGTGTCCACAGAAGACAGACACACAGTGATTGGATGAAATTGCAGAGAAGTTTTAGTTTAGGCATTTCTAATGGTGAAGATAAGCCTGGTAATGGATTGCCTGGTGAGGCTGAGGATTTTCCATTGCTAGAGGCTGTGCAAACGGATTGGGCAAACCCCTGTCAAGGATGGCCTGGGAAACAATCCTGCCTGTGGGCAAGGCAATGTAGTAGCCAAAGTCCCAAGATGTGTTCCAACCCTATTTTTTATGATTTTATTGTACAGCCTGACTGGATTGCTCTCAGGGCATGCTGGAAGGTCTGTGGGTGCTGAAAGGCGTTCTCTTTCGGGGTAGCTCTCTGCAGCAGTGTGCTGAGTGGTGCATTTTTTAATATGCATTTTTAAATACGTATTTTTAAATAAGCGAGTATGCAGGTCAGACTCCCAGGGTATGATTTTTAAAATCTGAAATCTCTAACAAGTAAACTGTTGTTTCTAGACTTAGGTAATAGACTGGTAGCACAGCAGAAAATTGTCTGGCACTTCAAAAACTCTGGTGACTGGGATAAATCATTTATAACTGCTTCATCCGGGTAGGATTCAATCCCAGTGGCTGGGCATGGTGTGAAACTCTCAAATGCAGGCACTACTTGAGAAGTTTCTGTTATTTCTTCACTTTGTTTTGTTTTGTTTTGTTTTTTTCCCATGTAGCTGAAGCGATGTTCTACAGCTCGCTCATGGTCACCATATGTGCTGTCCTGTGGACGCAACCAACGTGGGGCTAAGCACGTGTGGGCCAGGGATGTCTCTCATCGCAGGTGGCTTCACCTGCAAGCACAGTCCATGGACAGTCTGGTGGGAGGCTGGAGAGTCCACATGCCAGTGCTCACTCTGGGCAGCTATTTCTGCCCTGTGCACTCTGTTGCTTCAGTTTCTTTGCTGCATGGCCATGCGAGCTCTCCAATATTGAGTAATACCAGAATACATCTTATCTAGGGGGCTAGTTGCGGTTAGAGATAATTTTCCTCAAGTGTTCACACACACTCTGCTGTACAGCTGGGATGTTTGGAGAGGGTAAAAAGAAAAGCTCACAAACATGACTGAGTCAACATTTGTTTTTTGAATGTTAATGAAAGTCTGCAGGGAAATACTCCTGCTTTGTGCTCTGCAGCTCCTGCTCTGCTGAGTTCTACTTTCCCTGGTTACTATCATGAGCAACATCTCCAGGATACCGGCTTGCCCTGATGGCCACCAGTAAGGGCACAGAACTACCCTGATGGCATAGAGAAATCAGAGAAAACTGACTGCTGTAGGAATTTGGTACCTAAATAGCTTTGGCAACCAACCTGATCAAAGCCAATGGTTTCAGTTTAGTAAAGGCAGCACTGGTGCTGTTAATTTTGAAGCATTCCATTGGCAATCCTTGGGAAAGCATTAGCGTTCTTGTTGCAAATGAAATATTTCAAAAATGATCAGCTGAAAGCTCTGGAGATAAAAAATACATAAACTTAATGTGGAAAATGTCATTCCTGTGTTTGTTCTTGGGATTTGAGCTTTTAAGGTGCAAGACATTTTGCAGCTTTCCTTGACAAGTCAGAAACTAGAGGGTCTGGAAAGCAAAGCCTGAGATCCTCATACATGCATATAGCCATCCCCTTAAGATCAGTATGTGCTGTCATGACTCTTGCCATGAAACTTGCAGCTGTGTTGTGTAGGCAATGAGATGTTCCTCAGCTTGGGCCTCTCCAGGCTGGCAAGATGCAGATTGCTACAGCCTGGCCTGCAATGACCTGTGAGCAGCACCAGCAGCTGCTGGACCACAGGGATGTGCCAGCCTTTAAACCAGCCGACAAGACAAACACAGCGGATGCCGATGGCTGGAGGTAGAATGCAATCAAACCCTTCAATTACACCTCGGTGATTTAATCAGCTCCCTGATAAATGCTGGCTGGGCGTCCTGTGGTACTACACAAATACAGTAATTACTTCTGTGCACCATTTTGCAATAAAATATAATTCACCTGGATTAGAAAACACCATTCTGCTGTCAGCTGTCTGCAGCCCCTTGATAGGCACCCACAGGGCAAGGTGTCTCTTGGAGAGTGCCACTGCTGCGCTCGGACAAAACAGTTTCTGTTCTGGAGTATTAAGTAATTTCTTTCTTGTTTATGAGATTAGGAAGAGTTGGGAGCAGCTTTCTGGATAAAGCTCTGGCTGAACTGAGCTCTTATACACCAGAGGATCTGATTTGAAGGGGGGAAAAAAGGAACCATACAAATAGCCAACGCACAAAACCGAAAACAAGAGCTGACTAAGGCAGTTTTAGCTGCTCACAGCCCTGGAAACACAGATGCGTTTCAATGAGCATGATTTGAGAGGAGATGAACTCATCTGGAAGCCTTGTTTGTTCCTTTCTGCTCCTCCACCCACCAGCCACCCCCAGGAAAACAGTGGCTGCTGCCTCTCCGGTACCATGAATGCTCTTTCCTAAATGTTCCCTTTCCTTTCTACGTGCTCAGGGTTTGCCTACAAAAACACAAGCCTTTTGGTTTCTGGATGCATCCCTGAGACCAGTGGGATGAGGATGCTGAGGTGCCATAGCCCCAGCTAATTTGAGTTGCTCTCGAGCAACCAGGGGGCATCTACAGCTGGTCCTTGCTGTGGATCTCATGTGGTTAATGCTGGCTGGAGGAAGAGGTAGATCAAGGTACAGGAGTAAGGTCATCTCCCCTCTTTCTCCTGCAGCCACAGCTGAGTGGCACTTTGATGGGAAAGTAGAGAGAGATGACGAAGGTCCCTGTGCTGTCCTTCAGTGGCTCAGGGATCCTGTCTGATGAAATTTCTTGGAAATCTTTCCTCCTTCATCAGATGCAGTTAGGGTGGACCAATATTCTGGGATTTTTTGGTGCTGGGGGAGAAACAGGACATAGATAGAGCCACAGGCAGCATGACGACTTGTGCGTCATTTCCTTAGAAAACCAGCCTAAAAATACAAAGCAGAGAAAACATGAAGTAAGAAGTGTGACACACTGGGGAAGCAAGCATGGGATAGGAGAAGTACCTAAAATAAAAGCAATCTGGAAATAATAAGGGCAGAAGTGAAGTGATTCAGCACAGAAAGAAGTCCATTTTCTTTAAGCAGGTGGAAATCTGGCACTGCGTTCGGAAGGTGTTTGCTGCTGCAAAGCGGGCATGGCAGACACAGTGCACCAGGACTGTGTGCCCAGGCTGCCTCAGATCGTCTGGGGCTCTTGTCCTGGTTTTGTTAAAAACAAGTTTCTCTTTTAGTGAATTTGCCTGTCAGCTAAAGCCTTCATGTTAGCTGCATTTTCCTGGAGAACCCAACACATGTTTTGGTTAAATCTAGCAATGGAATGCAAACTTATTGATAAGCACGGATGGACATCTCGCGAGAGGGGCAACGAGAAAACTGAGGTCCGAGAGACTGACCAACGGTGTATAACATTCCATTCACGTGAATACTTCATATAAAAGTGGGAGATCACGAGGATCTCGTCCCTTTTTTCCCTTTTTTCCCTTTTTTTCCTCATGGCTGACATTAGGAGAGGACCTTGCTGGTCGTCCCTGCGAACTGAGGCCTAGTGAGAGACTGAATCCAGCTCCGGTTGGCTACAGAGTCTAATCCAGGACTTCAGGTGCTGGCTCTGCAGTTGCTGAGACTTACATGATTGGTTTTGTATATTTTGTATTACTTTCTCTATTCTTATTAGTAGCGTTAGTAAAATATCTTTAACTTTTCCAACTCTCTTCTCTCTGTCCTTCTTTCCCTCCCGATCGCCTGTCCTGAGTGGGAAGGGGGGAGAGGGAGGGGCAAAAGGGGGAAGTGGGGGGGAGAGAAGGTTAACAATACATCTGCCAGGGTTTGATTGTCACCCTGCAATCTTAACCCTCGACAGCTCTGTATGAGGATCAAGGGCCAAATACTTTCCTCCTCTCACCCTATGGCTGGTCTCTGAAAGCAGAAGCTGCTCCATAAAAATTCTGTTGCTGCCAGTGTGGAGGTGCCCAGGTCACCCTGTGGGAGGCCAGCAGGCAGGGTTTGTTTCTTCCACTGAAAGCATTTCTTGCACGATGGCACTAAACAGAATACATTTTTATTTTTATTTCATTTTACTGGGAATAGGCAAGATTCAGCCCACTTGCTTAACCTAAGAGTGGTCTGCTCACCATCTGCATGTTACCCTCCTGCAGGGTCAACAGTCCTCTCAGCACAGTTGGACATGTGAGGACCAAGTGGGTCAGAAAAAGGGGAAAAACATCTAAATGCTCCCACGGATTTATTCATGACAATGGCTTTCATTATTACATTATCTCGCTGGCTCTCTATCCCCCTCCTCCACAAAACGGGCAATCGCGTCTCAGATCTCGGCAGTAATCGCTCCGCCACTCTGACAAACACAGCAAAGAAACGGTGTTGGTGAGAGCTGGGAAAGCTTTCCAAACATTGCTGATTAGCCAGATCTCCCTGCTTGCGAACGGAGGGTGAGTTCAACTGGAGGTGATGGGGAAATATCTCAGAAAAGAAAAAAAAGATTAGGCATTGTAATATACTTTTTGTTGTTGCGCTCTTGTTCGAGAGACAGTGTCTCTGCTTGCCTTGATGGGATTCACTGAGTAAAAATTACACATTTGCATGAAGGACATTGAATTTGCTTGTTTGAAGCAGCAAATGGCGCAGACTTGCCCAGGACTGATGGAGCCTCAGCGTTGGGCTTTGAGCACGGGTCTCTGCTGGAACAAGGCAGATGCTTTTCCTCGGTGGGCAGCATCTCCTGCACCTCCAGCTGCCTTCCTGTCCTCATGGAGCAAAACATGCTAACACCAAAAAAATAGTGCTTTTACAAAACAGACCCTAAAACTGCTGGTGGCCACACACAGGTCTGGCAGATTTGTGACTCTGGCACCCCATCCCACCACAGTGCCTGGGACCAGGCTCCTCGGGAGTCACCAAAGAGCTTACATCTAAGGAGCTTACATCACCGTGCCATGCTGCACCAGGAGCAGGGGTTTAGGCTAAAAAGCAGGCAGTGTGTGGGGCCCAGAGACTTTCAGAGCTTTGGTGGGGTGATTTTGTTGTGACTTTCCACTTGGGGACTGTTATTTCCCTGTCTCATACCATCCCTTGCACCCTGATGTTTTAACACTCACTGCATCCCTCTGACTTCTGCTCCCTTGCTCCCACCTGTCCCTTCACCTCTGGTGCCTGGGACTTCCTGAGGTACTGTGTTCTGTGCTGCAAAAAGAGCAAAGAATAGTATAAATGTAGGCAGAGACCCCATCCACAGCTCCCTGGATCCCAGCAGCTGATGGCTGTAGGGGGTTTAACTTCTTGCATAAGCGACACAACTGTCTTTGCCCACATATCAGCCCCTCCTGTCACCTGCTGCTGGCTCATGTCACCACCTCTGGGCAGCCCTACCTGCCAGCACAGCAAACTTGCTTGCGCCACATGCAGCACCTCCCCTTGGGTGCTTCTCTAACCAACAGGATGAAAGTGGGAGAATCACCCAACTTATGGTGCTTGGGCACTTCATGATGCTGGGTGTTTCATAAACCCCTTAGCAGGGTTGTGGGGGACAGTCTGTTTCTTTGTGAACGGTGTATCTGTTGTTACAGGTACCTCCTCAAACCAGAAATCCACCCTAAATTGTATTCCACCGTAGGAAGCCAATATAACTGAACTGGGAAAGGGCTAATTTCCAGCTGACCTAATAAAGACCATGCCTTCAGAAATAATGAAGAAAAGGTAGAATTTTTCATGGATGGACCAAGTCAGTAAAATTGGCTTGCTCAGAACGTACGCTGTTGACTAAGAGTTTAGGATGAGATGTCACTTCTTGTTTAGTCAAATGTATTTTCCAAAGAAAATTCAAGTTTTCGGCTAAGCAGAAGCTTTTACAGATAGCACTTGCTTAAAAAATGTGGGTTTTTTTCCTTAAAAACACAGTGCCTGAAAAACAAAATATTCTAATAAAAAGGCTAATGATTTTAATTTGGAAATGATGATTTGACACGTTAGGATTGTTTCAGTTTGGTAGCTGAATTGCCATTGGTTTTCTCTATAACCTGTGCTCCCAAGAAGTACTTCGAGTGTATGTTGTGGTGCAGCAATAGGAAAAACTTTGTTGCCTCCATGGTAACGTAGGTCGAGGGAGGCAACTGAGAAGAGAGTAGGAGTTTGAGTAATCTGATTTCCCACTGACCTAAAAACTTTGAGTTTTCATCCACAAATTCTACCTACGAAATAATTTTTAAATTTCCTCCTCATTTTTGACTCCTCCCCAAGATTTTCAGAGACCTAAAACATTTAGTGGAAATGAGCCTAAGTCAATAATGGCCAGGATATATAACTCTTCAGTTGTTCAGAAGTCCAAGTAGAATGAGATGTTGGTCTTATTTTCTTGCATCATCAATAGGTAACACAGGAATAACTCTGCAAGTTCAGACTGAAGGCTTAATTGGTCTACCTTTAGTCATTTTCTGGGGCTTCCTAGCAGAATCCATCTTTTTTGAACAACAACAAATAGCTCTGGCTTATTCTGGCTAATGGATGTTGTCTCTTCTTCATCAGTATTTTGAAGATGAATCTGGCTTGCTTGGCCTCTTCTGATTTTCTGTCTCAGGCTGTCAGAAGTAACAAGCTATAGGATGTGAGGAAATTACCTCAAGTTGCACCAGGAGAGGTTTAGATTGGATATTAGGAAAAATTTCTTCATGGAAAGAGTTGTCAGGCATTGGAACAGGCTGCCCAGAGAAGTGATGGAGTCACCATCCCTGGAAGCCTTTAAAAGATGTGCAGGTGAGGTTCTTAGGGACATGGTTTAGTGGTGGATTTGGCAGTGCGGGGTTAACAGTTGGACTCGATGATCCAAAAGGTCTTTTCCAACCAAAACTCTTCTATAATTCTGTTGGTGCCTCCAGGACAGGAGGAGGGCTAGATCTGCCCCCTGCCCTGGCGATGCCATTGCTATGTCCTTGTTTTCCACCCCTCAGTGTGGTACATTGGTTCATGTCCCACGGAGAGCTTGATCCCAGCAAATGATGCTGTGATCTTGTTGTGAACATCACTGTGGCTGTGTCCGCAGCCATGGACAGCAGTTGATGAGAGTTTTCAGTGGCATCATTCACTCTCCCACAGATAAACAGCTTCCCAGACTTTTGTCAGATAACTGGTGACATCTCCACTTCCCAAGGCAGGATGGGTACTGGGCTGGGTTGTTAATGGTCCTCAGTAGCAAAGTGATGAAGGAGTCCGAGGACCTGAGTGCACTCGTGAGATCTTTGGGTGATCTCAAATATCTCTGTCGGGCCCAGGATTGTCGTTAGACCATCCTGTCCTAAAACATTAAATTCATTTGGGAGATAATATCAAAAAGGGACATGGTTTTCTCCAATGTGTTGAAGGCTTTGATGGCCACTGATATTTGGCTGAGCAGAACAGTCACTTTTTCAGTGCTTTTCTGTGTGTTTCTGTCCTTCATCTGCTGTAGAGTGGAGGTAACAAGGATTTTATTTCAGGTCTTTAAATATAATGCTGCCCACAACATTAAGAATGCAGAAACTATTTCATGAATTTATCCTCTATTCCTAAAAGCGTCCTTCTACACATCATATTCCCCTTTGAAACAAATGGTCAGCAACAATAAGATTTTTTACTGAAGCAGCAAAACTCCACACAAGGTCAGAACAATATATGTGTTATTTACTTCAGTGTGAGTTATGATCTGCCCACTGCATACAAGTTTCTCTGTGTTTCCCATTGATGCAAATCAAAAGCCTGTATTGTCTTTTTGCTGATTTTGTGCTTCAGTCACTCATTACACTAGGATTCATTTATTCTTTTTTATACATGTGCATATTTCAATGTCACAGAAGAGCCCATTTTGGAGTGAAAGATCTGACACTATTTGTAGCTGAGGGCTCTGGTTTTTGCAGTCCTGCTCCTGTACTGTGTAGGAAGCGTTTTTCAGTGGAAAACAATTTAGTTTATCACACTGATGAAATGGAAGTAGCAGGAGGTTTAGTAGTCCATATGCTTTTAAAAATGTCTAATCCCTGGCCATGGGCTGAAAACTGGGGAGAGGGAGCAGCTGGACCTCAGCAGGCACAGGCAGGAATGGTGGCAACGAGAGAAGCCGAAGCAAAGCCCCACCTGAGACAGGGGACACGGCGTGTTCGAGCCCAGGCACTGGTGGTCACTGCAGCTGATGCAGGTGCCATCACATATGAGACCTGTTTTCTTTGCATTGTCTCTCTGTCTCCACCCAGGAGCTCCTGGGCAGCCCATGGGACAAGCGGGGAGGCAGCAGGACCTTGGGGACAGGGTGGGGGGCACCGCGCTGAGCCCTGCAGCTGCTGCCCAGGCACAGGTAGCTGGCAAAACAGTCCTTGGGACATCTCTGCTGACATGGTGACACAACATGTGGTCCACTGTGGCTTCATCCAGCAAAGCCTGAAGGGGGAAATCACAGAATCACAGAATGGTTGGGGTTGGAAGGGACCTCTGGGGGTCATCCAGTCCAAAACACCTACTAAGACAGGTTCACCAGAGCAGATCACACAGGTGTGTGTCCAGACAGATTTTGAATGTCTCCAGAGAAGGAGACTCCACAACCTCTCTGGGCAGCCTGTTCCAGGGCCCCGGCACCTCAAGGTAAAGAAGTTTCTCCTCATGTTTAGATGGAACCTCCTGTGCTTCAGTCTGTGCCTGTTGCCCCTATGGCTGGGCAGCACTGAAAGGAGTCTGGTCCCATTCTCTCGACACCCACCCTTGAGATATTTATAAACAATTATGAGACGCCCTCTCAGCCTCCTCTTCTCCAGGCTGAACAGACTCAGCTCTCTCAGTCTCTTCTCATAAGATGCTCCAGACCCCTCATCATCTTCGTAGCTCACTGCTGGACTCCCTCCAGTAATCCCTTGTCCTTCTTAAACTGGGGACCCCAGAACTGGACACAAATGTGCCAAGGCATGATGGTGGTGGGGGTGCCTCACTCCCATTGAAATAAACTGATCCTTCAGGCACCAGGAGATCTCTGTGGCAGTTTTTTGAGAGAGTTTTTCAGTTTGGGGGATTAATTTCCTAATTATGTCATTTTCTATTACATTATTTCAGTGAGGTGACACACTCAAAGCGAAGGTAGGTTCACACTCAGTAGAGTGAGCTGATGTAAATCCGTGCCTTGGTCCATATGCCCCAGCCTGTTTCAGACCTCTCATGTCTTAAACAAGTTGAATGATGAAACGTTTAGATGCAGCATGGCTCAGTGCTGCAGGTCTGCCTCAGGTAAACCTCATCAGAGCAGTCCAGAGCACCTGGAATGCTAAAGAGCAGAAGCAGCAGTGGGTTTATATCATCAAAGCACTAAGGGACATCATCTGTAGGTGCTTACTAGTCTAACCTATCCCGCGGAGAGTCCTTTTAATTTACTATCCACTCACTCTCAAGCACAGATTTTCTGACTTTCAGCCTCTATCTTGACAATACAGATATAAATAATACTGCTTTTTGCCCGTTACTCATTTCAAATGGCCTAGAAATGCATCAAATGGCCTAAACATCTATCTACAGTTTTACGAGAACACAAAAAAATATTTCCCACTGGTAACATTAATCAGTTTCCAATTGTCTGGTAACAGTATAGTTACAGACAAAGATTTTTTGAAATCATTGGAGAGATAAAAACTACCAGAATAGATAGTGTTATGTGAAATTTTAAATTTTACATGTAGATGGAAGAACAAATGCTACCAGTAATAGTGGTATCTGGATATTCCTGGCAGTGAGAGCTGGTAGGGCGTTTTTGGTGACATAATGATTGAATCAACCAAAGGCACTGCTACTTTTAGCCTTTTTCTTGCTAAATAATCACAAAAATCATAGTCCATGAACACACCCTTGAAGAGAGTAAAAACAAATAGGCCTTGTTTGAATTACATGTGAAAGTAAATAATAATAAAGGTAATAGAAAAATTGCAATTTCAAAAGGGCAAATTAATTTCAAAGGGAACAAATGAAGTTAGCTCAAGGACTTGAACATCAACAAAGCCTGAAATTTCTCTACATGAAAGGTACAAGACGGTTCACTGGAGCATAGAAAACAGGCATTACAGACAGAAAGGCTAAAGGGGAAATTACAAGAAAAAAGTTGATATAGACCTTGCAGAGGTCATTAAAACTAACAGTCAAGTTCTTAAAATGAATAGACAATTGAAAGAAATGGATCTATGTGCAAGGAATATTGAAGGTACATAATGAAATTAATACTTTGCTGTAGTTTAAAAAATGATAATGTTGAATACGGGAAGGAAAAAAGGTAACACAGGAGATGTGAGAACAGAAATTATCATACCTGATCTAGGAAAAGCTTTAAAAACCTAGCAGGTACTCAAAATCCATGGTGCATTCTCTGTATGTCTAGGTGGGAAGAGCTAGCATTTGAAACTGCAGAGGCAGAGTAAAGGAGCCTTGTAAGTTAGTCAAGCTGGAAGTAAAAGCAAAATGCAGTACCTATACTCAAGAGGGAAAAGCAAAGTAATAAAGGCAACTGCAATCTTTTTGCCTCCCAGTGATAGTATACTAGGCAGGAGAATAAACTGCATGGAAAGAATAATTAAAAAAACAAAACAAAACAAGAAAAGGGACATAAATGGAAAATGGATTTAAAAGCATTCAAATTTGTAAAAGTCATGCCAGATGAACTTGATATCTTTTTCTCATGCAATGACTTTCTACATGAGGATCTGCAGTAGGTCTATTTTTTGGTATGATGACGCAAGATAATTCATTGTTTGAACAGGGGAAAATAGGGATTAGGTAAAGAACAGTAAAGTGGGGAGAGAGCTGATGAAAGAGGAGTTGGCAGAGGGCCGTCCTGTAAGATGCAACATCTGCAGGGAGGAAGGTCCTTAGGAGGGTTCGCCACAGAGGAGCCTTTGAACTGCTCTTACTGAATATTTCATTAATAATCTCAGAAAAAGTCAAGGACAGTGTTGATGAGATACCCTGATGTTACAATGTCAGAGGAGAGTGTTGATCAATAGAAGGTGATGAGTATCATTCAGGAAGATTAAAATCATCATGAGAACAGGAACAAGAATAGACAGAAATGTGATTGTACAGAATTCAAGGTCCTACACTCAGAGAAAGGAAGGATCCTTGCAGACTTCTACAAATGTCTCTGAATCAACTGAAAATCATAGACTAGGAGAAAAACATGGGTATACTGATCAACGAGAATAGGTCATAACCATAACAAGGTTATGAACAAGAGAAATAAGAACAGAATGCTACTGCTAGGACACTTCCAGTAGAAAGGGAGAAGGATTAATATCATCTGAGAAATGGTGTAGGCTTCTGGCAAGTCATGTTCAAGAAAATGAAATCAAATATGTGGAGGTGTAGAGGAAGGCTGCTGGGAAGCCAGAGGGAGGGGAGACCCTTTTTAATGAGGTGAAATCAAAAAGGTAACCTTATTCAGCCTGACTAGCGCTACAAAAATTACCTCAAGTTGCACCAGGAGAGGTTTAGATTGGATATTAGGAAAAATTTCTTCATGGAAAGAGTTGTCAGGCATTGGAACAGGCTGCCCAGAGAAGTGATGGAGTCGCCATCCCTGGAAGCCTTTAAAAGATGTGCAGGTGAGGTTCTTAGGGACATGGTTTAGTGGTGGATTTGGCAGTGCGGGGTTAACAGTTGGACTCGATGATCCAAAAGGTCTTTTCCAACCAAAACTCTTCTATAATTCTGTTGGTGCCTCCAGGACAGGAGGAGGGCTAGATCTGCCCCCTGCCCTGGCGATGCCATTGCTATGTCCTTGTTTTCCACCCCTCAGTGTGGTACATTGGTTGATGTCCCACGGAGAGCTTGATCCCAGCAAATGATGCTGTGATCTTGTTGTGAACATCACTGTGGCTGTGTCCGCAGCCATGGACAGCAGTTGATGAGAGTTTTCAGTGGCATCATTCACTCTCCCACAGATAAACAGCTTCCCAGACTTTTGTCAGATAACTGGTGACATCTCCACTTCCCAAGGCAGGATGGGTGCTGGGCTGGGTTGTTAATGGTCCTCAGTAGCAAAGTGATGAAGGAGTCCCAGGACCTGAGTGCACTCGTGAGATCTTTGGGTGATCTCAAATCTCTCTGTCGGGCCCAGGATTGTCGTTAGACCATCCTGTCCTAAAACATTAAATTCATTTGGGAGATAATATCAAAAAGGGACATGGTTTTCTCCAATGTGTTGAAGGCTTTGATGGCCACTGATATTTGGCTGAGCAGAACAGTCACTTTTTCAGTGCTTTTCTGTGTGTTTCTGTCCTTCATCTGCTGTAGAGTGGAGGTAACAAGGATTTTATTTCAGGTCTTTAAATATAATGCTGCCCACAACATTAAGAATGCAGAAACTATTGTACAGAATTCAAGGTCCTACACTCAGAGAAAGGAAGGATCTTTGCAGACTTCTACAAATGTCTCTGAATCAACTGAAAATCATAGACTAGGAGAAAAACATGGGTATACTGATCAACTAGAAGAGGTCATAACCATAACAAGGTTATGAACAAGAGAAATAAGAACAGAATGCTACTGCTAGGACACTTCCAGTAGAAAGGGAGAAGGATTAATATCATCTGAGAAATGGTGTAGGCTTCTGGCAAGTCATGTTCAAGAAAATGAAATCAAATATGTGGAGGTGTAGAGGAAGGCTACTGGGAAGCCAGAGGGAGGGGAGACCCTTTTTAATGAGGTGAAATCAAAAAGGTAACCTTATTCAGCCTGACTAGCGCTACAAAAACTCCCTACAGATTCACTTGAGGTAAGCATAGGATGGGGACAAAAAGATGTAGTAAATTTAAAGGACAAGTTTGGCATAAGAACAAATGGGAATAAACTGACCACAGAGCTGGAAACGGGGTTTCTCCTCAGAGGCATGAAATTTTGAAACAGCCTTCCAGGAGGAGGACTGAGTTCAAAACCTCAGCTGCTTTCAAGATGGAGTTAGTCCAGTCTCTGAAAGGGGTTACATGACATGGCTGGTCCCGAGGGCAGGGGCAGAAGGGGCAGGGGTTAGATTTGGTGAGCCAGCAACCCTGCGCTGCTACAGCAGAACTTGTTGGCAACACAACAGTTACAGCAAAACCAGCTCTGTTCCAGCAAGGCGTAGCTGTGCCCCATAGCACTGGGGTGCACAGGTAAAGAGCTTTACTGAGTGTGTGTGTTGACACACTAAATGTGCTCCTCTGTGTTTTTCTGTCATCTCTGATCCTAAGCAGCAGGGTGACTTCAACTTCAGGTTTCTTGCAAAAAGCTTCTTGCAAGAATTTGTTCCAAATAGCTGCCAAAAAGTGTTGCAGAAAGCATTGTCAACAGCTGGCTGAGTGTTTTTTCCCCAAAATTCATGTCACCAGAAATGTCATCGCAAAGGTTAGGCAAAAGAAGTGTAATTAGACATAAGAAAGGATCACAGGCATTACGGGTACTGATTTAATTTGGCACTGGGAGCTTAGAGACCCACCTTGTATATTGGCACCTTCAGTTAGAAGGGGTCAAACTGTCTTCACTTAAATTCGTTTGCCCAACAATCTGGAGCTGACACGTACCCAAAATATTACTATGCAGAGCAGACAAAGACAGGTATGTGTCCATGGGCTTTTGTGCTGGTTTTGGCTGGGAAAGAGTTAATTTTCTTCATAATAGTTAGTATGGGGCTATGTTTTGATTTGTGCTGGAAATGGTGTTGATACCACAAGGATGTTTTCATTATTGCTGAGCAGTGCTTACACAGAGTCAAAGACTTTTCTGTTCCTCACACCACCACACCAGTGAGCAGGCTTGGGTGCACAAGAAGTTGGGATGGGACACAGCTGGGACAGCTGATCCCAACTGACCAAAGGGATAATCCACACCATATGACACACCTGCCAGCCCATGAGAAGTGGTGAATGAACTCTATTTTGCATTGCTTGTGTGCATGGCTTTTGCTTTACCTATTAAACTGTCTTTAATTCAACCTACAAGTTTTCTCACTTTCACTCCTCTGATTCTCTCCCCCATCCCACTGTGAGGGGAGCGAGCGGGTGGCTGTAAGGGGCTTAGTTGCTGGCTGGAATTAAACCACGACAACACTGGAGAGAGAAATAAAGCTTGTAAAAGTGCATATGGCCAGAAGAAGACTCTTAATAAATAGAGTTATGCCTCTTAAAATAAATCCGGTAATAGTCAGAGGTAGACTGAGCCCACAGATTGATTAAAGAGGTTTAAATGCAAACAAAAGTAAAAAACATGATATTCCTAGCAATCAGGTTTTACCATGATTAACTCAGTGGTCCCAGCTCTGCAATTTTATCATGATTATCCCTGAATTCCAGCTTCACACGTCCCAGCTCCCTGAGTCTTGGTAATCAGCTCCTGAGAGTGTCAGCTTCTGTTTTTCACAGTTATGGGGGAAAAGCTTGAAAGTGTGACTTGAGCATGTGCCAAAGACTTAGAAAGAAAAAGTAAATAAAATGAATGCCAAATTTTAATGCTTGTTTTTATAAAAAAACCTAAACCACTCTCTATTTTAAAGCTAATCTCATGACTTTGGAGGCCTGGTTTATTATTCCTGAAAGCTTGATATTGGCAACACTGTTAACTCAGGCACTCTTTCAAGAGGATTTGAGGGAATAGACAGAAACTGCTACAGTGTTCCGGAATAATGCGTCCCCAAGGAAAACACAAGGAATGCTTACGCTCTGTAGAAAAGCTGGTAAATGGATACAGCTTGATCTCCTTCTTTCCAGATTAAAATAACAGAGGCAGGACAACAAATGCTGTCAGGAAGATGGTGTGCCCAGACGTGTGAGATGCAGAGTGCAAGCAAACATGACAGCTGTCTTCAGAGCAGGTCAGCATACTGATATCACACCAGTGGAGAGGCAGCACTGGTGGTCGCTGCTCTCCCAAGGGAGCGGGCATTGAAGAGGAGCTGTGTGGAGCTGGGATGCAGGCAGTCAGCCATTGGCAATGGAGCATCCTTCCTTGTTTTACCTGCAAGCCTGGGTTTGACACTTTTAGAGGTGAGGCAGAGACAATCAGACATGTAGAAAGTTATGTTCCCATCAGTCTCCATTTCCCCTTTCCTTTGCCAGGCAACTCTGTGGATCTCAAGGTGTTTGTGAAGACCATATGCCTTCAGGAGAGATTTCTGTCTCGGGCGTGTCATCACAAGGACTCCACAGAGAATGTACAAACCTCTGAAGCAAATTATTTTCCAGGGTAGAAGAAAGTGCTAGGACCTATCATGAGCTGAGGGACATATTCAGCCTGTTGGGCTATATGTAGCCACGGCACTTGGCCAAAGAAAGGCCCCCTCTCAGGGCTCCTTTTAAGCCTAACACCCCTTGATGTAGCTTGTCCTTACCAACCACTTACTTTTGCTCTGAAAGCCCACATACCAGATGCCCCTTGTCATCTGCCAACCAGCTGTGGAGCACATGGAGCTGCAGAGCAAGAGAGAAACACCAGCCCTGTGCTGCGAACGCAAGAGACGACAGTGTGGAGGGAGACAACGGCACGCATCTCACACTCAGTTCATGAGATTGCATGGGTCTAGTAATTGAAGGGTAGGATGGTGGACATTCGCTCCAGACCTGGAGCTGACTACTTCCACTGCAGATGGGGAGAGGCTCGGGAGCCCATCTCCAACCCACACAAGCATCCTCAGTTGCTTAATGTGGATCAGATGGTGAAAAGGACTCAGATTTGTTGCTTGGAGCACTCAAGCTGTGGCATAGAGCAATAAGCCTTCTCAACATGTCTGTGTGGAGGACGAACCTGACTCTTCTGATTTTGTAGCTGAGCACTAAATGGAAAACAGAGACATGGGAAGGTTTTTTTTTTTTTCCACCTCTGGTTTTGTGGGGGAGAAAACTGTAAAATTTTGCTCAAAAGCAGTTTTGTGTCTGCAAACAGGATTCGTTTTTATGAGATTTATTTCTAATTCCATCCAGATGTTTATTTATAAAATAATTTAGGACTTATATCCAAATAGACATCAAAGAAACCTTCTGGGAGTAGCACTGTCAGTAGCAAAGGATTTTAGTGATCCACGAGGCGAGTGAATGGGTTTGAGGAGTGTCAGAGTGCCTTGGGGGAGCACATGCATGGATCCAATTAGGAACCCGTTCCAAGGTCACTCAGACATGGCAGGAAAGATGCCTCCTTTGGGAGCAGGATGCCAACTATTACACACAGTGTGATGTGGGGTATTGCAGAGCACACACACTTTCCCAAAGACAGCACCAGAACTTCTGTCTTAACGAGCACCATGCTAGCAACCCACCGTGGTGACTGCCTTGGGTCACTCCCAGCCCTGGCAGGAGGTGTCTGTCCTGGGCAGGACACACAGGGAGAGCTGCTGCCCTGTGAGGGTGAAGTCCCCATTCTGGGTCCCCACACCTGGGGAGTGTGCTGCTGCCAGAGCCCCCATGCCAGCCTGGAGCCAGGGCTGTGTCCTGCCAGGGAGTTGGAAGGAGACAGATATCCCCAGTCTTTCCCACAATGTCCTTAATTCCCTTTCATGCAACCTGTAAATCCCATCTCTCCTCATAGGAGGTGACATCTGCTGCTGTCCCTCAGTCTGAAGATAGATAGACAAATCCCATTATCCCCGTGCAAATTTAATGGGATGAGTACTGATGTGTCACCTGAATACCTATTCACTTCACCTCCACACAAATATGTGCAATGGTTTGCTGGTTTGTTTTATGGGGGTTTGTTTCGGTTTGGTTTGTTTATTTGTTTTGGTTAGATTTGTTTGTTTGTTTTAATGTTTCATTACACTGTCTAAACTTCGTGTTTTTCTGAAATTGGTTTCTATCAAGCAACAGTATGCAGGTATTTTTATCCTTGGTAAGTTCTGGTAAGTAAATATAAACTAAGTCTTACTTGCACAGGGTGTCTGCTCTGGCTTAACACCATACAACTAGAATTTGTGCAAGTTTTCTTGTGTCTCTTTTATTGACATCAGATTGACTGAGCAAAAAGGTGTGCTCTGATGTTCAAGTCAGAGGCTTCCATTCAGATTTGTGTGTCTGCAACTAAGACAGCAATCTTCGCTGCAACATCACAGCTCAGCATTAAGGATCTTCTCTGTCCTCCAGTGCTGAGCTCCATGGTATGGAGTAGGCGTGTTACAGGAATGGGCCAGATGGGATCCCCTTTTCTGTGGGAGGGATGCAGGAAGAGGGGACATTACTTGAAAGAGCAATGGGGGATACCTCAAGCTGGACCAGAACCCTTTGGCAGTGCTGGGTTTTCCTCTGAACCTCTGCCTGCTACAGGGCAGTGCCAAGCAGCACTGGGCGATGGGGACAAATGTGACAGTTTCCAGGATGCGCTTTCTGCTGCTGGGCGACAAGGACCTCCCATGTGCCACATCCTCAGTGGCTTCTGCTGGCCCATCTTGGACACATGGTGCTGCAAGAGGGTGGTCAAACTGGTCAGGTCTTCATAGATAACCTCTCCTGCCTGTCTGAGCCTGAACTCAAGGGGAAAAAGCAGAATTTGGGAGAACTTATCACTTTTGAAATGGGGCTGCTGGCAGGCCTGTGCACTGTAGGGCTGAGAGCAGCAGCAGGAAGTGTGGTTGCATGTGAAAACAAGCAGATTTGAAACAGTATTCACTCCAAGGGATTACACAAATAATACCCCAGTGACAATGGAGCTATTTACTCAGTTGACACTATGAAGAAAGCATCTCCTTTTATCTCCTTATAGTGGTTAGCGGGTTTGTCTCTCTACAGCTTCTGTTGCTACTTGCTGCTTCTCTTGATGCTTCTCTCTGGTATTTTTGTTCCAGCTTTCTTTAAAAAGCTGTTTATTTGAGGAGGGTGTAGGCTTCATGCCAGAGAAGGGCAGCTGCAAAATCAAACGATGAACAGCCTCACAGATGCCCAAGCCTGTGCATATTGACTGCCTAGGACCTACTGGCCAATGAAAGGGTTCTCCTTCAGCCCACGGTGAACATAGCACTGAGAATTTGTAATATGGGAAGAGCTGGTGGTATCTTCCCATTAACAGTTTTCTACCCCTTGCTCTGGTGTCTGGGATGACCATGCCAGCTATGATGCTTACTCAGAAGGTTTCTGAAATAGCTTCTTCTACAGGAAAAGAAACAGCATGATGCAAGGCCATGCAAAGGGAGATGTATTTGTGTCCTCAGCATATGGGGTATAGGCAGGAGTATTGGAGGATACTGTAGGGGTGGGAATAAGTCTGCAGCTGAGCAGCGTGCTTGCAGCATCTTGGATCCCTGCAAGCAACATTTCCCTTGGCTGCAGTGCAGACTCATAACCTACCTCTGCTCTGCCAGACCCAGGCAGCTGCAGGACACCTGGGCTGGCTGCCTGGCTGCAGGACTCTGTGCCACGGCTGAGGCACGGCTGGCTGCAGGAGGGACGATGACACTGGGCGCGTCCCATTTAGCCTCCTGTGAGATGTGAAAGCAAAACTGAGGGCGGATACTCCTCGAAGTGCTGAAGTGTCCAGGGACAAAGTTTCTCCACATCTTCAGGAGGAGTTACTTTTACTTGTTTTGTTTGTACGTCTATAGTTGTCCTCCCCCATAGGTCTCACATATTGCCCATGGTACCTCACCAAGGCAGACCATGTAATGGCATACAAGAGATCATGGCAGCCATTTAGGCTTCAAAATTCAGACTTGCGGGACCACTGCACAGTTCATAGATCTGCCACAAGCACCTTGTGATTGTGTTTATGGAGGATATAGCAGACTGTTCATGGCATCCAGTCTGCACATAATCCTTACAAAAGCCACCAGACTATAGCACCTCCCTTTCTTCAGGGGTGATACAAGGTAGACAGATCTGGCAACTGATGTAAATTAACCCATCATGTTCCAGAATCTGAACACCGCTGAACTGCGCAGACACTGTGGTCATATCTACCAAACCCTGAAGGTCCACACCATGTAACTAACCCCAACCACTGACCAGCTATATGCCCCAGTTTGCATCTATACTCCCTGGACCAAACTCTCCTGTTTGTAGAAAAAGACCTAGTTCACTGTCCGTGCAGCTTGGGTGGGACCAGCAGCAAGGAAGGACTTTTATCATGCGATCCACTGCAACACTTGCCAATTCAAAGTTGCCAAAACATCTGTAAGACAGTGTCGTGGTTTAACTCCAGCCAGCAACTAAGCACCACACAGCCGCTCGCTCATTTCCCTCACAGTAGGATGGGGGAGAGTATCAGAAGAGTGAAAGTGAGAAAACTTGTGGATCGAGATAATGACAGTTTAATAAGTAAAGCAAAAGCCATGCACACAAGCAAAGCAAAACAAGGGATTCATTCACTACTTCCCATCAGCAGGCGAGTGTTCAGCTGCCTCCAGGAAAGCCGGGTTCCATCACATGTAACAGTGACTTGAGAAGACAAACACCATCACTCCAAATGTACCCCACATCCTTTTTCCCTTAGCTTTATATGCTGAGCATGATGCCATATGGTATGGGACATCCCTTTGGTCAGTTGGGGTCAGCGGCCCCAGCTGTGTCCCCTCCCAGCCTGTTGTGCACTCCTCACCTTTTCATTGCCAGGCCAGTACAAGAAGCTGAAAAGTCCTTGACTGCTTAGCAACAACTAAAACATCAGTGTGTTATCAGCACTATTGTAATACTAAATCCAAAACACAGCTCTAAACTAGCAGCTAGGAAGAAAATTATCTGTATCCCAGCTGAAACCAGGACAGGCAGCAGAAACCTTTGGTCACCACAGGTCTGGGCAATATGAATACGATTTATTACTCTAAATTTAAGCCATCTACAAGCTAGAGATCAAGGCTAGACTAGTAATTTTATGTTCCTCTATAGACAATTTGTGGTTAACTTCAGAGAGCAGCTTAGGTAGGCTCTGAGACATCTAGGCTGAACTGTCCTTTGAAGGTGCCTTTCTCTATTGCCTAGAGCGGAAACCTAAGTGTCTTAGAAATCTTAGGCCAGACTGCTAATTTTTAAATAGGCAAAGGTAGACAAAATGAGTTCCAGTGACTCCCAATAGCGTCTGGTAGAGCCCAATGAAAGGTGGAAAGTTCAACTATCCACTCCTTGAACCATATAGTCTCTCTTGTGCAGTTAATTCTGTCTGTCTGAGGTTAAAGACAATTCCTTTGCAATTGGTTTTCTTGTTGCAATCATCTCCCATTATCTTAGAAGGTCTATTTCTGGGAGTTTTTTTATGTTTTATTGTTGATTCTAATTTAAGCCAAAGGAAAAAGTAAAGTAAATGGTTAGCAAGCACCAAAATAAAAAAGGAAGGACATTAGAATTGTTCCACCCAACTTACATGAAGTCAAGGTAGATTTTGCTAAATTATCTTCTGGTCCTTCTGTGCTGCTGAAAGGATTCATTGAGTGCTCTGTGATAAGTAATGAGCTCCCCTCACCCTCTTGCTGGGTTAGGGTCCTGGAGCCAGTTATAGGTTGTGTTAGGGGGCTGTAAACACAAAGAACTGCTGCTCTTCCAGCTACTAGAGACAAAAAAAAAAAAAGAAAAAAAAAAAGGATCTTGTGACTTCCTGCCAATAGAAAGGCACATGTGTTTCCTATCTGCTGATAAAGAACCCAGTGATGCCAAGCTTTGCTGGAGGAATGTCTGTTTTTTTTAATGGACACATAAAACCTTTCCTTCATGAACTGAGACTCATTTCACATCCAATATGTAATTCCACCAGTCTGCAGAGAGATCTTCTGTGGCTGACTAACTATTTCTCACATATTTTTCAATTCCAAAAGACAGATCCAGAAATGATCCGCTCCTCGGCTGACCACCACCAGTTAGGGGAATGATGGGTATGGAGGAGGAAAGAAGCAAGCTCCTGTGCAGTGTGGAGATGTGGACCAGCAAATGGACATACCTCATAGAGGTAGCATAAAAAGCATGCGTAAAAAGGAATGGAAGAGTGGGACCCTGGCTGGATAGAGAGAGAAGAATATCTCCATCCATAATGACAGAGTGACTTGAGCTAGAGAAAAGGAGCTGAGACTCACCATGTTCTTACACACATCCAGACTTACCTTGCTAAAGACAACTGAAGATGGATCATAAGAGAAGAGGATGGCATATTTAAGAGACCAGCTCAAAGGGACATGAATAGATATATAAATTTAGAAATAATTTAAGTTGGAGCCATTGCCAGGGCAGAGTCATTACAAACTGGGATGAGATGGAGTCTGATATGAGAAATCCATTCTCCAAATGGGGGGTGACTGACCAGAAGTAGTGATATGATGAGGATATGACTAATAACATGAGATGGATCCAAACCACAAACTTTAGGCCTGGATTCAGAACTGGATCTCTCTAAGTGCAGTGGCAACAAGAGCCAGGGCGTACAAGAGCAGGACTGAACAAACGAGACCTTTAAAAGTTTCAACCCAGAGATTTGGGTTTGGCTTCTGTTTACTGAAAATGACCTTTATTAAAATAAACGATGGCTGAATCTCCAAAAGCTTGAAGATGAAGTCTGTTCCCACTGCTGGTACGTTTACCTTGAACAAAGCTGAATACCTGAATTTGAAGCACAACTGTTTTGGGTTTGCATGGCAAGGTTTTGGTAGCAAGGGGCCTACAGGGTTGGCTGATGTGAGAAGCTGCTAGAAGCTTCCCCAGTGTCTGACAGAGCCAATACCAGATGGCTCCAAGATGGACCTGCTGCTAACCAATGCTGAGCCCATCAGTGACAGTGTTAGTGCTTTCGGGACAACATATTTAAGAAGGAAAAATAACTGCTGCACAACAGCAATTGCAGCCAGAGAGAGAAGTGAGAACATGTGAGAGAAACAACTCTGCAGACACCAAGGTCAGTGCAGAAGGAGGGCAGGAGGTGCTCCAGGCACTGGAGCAGAGATTTCCCTGCAGCCTGTGGTGCAGCCCGTGGTAAGGCCGGCAGTCCCCCACAGCACATGGAGGTCCATGCCAGAGCAGGTGGATGCCCAAAGGGTCTGTGACCCCATGGGAAGCCCATGCTGGTGGGGGTTCCTGGCAGGACCTGTGGCCCTGTGGAGAGAGGAGCCTACGCTAGAGCAGCCTGTTTCTGAAGGTCTGCACCTTGTGGAAGGGACCCACACTGGAGCAGTTAACGAAGAACTGCAGTCTGTGAGAAGGACTCACATTGGAGAGTTCATGGAGGACTGTCTGCCATGGGAGGGACCCCACACTGGAGCAGGGACAGAGTGTGCGGAGTTGGCCCATGATGAGGAAGGAGCAGCAGAGACAACATGTGACGAACTGACCACAACCCCCATTCCCTGTCCCCATGGTCCATCTGGACAGGGGGGAGGTGGACAGAGAAAATCAGGAGTGAGGTTAAGCCCAAGAGGAAGGGACAGGTTGGGGAAGGGTGTTTTAAGATTTAGTTTCTATTTCTTATTACCCTACTCTCATTTGACTGGCAATGAATTAAGTTAATTTACCCAGCTCAAGTCTGTTTTGCCCATGATGGTAATTGCTCAGTGATCTCTCCTTGTCCTTATTTCAATTCATGAGCCTGTCATTACATTCTCTCTCCCTGTCTGGCTGAGGGGAGTGATAGAGTGGCTTTGGTGAGCACCTGGCGTCCAGCCAGGGTCAACACACCACAACAGCTCAAGAAATCCCACAGGAAAAGAAAACTTAGTAAGAACCAGAAATGTGCAGGAAGCATAGCTCCTTTGACAGAAATGGGCTCTCTCATCATGAATGCCACCAAAAATCCCAAAATGTAAAGGCAAATGGATATGGGCAGAGACTCTTCTAAATTGAGTTAATCTGAGAGTTAATACCAAAAATGGTGGAAGAGTAGAGGAAGAGGGTCTCCATTTTAGCTAAAGGTTTTATTATTTAATACCTATCTTACTTTATATATTTTCACAGTTAGATAAGGGAAGAACATGCCCTATGGCTGCTTACATGTATTGAGTTACAGCTCATTATGCAGAAGAGAGGAACTGCTGGCCTACATCAGTTTCAGGTTATTCATACTGTAGTGATGAATGAATTAGGTGGTCTCTTCCTGTGACTTATTAACCCTTAGAGGTATATTGTCATGAAGAAACAGGAGAGACTATTTACTTAGATATTGGGTACAGTTTTAATTAGAGAGGTCCATACTCAGGCATCCCATTCAAGACCTGAGCCTCCTCGAAGCTCGAAGAAATTTGATAATCTGGAATTTCACTTTGAAAGCAACCCTCTATGCTTCTTTGAGTATCTATAAAGAAAACTGTCCTCTGCATAACCAGGCAGAGATTGATGCATCTCATTGCTCATTACTTTTATTGCCAACTTCATGGCTTTTGATTGCACAATGCAAAAGCGATAACAGCACTGCAGGGCAGCAGGATGACTCACCAGGCATTACTGCTCGCTGTTAGCAAAGTCCTTTCTGTTTACCTAGGTGCTTATGCGGCCTTCATCTCCATGGTGCTTGAGTGCTTCCCAAACAAATAAAACTCTGTCTCTGCCCCTGCTCCCTCTGCAGACCCAGCTGGAGTGTCAGGCTGCCTTGCAGTAGCGTGAGGAGATGTGGGATGAGCTGGGACCCACAGCTGTGTTCAGGGTGCTGAGACTTGCACACCGTAAGACATGTCCTGCCCCCACCAGACTCTTGCCAGCTGTGATATGGAGACTGGGAATATGGTGCCCCAGCAGAGAGGTAAACAAGGAATTCACATGGTGCCTCATGGTGGAACTCACAAACAACAATAGCCCATCTCTTTACATTTTCTTTAAGCCTAATAAAACTTGATGCGTTAAAAAAATTCTTTCCTTGGCACGGATTTTGCAAGGGGAAATGGAGCCAAACTTACCTCGTGGCTCATTGGACATTAGGAATGCCTTGCATTTCATCCCAGAGCAATGGTGGAGAAAGCAGTGCATTTTGAGCTTGGTTCTGTGTGGACATGTTCTCAGAAGCATGGGACTACAGGTGACAATGAGGGTGGCAGCAAACGGGACTACGCCGCATTGTCCTTTGGGAAGTGGCAGGAAACAGCTGCCTGCTGAGTACTGAAAACAGGGACAAATTCTCTCTGGACAACCTCCCACAAATGTGCATGCTCATCACCATCCCCTTGGGACGGTGGAGCAAAATAATGCCAGTGATTTGCAGTCACAGGAGACAACAGTTCTGCTTGAACTGGGGCTCATGTGAACCCTGACAGCCCAAGGGAAGAGTGAGTCTTGAATGCTCATGTTTGGCCCTTAGCTTACAAAATCAACATGAAACCTAAACTGTAGTTTTCAGGCAGTCTGTAGCAGCAGATTTAAATCCCCACCACAGTCACATTCAAGCATATGCAGTTGCAGCTGGACTTGAACAAGGGAATAGTTGCACAGAGGTTGATCTGTCATTTTGTAGTTAAGGCAGCCCCATTTTGCAGTTTTCCTACAGCCCCAGGAGCATTTGGTCCAGGACTGAGCTCAGGCACTGCGGGAACCACCCTAAATCTGCAAAGTAGGACTCCCCAGTGACCAGATCAGGGTCTAGAGCTCCAGATCACACCCACCTCTGACAAAATGGTGGTCCAGAACTCCTCATGAGAAGAGAGACCTACAAGTGCCACCAGGGCTGGCTCAGAGAGCACAGGAGGCATGACAGCTTCAGGATGTGACCCACAGCAGTTCTGGAGTGGGACCAGAGACACCACACTTCCCAGTGAGCACCTCACACCAAGGATGTTAAAAAAGCAAGAACAAGTATTAGTTTAACATGTTTAACTCAAGCTTGTGCTATTTTAAGATGAAAAATTTCCCAGAGGTCCCCATCTGCAGCTGGAAAGGACTCAACCTGCTATTTTAGTTTGTTGTTTGTTTGTTTTTGTGTGTGTGGTATTTGTTTTGGGTTGTTTTTTCTTCATAGAAGTCTTCATTTTAAAATGGGTGGTATCTCTATATTGGAAAGATCTTCCTACCTATGTGGCAAAGATTAATACGAGTTTCTAACCAAATTTTATACCTTCCAAGTATCTGTCGTGCCATTGCACAGGGTTAAAATCCTGTCTGGCCACATAATGTAGAATCATAGAATCATTTTGGTTGGAGGAGACCCTTAAGATCATTGAGTCCAACCATAACCTAAATCTAGTACTAAACCATGTCCCTAAGAGCTTCATCTAAACATCTTTTAAACACCTCCAGGGATGGTGACTCTGCCACTGCCCTGGGCAGCCTGTTCCAATGCCTCACAATCACTTCTGTGAAGAAATGTTTCCTAACATCCAATCTAAACCTCCCCTGGCACAACTTGAGGCCATTTCCTCTTGTCCTATCGCTTGCTACTCAGGAGAACAGACCAACCCCCTCCACGCTACAACCTCCTTTCAGGCAGTTGCAGACAGCGACAAGGTCTCCCCTCAACCTCCTTTTCTCCAGGTTAAACTGCCCCAGGTTAAACTCCCTCAACTGCTCCTCATCAGACTTGTGCTCCAGACCCCTCACCAGCTTTGTCGCCTCCTCTGCACTGTCTCTAGTACTTCAATGGCTTTCTTACAGTGAGGGGCCCAAAACTGAACAGAAGGTTCGAGGTACGGCCTCACCAGCACTGAGTACAAGGGGATGAGCTCTGTGATAGAGTCATCTCATGAGGCAGGTCTCAGCACCAGGTCCCACTTGAGTCCTTGCAGAGGAGAGTGAGCAACAAGAGTCAGTCATGTCATCTGTGCAGGATCCCATAGACCTGGGCAAGGACTGATGTTGCCCAGTACTGTTGCTGCTGGGTCACAGGTGGTTTCCTGCCTATCCCAGACACCAAAGGAAAATGTAACTTCTTAATTTGCAGAAAGAAAATGATGCTGAGATGTCCACGTCCTCTGCAGATAGGCAATAGGCTATATCCTAAATTATAAAGCACAGGGAAGAATGGTTTTGGTTTGTTTTTATGAGAAAATAAAGTTTGAGGTTATGGGAATTCTGTAAGGTACAATGTCTCACAGTAGTGAAAGATTATAAAACTGAATTACAGTTCAAATCAGTAAGTGTTACATTATGCACAGAGACACGTAGACTGTAAAGCTTAACAATACACCAAAGCTGCCAGCACTAGAGCAACGCAAAGGGCCTGCTTTTAAAATTTGGTTTAATAGTGCCTGACACAGAACGAGTAACAATGTTAAGCAACACAGAATGGACCATAAAACACTGCTATATGCAATGGCTATTATCCTATGTGCTAATCTTCATATCACATTATTTCCTCAAATAAGCATAATATTGTGCCAACAGCCCCTTCGTTCTAGCTCATTATTTCTTGAGCTTTGTTTCCGTCCCCAGAACTAACAATGCCCTCAGGATCTGCAAGCAAAACCATGTTTCAGTGTACCCAGAACAGAGGAAGTCTTTTTCTTCATCCATTTCTTCAGTTGTCTATGTTTTCTTCATGCAGTTTCAAGGTAGGAGGAAAGATTTTAGTGGAACAGCATGAAGAAATCCCTTATCACCACAAACCTCCGGTTACATGTTCTTCCTCCTTGTTCTCACTTCTCATCAGTCAGGTTCCTATGCTTGCATCTCTCTTGGTGCAGTCTCTGCTCTAACATTGTACAGTGTGTTCCTGTGGAGCACTATCAGCTTTGACTTTCCACAAATAAAAATACCTCTTGTCGTTATTTTGTCACACTTTCAGCTTCTACTAAATAACTAATTCACAACAATAAACCTGGTTGCCATTAGAGGCAGACTGCCAGAGAGTTTAGATGCAATCTTGTGTTATGCTGTTTTTATAAACGTTTCCCAAAACCCAGTGTGAATAGACTTGGGTTTTGTAACTTAAAGTAAAACATTTGCTTAATTTTATATTCAAAATCTTACTGCTCAGTGCTGGAAATGTGAATGTAATGATTTGGTGCTCCTATGCCAGCACAAACAAACTTCTTGTGCAGCTCATACACAGACCTAAATGTCTTTTTTGGGTGATTTGTACAGTACCTAGCACAATGGGAAGGGAAAGTAAACAACCGTGAAGTCGCCATTTGAGACCATGTGTGTGTTCCCCATGGCCCGCGTCAGGGCTAATGCATCATTTCTGCCACACAGAAAACAGAACCCTGGATATCACCAATAAGGCAGAGGGAGGAGCGGTGCCCAAGGTGGGATCTGAGCAAGCTGACATCCCCAGCCAGGCTGAAGGAACTGAAATTGTTTTGAGCGACGTCAGCAGCAGAGTGCAAACTGCGTTTTGGAAAACTTCATTTCAGTGCCCCCAGAGGGTACAAAAACATCCCTCACATTTTCCTACGTTCTTGTTTATGACTTTCATCTCAACAGTGTCCCACTGACCAAGAGAGAATGGCTTTAGCAAGATGTTTCTTCCAATTGTGCATTAACGAATTGATTGACTCATGGATGCCTGTTCCATCCATCTAATGACACAACTCCATGGGTCTTTGCAGACTTCATGCAATAAATGCAGCAGCCATTAACTTTGCCTCTTGTTGGGCACCCGAAAAGATAAAAATCCCCTCTTTCTTCTGTAAATTTCTGCTATAAATCCACAGATGCAATCACATACCATCTAATTTCTGGCTCCTGGGCCCACATTCATCCTTGTCCAACTATTCCTCTTGACTGAGCTGATTAGATTATATACAAAGGCAGGCTCTCTAAATGCAAGATCACGTAGCTTAAATTAAATCTAAAGAAGCTACAGTAATACATATAATAGAACTTTGACATCTTTACTATTAAAGAGGTGGGGAAAAGGTGCTCAGCTGGCTCCACTCTGGCGTCACTTAGCCTTGAAAAGAGTAAGGCGGCTTGGTCCTCCTTTAGAAATCCTTAGGGACATGGTTTCCAGAAATGTTCATACTCTGATTGCTCCCAAACAACAGGTTTCTGGATTCATCTGATATTCCTGCAGCTACTGTGTAACCCATGGGTGACATGCTGTCCCAACCACAGCCTTTGAACAGCCAAGTGGGTGAAAACAGGATAGACATGGAGTGAACAATAATGCTGCCTCCTGTAAGTCCCACTGCACCTCAGTGTGCACCACATCCAGGTTGCAGTGCACAGAGCAGTGCAGGGCATCACCCTGGATGCAGAATGTATTAACCTGGACCAAAATCTGGATGCTTCTGTCATAATACAGAGGTCCTTGTCTACTGCAAAACAGGTTTGAAACCTGTGATACTTTAAGAGGCTTGTTAGCCTGGTGTACATAAAGTTATTTTACCCTACAAACAATGCAACTTGTGATTTTTCTGGCTATTGTATTTTTTTGTTTTTCTTTTAGAACAAATGCATGATGGAGTTACACAATATGTGACACACACTGCTTATTTACCAGGAACATAAAAGGCTCCTATTTCCCAACACACAGAGTGAACAGAATAAGTTTCTGTGCTCAGGGTTCCCAGCCTTAGTCTGGCCAGCCGTGAGCCCAAAACCGCTTCCTTAGGAGTGCTTCTCCAGCTCCTCCTCGCTGCCTTGTTTGGCCTTCTCACTGGTGTTTCTGCTCCTTCTCACTGCCCTGCATCCAGCCTGATCCAACAAAGCATTTTCACTTAGACCCTGTCAATATTGTCCTTGTTAACAAGCACTAGAAACAAAAAAAAAAAAGATATTTCATTCATGGGAATTAGAATGAGAATAAAGTGATTTGGCAGAACTAGAACAGGGCTTCAGCTGAAAGGTCGACCCGCCAAAGCAGCAAGAACAGGGCAAGAGTGGTATGGAAAGGGTAGTTAAGCTGTATTTTTCTAAGCTGATCTAGCAAAGAGCCAGGAAAGCAGCTTGCCAAGCAGAACAAATGCTGAATGCTCATGCATTTCTGAAATGTTCTGTCATCAGCTTACAGCTCAAAATCAGAATGGTTCTGGGTATTTCATTAGAAGCAACTAAAATTCTAGACCTGGATGTGAAATTCAGTTTTCGGGTAAGAACTCTGGCAGAACTAAGCTGGTCTGATGTACAAGGACTAGAAGACCCGTAACTGCTAAAATAAACTACATTAGCACTGGACCTCAGCAGCCTTTCCAGCCACCCTGGCTCAACCCCCACTGCTGTGCTGTCCATAACCTGCTTTGGACAACTATTGCCACTTTTTAACTGCAGAGAGTGACCCCATTCATAGTTGAGGGGTGAATGAGAGCAATCTGAGAGTTCCATCCTGGGAACATGCCAGGACCTTGTCTTTCTGAATTCAGCTCTTCCTCCAAGACCCCAAGTGTGGAGAAAGCTGCATGGCCTCTAACAGCTGGGGAAAGGTGAGCAGTAGCAGAGAGGCTGGAGTTACAAAATTAGGCTCCTCTCTCAAGAATTTGAGCCAAAGCAGAAACCATTTAAGGATGTGTTACAAGATGGGAGATGGGGTGCTGCAGTGGGGCTCTATGGAGGTCAGGGTCACTGGTCTCCCTCGGTGGCACCCCTGGGAGGGTCAGACCTCACTGGAGCTGTTTGTGAGGTGCTGGGGCCATACCAGGCAGCAGCGCAGTGTCCTGGCTTCTCACTGGCCACCTGGGCACATGCAAGTCCAGCAGGTACAAACACACCGGTGCTGGACCAGTGCTCTCCAAAAGCAGAAAGGGAGAGGGCAAACGAGTACAAGGGAGGAAGGAAAATATCAAACACAAGGAAATAGAGAAATGAAAAAAAGAGAAGAATGGAGAAGACCTGACACACAAAGAAACAAGGGAAACATGATCCTGAAAACTAACAAAGAGACAGGGAAAACCTGCCTTACAGGTGCCCTTTCTTCCCTTTCACCTGCATGAATCTTTTGACACCTATTGTGGGTCAAGTTCAAGATTATAAAGTCACAGAACTTGCAGAGGAACATGCCCGGGTATTCCTTCAAACACCAGTCAGTCGCACCAACAAAAATCCTGAGCAAAACCCATCATTTAATTTCCTCCAGATGTAAAGGTGAGCCTGAATGAGACCCCAGGTCAGGCCAAGGACACAGCACAACGCATGCTGCCAAAAGGAACAACGGATTCAGCCCAAGTGGTTCATGCGAAAGTGGTATTATGATTATGATTATTTATACCCTTTGTGGGATAAGATGAAGATGCACACCTTGGGAGCAGCTGGTGGCTACTGATGCGTTGCTTAATGTCGCGTCTCCACTACCACATCTTTTCAGCTCCAACCCAGCCAGCTTGACTCCCAACATGTAAATATAACTTAAGTCAGCATCCAAGTCATTTCCCCAGGGAAGCTCCATATGCCTGTGCAGGTAGGCCCAGAATAGTCCCATTGAGTTTCCACAAATGATAAATGTTCATCCAAAAAATGACATTTATCACTCACCAAACCATGTGACCACTGGGAGCACTTGTTTGGAGCAGTGTAACTGCTGACATCCAAGTGAATGTAGTATGACAGAGATGGCCCTGCTTAGGACACCTTGGCTAATTTTGATGCCCATGTAACACTCTGATGACAGCCCTGTCCATGAAGCTGATCTTCATGAGAATTGCAGGTAAGAGAGAAGTGAGTGTAAAGACCAGCAGAAACTCTGTGGAGCTCGACTGGACCAGGTCCTGAAGACCTCATGGGGAAGCCCAGGTGAGTCCCAGTGCAGCCTCAGGAGAGGAGGTCAGGGACCAAGGGAGGGTTTGGGACCCAGGAGGGGTGTGGGCACCAGCCCCCAGAGCAGATGCTGCTGGGGTCAGGGCTGGTTGAGCTCCTCAGCTGCAGTGACTTGGCGGCCATGGGGAGTGTGACTCCCAGCCTCCAGGAAGGGGTGATGGTTTGGGTCCGAAGAATGAGAGTAGAGATTATATTTCATAACAAAGAAAAAACTTGGATTTGAAGGGAGGGAACACAGCAGTAAATGCTCTGCCCTGTGACAGAAGCATGGGGAGAGTCAAAAACAACCTAGTGGGAAGTGGATGAGGTTCCAGTCCCACGCAAGAGTCATGGTTAAGGACTGCACACCTGCCCACGGGATGTGAAAAGACAACAGGGCAACTCCAGGGAAGAGGCAAGGAAACGAACCTGTACCAGATCAGAATAAAACCTCAGTGTCCAAGTTGGCAGCACAGGCAATACCTTGAAGTGTGACCACCTAAACCAAGGAAAACAAGATGGCCCCAATGGAGGGAGAACGAAGGGTTTGTTGCTGCTTGTTTAATTCCTGCAAGGAGCATGGATGTGCTTCCTCCCCTTTGCACAACCATGGGGCTGGACACAGAAGGACCGAACTCCTCATATTCTCTGCAGACCCTGCAGGTTGTGGGTGACCATGGGGGTCTGGGCCACCCACAACCACAACCTGGTGGCATCAGCCACTGCTCTGGCACAGGGGTCCGGCAAAGGCAGAGCCTACAACTTGTTAAAATGTAGTTCAACTTCTTCAGGCCCTTCCCTACCAGAATTGTCCTGATGGACACACCACAGGAAACATTCCCATTTGCAGCCCCAAGTCCTTGATCGTCTACGAAACAAACAGTTCGCTCTCTCTCGCATCAAACCCGTCCCCGTTGTGTTGCAGCTCCTCCCCAGCACCCACCCGTCTTGATTCAAGCCAAGGCTGGTGGGAAATGACAAATCCTTTCCCCATAAATCTTAACACTGGCTTGAGTTTGTTGAGAAACGGTGGTGATTTATGGGGGATTAGCAGATCAGAGTTGAGGAATGTAAAGAGGTTTAGGCTAACTAAGTGGAACGCTTAGAGCTGGGTCACAGAGAATTTGACGCAGGCTCAGGACTCTTAAATGGTGAGCAATAAAAAGCAGAAGAGGGAAGCATGCATTTCAAATGCCCCTTGCAGCATGGGAGGTTGTTTTCCTGTGTTACAACATGGAGAAAATTCTTGGGCAGCCTCCTGTATGATGCTGGTTCCTGGTTCCTAAAGGCTGGCTTAAACACAGCACTAAAGGTGCAATTATTTTTGATGTATTTTTACACTTCATAATTATACATTTTCAGTAGATGGAGGGATAGTATGTGGAAAAGGTAATAAAGTCAGACGGCAGTGAGTCTCTATGAGATGTAAAAGAAATCCACTCAAGAAAGGGTTAATAGGTCTTTTCTATGGGAGAAGAAATTGAGCCAAAAAAAAGAACAAATAGAAGTGTCTTTTTTTCAATCAGGATGGGGAGAGTGAGAAACAACCACCTTGTGGCTTGCTTTGATTTTTTCCCTATTTTCTTTGTGGCTCTTGTGAATTTTACGGTGCACTGCATTGTAAGTAAGCACATGACACATCCTGAAGCTTGGGGCTTAATTTCAAATCCCCAGGCTCATAAACCAGCAGCTCCTCGCTGGGCTTGTCAACAGCTGCTTTCTGCTTTTGGCTCGGCCTAAAACTTCCAGGCACATCACCGGCCCCACGTATCACCCGCACATCACACCCCACGCCGCAGCACAGCCACGGCCCGCCCTGCCCCTGCGTGTGACGGGACAGAACAAGCAGGGAATATCAGTCTGGTTAATCAAATGCTGAGGTTCAGCAGGCCAGGTGAATAATTACAAATAGGCCAGCTTGGATAAAATTATTCAGAATGACACAAGTTGATGCAAAATAATATTGGTGTCAGAAGCCCTGACAGAGCCAGTGGTCTCACTGCAATTACTCATGTGAACTACATTATGCAGAACTAGACCATACTTATTGCCTAACATTCATATATTTTTTTGTCCTGTATTAGAATAATCTATTTATTCAGCTAGTGATGAATATTTCTTATATGTTTTGCAATAAAACTTCAGAGCACTGCCAGATGGTTCTCTTCCTGAATTACCCTCTTTATGTTTTTCGTAAGGCCAAAATTTCCTTTAATTTTGCCAACTACAAGACAAGAAGGAGAGCAATTAAGTTCAACCATATAAACTTTTTAATGTGGTTTCAGGGGATTCTTTCATGTTCTTATGTGAGCAGATAAGCCATACATTCACTCATTCACTTAATTACAGGCCTAGCACCTCTAGTCACTGTTTTTTAATTTAATTTTCTGCCCAGTTACAGTCTGAAGAAATCCTTGCCATAACACGCCTACCACCTGCAACTTCTACCATCTTAACTATAAACTTCCAAAATGAGCATTTCTTTAGCACTGTGAGACACTGCGAGCAGGTTTATTTTACAGCACTTCATCCTGCACCCTTATCAAAAGCGCAAGAAATAGCTTTTCTGTATCCTGAACTCCGAGCAGAGAGAAATGCACAGAGGGTTAAACAGTTGCCTGTCACCTCCATTAAATGCAATCGGTACTTCCAAAAATGACTAGCACTTCTTGACTTTGCTTCCAGGTGCACAACCAAAGACCCTGTCAGAGGATCTGTTTCTCAAGGCTGGGTTGTGATCAAGGAGCTCTGGACATCTCAGCCTGGGTGGTTTGCTCCTGATTCGTGCTCATCTGAAAACAGGGAGTAAATCCAAGGTACTCATGGAAGAGCTAATCAATGAAATCCACATTCCTGGAAGAAGCCCTCATGCCCAGCATGTCTATGGCAGATCTTCTCTTCCCAGCCCCTGTGATTTTTAATTGCAAATAGTTCAGAAAAACTCTACTGGCCAGGGATATTTCAAGCCATCCTTCAGTGACAGAGCAATGTGTATTTGCATCGCAATCTTCAAATCACCATGGACTTCGATTGAGCAAGGTTTCATAAATGGATGTTAGCAAAAGCTTGAGTTCGGTGTAATGGGGCGACACTTTCATTGCTGAGATGTGAACGTTAGTCGCTCCAGCACAGCTGTTTGTGTTAACTGAAAGAAAACAGCCATCAGGAGGATATTAAAAAAGAAATAGATCAAATTAACATGCGGCTGCTGTGTTCACTTATTGGGTCACTCCAGGAATCATTAGAGATCACTTATCTGACTCAAACTTATCTGACATAATTTGTTAAAATGGCATTTCACTCTGCCAAAAAGATTACTAATATTTGCTTAAATCGTTAAGGAACAATAGGGCTGGAATGCAGTGTCTTAAAGAAGCTGATGGACTCTCAACAATGATACCCCATACAGAAAACCAAATTTCTACCAGCACAAGGGGAACTTGTGCCATTTGACACCCGTGTCGGCAGCGTCATGGTAAAGATGAGAAATTGGTCTCTGCTTGGCTGCCAAAGACCCGTGCCGTGAGGCAGTTGCTAAGGGGTTTTGTTCCTCTCTGCATCAGCAGCTCCCAGGGCACGAAAGCAAAACTGCCTAAATGAAATGCAAAACCCATATGGGGAAATTCATACAGCTTAGTGGTTCAGACCTCGAGTCTGTACTGCCAGTGACAACTGGATAAACCTCGAAGCGGGCGTCACTGAAGCTTGTGCTTGGCCTGTTGGGACAAGGAGCAGCATAGGAAGGATCAAGCACAGAATTGGATCCAGCAAGCAGTAATGTAAACCTCAGTTTGGCCATGGAGCGGTTGGGTTGAGAAGTGCTGTAAGTGATATGACATGTCTTTGTAAGAAACTGCAGCTGGTGTCACTGCTGGAACATGCAGAAGGGCTTGGAGGAGGGGCACTCGTACCCTTGTGGAGCCACGCTCCAGCCAGAAGCCACCTCGCTTCTGGGGTCTGGGATGGGAGAGGAGAAGGTTCTTCATGAGGTTTGAGCAAGGCCCTAACGCCACTGCAGCCCAGACTGAGCAATGAGGTGCCTTGCTTTAGGAAAGTTGCATGGTGATGACAACCCAAGCATGGGGAGAGCAGACCTAAGCTCGGCTCTTCTGCCGAGGCTGGTAAATCATGTCACCTCACGGGTTATGTTTCCACCAAAGAGCTCATTTGGATGAGTGGCATCAGGGCCCGGCTGGCAGGAGCCAAAGCCATTTGTGTGCCTGGCACCCTGGTGTGTGGGTCAATCTCCATCTGCCAGACACACCTTCACTTTCAGGCTTTCCCTACCATTGAGCGTGTCAGGTTCTGCTGTTTGTGAATGTGAAAGGGGCAGTGTTCACACCCCCGACAGAGATGACAGTGAGGCACACCTAAGCCAAGACCCATGTTTTGCGGGTATTCAGAAGGCAAACACCTATTGAAGACTCATGCAAGGTCCCATAGGAAACACGTGGTGTGATGCAGGTGGGGACTTGGAGCAGCACCAGCCAAGCCCCAGGTCAGTGTTGTAATGACCAGCCAAACCACTGCTCTATATGCTGACTCTCTGCTAACAGATACAACTGTTCCAAGGTTTAATTAATCAATATCTTTGAAGACCCTTGGATGGAAGTTTCTCTATATGTAGATAATTCCAAATTGATCCCACACTTACTCGTCTGGGCAAAGACTATGGTAAGACAAGTGTGTTTGCACTGCATTTACTGGTTAGAGTCTTGGCTCTGACTTGGGATCAGGGTCTTGCTGCAGTGTAAATACAGAAGAGTAATGATTACCAGGAGAGAGGTTCTTGAAAGGCTCCATCCCTCACAGCAGAGATGTCTGACAACCAGTGACTCAATGTTCTGTCTTTCGTAACCATAATGACTCACAGCCCCAGGATGGCGAATGAGTGCAAGACAGCGAGTGCTATTGTTCAGAGCTCATCAAAACAAGCAAGGTCATTTTCAACATTTAGAAGAAAATGACAACCTATTGGAGTAATTTGTGGGGGGGAAATGCACAAGAAAAAAGATGAGGGATAACTAAATCTTCAGAGATTAAAGTTCACAAGGGGATACAAAGCCAAATCTTGTAACCACAAGCAAGACAGAGCAGGAGCTTAACTTTGATACCATTTGTTCAGCTATAAATCTAGACTAACCCCATGTGGATTTATAATGGGGCAAGTCTGGTATAAAACAAGAGGAGGATCAGGCTTCAAGTGCTAAGTTCATCTGGATGCCTTCTGCATTGCCTGACACTACGAGGATCAGAGAGACTGTTCCTCACCACTGAGCAGCCTTACAACTTAGAGACGCATCTTAGGAGAAGCAAATTATCTCTGTACGTGTAGGAAGGACAGCTTAAACACAGGAGGTAACTAACATCTGCTGTAACACTGCCTGGAGTATATCCTGAACCATCTGCAGCTATTCAAATCAGCTGTCAAAGTTATGGCTTGAGATGGATGATGCGATGCAGTTTGGAAGCTGAATTTTAAAGAAAGGTGTGTAATGACGTATCAGCTTTAGATGAGAAGCAAGAGGCAGATCTTTCATCGTTGCCAGCTGGTATAAAGATACAGATTTCTATTTTGCCCTCGCAGATGACACAGACACTGGCCTCCACAGATCACAGCTAACTCAAGACCTTACCTGTTATTAGGTCAATAAACTGGAGAGCTGTGCTAATTTCTGAGAAAGGTAGACTGTGATTTTTAATATATTCCTAAAATGGAAGTCCACATGGCTAAGCAGCCTGATCTCTCAGAAGTGCTGACTATCTACTAGAAGGTCACTAGGTACTTGGTCCACGAGAAAATCAGACCATTCAAATCATAAGATTAAAGACCCTGTTTAGTGGGACCTTTTCTGCAGTTTTCATCTGATGGGTAAGGTTCCTGAAGGTCAGTGGTAGCTCTCACAAAAAGAGTTTTACTCATGGACACTACACACAAATGAGTCTCAGCCCTCTTTTTCACCGTGCTTCTGCACACCATTTGGTTTCTGTCTTTCACAGGGTAAGTTACACTAGAATTCATAAATGATCCATCTCGGCTGATTGACAACTGGACAATGTTTATATCCTTCCTAAGAGAACATGTGATACTCTCTCCCAGTCAGAGAAGCATTTTGGTCAGTGGCATCACCAGATCAGTTTCCTAGATCACAGGAAAGCTGTTCCTTCATGTTGGTGTCATGTGGCCTGATCCCGCTAGCTTTGCTCAGGCAAAATGCCACTGATGGATACTCCATGGCACTGAGGCTCATCAGAGGAAAGGGAATGCTCTGGCACAAGGTGACAAGTGCTGAGAAGTAAATGCTGGGTGTAACTTCCCAGCCTGGCTGGCAGAGCAAGCACAACCCTGCATGCCCCAGAGGAGCTTGTGATTCTGTGAGAGGCAGCTCCCACCCAGACCCAGCCACCGGAGAGGGCTTGTCTGACCTCCCACTTTTACTGAGGCGGCACTCTGATAGCGTTGAGACAAGGTCAGAAAGAATTGTAAAATGTAGCCTGCTCAGTCATTGATTAAGTGTGATGCCATTTAGTGTCCACTGATGCTGCATGTAGAACAACGAGCCCTGTGCACTACCCTTGGGAAGAGGAAATAGCACCTACAGAGTTTAAACAGGGAGAAGAATAAGGGGCAAGTTTGATGTTTGATTCCAGGTGGTAGGCACTACCTAGGCAAATATTTGTAAAAGATAGCTCTGGTTCTTTGAACAAGGAAAGGAAGCGGAGGGGCAGGGACCTGCCCAAGGTCATCCAGACAATCTGCGGCAGATTCAGAGACCTTTGGGTCCCAACCCAGCCCCCACACTCCAGACAGCACCACATCTCACCGAGAACCCACAGCTTCATGCCTTACTTTGCATGTGTTCTGTTTTCCTTCTCCTTCCTTGGGCCTTGCTCTGAAATCCTAGATATTCTCCCAATTTCATAAATCATGTTTCTTATTTCCTTTCATTGCAGTGAGCCATGCTTTGGGGCGCAGTTGCTTGCGATGCTGAGAGCAAGGCATCCAAGATCTGGGAATAATGTCAACCTTCAAAACGTTTAATCAGCAAGTCATCCCTCTTGCCAACTGAAAATGCCATAAAGCTGATATGGTCCTTTCCTACGGACAACCTGAAGTCCTCGGTTACCACAGATCTCTGTCTGAAATAGACTGACATACAAATTCACAAAGGCTGAAAGTTGTCTCTCCATAATATATGGAATAGGTCACTGGGATTTCTGAGACATAGTGCTTTACCCAGAGTGTAAGGAATGGCACACATCACTATCTGCTAACATTGTTGACTTAAGTTTCCTATGCAACAGAAGAGAGAATAAAGCTAACTAACTTTTGGATGAAGGAGAAAGCAAGCCATTCTTTTCCCATGGGTAAGTTTTAGGTCTAATACGACTTGACACAACTTTTGCTGAAAGCTGTGGGATTTTGGAAAGAACAAAACAGTACCACCCTGATATAAACACTTTAAAACCCCATTGGGTAGGTCTTACTTTTGGTTTTCACAGTGTTTCCTTAATGGGAACCAGGTCTTCCAATAACAGTATGGAAACCTCATAGAATCCCACATCAAGTCCTGCTTATCTAAATATGAAAAAGAGCTCCTGCTCTGCAATACTCTCTGATCTACATTTTACCTGAAGCCTGCAGATAATTTGCAAAGATGCACGCAGCTCTGCACACCAGCCGCCCACTCTCACCTGCCCACTCCCCGGCACACAGGAGCAGCGATCAGCAAAGAGAGAGAGAGGAAGGGGAGCTGCTTTCTGCAGAGAGGAGCTTCCAGAAACTACTCTTTCACTGTAAAAATAATCACTGCTTAGCAAAATCCTCCTTGTCTCAGATGTTCCTTAGAGTCTTCTTTTTTCTCTGATCTGACATGCAGAACATCAGCCATACTGAGGCAGCTGATTATTGTACCCACGTTGCTCAGATATCGTTTCCCATTGTCCTTGAGGGGTCTCCTGTATCCCTGGTGCCTTCACTTTGTTTCCTGCTTAACCCAGGAGGCACAGGGCATCTCCAGCTGCCTGTTGGGCTCCTCCTCTGCCCACCAGCAAGGGAGGGCTGAGATAAGGTCTCTCCATGCCGACTTTCTGTGCTCCACAGCTCTGCCAAGCAGCCAACCAAGGTTCCTGCACACGTGTTGGTGCTACCTGGGGCTGCCAGGGGGTTTCCCATGCATGGTGCACAAGCTCCACTACTGCAATCAGCAGTGAAAAGTGCCTTTCTTCCCAAAACGTAGGTTAGATTTGGTCTCTTTGTATTTAGGGCTTTAAGCTGTGGCCATGTGTGTCTTTTCCAATAATCTTTCATTTTAAATCAATAATGCAATCAACGCAATTAGTATTTCCAATGTTTCTACCCAATGTTTCCAAGGCTTTTAGGGTGGAAATTCAACACAGGGCAAAGTTTCCTTTTTTTGAAGCAAGAGGGTGCACTGTAAGGATGGAAAGGTCTCGTGGATGTGGGAAGCTTTGCAGACCTTCCCAAACAGAAACAGCCTCTGGATTAATTTGGAGGGGTTCGTTAGTGAGACTGCTCTGTCAGTAGCCTCAATGGCCACGCTGTGTCTCAGCACATGGCATCAGCCTGCTTTGTACAGGTCTGCCAGCAGTGGATGGCCACCACTCAAAAATTGGGATGGATGTTTTGCTGGTGGGCTGTTAGGGCCATCAGCCGTCTGGAATGAACCGCAAAGCCATGGCTGATAAGGTATTTGGGTGGTCCAACATGGGCAGAATAGTAAATAATGAGACCATTATACAAAGTAATCAGGATCCATTTGAACTAAATGCACTTTAATAAAGCCTGATTTGTGTCTGCCTGTACATGGAGTAAAGCTCAGATGATTTACAGGCAGAGCTGAGGAGCATCTCTCCAAAGCACATAGTAAGAGAGGTTAAATGACCTTTGGATATTTAAACAAGAGAATGATGATTACAACAAGGAAGGTGATTTTACCTCTTCATAGAGACATGATGAGATCAGTACCATAAAACTGTATTCAAGTTAAATGTCAGCATTTTTAAAGGGCTTTTGAAAAAATTGTAGAGGTGGCAGAAAATACTCCCACAAATGATGTGAGGGTAAGGAGAAATTCCTGCAATGAGAATTACGTGATTCCTGGGCTGTTCAGTTTATCAGGAAGAAAACTGAGAGGCAGCTCTGATTGGGTGGGTAAAGACCCTTGCCAACAGAAATGGAGGGTTGTGGCTGGTTATTGTGCCTGGCAGGAAATACATGAAAAGCTGGAAACCTCTGCTTGGATAAACGAAAAAGGAATAAAAACAGGTGAGGTGTGCTTTATCCTGATGCACTGGCCTTGAAACAGAGGTAGTGAGGTGATTTCTCAGTGGCCTGGGATGCGTGACAGACCAGACTATTTGAAAAATGCTAGACAACCTTTAAGCCCAATTATCTGACCTTCACCTCCAAACTCAATGTTGGGGGTTGCTCCATGCAGTGACAGGTGCTACTGCAGCCTGCGGGAGGTGAGGAGAGGGCACGGAGCAGTGTCCAGACAGGGCTTACAGAAGAGAAGCCCCACGGCATCAGTATTCCCGCTCTTGCAAACGCAAATGGCAAAGCGATCAGCAATGTTGGTTTGGAGGTTTTCTTTGTTTTCTTTTTTTTTTTTTTTCCTTGCAAAATAGTAATGAATACATTTTATATCAATGAGTTGAAGATGTCATTTACCTGTCAAGGGACTGTGTTTCTCATGCTGTGGTGTAATGGGTCCTCAGCAGTAGGAGCAGAAGAGGGGGTTTCTTCTGCCTGTGATGGAGAGGACCCCAGCTTATCTGGTATGCCCCATGCTGCTCTTCTGTATCACTTCCAGTGTTGTCTCATATTAGCCAACCTCTGAAGCATAGATGGGTCTGCCAGTGTGACCTAAGTGGCACAAACAGGAGCTTAGGGACTCTTCACTCAAGCAAAACTAGGTACCTAAGGTGACACTGAGCTGGCACCGTGCATCTCAGATGGGAGTTACAACCCAAGGGCAAATGCAGCACTGATTAACAGCTTGAGGAGGTTTTGTGCCATTTAAGCAAAGATTTTGTTGTGCGCTCCTGTGTATAACTTCATACAATCAACCTGCAAAATGCCCAAGCTCTCCAACAAGACTTGCTTCCCTTGTCAGCCAGCACAGGCCAGTAAAATGCCTGAAAGAGTTACATTGATGCTGATTCTTCCTGCCAGTCCAGTCAAGCAAGTAAACCCGTTTGCCCGAAGCTGATGGCAATAGGCAGAGTATGTTTTGCTCTGAAGGTTTAGGAGAACAACAGTTAAAGAAAAATCTAAAGACTGATAGCACTCAGAGTTCACAAATTCAGAGCAGTGAAAATAACGTTCTCCCCACTTTCCCCAAGTTGTTGGTGAAGACAGCAACTGCCCTCCTCTCTTATACACCGCATTTTTTGGGCTCTGGATCCAAGCTGCCAACACGTGAATAACCAGGTTCTCTTGCTCCAGCTGGGGATGTCTTTTCCCCATGCTGCTTCATTTGAGGGTCTCAGGAGCTGGGCAGAGCTCAGCACTGACCCTCCACCACACTTGGTTGAATTTCATCTTTAAAAGTTGGGTGGTTTGGAGCTAAGAAGACATTAGGGTCAGCTGCACAGGCTTCACTGGTAACACCACACCATTGAGTCTGTACCTGTATAAGAATGAGACAAATGCTTGAAGGATACACAAGTTAGTCCTACATCCCACAAGAAAACTATGGTTTCCTTCAAAGATCATCATGCATGCATGTCAGTTAGGTCAAGAAGTACTAACATTCATCAGAACTACTGCAATCAGCTTGGATGAGAACGTTACATGGCCATCCTGCATCCTACAAAAATCCCTGTATGTCCTATGGGACAGAATCTAGCTGTCCTCACCTCTGCCTCCCTCCCACAGCTCTTTCCTGCAGAGCTGGGTCTACACTAGTTATATTGGCTGGTAAAATTGGCGACATTTCCTTCATGCTTCTTAAAAATCCTGCCTCCAGCACATGCTGATCCCCCCCTGTGGCTGCTACCCCTTTCCTAGGCATTTTTTACCATATTTACCTTAGTATGTGGTTTCCTTTTCCTCTCCTGTTCAATTCCTTGCATCTGCCACAGAGTAGGATCACTGCTGGGCCTCCTCCTTCCACACCAATCTGGAGCCATCTGCTATTCAGGGGGCAGCAAAAATTTTGCTGCTGTAACTCACAGGAAACTGAATTCAGGCAGGGGGCACAGTCAACATTAACCACAGGCAATATTGCAGACTAGGATTCATATGTATTTTCTTTATGTGAGCCATCTGCAGACAGAGGTGTTCTTCTTGCTCGCTAAGCCCTGGAAGGGATCATATGGCTGAATGACCGCAAAACAGGGCTCCAGATTCACTTTTTTTCCTTCAACCTGGATTTTTGCCCAGGCTTAGCTGGGGTCAATCTGCACTGAGACTTTACTTAAACTAGATGATGTTGGCACTGGTGATACCTACTTGGTCCTGTCACAACTTCCAAGAGCATGAAGCAGGAACAGATTCAGTGGGTGGGCTTAAGAGATTTCAGCTTTATCTTCCCTGCTTGCCTCTAGTTCCTTGACACCATCTGTTAGGCTTAAAAAGCAAGATGGGAGCTGTGGTGAACTACGAGGGAAACGGGAGATGGAAAACCATGGGGTGCTCTTGCAACTTTGCCCAGCCAATGTCCCACTCTGAAGACCCTTCCTCACCAAGTGACTCAGTATGAAGAGGTGTCCTGTCACCCCATGGGTATGGAAACTCACCTCTTTCCTTTTTGCTAGGGCTGTCTACAGGCTGACCTGTGTTGTTTATTGATGTGCAGATCTTAGTGATCTCACACCCTTCACCTTGTGTCTTCAGCAAACTAAAACCAGAGACAGAACTGGCTACAGATGGGTGTTAGAGGCAAGTCTGGCAACAGCATGGTGATTGCTGAAATGAAAGCCCTTGGCTCCTTGTTTCATATTCACCAGTAAGCACCAGTATCCACCAAAGCAGAACTGGCAAAATGAATGTCCTTTCTAGTGCTGTCTTTGGCCCAGCTGTCTCTGTATTATCCACTATTTATGGCAAACAGACACGGTGCTCTGGCTGGAGCAGAGACAAGGACGGTTGTGTGAGGAATGAAGTAGGAGCCTGCTTGCATGGTGCCTTCTTCACCAGAGGAGTTTGGAGGAGCACAAGGTGAAGTGCCTTTTGTACAGGGGACTGCACCAGCTGAAGGCAACAAGTCAGTCAGTGTAATCCATACACTTTCACACCTGTCCTGGTTCTGTTAAAAAACAAGTTTCTCTTTTAGTTATTTTTGCCTGTCAGCTAAAGCCTTCATATTAACTGCATTTTCCTGGAGAACCAGATACATGTTTTGGTAAACCTAGCAATGGAATGCAAACTTATTGATAAGCACGGATGGACATCTCACGAGAGGGGCAATGAGAAACTGGTGACCAAGAAACTGACCAACTCTGTATAACATTCCATTCATGTGAATACGTCATATGAAAGTGGGAGATCATGAGGATCTCGGCCCTTTTCCTTTTCCGTTCTGCTTATGGCTGACATTAGGAGAGGACCTTGCTGGTCGTCCCTGTGAACTGAGGCCTAGTGAGAGACTGAATCCAGCTCCGGTTGGCTGCAGAGTCTAATCCAGGACTTTGGGTGCTGGCTCTGCAGTTGCTGAGACTTTCAAGATAGGTTTTGTATATTTTGTATTATTTTCTCTATTCTTATTAGTAGCATTAGTAAAACATTGTTAATTTTTCCAACTCTCTTCTCTCTGTCCTTCTTTCCCTCCCGATCGCCTGTGCTGAGTGGGAAGGGGGGAGAGGAAGGGGCAAAAGGGAGAAGTGGTGGGAAGAGGAGGTTAACAATACATCTGCCAGGGTTTTTGTTGTCACCCCGCAATCTAAACCTTCGACAACACCTTTTCAACTTGGTCTGTGCTAAAGGTCACCTCAATCAGTTGCATCACAGAGCCTGGACTGGACAGTCCGAAGTGGCTGGGCAAGATGGTAACAACTTTTCAGGTGCCAGCATGTCTCCACCACATTAGCTCATGAGCCTGATAGGGTTGAGATATCCCTTTGACCGATCAGGCAGTTGGTATAAACCACTGGCTGCGAAGGTGTCGAGGTTTTGATTGTGGGGTGACAATAAAACCTTGGCAGATGTATTGTTAACCCCCTCTCCCCCCTCTTTCCCCTTCAGCCCCTCCGTCTCCCTACTTCCCACTCAGGACAGGCGATCGGGATGGAAAGTAGGACAGAGAGAAGAGAGTTGGAAAAATTAAAAAATGTTTTACTACTGATACTGATAAGAATAGAGAAAATTATACAAAATATACAAAACCAATCTTGAAAGTCCTGGCAACTGCTCCGGCAGATGAAGGGCTGGCACCCAAAGTCCTGGATTGGACTCTACAGCCAACCGGAGCTGGATTCAGTCTGTCACTAGGCCTCTGTTTGCAAGGACGACTAGCAAGGTCCTCTCCTAATGTCAGCCATAAGGAAAAAGGGACGAGGTCCTTGTGATCTCCCACTTTTATATGAAGTATTCAGGTGAATGGGATGTTATACTCCATTGGTCAGTTTCTTGGTCACCTGTTTCTCGTTGTCCCTCTTGCGAGATGTCCATCCATCCTTATCAATAACCTCGCATTCCATTGCTAAGTTTACCAAAGCATGTATCTGGTTTTCCAGGAAAATGCAGCTAATATGAAGGCTTTAGCTGACAGGCAAATCTACTAAAAGAGAAACTTGTTTTTAACAAAACCAGGACAGAAGGTTTAGAAATAAACTTTTCTCATAGTAGATTCTCCCTAACAGGGTTTCTTACACCTTCTTCTGAAGTATCTTAAGTTGGTCCTCACTGACGCTCCCTCATCTGTGCCAAAATCACAAAGTGGGAAAGTCAAGGTATTAATGCAGATGATGAGAGTGACCATTCAAAATGGGTGGTGCTAATGACCTACAGCCCTTTCTCACCGTAGTGACTGCCTGGGCTACATTTAGCAAAGTGCCACATCAGTGATTGCTGCCTGTTGAGTACTGTCACCTCACCTCTGTCCTGATGGATTGGCAGAGAGCAGAGGGGGAATCGAGGACCCAATGGCACCACAGTCACCCAAGTCTGTAGGATGAGGCACCCACTCAAGGCACCCTCAGAAGAAGAGTAAAGTAAGGATTCCCCAATGATCTGATGTTTATTGTGCTCCCCCCGACTCCCCCTGGATCACTCTGTATTCATCCCGCAAGGTGGAAGAATGCACCGACCCCAAACTGTATTCCAAGCATTCCACCACTTAAATAGTTTTAAAAGGAATAGCAACAGCTAAGCACCAAGCACCAGATTCTTTGTGATGATTTAGCTGAAGGAATACCAGACATGTAACGGGATCTCTAAGTTTTGCAGTCTGCAAAAACATTGGCAGCACATGCCAAGATCTTCAGTTTATGTTCTCAGGTTGCCACAATATCATATACTCTTTATTTTTTTTCTTTTTTTTTTTTTCAGTAGCACAGAGATAAACTGTGTTTGTGGGAGTTGTTATTCCTATTTAGCTTTGCGCATTGGTGATGCTGCCAAGCGAGAATGCCTAGGGCTTCAGGCAGTCTTAATTTCTTGAGCCAAACCTGAACTCGAGAAAATCAGACTTGGACTAGCAGTGTTTATATAGGACAGCATGTGGTCCTTCTGCTCTGGTATGTGAGGTAAGCATCAAGACTTCTCAGCTCTGTAGAGAGGAAATAAGAAATACTTTAAATGTATGCATTTTTATTTTCATTTCCTTTATTTTTTGGGTTATTATGTGTAGCCACAATTTTTTACATTTGTTACAGCCTACCACTTCTAGTAGAGGCCCAGGCTTTCAATGCTCTCCAAAAGTTTCTTAAGTATTTGGTTTTCTAATGGTTTTCTCTTCCTGCAGGTAAAATTTCAGCACATATTTGCAATGTCTTCACATGGTCTCAGAACTGCATCTTACCTTCTGTCCATATCTCATTCAGCTCCACTACTGTAATGCTAGGTAAATATCCTGAGGTCAACACAGTTAATTACTTTTGGTAGAACTGGGATCAATATCTGTCATTCATATGTACTTTCCACTCTCTTGAATAATTCTTTATAGGCTGCCAGGGTCTCTTCGCTGGTGGGCTGGCTTTAAAATGTTTCTCTTCTTGGTAGTAAACTGCCTTCTCCAATGTTTCCTCTGGTAATATCTAGATTTTGTAGGCCACCTTCATAGGTGGTCTAATTTAGGCCAGATGCGCACACTTGTTAATATGTCCATGATGATATATAAAAGCTCTACATTTAGAAATGCCTAATAGGGTATTTCAATAGTAAAAAATAAAAAGAAAAAAAATAAAAGAGCAAAATAAATCTCTGTTCTATAAGTGCACGCGACACCAGTAACAGAACTCGGACGAAGGTGGGTTTTGCTGACTGCTGAAGCCAGCATCAGGTCTTAGACACAACAACCTAGTGGAAGCCACCCTGACAGAAAATAGTCTCAAACACAGATGCCCAGTTCAGTGCTTAGAAGCTCAGAGAAGTTTGAGATCCATGCTCAGCAAATCACTCCAGGTTTGGTTGTCATATTCATTGGGATAACACCTCAGGAAACTGAGCAATGCATTTCTGCCCATCCTATTTGAAGCATTCTACTTGTAATCCTAAAACTCCTTTCTCCTTTTCAGAGAAGCCATTTCTGACTACAATAAAATACTTACTGCAGTGGCTGAAAGCATTTGTCAGTCTTGTTGAGTCGGTGTCCTTTTGGGATGATGGACCGAACTTGGCCTCATTCTCAATAAGCAGAGGGTTTGTGAACACTGTCCAGTAAACTCAACTTCACGTACCCGTTGAGCTCAGTTACCTAAAGAGATCACTTCAGTCCAAGGGGCAGTAGGTACGAGACTAAATTGACTGTAAATTGCAGCAATGGTTTGTTCTCAGTTGTGTTGCTGTAAATCTGGAATATCTCTGCAATTCCCTTGGTGCAACCCAGACTGACTGCTATGAACGGGATTAGATTCTGTAGGTCTTGAATGGCCATGGATTGCCCCAGACAAAATGGAAATAATTGAAAACACCTGTAAATGCTTATCTGCTTTCTCAAAATGTCCCCACCACGTATTAAGCAGGGAAATAATTCTTTTGTAGTATTTGCAGGGCATAGAAACTCAGGAGGGTCTCTACATCCTTTTAGGAGAATTTGTAACACTTGGTTTTCTTCCTCAGAGATGTTTCCCACTCAGCTGATTTAGCAGACTGGACTTGTTTGCTGTCCTGTGCTGCATGATCCATCTCCATTCCTTACCCATCAGATGTAGCAATTGTCCTCTAGCAACCCTTTAATGCAGAAACTCTCAGACTGTGCTGCATGGAGATCTCCTGACCTGTACACTCTCATCAAATGTGATGATCGACCACTGCAACAGACTTTCAGAGACAACCAGCCGGCTCCTGAATGACCAGTCTGGACAGCAGAACTATCCCACCTGGTGCACCACTTCGGTGGAAGCGTCTTCATGGTGGTAGAGGAAGTGAGGTGACCCGCTGTTCATAAAATGCATGAAATTAATTAAATAGCAAATTCTTCCCAACCTGTAATCACCTAAGCATCGCCCCCCACCATGTGGGAGGTGAAGGCTGACATCCTGTGGTACCAGAACTCAGACATTCCCCAAAACTGTCTTAAAGTTATGAAGCTGCCCTTCATAACATGAAGGTTATGGTGAATGTACTTGAAAAGAAGCTAGAAGAGGGGCAGAACATGGGGTTCCACCCACTTCAACATATTAATGATTTTTTTTAAAGGACATAGAGACTGAAACCCAAAATCTAGGTAAGAACATCCCAGAGTTTGCAATATTTGAAATTCCTGAAAGCTTTGCCAATTAATTCTTTCCTTCTAGAGCCAGGAAAAAAAAATTGCCAGCCTCAAACTCACCCTTTCTCTTCCTGCCCCACCCCAAATGGGGTAGTCTAAACTTATATCTGGAATAAAGCAAGTAACTGGTTTACAAGTAGATTTCTTTCCTTGCCACTGCTCTATCAGTACTTGTGGGGAGCTAGAAACAAAAGCAGAATAAACCCATGAACTTAACTCAGGTTTCTCTGCCAAACAGAACAAAAGGATGAAAACATCACCTGGCTGGCTATTCAGCAGGGACACCCTGCGCTAACCTCCTTGAGCTCTCAGCACAATCTTTTTTCTTAAAGCGATCTCCAACTGCCACAGATTGGTGTAGCACTATCCTAATTTACCCCAGATGGAGATCTCTCTTTTTCCCCCCCTTTCTCCCTTCCTTTCACCACAAATTTTACCCAAGCCCAGACTCTGAGAGCCTCTGGCACCCTTCCTGTAAGCGGGCAGAGTTTACAATATTCAGAAGCTGTGGTAAACAGTCTGAAGATTGAAATGTTCACTGCCGATCCAGCGAGGATTTGCAATATAGCAGGAGCCTTATGACAAACCATGTGAGCAGAAGCAGATGACTGTAACAGCACCGCATCACTATACTATTTTCTGACATTCGAGCTACAATTTGTAAAATAGCCAGTTGCCCAGATGGCTCAGAGAACCAAAAATACTCAAAAAATACAATTTCAGGATTTTAAAACTAACTATGACTTTTCTACATTACTTTTACTTTGTTGTTGTTGCTGTTGTTCCCTACATGTTATACTCAATTTCACTAATAATGCCTTTTTTTTTGCCTTCCCGTTTCCATGTCCTTTTAGTAATTTACTGTACATATAGTAAATGCTATTTTTTTAACTAATGTTCTTATCAAATTAAGCTTGATATCACTCCCTCGACTTATTTGACATCTGTGAGCTCAGCTGATGTAGACAGGTAGCAGAATAATGTCAGTATTTTGTACTCTTTTGGTCACCCAGCTTCCATAATATATTCATATTATTCATATATATTCATATTATTCATATGTATTAATATTATTCAAACTACACTACCAAGTGCTACTATGCCTCTTGTCCTCTTAAAGACTGAGCATACACCTGAAGTCCAACCTCTTTAGTGACTGTCCTTTTTACATGTTTTAGCACAGAGCTGTAAATTTAAGCAGTGCTCTGGACTAACACTGATTTAATCACGGCAACGCTTCGTGCTCTCACAACGTTCTGCATTTCCAAAGGACTGTTTAAGCAATAATTAACTCAGAATGGGTGTTGGTGTAAAGCAGGTGGGTCGGTATTTGCTGTGGCTGCCCAACAGAAGTGGAAAGCTCAGCGGTGAGGCTCAGTGAACTGTAGCAGGATCCCAGGTGCAAGATCTGGTACCACCATGTTCCTGAGCCGAGGTTCAGCATCACTTCCTGGGGAACAAACAGGGCAAGCAGCCCAAGCAAAGTCCTGTGATGACGCAGCTCTCCATTGCCACCCAACGCAACTGGTAAATGATGGTGTTGGGCCACTTGCATCTTCTGTGTGCCCATCCTCCAGAAGACAAAGAAGGAGACTATGCTCATTGAAAAGAAAAGTCACTGGATAGAGAAGGGATTTTTTCTGTCAGGATACTGGTATATAAAATATTATGACAAGATATAACTTTCTCAAACAATGGGAAAAACAGCAGAGCACAGGGTTGAACATGGGTTAAACATGAGCAATGGCAAGGTTCAAATGTAAGGGTAACCAGGGAAGCGTCCTCAAACAGGATCCCATGAGACTTCTTTACTTTCTGTTATTTCTTCCAGTATGTAAAGGGTGGCCATGCAGAAGATGGAGATTCCCTTTTCACAAGGAATCACATGGAAAAGATGAGGGGCAATGGGTACAAGTTACTCCTGTGGAGATTCTGATTGGACACAAGAGGGAAATTTTTCACAATGAGAACAATAAGCCATTGGAATAATCTCCTCAGGGAAGTGCTGGATTCCTCAATGTCGGACGCTTTTAAGATTCAGCTGGACAGGGAGATGGACCATCTTGTCTAGACTGTGCTCTTGACAAGAAAGGTTGGACCAGATGATCCTTGTGGTCCCTTCCAACCCAGTATTCTATGATTTAACATTTTAAAATATGATATGGAAATAAAAGATATTTAATCATGTTCATATAATAAATATAGGTGTAATAACAACTAATGAGGACAGCACACCACTGACAAAGTAAATATCTAACAACAACAATTGGTTTTATATGCAAGCTGGGGGATGCTACGGAAAACAATTACTAAGGCCACGCATGGATAAATAAAAAGTTGTAGCCTAAAGCAAATGAAGCCAAAAGGATTGAATGAACACAGAAATGCTGAGTAGGAGTCCAGAGGTTATAGCGTCTCTGGCATGACTGTCCAGCTTTGGTGGCAACATTTTAAGCGGAATTTCAGAAAAAAATTGATAGAGTTCAGATAAAAGCTCTGGGAACAATCAGAGGACTAGAAATATGGTTGGAATACTTAAAGAGATCAGTCTCTTTGGCTAGGAAAAAAGAGATTAAATGGTGCCTTGATGATACCTTATAAGTTTCTTCCATGCAGCAATTGGAATAAAAAAAAGAGTTCACTACTCTCATGGACAAACCTGCAACACGATCCAATGTCTTTAAGCTGACATTTGACACATTCAGAATAGAAAGATTAATTTTAATAGTGAAAGGGTTAATCACTGGAACAACTCGCTAATTGCTATGGAGAATTGTCTGTCAAAGGAAAATTTAAAATCAGGACTCGTGTTTTATTTTTGGTTTTTTGTAGAAGTGATGCTCTAGTTCTGGTTGATTCGTGGGAGTCACAGCTGCATAGATTCTGGCTTCAGTGAGTGACCAGAAGTTGTAATAAACCTGTGTTATGCAGGAGATCAGACACTCGATACAACTTCTAAGCTTTACAGTTTCTCAACTGAGAAACCCAGCAGATGACTGTTCTCCAGTTATGTGAGCACTGGGGTTTGTAGGTGTATCCTGAATTGCAGATAACTCTCAAGGTAAGATGCGGCTGATAAGTAATAACTCCGTTCCTTCTCAAAGCACTTAAAAGCACGGAAAGATAGAAATTCAGTGGATTCAGTGCAATAACTTGGGCTTTTTAGGGTAAAGATCTATTTTAAAAGTGGTATACATTTCTTCTTTCACCATCCAAAAATTAGCAGTAAGATTCAGTTGCAGATTGAGACCTCTTTATGACGGTGTCTGCATGTAAGATGCATATGTGAGCTGGGTGTCCAAGTTCTTCTACACCCCATTGATATGTAGAGTCTTGATTCACATGGACAGATATTTGAGACATCCCGGGGTATGCTGCCGATCCTGCAGCTGCTTTTTCAGAAGGTCTCAGCTCTGCCTCCTGTCTACCCAGCCTATGTGGATATATTGATGTTGTAAATCATCACAAATGGCACTTTATGTCATGTGTGACAACCAAATCTTAGCGCAACCAATGGAATCTAGAGACTGATTCACATCACCTTGAAGTGTATATCTGTATGAGCCCACCTGAATCTCCCTCCAGGATCCATTGATTGCACTGATTAGATCTCCCCTGATTACAGTTTGGATGCCCAACTCATATGTAGTCGATTTCTAAAAGCAGATGTCTGAGTCTGCAGCTGCACCGCACCTTTGAGGTTCAATTTGGTTTGGTTTGAGTGCCCATCATAAACATCTTGCGCTACATGATGTGTCATTGACTATCCTGCCTTCCAGCCGTCACTCATTAGGGCGCTCATGTTCACCAGCCTCATGCACGTGTTTCACATGCCCTAAAGAGTCTCAAATGGCACCAAATACTGTTCTCAGGCAACCTAATCACGACTTAGTAGTCCCCATAAGGTAGTTGTCTAGGTTGCCTAGACCACTGATGAAGAACAAGAAGTACATTCAGAAAGTGATCAATCCCATCTGTTTTAGGGAGATCTTTTAGGATCGCTTGTCTTACAGCACACCAGCATCACAATGTGCTATTGGTTTAATCTAATCTTAGACATTACGTGCAAAACCATTTGTACAACTCTATTTTGCTCACTTTCTTTCCACATCTTCTCATCTGAGAACCTGCCTCACATTGGCAGAACAATTTCCTGTGGCCCAGCAATTGGCCAAATCAGTCGAATATGAGTTGACATTTGTGACTCACTTTTTTTTTTTCGTTTCAGTGGGATGGGAATAAATTGCTGAGAAAATGCAAATGGCTCCAGGCATCTTACAAAGGAGGTATGAAAAAAGGAAACTACTCAACAAAAGACAAGCATTTGGGGAGATATCCATTTCATTTCAGCTGCAGCTGAGTCATGCCCAGCATCAGCTTGAAAAGGGGAGAAGGCAGGATACAGCCACGGCAATGCCGTGTTGGCCCAGAAGCCATCCAGCCCGTTAGCCCAACTAGTCCTCATCTGGGCCCCCCACTGAGGTGTGGGCTGGGCAGACTCACTGCCGAAGCCTTGGCTCGCTCACTTCAGAGCGCAGACGTGCCCTGTGCTCTCAGTCCTGGCCCTGGCAGATGGAAATAATGCTGACAGCACTTCCATGGCCCTCAGCCAATAATTATATCATTCAGTTCTTTTTAATAGGAAATGTATGTCTTTCTTCATTTGCTTGCTGGCGTCCAAGCTTTTAGAGCTCCTCACTTTGTTTGCAAGCTTTCTCTTCAACTTTAAAAATTAGATGTTCCCTTGAAAGACAATCCTCAATAATAAAGCGAAATCACTTAGCTCCAGAACCTGGAGCTCTAAGATGGCAGATAATACAAATTAACCAGCAAACTCTTGAGCTCTGTCTGCCAGGAACCCACAGGTGTCAATGTGGAAGAGGGATGAAGGGAAGTGGGCCCACAGTCCTAAACCCAGACATGGGCTCATGTGTGAACTGCAAATCTCTCGTCCTCTTTTACTTCCCGAGCTAATGATTCCTGAGTACCTGGTTTGACTACAGACATTTCTAAAGACCTTGCATGCTAGCAGCCTCCCATTAGAAATGGCAACATTTACACCAGTTATTTTCTGAACTATTATGTGCATGTCTAAGTCCCCGAAACACATACCCATATTTATGAAAGAGAGAAATTAGATTTCCCTCCTGCTCAGTTGGTTGAGACTAGTTTTTCATGACCAGCAAAACAAGGTCTTGATAAACTACAAAATGCAGTGATTAGGACTCTGATAATCTGCATGCTGAAAGCAGAATACAAAGCTATAAATATAGAACGGGAAAAACCAGTGATCTCAGCAAGGCAACTGCCAGTAGGTGAACTAATGAAGCAGACACAATATTAATGTCAATTCTGCAGTCCTGTCTGAGTGCTGGTACAAATAGGAAAGGCCATTATCAGATTGACATCATCTCAATCCTTGCAAGTACACTTCTAGGGAAAAACAAGCCAGAAGGGTCTGCTGAGCTTCATGGCTCTTTGCTCAGGAGTCTTCTTAGTGTTTAGACAAACTGCTTTCTAATTTAAAGGGGTTAAAAGTGGGTGATTGTGCTAACAAAGCTCTGAGGAACCCTAAAAACGTATGCTAGACTCTACTTGCAATGCACTCAACTAGCAGCACAGCATAGAGATTTTATTGACACAAATACTTGATGCCACGTACCATAAATGGCTGGGTGATGTTTGGTTCCAAAGTCTCTATAAGTCTGTGGAAATTCTTGGTTAAGACAATAACTAAATTGTGCAAAGCACCCTAAAAGGGGCCAATACCACTCTATGCCCCTCAACTCCGACATGAATTTTGTGCATCTTCCATCCACAAATCTCTTCAGCTACTCAGCTGGAGAGAGTAATAATAACATCAAACAATTCTTATAGACACTTTTGTATGAAGCTAAATCTTCATTTCCATAAGTTCAAGTACACAGGACTAAACACAAGAAAAAAAAAAAATTAATGACTTTTCAACACCTCTACAAATCATGTAAAGTAAGTTTTCTGGTGCTAAAAACATCTTGACTTCAAGGTCTGCTATGTCTCAACTTGTCAGTCAAAGAAAATGCTGGTGGTCCCTGAAGAAGGCTGAGAATTTATCTTTTCCAGTCACATAAAATTCCCCTTTTTCAATCCTATATGGTCATGCAATAATTGGACCTCAAACCCATTTTTGGTCCAGGACTCAGTATCGTCTAGCCTGCATTTCTATGGGTAATTATATGGGGTGGGTAGGAAAGGCATTTCCCAACAGAGAGGAAGAAGGGAAGCAGTTTTGTGGCAGGTTGATCTCACTTCAAGGGCTGGCGGCTGCTGGCGGCCTTGGGGAGGTTTTGGAGCAAGAGAAACGCCCTTAGGAGATGGATTAGTGCGGCCGAGCGCGGCGGAGGTGATCAAAGGTGCACGATCAATTTATCAGGATCACTGGCATGGGTTTTGTGTGTGTATACGTGCGTATTTACGTGGATATGTAATGTAATACATTCACATTGTTGGTTGAAAGGATCATTGCCATCTAGCCAAATATTTCATAATTTTTTATGGTCTGCTTAGCCTTGGATCGGCTGTTACATTGAAACGTCCCAGTAAGTGCTGTATAATAGATTGCAGACCTCTGTGAAAAACCACTATCAGTGTTTCAGCCGTGCACTGTACATGTGTCAGAGAAGTGCACTGTCAGCAGGATAGCAGCTGGGCGTCTATCCACGTTTTCCTTACTTTTAAATGAGCCGGTGACCTTCCAGAGGCCTTGATAGAAATGGGATGAATAAAAACTAGGTTAGCCATTGTAGTTCTTGATGCAGCTTCTTTCATTGTGCATAAAATGGTCTGTACGCCCATTTGCGGGCACAGGGAATGAGTTTGCGCGCTTCTTGGGCATTTAGCACAAATTAGTCCACACAGCCTGCTACCGTGCTGCCAAGAGCAAACTGCACCTCGTGTGACAAGCTGCCAGAAAAAGATCTGGAAAGCTACAAAACAAACAAGCGGGGGAAAGAAAAGAAAGAAGAACAACACCTTCAAAGCACAAAACTCAGCCCACATATCTGGATTGCTTTTCTCCTTTCTCTTTCGGTTCCTGCTCTCTCCGCTCTCCTGCAGCCTTGCTGCGTGAAGGTATGGGCTGAATGTGCCTGCTGCTACATTTTGCGTGTGCTTAGGGCCAACGTGCCTACCCAAGATATAAAAAGCACTGGGTACAGGGGAGGAGAGGCAGGAAGAAGTAGAACAAGAAGGAGGCTGGAGAGATGCAAAGTAAGCTTAGAGGGATTCTAGGCACGTGGTGTTGGATGCTTCTTTGTAACTCTGGGAATCTGGTCAGTCAACAGCTGCCAAAACCATGCTATCAGTGTTACTAAGGGACAAGGCATGCCATGGGGGGATGGAACAGGGACCATGAAACACCCCTTTTGAGTATGAAGTCTCCCAGAATCCATGGAAATCCTTCTACTGATTTCACTGACCTTTGGACTGGAACTTCCATCTGCTGAGGAGCACCAGCAGTACTGAGGTTGCAACAAAGGCTGGAAGACTGCTATTATCACAGAATCACAGAATGTTAGGGATTGGAAGAGACCTCAAAATCATCCAGTCCAATCCCCTTGCCAGAGCAGGAACACCCGGATGAGGTTACACAGGAAGGTGTCCAGGCGGATTTTAAATGTCTCCAGAGAAGGAGACTCCACAACCTCCCTGGGCAGCCTGTTCCAGTGTCTGTCACCCTCACTGAGAAGAAGTTTCTTCTCAAATTTAAGTGGAACCTCTTCTGTTCCAGTTTGAACCCATCACCCCTCTTCTTACCATTGATTGTCACTGAGAAGAGCCTGGCTCCATCCTCATGACACTCACTCTTTATATATTTATAAACATTAATGAGGTCACCCCTCAGTCTCCTCTTCTCCAGGCTAAAGAGCCCCAGCTCCCTCAGCCTTCCCTCAGAAGGGAGGTGCTCCAATCCCTTCATCATCTTTGTTGCCCTGCGCTGGACTCTCTCCAGCAGTTCCCTGTCCTTCTGGAACTGAGGGGCTCAAAACTGGACACAATATTCCAGATGGGGTCTCACCAGGGCAGAGTAGAGGGGAAGAAGAACCTCTCTCAACCTACTAACCACCCCCCTTCTAATACACCCCAGGATGCCATTGACCTTAAGTTCATTTTGATACGTTGCTGTGCCTGAAGGGACCACTCAGGTGTACCAGGACTAGCTGAGCCCCTCAAAGTGATCTGTGTATTTGCACATGCGGTAATGGCTCATGGATCATTGAGGACCACAAAGCTAAACATCATTCAAAATCCTGCACCATGCCTGGGCATAGCAACTGGTTCTAGCTGCCCTTGGTGATTTAGAAGGTATCAGACCTTGAATCTCTTGCTTCTCATTCCCATATCTTGAATCTGGGATCTGTCTCATGTTTCTTCTCACAAGATCAGCAGCTGTGCTCGAATTTCTGCTTGGGAAGGAGGCAAAACCACCCCATCCTGCTACAGTCATTTGGTCTTTGACCTGCTGTTGAGCCTGTCAAATGTCTAGATGGTGACCCAGCAGTGGAAATCCAAACAACAGACCTGACTACTTCTTCTGTTGTGTTCCTTTGCTGCTTCTGGAGGCTTCCCTCCTGCCCTGTGACACATGCCAGGCATGGCCTGGATGTGTGACCAATCTGCCGCCTCAGCACAGGCCAGGGACAAGCTGGGCACATGTCACTTTGCAGGGCATCACACGCAGTGATCGTCACTCAAAGGCATTCTCCCAGCCCCAGCACTGCGGCCTTCCCTCGGCGTCTGGTTTGGAGCAGTCATCCACATATGGACCAGTGGCAGGGTCTGGGTGGCACCACGGAGCACTTCAGATCCCACAAGCAGCTTCTGAAGTGTATGGACACCTTGGTGGCTGCATGGAGGAACAGAGACAAAGGAATCATAGAATAGTTGGTGTTGGAAGAGACCTTCGGAGGTCATCTGAAATGAGCAGGGACATCTTCACCCAGATCAGGTTGCTCAGAGCCCTGTCCAGCCTGGCCTTGAATGTCTCCAGGGATGGGGCATCTACCACCTCTCTGGGAAACCTGGGCCAGTGTTTCACCAACCTCACTGTAGAAAATTTCCTGCACAGAAAGGAAATACTCCTTTTCTAAAGACATTAGCTCCAGAGTCTGCATCAATAAAATAAAAGAGTTGCTGGCAGGAACAGCATGAACTGCCCAGGCTCCCTTGGGCATCAGGGTCACCTGTAGCTGCCCAGGGAAAAGCTCGAGGTGCTACCGAAATGCAACCACCCATCAGGGTACAGTGCCAGTCACACACACAGATGCAAGGATGGGTTGTTTAGAAACTCTGAGTCAGGCTGCAGTTATTGTACCATCCATTTTTGGTCGGTGTCCTTTAAAGTATCCTGTACAAGGGCATGGCAGGAAGAAAATAAAGAGGGGAAGCTCAGAGGTAAAGCGAGTCTTTCAGAACAGGAGAGGATGAATCCTAGGTAGTTTGGTCTGTAATGAGTGGTCTAGAGCACAGGTTCCCAAATGTTCCTTCCCATATATTGTCAAAGCGAACAGTTCCTGCGTTCCGATAGACCAGATATCGCTCTGAAATGGGTTATGTACTTCCAGTGGTACAGTGCAACATGTTGGGCTTTGCTGAGCTGGTTAGATAACATACCACTCTCACAACTCAAGCAGCAATGGAAATTTGTTGTAATACAGAAATGGCTATTTTTCAAAGGAATTTATTTGTACAATGGCTAAGCATCCTGTGGAAATTAGAGAGAACATTATGTCAACAGACTTAGCAGAATTAAGTCACAAAGCCATTTTATTGATAAGTGCACCACCTGCCATTAGCAGAACTGCAATTACTAACAAGCACAAACAGCCTCCACTTCAGGATATTGCAGCCAAGCTCAGGTAGACTTGGGAATAACACTATTTCTTTTCCGACAGAAGTGTCTAAGACATTATAAAATTATTTTATCCCAGATCAGGACAAAAAACCAAAATCTCAAATGTATATACACATCTGAAGAACTTATTCAGACTACCTTAATGGAAAAAATTGAGTCAAAGCACTCCAAAAAGTGATTTATTTAATGCTGATCATAATTATGTTTATGTGCTGAAGTGTAGCAGTATAAGGGCATCTTCCCTCCATATGGTGGAGAGATTTGATGGGACTGTACTAAACAATATAGAAGATGTTCCATGGACTGGGCTCAGTTACAAAAAATTTAACTTCAGTATATACCTTGGCAAATCAACTTGGAAAAGGATGTCCAAACTCAATTTAGACCCAAATACTTAGGATGCTTGAAGTGCAATTCCTCTCCTTAGCTTGATTTGAATGCAACAAATATCTGTTTACATCAGATCTATCTGTTTAGACCTCATTAAACTTCATACATCCAGGCCTCCCTAAAAGGTAATGTATCCCACCTACCTGGATGAGCTGCCCCCTCACCTGTCTTTTTCTCCCCACTGATGTGAAAGGGGGGTCCGCTGACTGCCCATATGCAGATGTCACTTTTGTGAGTGTCTAAAGGCAGGTGGGGTGTCTCTCCCTGTTCCTAGCACACAGTGGTTAGCTATGGTTTGTCAACCAACAGCTGAAGATGTTGAAAGCCAAAAAATAGAATTCAAATCAATGCCTCATTTGCAACAGAATATCCAACTTTCTAACTCCAAACATACCCATTTGAAAATGTCCCATACCAGCCTCATCAGAAGCTGCCACCATCCAGCTCTGCCCCTTCTGCACTCCCTGGCTCTTCCACCCCTCTCCAGGCACCTTCTCACTTGTCCATCCACGTGTTCCTGCAACTACCCCCTCCCCAGCCTCAACCATCACTTCAGCTCACACTCCCCACCCTGCCTCTCTTGGATGTTACCACCTCCTGCTACCCAGCCCAGTGCTTGAACCCAGCTTGCACCAGCCCATCCCAGTGGTGGGGTACTGGGCACACTGGGAAGCCTCCCTGGCTCACTGTGCCAGTGTCTTTCCTTGCATGGGCACTGGCCACTGCTCCCCATTCCTTACAGGGGACACAAACACAATATTGGAGGGCAAAACAGGACATTGTAATGTGAAAGCCACAAAGAAAAAAAACAAGAAGCATTTTTGCCACTGGGGCAGGACTAGGCATGTCAAATTTGCGCTGTTTTAACTATGTTTTCTTGGAATGTCACTTTTCAGTCAATCCTATATTCTGGCTGTAAACCTATGACAATGGACCTGGACAGATGATCAGCGTACGTGCTCCTGCACAGCACAACAATGCCAGGAATCCCTCCACCTTGCTGAGTTTATTTTGTTTTCTGTCTGACAAGGTGAGTGCCACTTGCTGCTTTTTTTTTTGAGCAAAAGGCACTCAGATGTAAGCCATCCTGTCCTGACAGCACACGAACCTTCCTCCTCCACACTCCCCCTCACCCCTGCCAAACTGGACGAACTGGATATCTTCCCAAGATACACCCCAACTTTCAAAGCGCTGTACTGCTGACATGGCTGAATTCACGTCTCCATTCAGCTCCTCCACGTACCATGACACAAACTCTCACCATCCGCCTGGAGGACGGATGTCGCGCAGCAGAGCTGGAGGCAGCGCTGCCCTGGCTGTGGGCTTGTGTGGTGCCCGTGGGAAGCCCGTTCGGTCTGTCAATCATATTCATCTTTTATACTCATATTTTCCATCAGAATCACAAGTGGTTTAGGACACGTCAGAGGAAGATGGGGTCTAGAAATTACTGTAGCAGCAGGGGTGGTCCACATACTTTCAATATGGATTTGGTGCCCTTGATTGGGAGAAGAAGGTTGGTCTCCATTCATGTAAGAACCAACTGATTCAAACTTAAATAGGGAGATCACGGGGAGCAAAGACAAGCTACTTCACAGCACCTGCCTCTTTTCCCATCAAGAACTGAGGATAACCCTGCTTTGCCCTTGCCCTTGTCCACTGCATCCAACCCTCCCCAAGAACAGGACCGCAGCACCTGGATTTATGAGTCCCTGCACAGGATTCAGTCTCTGGACACTCAAACATACAAGAGTAATTTTTGGTCACACAGCCTCAGTATTAACTTACTCAAGTGAAGTGAAAATAAATGGGGTCATATTTTGAGGAGAATAAGATGTGTGTGCAAATAATAGCTCTCAAAATTCCATTTATTTTTTTTAGCTTTTGCTATGTTTGATCCGTCGTAGTCCAGCTCCCAGACTGACCTTTAAAACAAACAAGTAGATGTACTTTTTCACCCAACACATAATTAAATTGTGGGACTAGGTGGCATGAAATGTTGTGGAGGCCAATAGTTTAGACAAGTTCATAGAGGACAGATCTACCAAGCGCTGCTGAAAGTAATTTTCAGGACATAACTTCCAGGCTGGAAAGATCTCAGACTGCCAACTGTGAGAAGATTCCTCTCTTCCTTGAGCTGCTGTTTCTGACCAGATTGAGCCAGGAGTGGGCTGGGTAGATTTTTGCTCTGGCTAGAAAAGGAGGTTCTCCTCTCCGTCCATGGCCTTTCTGCTGTGAACATAGAGCTTTTTTTCTCCAGTGCACCTGATGCTGTAGAGCCACACTACAAGGTCAGATGTTTCATGTTCTGGAAGGGTATTTGTTTGCTTGGCTTTTGGTTAGTTTTGTTTTGCAGAGTGATGAGGTTAAATAAAAAGAGGCGCAGGCTGGACTCTTGCATTATTCATCAAAGTTAGGCAATCCCAAACAAAAGCCAGGTTGGCATAAGTGGGAGTTTCATGTGCTACTCATTCTTCAAGGAGATCTGGTCCAACAGCGCTAACTGGTAGCCTCAACACCAGGAGTCCACAACTCCGGCTTTCCCAGGGCATGGTGACACTGGAGTCACTGATGGCCACTGCAGCCACCACCCAGCGTGCACCCACCTCCCCATGGGCTCAAAGAGGGACGCAGGAGTAGCGAGGCAGCTAGTCCATGCATGGCATGAAAGCCTGTGCTAGGCTGCAAGAAAAAGGAGAGGAAGGTGAGATGGATGAGTGAAATCCAAATAGGAAATGGGATATGTTCAGTTGGATTTTCTCCTTGCACACAGTGGTACACAGCAAGACTTGCAGGGATGCAGAGTGGATGGGCATAGTCCAGTACGGAGCCCGTGGAGCCACTGGAGATGGACTAAGATCTTCCTGTGATGTGTTGATGTGTGAGATGCACCCTGGGGCTGACTCATCTTCATGCTACTTTGGTGGATCCCCTTTGTTGTCAGGGCAGCAGCATCAGCACAAAAGAAGGAATCATGCAGCAGTGATTTTAGGAGCTGGGGAGTGGTGTTTCCACTAGAATCGGCCTCTGTTTGCCAGGGTCTTTGCTGTGAAGAACAAATAAGGCTATGGCATGAACTGAACTTTTAAACCCAGGCCATTCAAGTGGGTTTGAAATTAGGACCTTCTTTACCTTCTTTAGTTAATTAAAAATGAAAGGCTTTTTAGAGCATTAAGCTACCCTTTGATACAGTTAAAACTGTAAGAAGGGAGACAAACCAGAATCTTAGCTCGGGTTTGGAGATGTAGTTGTTTCACCTTGGTGGAGCACAAGTTGTTTACAAAATTGATGTTTACAATAGGAACAAAGCGCCCTCAGATAAAGCAAGAAAACCCCGTTTACCTGCGGGGAGAACTGGTAACAGGATACCGAAGTTAAAAACCCTAGTTCAGCAGGGCATACTGAAATGAGTTATTTTGTGCTGCTTTCTGTTGATTTAAAATGAGATGACACAGAGACAGATTAGCTAAAACCACAGACATTATAAATTGCAATTTGGCCTCAAAAGCTGAAATGCTTTGATCTGTGACTCAAGTTGGGGCCAAACTGAAGAGCATTTAAAGAGGGGGAAACGCGTACAAAGGAAAAAGAGCTTTGACATAAACATTTTCTCAAATTACAGTAGCTGACCTGAATAAGTCTTCGCCATTATTTTCATCAGAGTTTAATTATGTCCACCAGGAGAGGTGCATAGCAGCATCTGCACATGGAGTCTCTCTCTAAGACCAAACATGGCAGTCTCCAGTATATTCATTAACCACAAACCTAGAAAGCTTTTCTTCTTTGCTGCCCAGTTTTAGGCTCGTATTTGGTCTGGCCTTTCTGTAGCAAGTGTGGTAAGAGATTTTTGGAGCTGACACATAGACAATTGGTTTGATTTTTTTTTTTTTCTTTTAAATAGGATCAGAAAATCTAGGATTTGGCAGCTTTGAAAGTCAGTAAGGGTTAAGAATATGCTTAAAGTTATGTATGTGAGCCAGTGTGTGCTGAATCAGGAGCAAAACTGTCCTGCTCTTCAGCGAAAAACATTCTCCATCTCTTCCCCCTGCCTTTGGAAAGGTTTCTGCCCCAGTCAGCCCTCTCAGTTTACCCAGCAGGTCATGAGGCAAAAACCTGGTTCATTTTCTCAGCGACGTGACCTTCTCTCACCGCTCTTTACGCAGTCAGGTGGTCTTCTGCAGTCTCTTGCAACATTTATATTTTAAAATCATGTTTTATTTTCACCTTTGTGAGTAGACCTCCATTGTGGTCCCCATCACCTTGACAAGTGTTTCACAATTCCTGCTTTCGCTGGCCTGAAAAGGTGAATCACAGGGGGAAGGTTTCCAGCTAGAGACCCAGCCTGGCCACTCGCACCAGCCGGGGAGGTGGCCCTGGGCAGCTGGAAGTGTCCCCAGGCAGCAGCTTGGGCTCTGGAGCAGGGGCCATGCTGGAGGACAGCCCACCGCAACTTTCCTATCCAGCTGAGCAAGCTGACCCCAGGCCCTGCTGCATCCCACCATCAGAGGACATCCCACAGAGCCCCTCTGTGGTGCAGCAGAGATGTCAGATTTTTTTTTGCCAGAAGTTTGGCACAGGTAGTTTAAAGTCAAAGGGTTTTCCTGCTTCCCGGTGTGTAAACAAAACATATCTCTAGTTCTTCTCCCGCTGGCCTTGTTACTGCCCAGTGAGCATTAGCACAACGGTGTGAAGTACCCTCCAGATCCATCAGTGCTCCTCTTTCCTTTATCAGAGGTGTGGTCATACCTGTATTTGTTTGTACTGCTTTTCAGAGGCTTACCAGCACAGTGTCATAAACCTCACCTTTCATCCCAAGAAATGTCCTGCCAGATGAGAAGGGAGCCCTAGACTTGCAGGCATTATCGTAGGCTGGAGGCTTTTGGCTGACATTTGGTGATCCAGTGGTCTGCCATGCATTGACCGATTCACCACACACATAACTCACTTGGTTGTTCTGCCTCAGTAACCCTTTGGTGAAAAATCCCCAGTAGCCATATATTCCAGGATAATTGCACTGTTTAATGAGACAGCAGCCCTTCTTTCTGTAATTGCTCCTACTGAAGACAGACCCATCTCCAGAGTAGGACGAACAGGATTTAATGCTGTATTTGCACAAACCTCCGGTATAAAATACTGCTAAGAAAGTGTTTGGGTGGGAGAGTAAAGGCAACTTACTTTCAAAAAGGCTCTATTTGGAGTGGTCGATAACCTAAATTTAGATATTGATTCAGCATATTGCTGAACAAAATGCTGCTCTTTTGTGTGCAGTTCCACTCTTACCACTCAAGTGCTTAAAATTAAGGATATGCTTAAATACTTTGCCAGATGAGGTCTTCAGAGATCCATTAGCGCTGTATGTTTTTGCTCTAAATTCACTGTAATTGTTTCTCATTGAATAGATGCTCACTGAGTAAGATACAAAAAGAGCATGGGAACAAAGGGACCCTCAATCTGAGACTTTGATCCACATATTATTCAAATGCATAATGACTGCTTTGATTTATGGATTTATAATTCTATTGAAGCATTCTGGAGATTACCCAAAACATTCCAGCTCCACTCGATGCTGGAGGGTGTTACCAGAGCCCCTGCCTGGAATTAGAGGGATAAAATTTAGTTGCCTGTTTGCTGCTGAGATTACATCACAGATTGGAGGATAAGAGCAAGCTGCATGGCAATGCACTCACTTATCCTTGGTGCTAATCACAAAGGCTTATTTTCCCTGTGACCTAAGAAAAGCATCTGAAAGTACAGGCTCTCTTCTACTTGCAGTATATAGAATTTTGGCAGTATAACAAGACAGCAGACTACATAGTGGGTGTGTTGAAAGAAGGAGCAGATGGTAGATTGCTAGCACAAGGATTTAGCAATGCATTTAGAAAATAGATTATTTTGGAAGAACAGAAATTATGAAGTATGATTAGCCCCCTCCCCTCTACTCCCACTAGCCTCCCCAAACATATCCCTACAAAATGTTAGTTTGGCCATGCACCATAGGAATGACTCAGCTCTGATACTCAGTAAGACTTTTGCAAGAATTCAAACAGGTGACAGCTGTGGAGAAAAGAAAAATGCCCTGCTTTTCATTTGCATCAATACCAATTGGGATTTTTAAATTCATTTCACCTTACACAGCAGATCCACCCTGTTGTTAACAGAGGTTACTAGTAACGGGACCTGGCCTGCAAGAGAGACCGTTCCCAGATGATGGGGACTCAGAACCTGCTCTTGGTGTTGTTTGCTCTCCACCTACCTCCATTGTTGTGGACAGGGGTGTTTCTCAGTCAGTGAGAACTCAGATCCAGGATGAGGACTTCCCTTCATACCTCTCTGGCTGTGAAACTTCCTTTCCCCCATTCTTCACGTACTGGTTATGTTGACAGATTTGGTTGTGGGACAGAGTGTGATGGCTCTGCTGTGCGAGCAAGAGGGAGGTATAAGATGACATTAAGTGCTGAATCTCTTAATGTGATCCATATAGTCTGGCTTCTGGGAGAGAAAGAGCAACATCAGAAATTGGGGCAACCTGTAGTGGTAACCGTAGGGAGTCTTCCAGTGACAAGAGTCCTCTTTTTCTTTAAAGGTGATCTTATCATAGGGAGAGGATAGATGAAGGGTTCTGTACTGCAAACAGGTGAAACCTTTGGTCATGTGAGAAAAAACAGTTCTGGGTTTCTCCCCAGTGCTGGGACTCTCGAGGTGGGACTTAGGGGTGGGCCGGACACCAGCTTGGGAGTGACTGTGTTAACATGGCCATAGTGACAAAAGGAGATTAAAAAAGGACTTAAGAGGGGCTATAGAATAATACTGGGAAAACCCTACAGTGTGAGACACGGAACAGGAACTGGGTAGGAAATATGAGTGCTTTTCTGGTCTGGTGCTAAGAAGTCACTCTTGTTACCCACTTCTCTGCTTGATGGCTGTATCTCCTCCGTGGCTGCCACCATCGATGCGATAACAGGGACTCAAAATGAACATCAGCAGTGGAGTCTGGTGTCTTCAGTCCCTGTGGCACCTTGACATTAGGTAATGGTAAACCACAGAAACAATACAGATCCTGGACAAGAGTTTAATTTTGATCCTTCAGAGTTCAACCTTTCAGGGTCTCAAATTCTTGGGACACAAGGGTGAGATTCACCTAGTGACCCAGATCACTTTCAAGTCTTGTCATCCTAAGTAAGAGGTCTAAAATAAATCAGGTGGAGGGCATGCTGAGGGTGTCCGATTCTTCCAACAACTACATAAAGAGCCCAGAGTAAACAGCTCAGATATAGAATATTACTCGGTAGACATTTAAGTTGGGTGAGATAAATGTCACCCAGAGATCCTGGTTAACTACAAGAAATGTTCTGTTGGTAGGGAAATCAGCCACCTGCAATCCAAAAAATAAATTCAGTGTGTTCCCTATGCAGGAGGACACTATGGAACACAGCTGTTGTTCAGCAGAACACCATGACTTAACGCCCTTAGGGAGAAGAGGAGGCTGTACTGATCACTGAGAGGAGATTCTCTTTGGAGATGAAAAAGTCTGGCTTCAGCAGGAAATGACACTGGGTTTAGTGTGTCATTTCCCCAGGTGCACCATCAGATCAGTTCATATCACTTTACAACTTAAAGGAATTCTTCAGTGCAGTGACATTGGACATGGTCACTCTTGAACGTGTCAATCTGCTTGGAGATGATGGAACTGAGGAGGCAGCTGGGAATTTTCTGGTCATCAAAGCAGCTATGCCTCAGCGATTACCAGCAGATGAGTGTTCGGATCTCATTTTTGAGGTGGGAGCGGAGTACAGGAAACTAGATCTCACCTCATGCATCAACCACTACCTCAGCATTTCAAAGTGGAGGCACATCCTCCAGAAACCACCTGCTCTCCGTTCATGCTAAAGCTGTGTCCTTTTTGCTATCCTAAATTCTGCCAGAATTTTCTTCTGGTCTTAGACAGACCAGTAAGTCTGGATGTTCTTGATCCCACAGCAGAGCCAGGTGCCTATCATCAGGAAGGAATTGCTTTTTTGTGGATAAGTTTGATCTGGGGGCAGAACAAACTCACAAGACAGTCCTTGTCTTCTCTTGTGGAGTGTGGACTATATGTACTCCTAAGATCTTGCAGATGTTGGAAGAACAGAATTTATCCTGCATATGTGTCCTCTTTGGTGCATGAAAGCTGGTGGAGAACTATCAGGTCCTTGACTTAAGAGATGGTCAGCACTGCTTTTGAAGAAGGTGGGCTCATTTTGCTTTGAAGAAGCCAACAAAGTGTTTTTTGCTCAAGAAGTCATTGATGAATATTGGTAATCGTGGTTACTCTCAGCTACAGCATTTTCTTTTGGGATCAGATTGTGGAAAGCCAGCTCTCACAGGAGCCAAGTGCCTTTGCTCTCTATCATCCTCCTCATGATGGCCTTGTCTAAAATTTAGAGTTCGCTTAGAAACCTCCTTTTGGATAGGAATGGTCACCAGGGACATACCGCCATTGGGCTGACTGCTGGGTGCAAACTTTCCAAATGAACTTTTTTTTCTTCCCTGAAAATGCTGATCTGACACAAAGAGAACATACTTTGGGAACGAGATGACTTTGACAATACTCTGACGGAAACCAGGCAAGTTTCCAGTGCAGCCCCACTTGTCAGGTGGGTTTACAAACCCTCCTTGTTTCTTGTTGGTTGAGGCACAGCACCCCTGGCAGGCGTTCCCGCTGAATCCCAGGCACAAGGCTCATGGGTACAGCAAGTTCCCAGAGCTTCCCCCTGCTGCACTGAAGAAACCCAACAAAGGTGACTGATCTCAGGGCTGCAGTGCTAAGAAAGCAATCAGCCCTTGAGTCTTCCCTCTGGGAGTCTTGGGAATGCAGATAAATGGTTGACACACAAAATACCATCTTAAGGTTTTCTCAGGTGACATTTCAAAGGTTTTTTTGGTTTTGGAGTAATTTTTTTTTTTGGTGCCATCTGCGGAACTGAACATGGAATAAAATGTAGATCCAGCTGCTCAAACTACCGATTACCTCTGATTCTGTCAGAGTTGTTGCTGCACTTCCTGCAAACACTCCTGGGAGTAGACATGATCTCTACTCAGCCGCTTCATTCTTTCTCCCTGGGAGATCTCCACAGATGGTCCTGCTCCCCACACATCCTCCCAAAGGGCTCTCAAATGTGGGGCACCACAAGGTGTTAATCCTGTCAACCTTTCTTCTTCCTCGTGGCCATAAGGAAATGCTATTCAACAAGATGAAGCTCTCCTTTTTATTGGGTCTACAATGATCAAAGGCATGTCTCTGTTTCCTCTGGGCTGGAGGACACAGGTCAGCCTCTACATGGGACTGGTGCAGCACCAAGGACAACCTAAAGGGAACCCCATGCAGGTGAGATGAGGGTGATTATGGAAGCCTGGAGATACGGTGGAAGCCACACCAGCTCTTTTGACTCCAAGATTACACATTCCCATAGTACAGGAAAAATCTGCAATTCAGAATAGATTTTAGACTCCCAGCTTGTTCCTTGGTGGTTTGAGGAGTGCAGTGACAGAGCTAGCTTTGCAGAGCCTGGGTCTGCCCAGCAGGCTGTGAAAAGGGAAAGCCCAACTTTTCCACCCTGAGGCTGCAATGCCTCGGTGCATTCAATGGATGCTGCAGTCAGAGCCGTGCATAGCAACATGAAACCCACTGGTTCCCAAGGGGAATTTAAGATAACCCAAAATAAATTTTAAAAAAGTCTGGTGTTTTCTAAGCCAGTCTGGGGTCATTGTGTTGAGGGAGGGGTGGATCTTGAGGATTTCATATGCTGCAGTGCCAAGCATGGCCAGGGAGCAGCTGGGAGCCTCTCGGTAGTACAGGGCTGGGCTGGCAGCTGATGGAAAGCACTTGGTTCACTCTTTAAAGAAAGACTTAAAGACTCCACCATGGGGGAAGAAAAACACAAGAGCATTGGTATGAGGAGCTGGCTGAAGGCACAGAGACAAGCTGCAAGCTGGGGTTTAGCAGCTGAAGCCTATTAAATAGACAGATAAATCAATACCTCTTTTAATAGGAGGGAAAGATCAATCTTATCTCTTTCCCTGTATGGCTTACTGCTACCCCTGTTTCCCTGTATTCACTTCTTATGGCCAGGCAAATTCAGACAAGTTGGACTGTGAGAGGCTGGATTTGGCCCAGAAAGCTTGCATCAGAGCAGGACCCTGCTGGGTTGTGCTGGCTGTGGCAGGGGTCCCCACTCCATCCTGGTCTGGCCAGTTGGTAATCACACCCGCCCCTCACATAGGACCTGGGACTGCGCAATGGCCACACTGCAGGGAGGTGGGAAGTTAGTTACAGTCATAGTGGTAACAACTCATACTGATAAACAACAGAATCGGGTACAACACGTGGGTTTGATCAGAGTCAAGTGAAGGAGAGACATCCTTGTGATTTATACCTGCAGCCGAGAAGGTCACTCTCCTGTTCCCCACAGTGAGCAATGCTGGAAACTTCACCAGACGGGTCCAGAACCTCTTCAGTAAGCAGATGTAGTCTCTCCTAATGGGAGATTAGCTTCAGCCCTGCCATGTTGCTTCAGAAATGTTCCTATTAGCATTTTGCAAGGATCCTGTACCTGTCCACAGGCAAGCAGAAAGCCCAAGAGTCTCAAGAGGCTGGCCTTCAGCAGCGGCCCATCCTCTGCCTCCTTAATTCAGAAAGCTCCTGGGCACAGGCCAGCATGCCTGCCTGCTCGCACAGCCCCCACAGAAACGTGTAGTGCTCTAGAGAGGATTTTTATTCAAAGTCATGTAAATAGTCCACCCAGTCAGACAGGCACAGCTTTGTATTGTTAGGAGCTGGTTCCACTGGGGAATTTTTGAATTCTGATTGCCCAACTCTAGCTCGGCAGGGCTGGGTGCCAAGGTATTTGGGCACAAAATGGTCAAGTGAGGTTTCATTCTTTTTTTGTAGGCAGACAATATTTTTATGCCCCGTCATGGCTGGGCAATCAAAACAGCAATTAGGTTGCATCAGCAGATGTGCTTACTTTTAGTGACTGTCGGTCTCAACAGCGCACAAGCTATATTCTGTTTCGTACAAAGACCTTTTCATTTCCAAATATAACTTGGAGCTTTAAAGTGCTTCGTCAACCATCTGAAAAGCTAAGCAGTGGTGGCATTCACTTTTAGCACTCTCAGCCCAGAAAACTGCAGATGTTTATCTTTAGCACTGCTGTAAGGTGATCAGAACATGGAGACCTTGCATCTGCTCAGCAGGGGCAGGCAGCGCACAGCCTGTGCCATCGCTCCCAACCCTGGGTAGGACAACAGAGCAGATTTTCCTTTCACGTCAGCACAAAATCAGCCCAGCTTCCCAGGTCTGCAAGGTCACTGGGAGCTGTGGTCAGCACAGCTCCACATCATTACTCTCTCTCCTAGTGTGACCTGGCCCAAAGATAACCAGCTGTCCTGAGAGTCACGTAGTGTCCCTCTGTGACAGGGGACAGTGACAGTGCTGCAGGAGGAGTAATCTGCCACAAGCCCCCCAAGTCAACAGAGAAAAATGGCGACTTGCGTGGTCCTGAGCATCCTAAGCAGGAGAGACAAACCATCTGCTGAGGGCTCCTGCATCTGCAGGTGACCAGAGAAGATGAGCCATCAAAACACGTCACTTCACTTTTAGATGACCAAAGCTAGGTGCCATGAATCCTACCCCCTACCTATACATAGCATCTGCACTCATAATTTCCCAGACATCCTGCATTCCCAAATCCACCAAGCAGCGATGAAACTTGCTGGTACCTGTCACTTCAGAAAGTCAGGTCTCAGCCATGCCTCAAGCTTTACAGGAATTTTTGCAGGTTGGAGCAACTAGGGGATTAGGTACAATAATACACAAGAATTTCACTCAAATTAGCCAAGATGCAGCAAGGCAGAGATCCAGGAGAGAGGTTTGTCTCCTGCTGGCTCAGGTCATCGTGGGTGCAGACACGTGCCCAAACTGGCACCAAAGGAGGGCAGGAACATCCACCTAGTGGCATGGGCACCTTGGGTTACAGCACACCACCCTGGAAACATGCTGCAAGGAGACAGTGCAGGGAAAGCTCAGGGTTTGAAAAGCACATAAGAAAATGGGGCTTCATTTTCATTTGAGCTGCTTTGATATTACTAGAATACGAAAGAGTTTAACAGGCAAGAGCACAAACTGGTCATCTTAGGTTGCCTGCAGGCTGCCTGCAAGGAAAATAGTTTCACCTCTCCATGTTAGGTAATTTCTAGTGATGTCTGAAGTTAAGACCAAATCTTTATTTTTCCATATTGCTCTTGCTTCTGTTATATTCACTCTGCTCCTTTTTCCTCCCCTCAGGTTTGCATATGCTTATTTGTACTGAGGATGATCAGCTTGTAGGAAGCGTGTCATTCACTGGATGCTACTGGAACTTGCTCAAAAATTACTTCCATGTCTAGAGTCTGAACCAAGGCAAGTTAAGGTCACCTGAAAGTCTTTTAGTGACTTCAGAAGAATTCTAGATACTTTGTGCATGTAAGAAAAATAAATTTAAAAAAAAGCAAATTATGACCATTGTCCCTGGACCATCAGTTAGTCGCTGCATGTTGCTGTAGTCAAAGCACCAGCTTCGTGGAGAACATGGGACAAGCTGGAGAAAGGGTTCATGAGTACTGAGAGGGCATGGACTTTTCCACACAAAGTTCTGAGGGCCCTGAGCTGGGGCTGGTGGAGCAGCTGTAATGGATGAGCCCAGCACTGAGAGCCAAAGGGTTCCCTGGGGCTTTCTCGCCAATGTGTCCCTTGCGGGCAGATTTCATCAGATGCAATTTAAAAGATATCAAGCTCTTTCCTAACTTCATTTGTCTGTATAAATAACTGCTGCAGTTGACAAAGGGCCATTCCGGGATCACGAAAGGGATGGGAACTAGTACTCAGAGCTGGAAACGGGAGGACAGACTTGACACAGCCGTGCTTTTCCCAGGCAAGCTGTCTGGGGTATCCTTTAAGCCTCTGCAGCACCCTGAATCCTCATCACCTCCTGCAAGGCTGGCAGCCTGCAGCCAGGCCAGGTTCTGATCACCTTCCACTCGGTACACGGATGGAGGATTTCAGCTGTCCTTTTGATACACAGGGTTTTGGGAGTCATTGCTACTCATCCTGTGCTGCTATCCTATTTATGTCTATTAAAACCCACACCAATCACCTCCACTTTACCAGTCTGCATAACCTCCTACTGCGGCAGCATCACCAAGGCTCAGAACATTAAATGTCTACCAAAACAGTCTCCACTGATGCTCCTGATTTCTCCTGCCTATACCAAGACAAGACTCACCAACACCAAGACTTGGGTTTTCTTCCTGCCCTGGACCCATGGCTGGAGAGTGGCTACCAAAGCTGGCCTCAAGTGAGCTAAAGCCTTAGGGGCTGATCTCCCCAGAGCCCTGGGGAGATTCAGCCATCTCTCTCATGGTGTACAGAGCTGAGCATCAGGACATGGCCATGGAACAACCCAGGAACCATGGGGTGTTCCCAGGCCATGCTGACTGCAGTACTAGGAGGGCATGGCTATATGCACAGGACACATCTACAGTATTAGCAGGGATACTTGCACCTGGGCTAAGGAGGGAACACAAAGGTCATGGTCAGGCACAAGTAAACCCTGAAATACCAATATACTGTAAGTCTTAGGCTCATCCTGTATCACCCACACTTATAGGAATTTCCAGTGATGCTTCAGGTGTCCAACAGGCTGATTTACCCTTTGGAAAGGTCCATCCCTTCCAGCTCACTGCAAAGGGAGTCTGGCCTATCTGTGGTCCTAACTGAAACAGCTCTGCTCTGCACATAACTTAGGTGAGCTGAATAATGCCCCACAGTTGTTCACGAAACTGCGCAAACATGCACTGAACTCCTGGGAGGAAAATGTTTGTTCATCCCTTGATCCCTTATCTGGTGCACTGCAAATGCTAAAACAGGCCAAGGAATCTGGCTGAAGAATAGTGATGGACCAGGAACAGAGATTAGCTTCGTGTGCCAAACAGGGGCTCTTGATGTAGTGGCATTTTGAAACAGATAGCAAAAGGGTACCAACCACAAAGAAAGATGCAGTTTGCTTTTGAAAGAAAGCCTGAGCCTTTCTTCCTAATATAAATTCAGTTTTGAAGTTGCCCGAGCGCCTTTTCTTTTTTCCTACCTCACTCCTACACAATGGGCAAATGTAGAGTATACACAGGGGAACTGCAAGACCCTCTAAATACTTCTTGAGCCCATTTGTGTCCCTCACCACGTTCTATGCTTCAGCAACTACAGCAGAAGGGACCAGATGCCTTTTAGAGTAGCTCACAGTAAAGTGCTGCCTGCCGCACATATTCAACAAAAAATCATTTGTGGATTTTTTCAAATAAGGTTTACATCCAAGGACCTGCTTTATTTGCAACAACTAGGTAGAAATATAAATAAGAAGGATTTCTCCTAACAGTGGCTGTTATAAAAGTGCTATTAGCCAAAATCTCCATCTCACTTGTTGGATACTATTCCTTTAAACCATTTTGCAGTATCACTGGGATGTCCCATGCAATGCCCTTTGCTAAAGGGCATTTCTGGTGCCAGCTGATTTTACCGCTGATGGGAGAAAGCTCGCAGTACAACCTGAGTAAGAGTACAGTCAAATCAAATGGTTTCTGCAGTGTGCCGCTGTGGAAAGGCAGCTTCAAAAGTTCAGTTCTCAGCTGTGCCCATGACCTGCACCAAGTCACTTCATCTCCTTGTGCCTCTGTTTCCGCTCCACATTTTCGCATTTATCTCCACGGCTTGTGAGCTGGGCAGATGAGTTTCATTGTGTTTGTACAATACATACTAAACCAGAGCTGTCAGCCTGATTTGTGCCTCTTGGAGCTGCCAGCATCACCAGTTCTTGGGGATTTACTGCATGTCTGCATGTTCAGCGGCTCTCATGAAGTCTCCTCTCCTGGGATGACGCATTGAATTAATTTTTCATTTAAAAGGAAAGTACATTTTTAGGCCAGTTTGAAAAGGCAAGCACTAGAGGTTCATACCTGAGAATGGAAATAACACAGAGGTGAGGTGGTGTGATTTCAGGTGTGCTAATCATTATTTTAAACACTTGGTCCTAGTAGTGTGGCAGTAACACACAAAGTGTGCAAATGACATACCCACAATAGTAAAATTAGCAGAGAGTCAAAATGGTACTGTTGCAAAGATACTAGACAAGCAAACATCTCATTACTGTGTATGAGTATGGAAACCCAGCTAATTTACCAGGGGTTGCATAATGTGTCTACATATTTTATTTACAAAGGAAGATGCTGCCATTCAAAGGCCGTCTGTGGGGATTTTTACCCAATTTATCAGGCCAGTCCCACGCTCCTCTGCACTCTGCTGCACATGATGCCGGTGGTCCTGCACTCCTCCCCTCCTCCAAACAGCACTGCCGAGCCAATATTTGCCTGCTCCCCATGTGCTGCATGGGGTAGTCGTCCAGGGAGTAAGAAAAGAGGATGGCAAGGAGGAAACCTGGACTTTCCATTTTTTTTGTTGTTGATTCCATGGCTAGCTTGTTATGGTGTGTGATGGCCTGGTAGCCCGCTGCTAAAAGGGCAATAACGAGACATTATTCTGCCAATAACAATGCAGATCTTCATTTAGTTCTCCTCCCTGCAGACTGGGTGCCAGCAGGTGATGGAGATGGCCCAGGCTGGGTGACAGGGAGTGACTGCCAAGCAGCCGGGGTGAGCACGGGGTGCCTGGGGAGGTCGTACAAATGCCACACTGTCCAGGCGACAGCACCCAACAGCCACCTCACCCATGGACCTTTTTGGGAGGTGCTGGGGAGAGGATCACCGCCCCAGGGAGCTGGGCACAGTGCCGTGTGCTGGAGAGAGGTGGAAAGCCCAGGGGCAGGGCTCCAGGCAGCAGTCAGGCGCTCTCATTGTATTCACTTGCATGAATAAAATACAAAAGCAGGTTTATCACATCAGCCCTCCCACAGTGGGAGGTAAAATGACCTGCCCCAAGGTCACTGCAAGAGCCTGCAGTGAAGTCCAGCCTGCAGCCAGATTTGTGAAGGGAGAGAGAGGAGCTGAGACCCTTCACTGACCTCACCCATCTGCATGGGACAACCTGAGACTGCATCGGGAAAAAACTGCTTGTTACCCTTCAAATAATTCAATACAGTCAGCCTTGAGTCAAGCAAGTCAATTCCTAACTTTGGTAGCTTTACACTCAGATCCATCCTGTCTTGGCAATTTATGAGTTTTGCAGTTTATCTGGCACAGGGGGCACACAGCGCATCTCCCTGTGCCAACAGCCGCTGTGCTGAGCTGGGAGGGTACCTGTGCGGTCCAGCGCTACCCATATCTTGGCATCAGATCTCGCTGTGCTGGTGCGCCACGTACAAACCATTACATGCAATAACAAGTAAAGTGCTGCATGAACCTTAGCACAAAGAAGCAAAAAACCAAAACAATAAATGCATTTTCCACAAGGGCAGAGACAGCAGCCTTTGAATAGGAATTGCTGGATCGGCTTATGACTCAGCTGGCTGCTCGCAGAGCAATTCGGCACATGCTCAACTTGGGACGGCAGCTGAGGCTCTGCTGGCTTTGTTCAATTCAAAGCAAAATGAATGTGCAGATGCGTGGTAAAAGGTGTGGGACACAGTCAAGGTCTGTGGCACTGGTAGAGCAGGGGGGATGCATTGCCCACATACCCTCCCTGTGAATGATGGGGTCACCCCGTTGCGGGCAGTCTCTCTGGAGGAGTCCGGGTGCAAAATGGTGGGTGAAGGGCAGTCCATGCTGTGCACGGGGCTCGGCATGGCACGGGGTGCAACGTGCAGGGCTGGCGGGATGCGTTTCACTGCCCCGGTCAAGCCCTGCCTGTTGGAGTGGGAGGAGGGAACCAGCCCAGGCGCCAAAATGTCTGTGACTCTGCTTAGATCATACTCATAATGTTTTTCTGCATATGGATCTACGTAAATAAAAAGAAACCATTCATCTCAGCCGGGAGGACTGTCAGCCTTTAGAGTCACCCTGTCCACTGATATCCAGCCACCTTATTTTTGCCTGCTCTTTGGTTGCTGGCCTCCACCCCCCATCAGCACTGTTCCCAAGGCATCATCTTGATGAAACGGCCTTTTGTTCATAGGTGCCCGAAGCCGACGTGCCTCTTTGGCTGCTTCATTTCATACGGACACCCTTAACTGCTGGTTTCATCTTCCTGGTAGCGATTGTCTCAGATGAAGTTTCAGTATCGTTGTTTCTCATCTGCGGCTTGAGAGCCCCATTTTCACCAACCAGAAGCCGAAACCCTTGCACTTGCCTGACCTCTGCAATTACCAGCAGGGCTCTTGCTCCATGGCACTGCAGCCTCTGGCCATGGGGAAACTTTGGAGCAGAGGCCACACAGATAAGTCACGGCAGACCTAGAAATGGCGCGGAGATTGTTTAAAATATCTGGCTCTTGCTGCAGTTTCGTTCAAATTCACTGCTGTGACCTCACTTTCTGTGAAGTACGATTTTGATTGCGGTGTCATTTGAATACTGCCTGTGATGGCAAAGAGCCTGTCCTCTCCTCTGGAGGGTCTAATTGTTTTCTGCTTTTTTGCTTCTTAATCTAAAAGTTACCAGCCACTCTAGACAGCAAGCCTCCTGTGGATCTTCGTGGGCAAGAGGCATAACAGAAGTGCAAGGGAAAGCATTAAACACAACTGTTCAGGGATTTCCCTCGTCCAATGCATATTTATGTCTCTTAGTGCTGCTCAGGATATTCTGCTAGATGCAAGCCACCTTCGGTTTTCATTATGCCGTGAACATCCACCTAACTTCAGCCAGCAGCTTTTAACAGCTCTTCAGCAAACCTCACACATCTGCCAATGCCTTTAGCAGCGTAAGGAGCCCGCAGCATGCAGTTCTACCATCCTCTTAAAAGATGAAGAGCAAAGCATTTTAATACATCTGCAACAGACTGAGTGGAACAACGGCAAGCCCACCACATGCTGTTGCACCGAGTGTGTTCGTTTTTTATTTCAGCTATCATGTTTCAGCTGCAGCACATGCGAGTCTGGGCTGGAAACCCCCATCACAGCATCACCGCACCGTGGGTGAGTTCAGGTCCAAAAGTGAACTTCGCAGATCAGTAAAACACTCAAAAGCCCATGTCCAGGTGCAGTGCCTGTGGGAAGCCTGCCATCAGAATAGATTACCCTATCTCCAAGGCCCCTGGAAATTTTGCAGCAATAAGGCAAGACACTTAGGATAACTCAGAGTCCCAGGACCCGCTTGCCTGCCTTTCTCTTCTCAGACAGCATTTTGTCCTCCTGCAAAAGGCTGCCGGACGGCACAGCAGTTCCACACAAGGGGTTGGAGGCCCATGCTGCTGCTCACCAGCGCTGCTCAGGGACTGCAAGCGGCATGGCCACTCAGCCCAGCACCAGGGAAGCGAACTGGCTCTGCTCATGGACCAGCTCCAGCACATGCCTGTCCTGTGTGTCAGCACAAGCTCTAGGAAACACCCGCTCGGCGGTCTGGGCACCATGCTCCAGCGCCAGCTTTGGCCATGCCTTAGTTTACACAAGGCAAGAAGTATTTTCTTCTGATGACACAAGAGCTTTCACGGATGGATGCAACCAGGGTACTGAGGGGAGGGAAAATCTGCCACTCAACTTCTCCCCTGTGCTAACCAGCAGCAGCTAATTAGATGGCTAATGTCCCACCCGGCCCTGCAGCTCTCCTAGGAAACCCTGCCTTGGCTCATCACTTAGCATGAACTGCAGGGAAGTGTTGATAGAAGAAAATGAGATCATGCTAAAATGATCACACTCCCCTTCTTGGTGAGAATAAAATTTATTTCCATTTGTCACTTGGATAACTTCAGCTACGCTGTGCATGATCTGTTGAGCTCTTCCCATTGATGCCACTATCAAGTACTCAGCAGCCACATTGGCTCTGTCTTCAGTTTGAGTATTTTCCTGTTTTACTTTCTCTGCAGCTTATCAAGTACAGACAATGTCCTCTGATACCTCCACAGAGAACAGCTCTTTCTGGACTTGTATTTTAAGCATTCAGCACCTTGCATGAGCGGATCTCCATGTATTTCAGGAAATCCAGAAAAAGAGTATCAGGAGCAGACAGGGTCTGATTCTCCAGTATCTCATGTTGTCCTTAATAACTACATAAAGCTCTAACACCTCCAAAACATTTGCAGGTGTGATAAAGGAGAATCCACTTTGAAAGAATTGCAATTTCTGGCTGCTTTTCATGATGAACCTGGATGTCGGTGAACATTGTCTCTCTAGAGAATAACTCTCATGTTATAGAAGACACGAGACATCTGTGGCAGCCCCATAAGGCAGCAGTCAGCTGTCCATGCTCCCAGCACCTTGTTTTAAGAGTGAGCCTCAGTACACAGAGGCAGCAGAGACTTGAGCTTGGGTACCAGGCACCTTGGGAAGATGGTGGTGTTTTTTGTATTCAGGAGTTTCATTGCTGCCAAGATGCCCGCCCAGGGCAGGTACCTCCACAACAGCCGACCAGCACCCCTCCTTGTTTCTGTATTATGTCTCATGCCCATCATCCCATTGGGCAAAAGGAAAACATGCTGCAGAAAGGACACGACTCAATTTTATCATTTTTTTTTTACCAGACACCAACTAGTCTGTCCAGCACTTTCCTGATTTAAAGTCAGGTTCTCTGCTTTGGCGCAAATAGCTACAGGTCTGCAAACACAAAGACGTGATTTATTCGCTTATGCCCCTCTTTCCCACCCATAGCCAAACAAGTTGGCAATGTTTTAACAACAGCTGCACGTGGTGGCTCAGAACACAACTGACAAAAATTACCTGGCATGGTGGCAAGTTGTTCAGCACACTGACAGTTACCAGTCACTTTCTTCTGCCCCCCCCAAGCTTAGTCATATTACAGACACTGCTTATAAACCACATCCTTCTGTTGCAGTATGACTTGTCCCCACCGCTTATGATACATTTTCTGAATAAATGTGTGCATGCTTATTTTATCGTGGGGAGAACTTGCTGTGGAGGTTCAGAGGATCCCCAGTCTGCATGGAGGATGCTTTGCCCACCGGCTGCAGAAACGTGCTCGAGGCACCAGGACCCCCTTTCCCTCTCAACAAGCACTGCCCCCATCCCACAATGGGCTCCTCGGCACTCCTTCTCCAGTGCTGTCAGCTAACACATTACTTGCATGGTAGCACATCACTGCTACTCTACTCAAAGGATATCTGATGACCCTGTCAAGGAAGTAAGCGGAGAAATTCATTTTTCATAAACTGACCGGGAAGAAGCAAATTCTCTGCCTACCATCAGGAACGTGCCTATGAATGGCCCTCGTGTAAACACAGATTACATATTGCAGAACAACATCGAGCATGGTTACTGACAGCCACCTCTTCCCAAAATTCAATAGACATTGATATTTATACCCAGCCTTTGAGTTTTAGTGTGCTGCAGCACAAATACACATTTAATAGTAACACAATACATCGGGTCTCATTGACTGAGTCTCATTTCACTCACAGATACACTTTTTTCCCAGACTGTCACGCTTGAAATAAGCTAAGCCAAGAGTGAATGACCTTTCAACAGAATAAGTAATATGCTTAAGGTCACATTCAACATTATATATCCTTACTTCCCTTGACCAAAGCGATATTTTTAGAGAGGGCTACATTCTGTTCAGCAGTTCATTAGTGTTAATGGTATGTGACCCCAGCGATTACAGCAGAGTGGCTTTGGACACATATTGAGAAAGAGGGAGCAGGAATTCGGCCCAGCATTCTCAAAATAGGAGTACTAGGACTGGAGATATTCCAGGGAAGAATTTGGCCCATACTGTTTCTGAAATGAGAGAGCCAAATAATACAACAAAGTAAGCTGATCTGTAGCCTGTTTATAAGAAAATCCATGATTTCCAGTGATTTATAGAGCTCAGCTAGAGAAAGGTTAAGTTTCAAGAGCAATAGAACATGACTAAAAGAAGCTATTTCTCCCTGTAAAAGCACATTTTAATAGAAATGAGGGCAAATAAAATCCTTAAGACACGACTTTGCTGTGGAACTACAATTCCTTTATGCTTTCCATCTCAGATCATGCTCCTGTGCTGTACAAAGGCATCGTCCTGCCTATAAAATAATCATTTATCTGCTTCTCCTGACCAGCATTCTCCCGAATTTTCAATACAAATGCTTCAGTGGTGATAGCAAATAGTCAGGTCTGTGTGCCTGAGGTTCAGTTATATGAGATGGATCTGGCAGTTAGCAGAGCAAGATGCAAAAACCACTCTTATTATCCATTTATTTGCCCAAACAGGAGCCAGGTTCTGCCATTTCCAGGTTGAGGCCTCCAGCGCTGGAGCTGTGACTGCCAGGGCTTCACCAGCCAAGCAAGATGCATTGCTGACACCTTTTATTTTCTTCCCTTCCAGACTGACCCTCCCTTTCCCCTCTCCCAACATCATAAACAGAGCTCATGCCTACTGCAAAGCCAGGCTGAAATAGGTCAGAGTGTCTTCAAAGGAAAATCTACATGCGGGAGCCACACATTTCCATCCGGCGGCAGACAAACCGGCAGGCTGGAGGAGACGGGAGCTGAAAGGAGTTGGCCGATGTTGGTCTGGGGAAGCTGCTGCTCTTTTCCCCTGCAGCACCAGATGGTTGGGCCCATCCTGCCCAATGCATTTTTGAATATCACAGTGGGCATGGCTGGCCGCATGGGAGAGAGGGAGGGAGGCACAAGTGCCAAGGTTAGCGGGTTGCGTGGCTCCATACGGGCACATGGAGCTCCCGATACAGTCAGCTGGATCACCAGAAAGTGTCTTTCCTTTAAGGCTGAATCTTAACATTTGGGACTTCTCCTGTTCCAAGGATGTCCCCAGCATCTGAAAGGCAATCGGTGAAAGGAGAAACATGCTGCACAAACAAGCCTTCAGCACCTAGCTGACTTTCCTGGGTAAGATGCCATGTGCTAACAGCACCTAATTGCTTCTAAGTGTGGTACCTTCTGAGAAAATCCCGCTTGCACTGACACTTGGGTTCTTCAGGGTGTAACCATCAGAAAAATAATCAAACAGGGTAAAAACATTTTAAAATGAAAATAAGTCAAGTCCAGAACAGATGCAGATCTTTCAGCACTTCAGCTCTTCTTTGTCTAGAAACAAAGAACAAACCTCTGTTGTAATTCAGCCTCATCTTCCAACATGCTTACGTTCATATCTTGGGGTCTTCAATGGGAAATGGATCTAAATTATGTGCCATATCCCAAAAGCTGTTGAGTTTTGTATTTGTTGTGAAAATAATGTAAGTCATAACACTGCCAGTGAATACAGGAAGCTAATTTCACTGATCAGGCCCATCCTTAATGTGGCATAATGCCATACCGTGTGTTTCATTTGCAAAATAAGAATAGACAAGTTCTGCTGCTTGAGAAATTGTAGGTTTTTTCATCCAGACAAGGACATTTGTGTGCCTCGCAGTGGCCGGGCACATAACTGAGCCAGGGCTTTGGAAGGAAACAGGCAGCAAAAGCCTAGGTTCCAGTTCACCTCCTCTGAACCAGCTACCTCCTGCTTGCCCTCTTTTGGTTCCTTGGCTTTTGAACTCCTGGCTTCACAGAAGCCTGGCTGCAAAAGAAGAGCTGAGCCTGACCTACAGTGTCATGGCTGGGCTGCACTCTCCAGTGACGTGCGATGTGGCTGGGAGCTGAGGCAGCACTCCCACCTCCCAGCCAATGGCCAGGAGCACTTCTCTGTCTTCTCAAGGAAATCTAGCCACCTGGACCCCAAGCCCAAGGCACTGGTGGGCATCTACATCTCACAGAGATGTCATAACCGCAGCTTGATGCAGGCCACCATGACTAGGAGAGGGACAAAAATTTGGGTGCATCCTTCCCAGTGATGCAACTAGTACTGAGACTCAGACTTGTCCTGGTTTCGTCCGTACAACCACAGGCATCCATGTCCACCCTGTGAACCCCACCTCCAATCCTGGAGGGGAGAGGCGTTTCTGTCACCAAAGACAGTCCTGCTGCTGTCATTAAATGTGCTCAGTGTGGCTATCTTCAATATTAATATGACTACACTGCAAGGGATTACTTGTAATGACCAGGCTACCTTTGTCCTGACTTTCAGATTTTTTTCAATTAATGCATTTCCTCGCTATATCATTCTCCAAAATGCTACAGAACAAAATAGTTTCAAAGTTAACTCAAAGCATAACCTGTTTTTTTCCATACAATCCCTATTTACAGGCGTGCAGTGTTGGCCAGTATGGTTTCAGAAGGCTGAACTGAAGTAAACAACATGTTGAAATATCTTCAGCAAACCATCATGGAAACCACAGAAGTACACAGAGAAGAGGATTCTAGGTTGGGTAGTGATTTAGTGCTTTTTAGAGTTGTATAACTGTCAAAGACATTAGGTATTAAAAAGGCCTATTAGGTCAGTGAGCTCACCTCCCCTGAGCCAGGCCATAATTGTTTGTTACGATAAACATACTTTATCTAGTCAGGGTTTAAAGGCTGCCGATGAAACGGTGTGTACCCCCACCCTCAAGGAAGAATTCCACCAACTATCACGTCTTGCTGTCTCATGTAATTATCTGAACACTCATTTTGCAAATTAGGATTTGTAATAGTTAAGGATGGGAAGTCATTTTGTAGTGTCAAAGTGTGCGTAACATCACTCAGGGCACAAACTTTATCTGTTGCTCTTCCTTCCCCTAACAACGTAATATAAATTCTATGCAAGTGATATTAAAATGGTGCAACAAAAATCATAATGAAGGCAGGACTATCAGTCGTTTAACATAATGGCAATGGGCTGGATTTTTTGCCTTGAGCAACCCCATCCATTTTCCCATGCATGCATGTTTGGTATGGCTTTACTGAATGATTCATGGACTCATGAAATATAAGGCACATGACACATGTCAATCCCCTCGCCTAGCCATGCACACAGCACTTTATCGTGGCAGTCAGACAGGGAGAGCAGGTAAGACTCCAGAGCTGAGTGCTAAGGCATGCCCTCTTTTCCTGCTCCCGAGCAAAACTTGAGGATCTTTTAATTTCATGCAGGATTTCTAGTCTTGCAGCAATCCAGTCAGAGCTGTTGCGTGGCAGCTGCCCCCTCCCTTCCTCTCTCTCCAAGCTGCTGGAGGTCTGTGAATCACAAACGTATTCACCACATAACAAGTTCAATTTTACAGCACTGATCCTGTCAATCCAACCTTTTCAGGAAGCATCAAGCTGTTGCATTAACGTATGAACAACAAAAGCACCGCACGCTTGTACAGAAGGTGCACATCCCGGGGAAGCATCATGCAGACTGAACGAGCACTCCTGTAGCACCTGCACAGCACGCTGCAGCAAGGGACATGCAGCATGGCCAATACCCTATAGTCGATTGACAGAGCACCTTCTAATTGCTCTTGCAACAAGAGGATGCTTACGCTCCGTGCTCCCTCAAAGGCTGGTTGCACAGTGGATGGTTGTTGGGTGTGATGCTTTCTGGAAGGCAGGGAAGATGCACCTTGTCCAGTTTTTAACCTTCTCTTTGGCAAACTCCAGGCAGAAATATCGCAGCCCCAGCAGGAGCTCAAAGCTGGTATCACCCTGCTGAACTGTGGTTGAGCGCTCATTCTAGGGGATGAAAGCAGCTTGATGTTTGGATGTGCTGCATCTCTCAGTTGATCCATTTGAATCATGTTAGTTTGAAGGCTGCACAGGACATTCGGAGAATTTTGACCTAGCAAAAGCCGCCACATCTCATCCAATCCTATGGTGAGAGCAGCAGTCCATGCCTGGCTGCAACATGTCTGCCAAAAACACACCTGATGATATCAGGAGGCAGAGAAATCTCTGCTTCCTTTGGAAGTTTGTTCCTGCTTTGTTGTTTCATCATAGTGTTTGTTTTTTAAACTTGGCAAAAGTTGCAATCATTGATGATAAAAATCTGTTTAAGCCAGTAACCACTTGTGCAACTCTATCTCAGCAGGTCAGTAATCTCTCTGAAAAGATGCGATGGCTCAAGTCGTTATGCTCCATATTATTAAGAAAAAAAATCTCTTACCTTTCCCATACATGGCAATAATTTGCAGCCTCTTTAAGCGACCTCAGCAGAGAGGACTGGTTGTGTTTATAGAATTGACTGCTGCCTTAAAATTTCCAGACAGGTCAAGATGCGAGGCTGTTTATAAATTAATTACCTCTTAATTTCATTATTCTACTTTCCTTTACGACTCAGTAACCAGGCAAAAACTGAAGGAAATCCATAGCAGCATGGCAGGTGTGGTACAGTTGGATCATAAAAACCGCCAGGCAATTGTGAAGAGCGCCCTAAATGTTTTTTGCAATACTTCTTTTGAGAAATAAGTTTACAAGGAGAACTTTCAAGAAGCCAGCTTGTACAAAGAGACGCTTTTATTCTGCAGAACTTATGCACATGTTTAACCCAAAATGGAACAAGCCAAGAGCTTAAAATTAGGCGGACATGCACAAGTCTTCCTGGGCAGGACTCTGCAGATGGCGTAGGCTGAGCACACACATGGCGTTTCACAGGATCGGTGCCATGGGGATCCCAACAATTTATTTCCAAACACTGCATCTAGACAGAGCTCAGGTGCTTTGAAAACTCAGATATTGTCTCTAGTCTACACAATAATTATCTGATACTGGATTAGCACTGCATCTGGCCCTCCTAGGTACACTTCTGATCTCTGTTAGGCATTAAAACTCTTTGTAAAAAGAAAATGCAGAGGAAAAAAAGAACTTCAGAAAAGATATCCAAGAGCATTTTTGCTGGGCGCAGGAAAGGATTTTAAGCAACTTCCATTTGCTGTATTGTTTCCAAAAACAATTAAACACTTTCAAAGTTCATGCTTCTCCTGACATTTCTCAGATACCAAAGCACTGAAAGGCAAGACTGGGAGCCACAAAGGTACTCAAGTGCTTACAGTTTGAGTAAGGGTTAGTCAAGCAAATATTTCAAGCAACTGGGCATACATGTCCAGCCCCCTTTCACATGAAGTTTGTGCCAGAAGAGACTAGATATCAAGTTTCCCAAACTTTAAACTTCCACACAAGTCAGCCTAACTTTCACACTCAGCTAATGAAAATTTCCTGTTTTCCAGTGGGATTTGCTAAAGGTCAGAAGTTGTCACTCAAGGTGGGAATAATTTCAGTGGAGAGAAATGGGACATAACCACATTTCTGAGGATGTCCTGACATGTGTACTTGCCACTGTGGAAATAAACGGATGCTATTATTGATGGTCCAATGTTAAATATTACGAGTATCTCGATCTAAATAATTTTCTTACCTGTGTTTCAAACTTGCCCGCTACCACTCTTGCCAATGGATTTGAGTTTTGAACCAGGCACTTTAACAGCAACTGACTCAAAGTGATCTTACCTGAGCTGAAGAGTCAACTCTCCAACACTTGTGGCTATAATAACTCTAAACCTCTTCTGTTTGCTTTAAAACTTCTCATTTCAGATAACATTATAATGGAGCTCAGCAACAAATAAAAAAAATCTATATAATTCATGTTGCTTACTTACATTTTAGCATTGTATTCAGATTAGATGATAGAACTAAGTTGTTTGGCTTTCCTTTGTCACTTCAGTTGTAATAGCACCACACTACTGTGTGGGATGCAGACACGGCACAGCAAGTACCTGCACTACAGCAAATGTTTTCTCATGTTGAGATGTCATTTGTGCTATACTGCTTGCAAAAAAAAATATATATAAGTTTTGTATGGCTGCCTGTGATTGCAACATTTGGATGTGTTCCACAATGACTTGACCAGCAATAGCAGAGTCCGCAGTGAGCCCATCTGCTGCAGGCAGCTCTGCCTCAGGAGGAGATCCCTTTGGAAACAGATGGAGGAGGATGTTGCTGTAGATGTGGTTTTACTTACAGTGGTAAAGTCTGATCTGAGAAACTTCTCAGTAGCTCTCAAAGACAGTCAGATCTAGGTTCAATTAAGCCTCCTTTAAGAGATGTAAATTACTAATTGCATTGTGCCCTTTTTAGGCCGCCAGTTGACTAAATTATGCAATGCCTCATTTTGCAAAAATAGAAAGTATTCCCAGGCAAAGTAGATCATAGTTCTCAAGCAGCTGATTTACAATTGTTTTGCCAGGAGAAACCTTGAAAACAATGTATGTAACACCCCTAATCTTTTAGGAAATTTCCTAGGGTTATGGCATTCTGTTTCCATAACAAAATCAAGTCCTTCTATATTATCATCTTTCAAACTAGGAATTACACAAGGCTCGACATTTAATAAGCAAACTTTTCTTGATATTGGTGGGACTACTCACATTAAAGCCCATATATGCATATTTAAAAGCTAAAGAGCAAACAAAGAAAGAAAACTGCAGCGATGCTATGATGTAAAAAAGAGGTTTATACTCCAGCTATCCCAGGCTGCAGATTAGAGATTTGTTTCTATCCTAATTACACACTCCACCTCCGTGCATTAGCATGGAGCCTAAAAAACCTGACTCATCACTTCTAACAATCCCGGCGACCCGAGGCAAACGCACCCGCTCGCATGCGCACTCCGAGCGCTCCCAACTTCCCCCGGAGCGAACGCCCGGTCCCGCCCGGCGGCACAGCGGGGCTGTCTTACTGGGGCAGAGAGCGGGTCACCCCCGCATAGGCAGCCCCCGCCCTGGACGCCTTCGGCCGGCAGCAGCGAGTGCCCCCACCGCGATGAACCGACCCGCGGCTCTGGGGAGCGGACAGCCGGGAGGATGGTTTGGCCCCAAGGCCGGCAGCCAGGCGGGGCTCATCACACCCGTGATCCCTCGCCCTGCTCTGCGCCCCCAAGCCTGGGCCCCTGAGGACCATCCTGACGGGGAGCGCCCCCGACCAGGGCCGGGGAACAGGCCGGAGCGGTTCGGGAAAACCCAGACCCAGCGGCCCGGCCGCCCCTCTCCCTCCCAGCCCGACGGGCCGCGACCCCCCGCTCAGGGGGCGGGGCCTCTCGCACCTTGTTTGCATAGCGCCCGTTGAGCCACCCTATTGGCTAGGAGAAGGCACGCGCCGGAGCACCGGCCCCGCCCCTCTCCCGAACGCTGCCCGGAGACGCGGCCGGCCCCGCCCCTCCGCGGCATTGGCCACGCCTCTTTCCCCGCCCCCGCTCGGAGGCTGCCTGGAGATGGGAGCCAGCGAGCGCTCTGCCCATTGGTCGGAAGCCGGCGGCCTCCGGGATTGGCGGGGCGCGGCGGCGCTGGGCGTGGCGGCCTGCGCGGATTGGCGGAGCGCGCAGGGGTGTGCGCGGGGGGCAGCGGCCCGGCGCGGGTGCTGGGGCCGCGGCTGGAGGATGGGGGCGGCCGGCGGCGCGGGCTGCTGAGCGGCGCGGAGCCTCCCTGCCGCCTCCCCCCGGCCCGGCCCGGCCCGCCCGGCCAGCGCCGTGCTCCCCACCACCATGAACCGGCTCGGCTCCGGCACCGTGGGCAGCGCCACCGCCGCCTCTGCCGCCGGCCAGTACCGAGTGTGCGGCAATTGCCGGAAGGTGCCGAGACAGGTACCGGGGGGGGTCCCGCTGTGAGGCGGGAGCAGCCGAGGGGGCTGCGGGAACGGTGAGGTAGAGACTTGGTGCGAGACTTCGAGGAGCGGGGTGGTGGGGCAAAGACTGGGAGGGGGTCAGTGGCCATAGGGCGGCATTGGGGTGTGGGGAGATCTGGATCGGGGGATCGGCGCTTTGGGGCACCCGGAGCGGTGCGGGGTGCGGATGGGCCGTGCCGGGAGGTGAGTGCCTTGGGGAGCGGGCAGCGGAGGTGGGCAGGGTGGGGGAGGCGACCCCAGGTGTGCCCGGGGTACAGAAGGGTGCCAGGTCTGCACCCCCATCTCCTTCCCCGCCACGGACAGCTGTCACTTGTCCTTGTCTTTAGGCTCCCCCCCCCCGAGGGTTTGGGGGCACCTGGCCTCCCCATTGCTGTGGGGGGACTGACCTGGGGACCCAGCGGTACTTGAAAAGTTTATTCACGTATCTCGCTGGCAAAATCCATCCCCGCGATCTCTGTCAAGCCCTTACGTGGGGACATCCAAAATCAGAGCTTTGCATGCTAAAAACCACCAAAAAAGCCGCTGTCCCCCCCTAGTCCCCTAGACCCCGTCCCCACAGCTTTCAGCAGCTCCCTGGGTGCCCCAGGAGCAGGGTGATCCCGCACCCCCTGCTCCCCACATCTGCTCCGATGGGAGCGCTCACTGAGGTGCTTTTTGTTTGTCCAGTGCAAATGAATTAAAATTGCTGAGCTGTGCAAACGCGCCCAGTCCGAGCGCCCAAGATGAAGCCGATGCTGGTTTTGGTTATATTTTAATTCGGTCTCTCCTGATACATTTTGCACCAGGTTGGTTCTTGCAAGTGCTGAGAAAGCCTGTAAGTCAATGAGCTCAAATATTTGCGCTCTTTGTCCAAAAACTGTTTTTCTTCCTCTGTGGGTCAGGCCAAGTGCCAATCAAAGTTGTTTTTCAAGCCTCTCTTCCCTGCAGTAGGACTGCTTTTTTCTTTCTTCTTTTTTTTCTTTTAAGGGTTTGGTTTTTGGAAAGGAGGTGTGTGTTTAGGGGAGGGGGGAGGAGAAACGTTCAAAATCGGTCAGAGCAGCAGATCTTAAAAATCATGTTTCTTGAATATTTTAATGGAAACAAAATCTTATTAAATGTGCATGCTTGGTATGTGCAGTTATTTTTTCCATAAACTCTTGGATCATATTACAGTTGATACTTGGTGCTCAGCTCTTAGCTCAGCTTGCAAGAAATGTAATGGATCAGAGAAGCGCACATCAGCAGAGTCTCATTCTTAACCATTTCTTTGCAGGATCAAATCCCCTCTTGGCTTTAGCTTGCTGCTGTTACTGCTTTAAGAGAAACAAGTACTTAAAAGAGAGAAGTTCTGTGGATTTAAAGCCTGAAGCAGCTTCAGACTTGACATATGTCTAAAGACATACAAATTAACCGATGCCAAATATGTCTGTGGAGAAAGCCGGGAGGGAGCTTGCTTTGTTCTGCCAAATGATCAAAATGTTTTGTTGACAAATAAAATGGTGCTTGGCAGTGCTTGTAGATCTAAAATTAAATGTAAATTATTTAATTTTTTTGAAGCCAGAGCCTCATCTTGCTGGGTAGGACTTTTTTGTATACCTCTTTAAGATCACCGGGGGGTGGGGAGAGGACTAGATGCTACTTTCCTGGTAACAGGAAACTTGCAGGATTGGATTGATTTTTTTTTATTTCATTTTTGTTTGGTTTTTTTTTAAGTAATTTAGGGAGGATGATGGTAAAACGTAGGTGCTCGGTTGGGTCTGTTGAGGAAGGCAGCTCAGCACTGTCCTGCTTTGTGGTCATCTCAACCACCTTTGTTGCAAAATTGGAGAAAGAAAAAAGAAACCCAGCAACAGCTGGTGAAACCTTCTTGAAATATCGGTGTTTGTGCTTGCAGTGGTTGTACTAGGACATCATTGCATCTGTGTTTTAGGCTGGACAACAAACACAGAAGTACAAAGCTTTTGACTACATCTGTGATTATTTAGAAGTTGGTATAATAAAATCACTGTAAATTTTAACCTTTTGCACTTCATTGGCAAGCACGCAAGTAGAAAACAGGAAAAAAGAAAAAAAAGTCTTAGTGGAAGTGAGATGCAAATTTGACCTGAGTCTCAATGTAATAATCTTCAGATAAGTGCTGCCTGATCTGTTCTTTTGATGGTGGTGGTGGTTTTTCTAATGCTCACGTGATAATATAGTGGAAAAATGATTGGCCTTAAAACATATTGAATCTCTTCTGCCCTCCTCAGTCTTAAGTTGTTATTTGAAGGCACTCGAATGCTCGCAGTTGAGGTAGTGCTGTTGCCACAATGATAAGGGGCCAAGCAAGCTTCCTACTCGGTGGCCTATAAGGAAATTTGAAATAGTCTACTAGGTTTTGCATTTTCGTGGGTGAAAGGAAGTTTCTCTTTCAACAGGCAGAGAGGAGAAACTAGATGCATTGCTTGAGGTTCCAGCTAATTTAAAATCAATCAAAGTTAGGTTTTATCATGGAAAGTTCTGTTAGGGTAGTGTTAAACTTGCTAAGGATCCATAGGTTAAATTTGCCTACGAGGAAGCTTTTTCATGTTAAAAAGGTACCATTTCCGGTTGAATTTATTGTTACTCAATACTTTAAATAACCAGATCTACTTGCAGAACAATTGTTGCTAATCGGAAGGGCTTATAGAGTCATAGCAATGACAGCTACATCATTACTTGATGTAGAAAAAAAAATGACAACTGGAAATAGGTGATACTGGTTTGGATTTGGCGAGTCAGTTTGTCGAGCAGACAACCAAGACTAATGCTTTGACTCAGCTTAAAATAAAAGGAAGAATGAGCAAAACAAGATGAGTAGCTTTGGTTCGTGGGATTAATGGGCAGGCTTTGTCACAGAACTGTGGCATATCAGTACGGAAACGTGCTTAAAATGGCCCACGAGTACTGAAGCCAAGTGTTTCCTAGAGGTGCTGCTGTTGCAGGATCCAGGGCAGGCCCTGGGCAGGGATGCTGGGAGCCTGATGGAAACCCAGGGTTCTCCTGCCTAAACAAAATCAATAGCCCAAGCGAGCAAGAAGAGAATAGATAGGAAGGGCTCAGTATTTCTTTGGACAAATAGCTGCTTTGGGAAGGCTTTTAGGAATAAGCAAAGAGTCTTCAGGGGATGGAAAAATCCTGATCTGTCAGGAAATGTAGGAGCAGGGAGAATTTGCCAACTGTTCAAGCTTAGTCGCAAATTGCAAAGCATGTGAAGTAAAAGGTTCTTCTGCATGTGCATACAAGTCTGTAGGATAGAAAAGAAAATGAACATAAATGCGGCTCCAGGATTAAATATTTGTTTTGTGTTAGATTTCAGTGAGGGAGATACAAGAGCAATGGCAAAAGAGGTGCTAGGGGAGTGTCGTTTATAAGCATCCATCACCGTTGGCACGCTGGAAATGAACCCAGCTTATCTGAGCCTCCTGGCTTAAGCCAGACTCTGTGCTGGAGTCCTGGATAAAGGTATAGGTAAAGGTGTAGGAAATCTGGGATCTGCTCCTGGTTTTCATAGACCTCCCCAATCAGGGTGATCCTGTCAGAGGGAAATACATGTGCCATCAACATGATGGGCATAATTTTCAGTGCTCCTCATCCCCCCCATGCCAGTCTCCTCCTTCAGTACAAATCTTAATATTACGCAAGCTACCAAAGCAAATTTTGACAGAAAAGCATACAGATATATGAAAAAAAATATGTATGACATGATACCACCAAAAGTAGGTCACGCTAGACTAATGCTGTAGTCTTCTGTTGATGAGACATCTGCTAGAGTGTCCTCCTCTGAAAGCTCTGGATGGACTAAAACTAGACTTCATTCATTAAACATCTGAAATAACGTCAAATATTGAATTCCTTGCTGCACTAGCAAGTCAGCTCAAATTAAACCTTGGGGTTTACTAACACAGAATGTTCTAAATTCCCAAATGTTCAAGTGGGTTTGGGAAGTATTTGGGAAAACATAACAGAAAAATTGAATGAGACCTGTAAATAGCAATAGCAACATTTCCTAGTACAGTTTTTGTATGCTTTCCTGGATGTTACATGTCTGCTCTTGCCCCCTGGCAGTGGTGGGTTACTGGGCAACAGGGACCTTCTCATCAGTGATAGAGCAGTGACTGGCAAGTGGGGATGGTGCTGGGGCCGTGCTGGAAGTCACTCTGCTGAGAGGAGACTACCTGCGGGTTTGCAAAGGATCCTTTTGAAACTAATCCGGTTTAACCCAGTCACGATGTGAGACCGTTTCTAAAAGACGGACACACGGCAGAAGTGGTAAACGTTGTCGGTCCAAGGAAAATGCAGAACATTTCATAGAAAGCTGGGAGACCTTGAGTGCTGGCGTGGAGTTGGGGTGAAATCCAGTGGTACGCAATGTAAGTTACAGGTTTGGCTGTGTGTCACTCATAACTTTTTTAATAAGACCGGCTTCTCTGAAGGAGCAGGGAGAAGGATGTCGGTGTGCAGGAGGAGCAGCAGCTTCGTGTCACCTGCAGGGCAGTGTCCCTGGGGAGGAGGGACCCGAATTAAACAGGCACAGATGTGACCTGGTTGGGTGCTGGGAGGTACAGAGTCCTGACTCTGCAAAAGGAAACTAAGAGTTTGCTTTTTCTAATCCCACAGGAACAAAGGCTGAGAGGGAATATGTGCCTATAAGTACATTTGATGGTAAGAAACAGTGAGGAGAAATTAACTGAGGAGCAGATGGGTGTAAAATGGGCGTAAATGCATTTAGGCTGGAAAATTAAAGTGTCCAGAGGTGTGAGGTGCTGGAAGAATTTGTTCTAGGTCTGGTGTTGTCAAAAAAAGCACCTACCTCTAAGACAGAAAAGTGTGTGATCGTCATTAAATGATGTGGTGCTTACAATAGCTCCAGCCTAGACTCGAGGAGCTGAGGTCATATCCAAACTTTCATTCATTTTATTGTTCTGTGTGGGTGAGTAAGAAAGTAGCCCAAAAGTGAACTAAAAAAAGTCAAATGTCAGGTCTCATAAGCCTGTGTAAGCTAAAATATGTGTCACCGTGAGTCATGGAGCTGCATGGAGATGCTGTTACCTGTTCTGTAGAAATCAAGAGGCCTTTCAAGGACGTCTTGACTATTTTGAGGAAAGTCAACCTGTTTCAATCAGTTCTGCACACAAGCAAATGAAAGTTTTTACGCTTTTGCTTGGGAAACACCCCAGTTTTCCACACTGCAGCATCTTTGTCATTGGCTTACATTGTGTAGTTGGCTTTGGGAATCTGCTTAACAAACCTGAGTGTCACAGAGAATCTTATTTTGTAAAACCAAATCATGTCATCCATAGTTCAACCATTCTTAATAATAGTCATGTCCTGCTGTAGTTGTCCTAATTTACGGTTGCCTAAATGGCTTTCAGTCTCTGATGTGCCTTTTCTAAAGGAGTTCTCAAAGTGATTTGCAAACTCCAGCATGAAAACCTAGCTCTGTTTTTATCGGCTCTAATTTTAGCAACTTTCTGTTGTGTAAAACATGGTGTTTGTGTCTTCTAGTCCCCTGGAGCGCTGCCGTGGCGAAACCAGCTCGGGTCACTCCTCCATTAATCCTGCGAGCACAGCTAGGCCGAGAAGATGGGTCTTTGAAGGTCGGAAATGTAAAACTATAAACCAAGAGCAGCAAACCCAACCTTTCAGGCCAGTTAAGATTGTCAGCAACAGGCCCCAAACCCTCATCATTTTTTTTTTTTTCTGGAAAAAATTTTGGTTAAAACAACTTAGAGAACAAGATTCTTTCCTGTGAAATGAAGTGAGAGAAAATCCAGAGATGACCGTGGTTTCGCTCCTTCTCCACCCATATGGGTCTTGCAGTAGCTGGTATCCTTTCAGAGTCTGACCCCTTTAGATAATTATTCTCCTACCCTCCCATGGTGATTATTGGCTTCATCGCCTGGAATGAGAGAGCACTTTTGCCTTAAAAGCTAGCGTAAAAAAACTTTCCTTGTACCTTTCTAGTCTTATGTGCTGAAAATGAGAAGGCAGAACTATTAGATTTTCATTAGACCTATAATGAGAGTGGCGTGAATGAAGTGAACCTCTGGTGAAGGACGCTGTTTTGCAATGAACACCTGTAAGAGGTGGCCTCGTAACAACCACACTCGTTTAGAATAGTCACACAACCAAAACAACAGCCTTCCTTGAATTACAGGGAGGGAGTGGACGCAGGAAAGGAAAGAAAGTGAGGAGGAAGATTTTCTTCAAAAGAAACTCTGAGGTTTGGTGTTGGGAGCGGGTTAGCCAAGCATGGAGGTTGTCTGCTGTGAAGACTTAGTGCTGCTGGTAGGAGGGGTGTGTTGCATTAGCCAAATCGCAGGCTGTGGTTTGGAGATGTGGACTCTGTGAACATTTGCTTTAAATTTATGCGTATTATTTAATTAGTGCTTCAGATTTCACATCTCTTTAAATGGTGGTGTTTTGAAACCTGGAAAAAATAATATGATTTGTTAAGGATCCTTGTGTTTTCCTTTCTCCCATGTTGGCAAGGGAGATGTTAATACTTGTTTTGTTCTTTATTTGAACCTTTTTTCCTGGCTAGGGGGATTTGAGCAAGAGAAAATAGTGGTATAATTCTCTGGCTTTGTGTAGCGAAGGGGGCTGGTCTGAGATTTTATCATCAGATTTCCATTTCCAGGGCTGCAGAATAAGAAGGAATTGCAAGCATAGTTTGCTTGGCCAGGCTGAGTATTGGCTTTTGTCTAAGTGGGTCAGGATAGACTGGGGGGAAAAGGGGCGTTTTCAGTAGAAAAGAAATGCAAATTGTCAGGAGTGAGACCTCAGTTAATGAGAAATTACACATCATCACCTTTGGAAGAACCTGTATGGAAATAATCTACCCAGTTTAATTTCTCTGTTCTTTGCAGGTGTTCCTGTTTGTACGCAGAGCTCCTTCCCCATGTTGTCTGTGCGCTTGAGGTAGAATCTATAGGGAATGTGATGCTGATGACTCAAATATCTTGCGAAATTCCATTATAGGGAAACAGGCTTTCTTCTGCTGTTTCTCTATCAGCCAGTCCATTGAATGAGTTGAGGATAGTTCAAGTTTTGTAGGGTTCTCCATGTGCCATCCTGGACTAACTAGTGTTACTGATGATAGGGGAGGCTGTGATCAAGGGGTATTAATTTTAAATGTCTCTCATAACCACTAGTTTGACATTTTTATTATAGGATGCTTCTTGCATATCAGACATTGGATAACTATTGGTTGCGGCAAAATACTGGTGTAGATGATAGTTAATATTGCGTATTTAAGATGCTGAGAAACTGTTTTCTTCTTAGCATAGACCATATCAGCCATTGATTTATTCAAATATCTTAATTTTCACATCTTATTTAAATTGAAAGCAAGATGTTTTGACTCACAGGCTTTTTTCATCTAGGGTATAGTCTTTGTTACAACTGGAAAATTAAGTTAGGGAGAGGCTGAACAGGGTGTAAGTGGTGGTGCTCAGGGTAAGAGATGGAAGTCAGTGCTTTGAATCTAGAGAGGTGTCTTAAATCTTTCCTGAACATCCCTGGTTACCTGAATTAGAGTGAGATAAGCAGATACAACCTCCTGATTAAACACCTGTTCGTTTTTTTTTTTTCTTGTTAATGGCTCTCTCATGTTTCTTTCAAGGTAAGTGTCTTGTTTTCTTAGGCGGGCAATGGATTTCTAATGGATTCTGAGCTCAGCACCCAGCTTAGTGAACCTGGTAGCAGCGCGAGGCTCCCTGCAGTCCCTTCCTCAGGGGATCGGCTGGGAAAAATAATATGGAGAGGAGTATAAAGTATTCCTGGCTTTGTGTGTTGTGAGTAGGCTAAAACTGAAGGGATAACCCTGCTTCACACAAGATGTATGTTCCTCGTGGACCTGCTCATATTGTGTGGGCTGTGTGTGGACCACCCTTCGGGTTGTGGTTTAAGTCTTCCAACGTACAGAAGTGTTAGGTTAACGTATATGAAAGCCAGGAGAAATTGCATTCTTGAGAATTATGTGGAACTGTAGGTGTCTATTATCCCTTCACGCGCAGAAAACATTTGGAAGAAAAGAGGTGACTTTGAAATGAGGCCTTCATCTATTCAGAATGAGCAATAAATGCATAAATAAAATCAGTAAGGTTCTATTGCTGCACTTCAGAATCAAAATGCATAATTGTCTATCTATTTTAAAGTGTATTAAATTTGAACTTAGTTTTGATACTAGAGAGAATTGTGGATTCTTTAAGAATCAGCTGATACTTCGAAGGATTAATTAAGTTCTTCCTTCGAAGGGAGGAATGTTTGTGAGGATGACTCCTCACTTAATGTTTTCACACACAAAATGTGACTTGTAGGTTACTTGGGAGTTGAGAATTGGTGGTTCTGAGCCATTCCACATAACCTCAGTAAAACAGAGTTATGTTGATGATAACAAAGAAGTACTAGCTGTCTTGGTGTAAGCTGTTTTTGAAGCAGTACAGAGCTGCTTACTCAAAATCATCTTTTATCTGTTTCTGGGCTGTTTGTTACTGCATTGGATTTGCTCTGGCTGATACCAACAAAACAACTGAAAGCCACCATATGTTCTCTCTTCTGTATGAGTTGTGCAGTTAAAAATCATTTAATAAGACAGTATCTTAACAGCATTGAACCTGATTTAATAGCATGTGCTTGTAAATATGTTTAATATCTCTTGCTTTAGCATGTGGTGAAGGGAATATAGTTACTTTATTGGCTAAATGTATCTGGAGGGGTTTTGGCCATATGGTTCTAAATCTGTTTTAATGTAATTATCCCTATTAACTAGAAAAATAAAAAATATTCCCTCCAAGTTGATTGACATTCTTCTCAGTAAGGCACCCTCATTGCTGATTAGAAGTGTGGAAATAGTAATTTGTTCTAGCATTTAGAAATTTGATTAGACCTCTAATGAAATGGAGCGCCTACACGCTGTCTAAATATTCTACCTGATGCCAGTTGGATCTCATCCACTGTGGAAGAACACTTGAAATGTTGCTTTACTACAGTTTGTTTTGTGTCTCGATGTCAGCTGTGCTGCCTGCATGCAAATAGCCGCTGGCTGCTCCGCGGGCAGCGTGAACCCTGACCCTCCTGGAAACCCGCATCAGGATTTGATTATTCTGCAGAGAGCTCATTGCCTTACTGCAATAACTGGCTTAGAGTTAGAGAATTAAGGCAAGTGTTTATGTGGAAGGATCCGTGCTACTAACTCTGTAAGCTGGGCTTTAGAATGGCTGTGCACATACATTATACATAGTATGATGTATATATGAGGTAGAAGCAGGCTGGTAAAGTTCGCAAGTTGTCACTGTTCGTGTGTAGTAATTAATTGATAACGACACACTATAAATGAAAATTTAAAGCACTGCATTTCTCTCCCTGTTATGAGCTGGCTTGTTCTGTTGCTTCCAAAGGCTGATTGAAACACCCATTGGGTGCCATGGCAGCTGTTCTAGCACACGTTTTAATTCCTCTTAAACTCAGTTTCAGCAGTTTTTGCTCAAGAGCACTGCTGCTAGAAAACTCTGAATCAGGACTCTTTATTACCGTCCTGCAGTGGAAACTTCCCATCCCCAGTGGCAGGAAACACATTAAAATAACACTTCAGGTGCGGGGTGTTCATTAGTCAACAGTTCATTTTGACTGGTTAGCTTCTCCCTCTGAAATACAGAAGATATGCTCTAGTGCATCTGAACTAGAATCAGATATATCCTTTGGTCTTCTTCCTTGTATTTTTATTTTAATTCTGGTTCTCCACCATATTTAATATTTTTATGTTTTGCAGTCTCCACATTTAAACTAATACAGCGGAAATCTTGAAACAGAAGAACTCCAACTATTTTATGCTGTATTAATGCTTCAGGAGGCTTCGAAATTTTTTTTTTCATCTTCCATTCCTTGCGGAAAACCCAAACAGTTTAAGTACATTATTAGTTTAAGTTTTGTGTTACTGGGAGGTTGGAGGAGGCGGTAACATCAGGGATCATGCTGGTAGAACCTGCTCTGAGATAAGTGACTTTTACGCCAGCAACTGAAAGCTTCTTGTCTTGCCTCAATGCTACTGCTTCACAAGTAGTTAGAAGAAAAAGTGCGTTGGTTGAAAAGGTCAGCTGTAGTGTAATTAAAGGCTGAAATTAAAAACTGAAGGAGCTTGCAGCCGGTCTTGTAGTTCTTCAGGGGACATGGAGCTTGGTGCTTGTTAGACCCGAGCAGAGGATGAGTAAAGAGCAAGCAGCGTGCACCAAGGGGGGTTTGCTGGAGCCGTCTGTTGTGCATGGCTTAAGAAAGCAAAATTGGAATGGAGGTGGAAGGAAGGTCTCCTTCCATGTCCCTGCTCTTCAGGTCACTTACGCAAAAGGTGTTAGATAAAGCTGTAGTTACTTGACCTATTTATCCAACAGAAACCTGCAGTACAGGCAGAAGCAGTTTGACTCTGCAGTGCTGTTGCTGGTTTGTATGGGATGCTCCTGCGGGTTAAGCTGAGCCTCACAAATACTCCCAGGCAGCATCCAGACATCCGACAGGAGTAGTTTGTCATGTTTGTGGCTCTAGGTCTGTGGCATTCGTTCTTCTTTCTCAGAACAGCTGGAATACCCGTTGCCTGGTCTAACTTGTCTGTACAGAGCTAAGCTGGGTGCAGATAAAGGCTGTAAATGTGTCTCTTAGGAGCTGGGTTTACTGATGCAAAGATCTGAGTTTGGGTTTGGTGGCTTCATTCAGAAAAAGGGCAAGTAGGCTGGAGTGCAATGGAGGGTCTCATTAGGCAATGCATCTTATTGACTCTTCCATAGCTACAGAAGTATTTATTCAGGCAGGATGTAAAATAAGGGGGTTTATTATTTCTGTAGGACTTCCTGGAGATTTTTTTGTAGAGTCATTAAGTCACTGCAATGTAGTCAAAGTCCTGTTAGTAGAAGTGTAGGCAGTAATCTGAGGACACGGTAGTGCTTGTCAGCTGAGGTTGGAGGTAAATCTGAAATTCTGCCTATCCGCTGGCCCGGACAGCTGAAGAGAACAGGAATAGCTGATCTGTCTCTGGACATGTCTCTGTATTTACATGCAATAAATGTTCTGTAACAGTTATGAGTCTTTGTTTTTGGAAATAGCATCTCTTTTTAAGCTCTGTCAGGGAAATACATTTGTATCTCAGGTCTCTGCTGCCACCAGCTCAGCCACGTTAAGTCAGTGTGTTTTGGAGATGGCATCTCAGTAATGACTCACTTTGGTAAGACATAGCTTAAGATGCAAAATGTTCTTTTAAAAAAAAGAAGAAGAAAGAGGAATAAACTGCCTGACTGCAAGGATTGTTATGGTCGTTCCAGCAAGTCAACAGCTTTTGAATGTGCTTCTGAGATGAAGCTTCTCCTTGGCTGGTCTCTTGTCCAAACCTCTCCCAGACTAATCAAACATAAACCAGTGGCATGTCAGCTACTTGCCTATTGTAAAACAGTCTCCAACCTTTGCAAACAAGACTCCTTGGAGAAATAACTTACTCTGATTGGTGACTATTTTGGGATTTCCAATCAGGGGAAGAATCAGAAGGGCTCACCTGTGGTTTTTCATCTGTGACCCTAGCACCTAGAAGATTTCTCTGGATTTCTTTCAAGGAGACTGTGTAAGAAAACTTATTTCAGTAAACTCAGAGGCATAGTGTAGATGACACCTCCCTCTGAAAAATGCTTACAAGTCAACTAATCAAAAAAGGCTTAAACTTCTGTCTTAGACAGCAAGGCGCTTGCTGTTGGAAATTGTACCTTTAGGCTAGATGTAAAGCGTGTTAGAGAGATTTTGTTTTTCATCTGGCACATTCTTTCTGTGTGAGTCATCAACCAAAGAAAGATGGCAAAAAAAGTGCCTCTCTTAAAGCAGGAGGACACTGCTCCTTTTGGGAGGGGACTAAACCTTTCCAGGCTGTGAGAACAGCATCAGCGTTCCTTACCTTGTCTGAGCTGTGACAAAGATGCTCGGTGGTCCTCAGCCGTACACAAGCATTCATCTGAGAAACTTGTGCCAACGTGGCTTCTCATTTTTTTTTTAAAAAGCTTCTGAATGGATCAACTTTTAAAATTTTAAGGAACATCAGCCGCAAGTTCTGTTTGCTATGAACTGGGAACCTTGTGTCAGCTTCATGTTATAATTTTTTGTTGGCTTGAATTTGAGTGTGAACAGCTTAACTAAAGTTCTTCATGGTGAGGTAGCACAGCCAGCGTCTGCTTATGTTCTTCCAGGTAGATACCATCAATCTAAACAAACATCATCTGCCTATCAAGTGAGTAGGGAAGGTACATATTTATATTGTCTTCATGTTTTAACTCTTAGGGTTTTTTTTCTTCACCTTTTTTAGATCTAAACTGAGGTAACTGCTGATGACACACATTTAGCAAAGGGGAAGAAATAACATCTGCTTCCTAAAAACAGTCTTAGTAAATAATGTAGTCAAGATTATGAAGCAAATTATATGATACCGCTTGTGTTGAACAGTGTAGGAATGTGCTCGCCTGGGCACTAAGAAGAGATATAATGTGGGCTGCGTCTTTTAGACTGGATTAGCTTGTTTCTACAACAGTGCAGCTTAGCTAAAATGTCTCTTCATTTGGGTGATTCCAGTTCCTATCAATATTAGAAAATATGTTTCATTTTTCATGGCATTTATAGAATAAATAGTATTCTTTATCCAGTCTGCTGCAGATATACAGTGTAACAGCATTAGAGTGGGTGCAGCGGATCAGATCAAAACTCAGTGTCTCTGACAGTGGCCAAGGGAAGGTGCCCAAGGAAGAGGACACAAAATGGAGCAAGTTCACCGTGACACTTCCTCGGAACTGTCTCCCAGCCTCCAACTATTTGCAACTTGAAAACGTCCTGAGCTGGAGGTGGTCTCTCCATATTTAATAACCGTTCTTTAATTTCTTTTCCGTGAGCTTGAACGATTCACTTTTAAACACATGCCAGCTTCAGGTGTCTGCGGCATCTTACAGCAAGGATTTCCACAACTTAGTTGCACGTTGTGGGAAAGGTTAAGTACCTCTGCTTGAGCTTGTCACCTGCTGGTGGGTTCCTAATCCTTTTATTGGAAGTGGTAAAAGTGCACTATGCGTGGATTGTGACAGCCGAGAGGCAATCGATTAAAATATCTTGACATGCTCATGACAGCAAGCTCAGCAGTTCAGTGCTGCTTTCCAAGACTCGAGCTACTGTGTTGCGCAATTCTATGTGAAAAAGATGGCAGAAAGTGATCTGGGGGGACTCCAGGACTGAGCTGAGCACATTTCCCTCTTTTATCTGGGTGAGAGGATTTGTTTTTCTGAATTTTGGCAAGTTACACAGAATCACAGAATGTTAGGGATTGAAAGGGACCTCAAAAGATCATCCAGTCCAATCCCAGAGTAGGGGACTCCACAGCCCCCCTGGGCAGCCTGTTCCAGTGTCTGTCACCCTTACTGAGAAAAAGTTTCTTCTCAAATTTAAGTGGAACCTCTTGTGTTCCAATTTGAACCCATTACCCCTTGTCCTATCATTGGTTGTCACCAAGAAGAGCCTGGCTCCATCCTCGTGACACTCACCCTTTATAAACATTAATAAGGTCACTCCTCAGTCTCCTCTTCTCCAAGCTAAAGAGCCCCAGCTCCCTCAGTCTTTCCTCATAAGGGAGATGCTCCATGCCCTTCATCATCTTTGTTGCCCTGCGCTGGACTCTCTCCAGCAGTTCCCTGTCCTTCTGAAACTGAGAGGCCCAGAACTGGACACAATATTCCAGGTGTGGTCTCACCAGGGCAGAGTAGAGGGGAGGGAGAACCTCTCTGGACCTACTAACCACCCCCCTTCTAATACACCCCAGGATGCCATTGGCGTTCCTTGCCACAAGGGCACAGTGCTGGCTCATGGTCAGTTATTTCCGTGACTCTTAAGATCCTGCACACAGATTTAAATAACTGTTATGATCATTTTGTACATGGGGTGTGTGGGGAAAGCAGTTTAGAAAAGCATGCTTCTGCCATCTGTGTGATGTCCTGTGTCTCAGAATACAATTTGGTTTTATGTGGTACATGGTAAGTGAAAGGTGCTTGGGAGAATGTTGCTGAAGCAGCATATTCTGGGACACTATTTACTCAATAGTAGTTTTTATCAAGCTGAAAAGACTCCAGGGACAGGGGCTTATCAAGTGGGAGTGTTGGCAGGGACATGTGGTAAGTTTATTTCTGGAACATGGGGCTTCTGTGGTTTTACCTTTTCCTTGAGATGCAGCGAAGAAGCAGCTGTGATACACTGCAGAGCAAAAGCTCCTGTGCAACAGTGTGCTGCACTTCTGCTAAAGTCAAACTTTCCACTTAACCGTCCAGCTTCAGTGGTTTTCACCATTGGTCTGAACAGGGGAGCAGGCAGAGTGCATTGCCCACTGCATTTTTAGAAAATATCTACAAGAATCATAGAATCGTTTCAGTTGGAGGAGACCCTCATAGAGGGATAAGGATTATCGATTCCAACCATAACATAACTCTGGCACTAAACCATGTGCCTAAGAATCTCATCTGTGCATCTTTTAAACACCTCCCGGGATGGTGACTCCACCGCTTCCCTGCACAGCCTGTTCCAATGCTTCACAACCTTTTCTGTGAAGAATTTTTTCCTAATATGCAATCTAAACCTCCCCTGGCGCAACTTGAGGCCATTTCCCCTTGTCCTATCACTTGGTACTCAGGAGAAGAGACCAACACCCTCCATGCTACAACCTCCTTTCAGGCAGTTGCAGACAGCGATAAGGTCTCCCCTCAGCCTCCTTTTCTCCAGGCTGCACAGCCCCAGCTCCCTCAGCTGCTCCTCATCACACTTGTGCTCCAGACCCCTCACCAGCTTTGTTGCCTCCTCTGCACCCTCTCCAGCACCTCAATGTCCTTCTTATGATGAGGGACCCAAAAATGAACACAGGATTCAAGGTGCAGCCTCACCAGTGCCAAGTATGGAGGATGATCACTTCTCTAGTCCTGCTGGCCACACTGTTCCTGATACAAGCCAGGAGTGAGAGTTGTAACCAGACAGTAGCTACAGGCATGTGTGACAAGTGGTGGAAGTGTGCGGGGAGCAGGACTGTATGGTCACAGAATCATAGCTACAGGTCAAATAGCTTTTCAGTTTGGAAAGATCTCAACCTTTGCCTTCTTGAGTTAAACTCTATGGTGGATTTTCACACTTAGCAAATAAATATATTTCAGTGTTTGGTAGCTAGAAAACTTATCATGTTTGACAATAGTAATGAACATTGCTTGACTAACACCTCAGCCAGCAAAATACCTTGTGTGGCTAGGAGACCAGTGCAGCCGTGTTGGTTCTGGTAGCCTATAGGGCAAGTATTAATAGTTGAAGCTGGGAAGGAAACAATTTTAGCATGCTGGTGTGGAGGTCAGAGCCCAGCTTCCTCCCCTGTGATGCTAATCAGAGGAGGATATTGTTATTATTTTTTCCATTACAGCGCAGAGGTAAGACTCTGTACTTGCTGTGAGAAGATCTCTTTATGCTGCTATTCCATCTGAACTGTTTAGCTTCATCATTTCAACTGAAAACTCGTCGGTGGATGATTTAACATTTGTCCGGTTTCTCAAGCAGGTTGCGCAGCTGAGCTCCACATGCCCTCCTCACTTAGAAACTGTTAATCAAGAACTTCTTTAAAACCGCTCTTAACCAAAGACTTCTGTAAAACTAGCTTTAAATATTTCTAGAGGAGTTGCAGTTGCTGTAGTGACTTCAGTGCAGGCATAACCTTAAGAGTCTCACCCTTGGTAAAAGTCTAAATCATAATATTTGAAGGCACACTGTGCCTGAATGGTGTCTCTCTGTGCTCTTCGTCACAATGAACGTGACAGCAGTGCCGAAGAGGAGAGGTGAGAGAAGACAGCTTTGCCAATCCCTGGTTAAATAGTTCTCCCAGTCTGCTTTTATAGTAGCCTGCAGTTCAGTGCATCTTTCTTCCTATAAACCCTTGGTGTGGTGTCTGCTGGAATACTCTGGCACTTGAGGATGTTCCAGCATGAACTGCGGTGGAGTCCATTCAAAGTTTTCTTTAAAATATCTTGTTGGAGTACTTTGCTGTATACTGCTCTTATATTAATCTAATATTTGAAACATTTAGCATCTTTGAAATAGTTTTTCAAAAAAACCAAACCCCAAACTAAGCCACTTTCTTCACAGTAGATGAATTCCATTATGCATTTACAGTATGGATGAATACCATGCAATTTTGCTTGCTTACAAGGCATGTATTTTCAGACAATGCTCCTATTAAAAGTTTGGTAGACCATTCTTGGGAGGCAGTTCTGCCAGAAATAGATGACAGATTTGCATAACCCTAGGGGTCTGTCTTTTTTTTAAATATCCACCAGTTATACTGCTGCGATTGGCAGCGTGCCCAATGAATCAAATGTGTGTGCATTTATGAACTGAAGTATTTAACTATTCAATTACTGTATTGTAAAGAGGCTGTGCTATCAGTAGTTAATTTAGGTGTTAATTCAGGCCTGTCAAAGCAGCTGCTGTTCTATCTGTGCTTTCTATCAAACGTGTTCTACCTGCTGGCGGTGGTTTGCTGCGTGGATTGCGTGGGGAAGCCGATACGGTCTCTCCGTGGGAGGACAGAGACCCACACGCGTGTCCACGGCTGCTGCCCATGCCCAGGCTGAGCACGTGGGACCCGGCTGGCGGCGCAAAGCCAGGCTTGGTTAGTCAGGCTGTGCTCGGGCAGGACCGAGCAGCCTCTGCCTGGCAGAGGTGGATTAAAGGACGCGCCGTGCTGCTTCGGAGACTCGTCATTAGCGAGCAGCAGTGCTGGCCTGGCTGGTGATGAGGCACATTCACTCAATGCAGTTTTGCCAATTTAGTGACTAAAGTCTGCGTTCCCCAAATGAGACAATATTGGTCTGTCTCAGTATGTCAGACTTGGACTAAATCTGAAGGTGGAAGTGGGCCAAGGCACAGATAAAACAAGTCCCAGCTTAAACCACTGAAGTTCCACGCTGTAACTTTTGCCCTTGATATCTGATGCTGCTGAAACATAGAAAGTGCTCTTCTGCCGTGCTGGTAGGATTTTGAGTCATCTTGGTGATCACAAGATCTTCTGTCCTGAGGGCATTTCTTGGGGAGCATAAAAACTCCAGTGTTACTGCTGGTTGTGCAGGGAGGGAAGGAGGCGAGGTTCTCCATGGATTGGTGAGAGGGAACCCTTGTTCCTCTGTTGGTTTCTGGTTTTGTTCTGTTTTGTTTGTTTGTTGGTTGGTTGGTTTGGGGTTTTTGTCTTTTTTAAAATTTTGGTTTGTGTTGTTTTTTTTTTCTTTGTTGGTGTTTTTTTTTTGTTTTGTTTTGGTTTTTTCTATATTTTTGATGCTGACATAGACCAGAAGACCCTTTGTTGTCTGCTGGTAGGCAGTGTCTTGTGTAGCTTCAGACCATTATTTTTGACCTGATTTACCGTGAATTCCTGATAGTTTGTGGAGGAAGACCAAGCCTTTCCATGGCACAGTTGATGTCGTCCTGAACTAGACATGATCTTTCTTTTTCAGTTGTAACAAAGGTCCAACTGGCTGACTCTGATTTGGGTGTCTGTGTTTGGTCAGTTGACTTTCAGCCTCGGTGTCTAGTAAGGATTGGGACATGGGCTAAGAACTCAGATTTTTAAGTTTGGCTTAAATTAGATGAAAGTGTATCTCTAGCAACAAGGAAGTAGAGGTGGCTGTGTGTCTCTCATCCTTTTAATTTTTTAATAATCGATGTTTAAGTTTGGCTTCTGGCGTCTTCAGTTGAATAAACCTTCTCATGAAGATCTTTACAAGTGTGTTTTTGATGTATACAGGTCTATTCTGACAAAAATGCAAAACACAGTTCAACTTCTTAACTAAAGAGATGTTTAGCAGCACACCCCCTCAGGCTGACATTTCACTTGCAACCCATGCCTGTCTGCTCCCAGTTGCAGTTGGAGGTTGGTTTTAGTTAATAGCTGGAAACAACTCTGAAATTATCCGCAGGATAGGGAGAGTGACGTGACACACGTAGGACTGGAAGAGGATGTATGTGTAGGATCTCTTTATGAAAAGAAGGAAATAGGCCTTTCTGTCAGTAACTGCACGTTCCCCTCTGGGTTCTTCTCCCTTGGGTTGAGCGCACCGGCTCTTTCAAGGATCAAGGAACCGCTGTTGGACTTCTGCTGCCTGGCCATCCATCTTGGCTTGGGTAGAAATTGCTGCCCTTTGGTTTCTAATTAGTGTGGATTGTGTTCCTAATAGCTGGTGGAGGGATGGGAACTGGGGGTAGGCTTCCTTTTATTGTGTGAAATGCAAAAAGGCTGTAACTTGTTACCAAAGCAAAAGCTCCCCATCAATTGTGCTGCCCTGGCTCGCTTCCCAGCTCCTTGCACCACTTCATCAGCTCTGAGGCACAAAGATGCCAAATTCTTAATGTTAAAAGTGACTGGTTTAAGTATTTTGAAATGCTGTTCCATAAAAAAGATTTCCTACTGCTGGACTTCCTCAGCTAATTTTCATCTTTATCGCTTAGTTTGCAGGTTTGGAACTGCACAGTCTGTTAAGAGGAAGAAACCATTGCAAAATCACTGGAAATACCCCTAACAAATGACTGTAGGCTAAGATTTTTACTTTGTGAACTCTAATGTTTCGACATGGTTTGTTCTGAACATCTCTTTTAGTGCTTCTGGAGATAAGTCCTGGGTTTAATTATAGGAACGGGTCAGTTGTAAAGAGGAGTGCACTATCAGCAAATGAAGTCTTGTGCACCATTCCAGTTATTCCTCTTCACATTTTCTCATTTGTCTCTTCTTTCTCTTTGGAAATTGTTTTGAAAAACAGGACAGCAAGGCTTACCCTTCCAACGTGTACGCAAATTTTTGAAGTTGATACACAAACTTAGTTTGAGATGGATTTAAGATACATTCTGAAGCTATAAAGGTCCTGATTTTATTACATTAGATGCCATTAACAGATTTTTTTTTTTAATTTAAGAATGATGCATCAATAAATGTTTGTCAAGATTTCACAGCTTTGATGAATATTGTTCTTGTCGATCAGAACCTTCCAGGAGTACTGACATGTGAAGGCCAGTAAACTGTGTCTTTGGTTTTCTGTTTAGTCAGCAAGACTGTGTAACTTTCAATATTATATTGATCCTCTATAAATGTGTGAAAAGTATTAAAGGTTTCACCTAAACCAAAATGTATGTGTCCTGAACTTCTGCCACATTTCTTAGCTGCTCTTCCTCTGGCAACGTTAGGTGGATAAATTAAAAGGCAACCTGACATACATAGAAATAAAAAAAATCCCTCCTGCATCCTAAGGGTTTGAATAATAATAGAAGCTAAAACACAATCTTAGCTGTTCAGGTAACTTTTTTTTTTTTTTCGTGGTTTCTAGACAGAATGAGCAGAGGGTTCAGCAAGACTGTACAGTAGTGTTTGTTGTTAATGAAACCCAGAGCAAGACTGTGATCAGAGCAAGAGGATTTGGACCTTGCTCCAGGATCCAAGAACCAAAAGTAGAAATGTGTTCAGCAAGCAATAGTGGGGGTGGAAAAAACCAGTTTGTACATAGGCTTTTAACCAGCAGCAGCAAGTAATACTGCCTGTGGCATGTGAACTAAAATACATGGCATTCATGTCTGTCCAACTGAAAACCAAAAGTGGACTCTGCGACATCGAGTCCATGAGACTGAACTGCTGTATTTTGGTTTTTAAGAACTGTAAGATGCATCTAAGACTGGGACAAAATCAGTCTGTTTTGGGAGATTCAGCCCCAGACAGGGAGCCCTAAACCCAGTTCTCTGCTCCCACCCAGGTGTCTCAGGGACAGACTCGACTCAGATTATTGTCACAGATGATAATGTGTATTATAAATAAATAAACCACTGAAATTAAATGGGAAGGATCCTTAGAAATGCTAGATGGTAGCAAAATTGCTTGTAGATTTTAGTATAAGAAAAGGTGTAATAAATGAGAAATACATACTCATCGCCTTCTCCACCCCCAAAAAAAAATCTTGAGTAGAAAAAAGAGTTGTTCCTCAGGAGAATCTAATTTTGGGATTCCCTTAGGCTTTATATTAGGTCTAGTGCTGTTTATTATCTTGATGCCTTTATAGTGGTGGCAGTTTTTGTTGGAGCGGAGCCTCTGAGCCCCTTTGCGAGCGTTTCCCAGCTGCTTGCACCGCCCTGCAAGTTTGCAGGCACACGAGTGGCAGCGTTGCCGCAGCTTGCAAAATTCCCTCTACAGGTGCAAAATGTTTCTTCCCAGTGATTTTCCCCTCCCCCCCCATGCAGCATGACCACCTTGATGTCAAGTTCAGCATGAATGAGCTTTTATGCACCATGTGCATGAGAAGCCCCCATACCACTTGATTCTCACCTGTGCTTTCCATGTTTCTGGGTGTTCAAAAGTCCTTCCTAAACCAGCTGTTGGATCAGCCCCACCAGCCAGCAGCGCCGTTCTCAAATAAAACTTGCTAAAAATAACCATTTTTTTTAAAGCCTGAGGACGTGGTGACTCATGTGATAGCTAAGAGGAAGAAAGGTTATTTCTTTTACTTTAGGCTTTGGGAAGAAAGCGGCTGTGCTGTCCGAGCCCAGCCAGGCTCCTGCTTGGGCTTCACGGCCGTGTTGCCATCGAGCGGCTCTGGGATCCCTTCCCTTGCCACGGCAGCTATTTGGGATGCAGGTGCCATATGTCCCAGTGCCCGCGGCCTCTTGGCTTTGCAGGGAAGTGTGTGGTCGCTGCCACAACTGAAAATAAACCTGTGAGATGGCAAGTCGCAGCATTTAGCACTGGGGGAGTTTGGGCTGAACTCACCTAAGGATGAAGGCGTTTCTTGCAAATTACAGGTGTGCAAATGGGAAATGGTTCCACTTCATCACTGTTAAAATTCCTGATATTTAGCTCACAACACCATCCAAGTGCAGCTCAAGGAGGGAAAGCAAGTCACAGAAAAACTTGCTCAGAGCTGATTTTTCCTGAAGTCCTGCAGCAGCTCTCTGTGGTCCGCACAGGTCTCATTCTGCTGACTCCACAACGTGCTGCTGCAAAACCTGCGTCTGGGCTCTGCCTTGCAGTGACCCTTCTCCCCATAACCTGCTCAAGCTCAGCTCTCTCTGCTTATCTTTGAACTTCTTCATCATCTTTTTCCTTCCAAAGAAGCGCCCCCCAAAAAGGCACTAGTCTTGATGTAAATGGAATCGGTTGCACACCTTTTAAGATAACTTGTTCATACTCAGACGATGTGTTTCTGGAGGAATGTGAAGCAGAATATGGTATATGTGCATACAGCATTTTAGTTGCTGAGCATCCTGTTTCTTGCTTTGGCCACTTAGCAGAAGAATCCAATTTCAAATGAAATGTTTGGGACCTTGTCTGACTTAGCGGCAGCCGGTGTAACCGACAAAGACTAGTGGGACAGGAAATCAAACCCACTTTCTTGGGAAACAACAAGCTTTGCAAGAACTTTCGCCATAAAGGACCTTGTATGTGCAGTGTTACTTTCTAATTCCCATGCAGAATTTTTCATGTTTGGGTTTTTGGGTAGACCTTAAATCACTGCTCCAGATAAAGCGTGCCCAGGAGCAGTGGTTCTGTACAGCTCAACAAAGCCAACATTCTCTTTCTTAAAAACTTCCCATGTTTTTATTAATAGCATCCTGAGAACTTGTGCAACCAGATGATATTTGCTCCTTTTCTTCTGACAAGCTTATTTGAACCAATTTTAATAAAATAAAAGCTTTGGCATGAAGGAAAAATAATGTTGTGTATTGATGGAAGGGAAGATTTTACACTTATAATATAGAAAAATAACAACTTCCTGAAAGCATGTCATGATTATACTCATCGCCTTTGAATTATCGTGATTGGGGTTTCGTTTTTTGGTCCTTGTTTGGTTGTTCGTTTTTTTTTCCAGGCTTATGTTTTATAGAACTGCCACTGCCTAAAAGGAGCTGGGTTTTGTCCTTTTGGTAGTATATTTAACGCACCACATTTTCCAAGTGTGACTGTCTCCTTGGCTTTCTGTCATAATTTGCAGGAATCAGTTGCAGATACTTGCCTGCGTTTCGTCCCACCAAGTGCTGTTTCCTCCGCTCCTCAGCAGTAGCTTACATGCAGGGTCAGAGGAGTAACAGGAGTCACGCTGAACAGGGAGATGGGAACAGAGCCCACATCTGCTAGAGCAGCATATGTACCTTTTTTTTTCCCCCTGCTCTGGCCTCGAGGACGAGCTTTGTGGAGCCTGAAGAAGCAGCAGGACACAGGTCAGCGAGCACAGTGAGCAGTGGTTCAGCTCTGGTGCAGAACTGAGCTCCAGCCAGAGCTGACTGTCCAAGTTGTCTCTCTTGCACAGGCTGTTTCCTCTGGATTCTTCATTATGAAGTGTTAAACTCTAATATCCAGGTAACCTTCATAAATCAAATAAAATGCAAACTTAATAGTAATTTTGGAAAGCTTTTCTTTTTTTAAATGTTGGCAGAAGTGACTGGCTGCTCACAGAATTTAAAGCTATATTAGAAAACATCTTCCTGTGCCTTGTGTAGCTGTGTGAGGAAGGGGCTGCACACACAGATACCCAGTCTCTCTGTACCCTTTCTTTCTTTAGAATGAATACACATAACTCATAAGAAGTATTTTAGGGGATTTTGGGGCTGTGGCAGCAGGCAGTGGTTACAGTGAGTTGTGTCCTGGCTGCTGGGCCTCGCACAGTAGATCCAGCTTATTTCTGCATCTTTTAGCAGCTCATTATTCCAAAGTCACAAATATAATTGTCCTGTGAGAGTTTGCTTTGGAACATCTTTCCTGAATAATCGCTGCTGATTTCTGCATGTTTTTTCATAATCTAATTTAGAAAGGACAGGATGTTTTTAAGGAGCGGGACAATGGTTACGCAGCTCCAGTGGCTTCGTTTTCCTGTGTGGAAATCGGTGGCATGCTCCTCCTGGGACCAGTGCTGCTGTTCGTGTTACGCTTCAGCCCCCTGGTAGAGGTATTTAAGGGTCATTTGTTATGGAAAACATCAGACTTTAGGGGCACAAAATATTTAGTATGCAAATCCCACTCTGCTGTTGGTGGGTAACCTTTTAAGACTCACCAGCGCTGCGGTGCAGTTGGGGACTGGAGAAAGTGTGCAGCCGTGGTTTCCAGACAGATGGAATATAACCATGAAGAGGAAAAGGATATACAAGAAGCATTGGTTTTGAATTACTGCAAGGGAAATTCAGGTTAGACATTAGGAAAACTTTCAGTCTGCAGAGACGGAGGGGTCTTCAGGAGGAGGTTGGACCAGTGTTGGCCAGGAGTGCTGGTCCTGCCCCTGGTGAACCAGCAGAGGAATCTGCCCAGGTCCCTTTCAGCAGCAGCCATGCTGTGAAAGCCTCTGCAGGTTATCTTAGTTCAGTTTCTTAACTCAAATCAAGAAAGCCCTCTGACTCTTTTTAGGCTGTCAGCCTGGTCTGTACTAAATACATCATCCTCAAAGAGCGTTTCATGACTTCTAGCTGGGGTTTGCACAGCAAGGCTTGTGCCGCATGTGGGTTCTCCAGGCTCGGCAGCTGAGCAGGGCGGCTGTTCTATCAGGTTTCTAGAACGAGTCTTTAACTGGGTCTTGATGGTTTGGGTGGAGGGGGTGGCTGTCCTTTTCATGGAAATATTTGGTACACAAAGCGCTTTACACTCTTCTCAACACTGAGAATCTCATTGGATGCTGATATTGAAGAAAACAGCTTCTTGCTTATGATTTCCTGAATGTGGCCTTTGTGCATATAGTAAGATTTTTTTTCCCTCCCCTCTCCAAACTACATTGCTAATTTTAGCATCGTGGCAAATTGTTTATTACTGTTGTCTGTGTCACTTCAACCTGGTCAGTAAAACAATCAAGATTAGATTTTGGAGGTTTTTCTGTCTTGTACCTTGCCAAAATTGGTGCCATTTATTTGCACAAAATACGAGGGATGCAAAACTGATCTAACCATCCACGGTGTGATGTCTTCACCTGCTGAGTGAGGCTGAGTGGCCTTGGGAGGAGAGCTGAGTCCGGGCCTTGAAGGTGTCATCTTTCAAGATAAAGCAAGTTAATATTGTTATTCCTGACACTGATGGAATTACGTGGCTGTTTTGCAGGAAAAAAGAGTACAAGTCTCTCCACCGTTGACAAGAGGACCAAGTGCCTTTATACCAGAGAATGAAGTAAGTTTGCGGTTAGCTGGGCTGGATGGGCGGTAGCTTTTAAAACTGAAGTACTGAAGGATGGTTTTACGGTCATGCTTGCCCAGTGGTGCCCGAATGAGCTCCTTTGTGAGCAAAAGCGATGAGATCTCCAGAGCAGGCTCCGATGGGTAAGAACCCCCTGCCCATTCACCCCAGTGGTGCCATTTGACCCTTTTTGGGTCACCAGCACTCCCGCAGACAGCCCCAGTGCTCGTGGGGGATGATCATGTACTATTCCTGATGCCAGGCCTAAGGGGAGGCCTGTCCACGGTGCAGCAGTATGATTGTGTACCTATCAGGGCAAAGTTTGACCTTCAGCTCGAGAGAACCCAAAAATACTACTAACTCCTTAGACTGTAAATGTGGCTCTTGAGAGAATTTGTGTTTGAAAGGATACAGTTTGACTTCAAACTTGAGATTTCTGCCCATGATTTAATGTTCAACTTAAGCCTTGATTTGTAGCTTGCTGCAGTAAGTAGAAACTTTGCTGTGGTGATGTTCTCCTGACATCTCAGTCTTCACAGAGTGTTATTTGTTGATCAGTTAATTATTTGGGATGGTTAGGACCTGTTTTTTGTTTTAAGTAGTTGCTACAGGCAGATAATTCACATGCTAGAAGGGCCAAGAACACCTTTTGAAAGACAAGATAGCTTCTGTTCTCTGAATATCTCTCCATTTATGCACCAGCAAGGTCTGAATCTAAAAACAGAGAGAGTGTAAAGGCTGGCAGCAAGAAAACATAGCGAAGCAAAAAGGAAGAGGGGTCAGAAAGTCTTTAAGACTTAAGAAGAGGGGAGAGAATATTAAATATTGTTTGTTAAGCAAATGGCTACCTTTTCCCCTGTTCCTGGGCATGAAGTAATACAGTGGGTAGGAAGGATGTAGTTAGAGATTAGTAACACATTAAATGTCCAACAAATCTTGATAATAACACTGCTCATGTCAAAGCTTGCTTTATTATCGTAATAGAAGGAATACGGACAGAGCAATAACAGCTTAATTGTAAAGGCTTTACACGCAGAATAAAAAAACATGTTTGTGAATCCACAGGTGGTAATAAATCACAAGGAATTACATATACAATATGAAGAGGATAGTAATATGGGTGGAGATAAATCTTAGTAGCAGTAATGCCACATATTGCTATGCCTTACATAGCAACAGCGCAGTCCTACAGGATTATATTTCAGTTTTGTCAGCAGAACTTTTTCTCCATAACTTGTCCTGTTACAAGGAAAACTCCTGACAAGCTGGAGAAGATTAGAAACCTTAACAGAGACGTGAAGAATGTGATTTCCCCAAGAACCTACTAAATGAGCCAAAGATCTCAAATATATGGGAGATACACTTGCTGAAGAATAAGGGGGACTCCTTGGAGTGGAGTGAGGGATATACCGTAATAAGTGAGATAAAGTGATCTCTAATGTGTGAATAAACTTCTGATGGTAAAAACATTCTTAAGGAAAACTGGGGAGGCATCGTCTTGGGTACGAAACGCAGAAAAGCTGCCACAGTGGAGAACTGCACTGATAAAAATGGTGGAACTGCCCAACTGCGAAGCTGCTGCTTCCCTTTCTTTCTGGGCTCACAAATTAAAACCGGGAAGTACAGTGCTGAGAAGTGAAAATGTAGTATCTATGTTGTTCGTGTTTCTTTGTGTGTAGCTTCTATTTAAGATTGAATGGAAAAATATTTGAGACACGGTCCATTCAGCAACCCATCATAAAGAAGGAAAATGTTTTTTAAATAGAATATTTCAGCAAAAGCGTTGTGTCTTCTTGGCTGTAGGTATTTTCTGTCTTCATGTGCAGTAAACCAGATAAAATGTTTTCTCATTTCATGGTGTTTGTAATAGTAAGCTGTCTGGTTTAATACTGTGCATTTTTAGAATAAATACCGGGTATTTCAGTATTGTGCTTAGAACTTCAGTGGTGAACATGTTGGGGAATGGCTGTTCTTGGTGATAAACACTGAGTAATAGCACTAACACTGTGTCAGGGCTTGCAGTACAAGAGCTATTTAAGTCTTTTGCTGTTTCATTTCATCTTTTGCCCAAGGTTTGGATTGGTTGGAATAATTAAAGAACAGCTTTTGTTTAAAGAAAGCATTAAAGTCCTATTCTAAATAATACTTGAATGTTATGGACAAATTAGCATTTGATCTGCTCTTCAATTAGACAAGCACGGCAGGGGGAGGTTGCCAGGCTGTTTCTATAATTTGGTTACATAACCCAGTTCCTCTCCATTAATTTTGAAATTGGTTTTAGGGCTGGATGCTCGGGTTGTGTGTGTCTATACAGCCTGGCTTCCAGAGAGACTTCGCTTTGCATTTAGCTCGTTTGCTTCCAGCTCTCTGTACAGATTTGATTTTAAGCATCTGTAGTTTGGCTGTTTGGGAAAGATCTGCAGAAAAATGGTTTTGGTTTTTGTAGGAACATATGAAAATAACAGAGATACAGTGTAAAGTACTCTGCAGTTCTCAGTATACAAGACGCATCTATATGAGTGTATTTGCGTACGTGCAAGCTTACTTACAAATATACGTCCAGATCTCCACCATTGCCTTTAAGTCTGTACACAAGCAAACCTTTCACACCGCAATGTGTTTCTCTCCAGGGCTGAAGCTGGAGAAATTCTTTCTCTGTTCAGTTTGTCTGTCTTATTCTTAAGGTTATACAGGCGAATGGTTTGGATGAACGTACTAATCTTCTTGTGGAAGAATACTCCACGTCTGGTCGCCTGGACAACATCACGCAGGTCATGAGTATCCATACGCAGTACCTGGAGTCTTTCCTCCGCAGCCAGTTCTATATGTTGCGCATGGACGGGCCCCTTCCTTTGCCCTATAGGCACTACATTGCTATAATGGTACGTAACAACAGGCTGTGTATTGTCTCCTGCAACTTTAGAAAGGAGAGACTAGTGAGATATTTTGACAAGGGTTTAATTTTTATAGTTTATTTTCATCAGAATATAACATGCCTAGTCAGAAGGTTTTCAATGAGGAGGGAGGTTTAGCAATGTACATATTCCCGTTTGCCACAATGATACATTTCTCACATGCCCACAAGAGTGATGTTTTACAGAGAGCAGTTAAAACTCTGTCACCTTATTTCTGGATATTTAACCATCAGCATGCAACAGTACGATGACATTCAGTGCACTGAAGTCACAACAAATTCCAAGCGGACACTAGGCTAACAATTTTTAGCATGAGGGTGTTGGGACGTTGCACCAGGGGCCAAGAGAGGTTGTGTGGTCTCCAAGGATGGAGATCTTGTCTGGGCTCTGAGCAACCTCAGTCAGCCCCGCTGTGAGCAGGGGCTGGACCACATCTCCTCTAGAGATCTCTTCCAACCTGAATCAGGTTCTGGGATTCAGAGCGAAGTAATCAAGCATATTTCCACTGGAGAATCCTCCAGACTGTATGGAAATGCATTGCAGTATAAAGCATGGCCCTTTGGAATGAAATGATGGTTTTGTTTTGTGTCAGTAACCTGTCTTCCACCTGCAGCAAAATCAGATTACAGGCTAATGTGCTGCCCTTTTCCCTCTGTGTTTGATTACTCCAGGCTGCGGCCAGACATCAGTGTTCCTACCTAATAAACATGCACGTTGATGAGTTTTTGAAGACCGGCGGGATTGCAGAGTGGCTGAACGGTTTAGAATACATTCCCCAAAGACTGAAAAACCTGAACGAAATAAACAAACTCCTTGCACACCGGCCCTGGCTGATCACAAAAGAGCACATTCAGGTACCCGAGAAGTCCTGCCTGTAATAGCAGTAGAAGAACCGCGGAGAACTGTGCAAGCATCTGGTTCGGCTTCATTACCTTGAGTTAAAAAATTCAGGGAAGTACTAGAGCTTCGAATAAGTCAATAAATTATTCTGTGTGACAAAGCCAATGAGATTTACTTGCTAGGAATAGCATTGGCTAAAATAACTCCCATATAATAAAGGTGATATATTAGATGTCTCTTTTTTTAATCTGTTGAGAGTTAGTGTGCAAGAGGAATATGGTGGTATTGGAAGAAAGGAATTGATACCATTTTAAAATCCATAGCATTTGATAGAAAAGCAGGGGGCCAAAAGAAGTTTTATATTTACACCTCTTTTATTTTCATTTCAGAAACTTGTCAAGACTGGGGAAAATAATTGGTCTCTTCCTGAGCTGGTGCATGCTGTTGTTCTGTTGGCACATTATCACGCCTTGGCGAGTTTTGTATTTGGTAGCGGCATTAATCCCGAGAGAGATCCGGACACGTCTAACGGAGTGAGACTCATCGCGGTCAACAACTTCTGCGTCTGTGATCTTGCCAACGACAACAACATAGAAAACGCGTCCCTGACAAGTAGCAACTTTGGGGTTAGTGTCTCAAGAAGATTATTTTACTTGCCCATGCTTTGCATTAGCAAATTTTCGTCCCTTCTCTACTGCTTATATTTCAGGGTAGTTTTGTCAGTTTTTGTCTACTGCACTCAGATGCTTGAGTCTGATAACTGGTAGCTCTAGCAGTTTGCAGTGCAATCTGCTGAAAGCCACACAGTAACAGCAGATGGTAGTGAGAGCGACGTGATTTTGATAGTTAATCTCACAACCCATTGGACAAGACTATAAAACTTTGCTTTGAGCTGAAAGTTTAAAGTTCCAGTTTCTTCAAAGAGTGTGTTGCTGACTGGAGCCTTGTGTCATCCACGGTCCTGACATGTGGAATGAAAAAATAAATAGGAGAAAAGGCAGATGTCATAATAATAATTTTGTCTTCAACATCTACAATCACAAAACAGGTCAATTCTGAAAAACTTCCATGTTGATGGGAGGAAATATCTGAAATAAAATTACTTAATTCTTCATACTTTTATTCCAGTCTTGAATCAACCAACAGAGAACTTTGATTACTAGCTAATAAACTTAAATTTGAAAGCTTTTTTTCTGAAAGTGGCTCTGTAATGCTTCGAAGAGGTCCTTGAATTAATGCCGATAGAGGAATTAGCCTCATCACCTTCAGTGGAAGATCAGGATTATTGCACAGAGTCACTAGATATATTTTTTAAAATCAACAGCGCAGTGTGAACATGTGATTGGTCCATTTGCTGTATCTTAAGTTTCTGGGCTGTAAGACATGGTAGCTCAGATCACTGGGGTATCTTATTCCCCGTTTGTAGTGGGCAAAGGGCTGCTGCTGGCTCTGCCGCTTGTTAAGCAGTGAGTAGTGTACTGGACAACAGTTACAGTGACGGGCAGAAGAACAGAACCAAAAGGAAAAGGTGGAAAAGAAAACCAAAACTATTTATCTTGTGAAAAATATGAATGATAAGTACAGATCACAGAACCTTAAAGTTTGATATACATTTAGTAAAGAGGCCCATTTTCCTCACAAAAGCAATAAAAAGGGTCAACATAATGGCTCTTTTGATCACGTGTAAGGAAAAGAAAAAACACTGATTTGCTGTCTCAGGTTATGTTCCTTCATTGCAGTCTTGCACTGCATCTCTTCAGAAGCATATTTTGCATTACTAATAGACTGGAAAAAGTTACCTTAAAATGAAAAATCGTTCTCTGATACACGAAGGGCACACAAATGGCTTTTCCTGAGCCATCTGCATAGTGGCATATATATTACAAGCGGCTCTGGTTTCCACATTCAAACACCACCTCTCCCACTGTTCATCCTGCTGCAGCAGATCGCTGCGATAGGTGACAGTGACACATCCCAGCTCCTTCTTCTGGCTGGCTGAACCCTGGCTGTCTGCGCTGAATGTGACAAAATGCATTCTGGCTTAAGCTTTTGTGTTTGCGGCTCCTGTCTGTTTTAAACGTTTGTTGTCAAGCATGAAATCTGAACATGACACACGTTGTCTATCTTCTAATTTTGCAGAATGTCATGGTGTTTTTGCAGATTGCAGAGTCTTTAAGTGAGCTGGAGGCCTTAATGGAAAGGATGAAGAGGCTACAAGAAGATAAAGAGGACGAAGAAGCGTCTCAGGAAGAAATGGCAACTCGCTTTGAAAAGGAGAAGAAGGAGAGTCTGCTAGTAATTAATGGAGGTATTTGTGCTTTTCCAGTGCTGTTTTGTTTGTGCTTTGTAAGAACTAAACACTTGAGGCCAGTTCAGTGACTACAACCTTTTCTGTCCATTTCTTTATTGTAGCTCTTGGTCTTGTAGGATTGTAGTGAGGGTGGTCCTGCCACTTGCCTCATCTGCTTAAGATTTCTTGATCGGCAAATACCACCATGCTTTTTGCTACTTGAATTTAAGCTTTTATGTATTAAAAAAAAAAGCCTGTAGGCGTCCTTAAAAGGTCAGGTGTAAATTTCTCTTTCTTTATATGCTCTATATCCTCAAATTAATTAGTTCATGTAAATACTAATGTTTCACGGATTTAGGTTCTACAGTGTTTAGAACTTCAATGACACCCTAAGGAGCCTTCAGGTATGACATTTAGTTCAGGAAGTAGTTTGGGATGAGACTCGTCTTCTTTACCATTTACTACCCAACTGGAAAGGACATTTCTAACTCTCCCTTCTGAGTGATCATACTGCTGTGCTGTTACACTGCCTGTGTTGTGATATTCTTAGCATTTTTTTTAATTGTTAAATAACATTCAAAATTCTGAGCTGAAATCTTTTTTTCTAATTTTCTTCATATGCTCTGGAGGCCTTCGCCATACAAACCATACAATGAAATCTATTTCCTATAGACAGGAAGATATGTTTCTTTTCCAAAGCAAGTGTTTTAAGATAGAATACTATTAAGACAATCAGAATCTCCAACCATTTCCTCATAGGAGAGGCTACTGGAAGATGATGGCTTGTGTCTTTTAAGAAGTAACCCATGAAAAGCTTCACATTTTCCTGACACTGTTCTTTGTCAATTTATATCTTGGTAGCTTCAAACAAAACATGTTTGAAGGTATCTAAGCTTTTGTGCACTGAGCCCAAAAGGGAGGAAGAATGTATGCAGGATGAGCAGAGAGATTGTTCTGTGGCTCTCTGGGAACATGCAAAATCTCTGAAAGACAATACATCCAACAATGTCATGGCTGGATTTTAAGAAATGGGCATTGTCCATTCTTCCTTTATTTTCCTTCGGTCAGACAGTATCAGCAGCGTGGATAAACCCATTGCAGCTTCATTGCCAAATCGGGACTTCCATGAGCCTCTGCAACTTCAGGTGTACGGGAAGAGCTGCTGTTGGGAACAGAAGGGGTTTTTTGATGGGGTTGCTGATCGTTTTGTTGACTTTCCTCCCTCTTTGCCTTTTGCTGATTTGAGTTGCGGAGTCTGTATGTGTTGAGCCTTTACCCTTTCATGAAATTCAGTCCTTGGCAGGGGAGAGCAGCGTATGTGTGCAGGTTTTTTATTCTTTGCCGAAGATTTGCTGCAGCAGATGCTGCGCGAGCTTCTTCCTACGCAGTTATGTTTTGATTGTTTAATGAGGCAAAGAGGAGATAAAGCACTTCTGCAATTCTTAGATTAACTGACTTTTCGAGGTGTTAACAGTGGACATATGGCAACTGTTCTGTCAGTGCATGTGGAAGCGAGCCAGGTTTTTAACACCAGGGTCAAATGCAGTCAGCTGTGGAGTATTCAACTTCTGCAGAGGTAGTTAGGCCATCGAGCCACCTGTTTATTCGGGAGGGGAAGATTGATTCCTGATAGGGAACCTCGCTTGCTTAGTGACACGTTTTGGAGCTCTTTGAAGATGCTTAGTTACTAGAGCTTCTGGCAGCATTTCAGCCTGATGTACTGTACAGCTCTTTGCTCTCATATAATCTTCCACTGATATTTACAAGTGGAGTGTTGTGTTGCTTTCTGGTTGCTCATAGTCCAGGTTACAAAACAGAGCCAGTGTAATTCTGGGCACCGTACCTGCTCGGCATAGCAATCCTGTTACCAACAGTGCATTTTTGTGTTTCTTATCCTAATACAGTGACTTTACGAATAGGATTCATGTTCCTGACCTGAGACACCTGGCCTCCCTCAGAAGTCAGCAGAAAGAAAAGCACACCTGCAGGCAGGAGTTTAGCCCATCTCTTCCCATGTTGTAGGACTACGTTCAATGTCTGGTGTGGGCTGACGTTTAGGTGACTCAATGAAAAGGATGGATCCCATACAAGCAGATTGGGGTTGAAAAGTTTGGTTGCTTTGTACTGCACTCTTCCCTTTGCACAACTTCTAAAATTGTTGTCTAGTCCTGTAGCAGAGTGGTGGTTGGAAGTCAGCGCTAACTCATGTCCTTGCCTAAAGCAAAGTACTTTGCTGTTTTATTCACAGCATTTGATGATGAAATAGTTTCTACAGATGTCTCCCGCTATATTGAAGATCCTGGGTTTGGGTACAAAGACTTTGCAAGGCGAGGAGAAGACCATCTGCCAACATTCAGAGCTCAGGTACCATCTCTTTAAAGTACATACACTCCAAGAATGTTTGTGTATCTCATTACAGGGTAAATAGCATAAAGCAGTTGTAGTGCTTGTTCCATGCTCCTTTCTTGTCCTGGTCCATTAAGTAGCTTACGAGCTCCCACAAATCTACCTGAGATAAGTCTTTTACTATTTGTAATCTCAGACAAGGGAATACGTAGCTTTCAATCATATTCCAGTTATCACCAGAATTATTGTTTGAAAACTGTAAAGTATATCACTAAATCTGGAATAAAAGTGAAAGGCAGAAGAGAAAGAATTTCTTTTCTGTCCCTCCAGATGTTGTAGAAAAAAATCCACTGAAAGAACTCTGTTTCTGTCATTTTATCAAGTACTCTTGGCCCAGTGGTTATCAATACATACATGTATATATGTCTGTGAGAGTGATTTGATGAGTATAGTTCACATATATGCACCAAATCACTGGACTTTGAATGTCAGAAACGAAAATGAGTTCTTAAATATGATCACTGAAGTTTTTTGTTACATTTGAATTTATTATTTTAGTGCTGTTGAACAACATGTACATTTTACCTGTACGTTGCTGTATGTATTGGCATCTTTTTCCATGACCAGACTACTGAACTTCTTCATGATCCAGACAACAGGAGGGACATTCTAGGTGGTTCTGTTCCAGCCTAATAGAGTAGAATAATCAGCAGTCTAGTAGTAAATCGTAAACAATCTTAAACCAAATCAGAAAACTTCAATTAAAAAACAGTGGGTGCAGGAAAACTTCATGGTCAAAAGTGCATCTAAGACTGTAAAATAAAGGATGCATGATCACTCTCAGGTAATGGATTTACCTGTATGGCATTCTCTGCTGATCTGGATAATTTACTCTGCAGTCTTTATATGAGCCTAAAGCAGGTAGATATTGCCAAAAAGAATAAGGTGGAGTCAGGGCCTGTAAATCAAACATTCTACTTAACTGCTTCAGGAGCAGCCGGCTCCCATGGAAAAAAAAGCTCCACAGAAGATGAAATTGGAACTAAAACATCTCTGCTCTTAAATAAACAGGACAGTTCATGGCCTCCATTCAAAGGAGTCACCATGATAATTTAACTTATTACTATGTCCTACCCTAAAGCAGTTAGATGTGTATACCCACAGCCTTCCAAATGCTCTCCTATTAATTCTATTCAAATTGCAGTAGCATCCCAAAACCCTGCAATAAATCCAATCCTTATTCTGATAAGACTGTCTTTATCTCCGTGGGTTTAAGTTTAATAAAAAAAGATATTCCATACACAGCAGAATATCTTTCATTTTTTTCCTTTTTTTCCCTTTTTCATTGTTAGAATGGATTAACAGCTGTTAGTAAACAGGGCTTTCCCCCTCCTGAGGCGTCTGGTTTTCAGAGTCTCTTGTGATGCCACAGGTGTCCTGAACACATTTACAGGGCTGGGAGCTACGGCATGTTTCTCAGAAGCTTTATGGGCTCTTGGACTGGCAGCTGGAGGCCAAGTATGATGCTGGGGTGCATTTCAGCCTGGAGAAGAGAGGGCTGAGAGGGGATCTTATTTATGCTGATAAATAACTGAAGGGTGGGTATCAAGAGAATGGATCAGACTCTTTTCAGTGGTGCCCAACAATAGGATGAGGGACAACGGGCACAGGAGGTTCCATCTGAATATGAGGAGAAACTTCTTTACTTTGAGGGTGCCAGAGCCCTGGAACAGGCTGCCCAGAGAGGCTGTGGAGTCTCCTCTGGAGACATTCAGACCCACCTGGACACATTTATGTGTGATCTGCTCTGGTGAACCAGCTCTAGCAGGTGGGTTGGACTGGATGATCTCCAGAGGTCCCTTCCAACTCCAACCATTCTGTGATTCTGTGATTCACATGTCCGTGAATGCCTCTGTTAGGCAGCTGAATTACAGACACTGTCCTCCCAGGGGCGCAGGCCCGCACATGTGCTCTGAAGCCCCCTGGGTGAGGACCCTTTGCCCAGTGACCTTCTGAAAACAGCCAAACACGGGAAGAACGTGGAGATGATGCCCTTGGTTGTACAGATGGCATCAACAATTGAACGACTGAACACTTGCCAAGGATGTGGGCAAACTTAGCACATTCTGAATAACCACAGTGTGGAGGGTGGTTGCGCGTTATTCTCCACTGCTGCTGCTGTGCCGCCCATCCTTGGTGTGAGCAGCAAAGCTTTTATCCCCATGGTCCAGCTGCTTGTCTAAGACCAAAGCAGTCTGAATTTTATTCGTTTGTTGAAGGACGGTTCAGCACTTTACCCAATGAGTGTAAATACTCCATCTCTGCTCAGAGCTAAGCATCAAAGCCTCCAAGAGGAACAAGTTTTTAAACCTACAGGCTCATCCCCTGTAAGATAACACTGGTTGGAGTGGTACAGCAGACAGTGGAAAATTGCCTCAGCACTTTAAGCAAAGCTTTGGGTTTGTTTTTTTCCTCCTGTAGGCTAATGATATCCAGCTGGAGGTGGGGTGTTGTGACATGATGTTCATTGTCAGGAAGCCCGAGGGAATGGAGGAGGTGATATGGATGAAGGATTCCAAATGCAATTTTTTTAAAGAGAATAAATGTATAACTAGCAGAGAACAAAAGCTATTGAGCTATAGAAAGGATCGGATGGGGACTTCATTTGTACATTTATATATTCCCTTCTCTTCCTGCAGGACTATACTTGGGAAAATCATGGCTTTTCCCTTGTAAACAGGCTTTATTCTGATATTGGGCATCTCCTTGATGAGAAGTTTCGGATGGTATATAATCTCACATATAACACTATGGCAACACATGAAGATGTTGATACAACTACTCTAAGAAGAGCTTTATTTAACTATGTCCACTGTATGTATGGAATCAGGTATGGATGAAAATTCCCTGGCTTAGCAGTGCATTTTAAACTGTAAAAATGAACTATGTGAAAAGCATGATTTTAGAATCCAAGACAGGTACCTCAGTCTGGAAGTTAGGTTGGGTTTGCTGGCATATCAGTATAACTTTTGCTTCTGCTCGAGAAAATGATTAGGAATCAGGATGGAACTTATTACAGAAATCTCTTCTCTGAAGCCAGCCCATATCCTTTGTTCAGAGAAGACAACATCCTAGTGCTAAGCCTTTCAGGTCTTTTGTTGGGAGGCGGTTTTTTAGCGTGTATAATAAATGCTCCAGTTCCCAAACTTAAGAATATAATGCTGCAAAAGACCATGCTTTTAAAACTTTACGTCCAACGGAGTGATTGCCTATGTTATTTAGGTATGATGACTATGATTATGGAGAAGTTAATCAGTTACTTGAACGCAGCCTGAAGGTTTACATAAAGACAGTGACCTGCTACCCAGAGAGAACGACCAAGCGCATGTACGATAGTTACTGGCGTCAGTTCAAGCACTCGGAGAAGGTACGTATTTCAAAACCAAACTGGCTCCACAGAGACCCTCATACTATTTAAAAATGAATACATGGTGACACCTAAAAATGGCAGTATCTGTCAAACAAACTGTTTTTAACCAGAGAAAAACAAATGAGAGGAAATTCATTAAGTGTTAGGTGTCAATTTTACAAGAACACGTTTTAGTGTATTGGAAATATTGATTATTTTTAAATTATTATTTTGAGTGACTTCTCCATAAAATTAAACTGACAACTGTAAGGAAAAGTGGATAAACTTAGGAATGCAGAAGTGGTCAACTATGCCAATACTTGGGATTTGGGGATCAAAAAAGGCCTTAGTTCATATAAATAAAAATATATATAAATATAAATATCTATATATATAAAAATACTCATGGTGTTTTTCATCAATAAAAATGTGAATGTGTCTTCAGATATCCAAGGTAAACACTTCCTGACAGGGGTTCAATGTGTGTGTCCCTGCAAGCTTAGCTGGCATAGAGTCATAGAATAATTTGGGTTGGAAGGGACCTTAAAGATCACCTAGTTCCAACCCCCCCTGCCAAGGGCAGGGACACCTTCTGTTAGAGCAAGTTGCTCAAGGGCCCATCCAACCTGATGTTGAACACTTCCAGGGATGGGGCATCACAGCCTCTCTGGGCAGCCCATCCCAGTGTCTCACCACCCTCATGGTGAAGACAGATCAATATGACCCTGGTGTTAAACTTCTGAAACGAAATGCTGAGAATCAACTCATGTTGAGTTGAGCATGTAATCTTTCCTTATTCTGGCTCCTGTATAGCAGTCACAGATGGTAGTAAAGAAAACAAAATATAATTCATGAAGAACTGATAGCATTAGGATATGACAGCGGTTTTATTGGGACTTCTCAGATAGAAGATTGCTTCAAGTAGTAGTTGAGGCCAGTTCTGTTCAGTTCTAGGGTTTTGTTTGGTACTGTCTTGAGGAACTGGTGTCCTGTGGCAGAGTACAGGACATAGTTTCTCGCAGCAAGACTTTACTAAAGGTTAGAAATTTCAGCCTAAAATGAATAAACGATGTTGCATTCAGAGGTGAACCAAATGGCTGATTTAATTTTTAACAGGTTCACGTCAATCTACTTCTAATGGAAGCTCGTATGCAAGCCGAACTTCTGTACGCCCTTCGTGCCATAACTCGTCACTTAACCTGAAGCGTTCGCTGCACGGAAGTAAAGGAGTTTTTACTGAGTACGTAAAGACCTTTGGAAATAGATACACACCAGAAGCTGTTTGTGATGTAGCATCAGGTTATTCAATTCTCTAGTGTCAAAGTTTAGCCGTGCTTCTTGGCGGCTGTAATGTGCAATGACGTGTTTTATTTTCTTGATGCTTAACATTACTAATGATAACAAAAGTAACACTGAGGAGCACTACTCTGCATTGTGTCCGGCTGGATTTCTGCGCAGTGGTCAGGATCCTGAAACTGTTTTTATTATATCCAATCCTAGCGCTTTGTTCTTTAAGCACCGGAGTGAAGTGCTTAGAGACTTCTTTTTCCAAGCAATCATTTTTCAGATTAGTGGAGTCCAGCAGAAGCTCGATTCTGCCTGTCCTGAGAACGTCCCACCGTGTCGTGACTCACGGCAGAGATGCACGGGCTGCGTTGCATGGAATTGCCCACTGGATTCTTCTGTGTCTCCTGGAGGCTGCTCGCCAGTCACTGTCCTACTACAGCAATTGAAGGTGATGCGAGATGTGGATGCAAACATTGAGCACACTTTAATGTGAAATTAATCACGATAAATCCTACAGCATGCTACTGAAGTGCGAAACTTGTCTGCTTTGTCGTGCCCCTTCCCCAGAGAAGAGGCCTCGCGATTTGCCATTTCAGCCACGCTCACTTTGTTTCAATCATGCATAATCTTGTTTTACTGACCGTCACCCTCAGTTGTCCTTACAGAATCCATGCTCATCACATGCTGCAATTTGTTTAGTTGGCACCTATAAAGTTGATACACAGGCTGACCAAAAAATAGGGTTGTGGGGTTTTTTGCACTCTCTTCTTTCTCAATACTTTAACTAAGGAAAGTAAAGGAAGGCTAGCATATCTGTTCTTTCATATTGGATGTATAGAAATTTATTTCCCATACCTTTCTCATAGCATGAAATTTTGATATTCAAAGTCTTGAAAGTTTCTATGCATTAGTGTGAGTGAACAAAAGAAAAGTGCAATATTTAAAAGGAAAGCAAGCTTTTTTCCCTGTCATGCCACTGCTAAAGTGTCCTTCTTATATAGCCATAAAGAAATTTTAGAACCAAATTTCTTTATTGTCTAAGGCCTAGCAGTTTTGTTTTAGCTTTTCCGGCTTAAGACAACCTGATACCGAGATGCCAAAGCATCCCCAAAACAAAGCATTCTTGGACAACCGGTAGTATTGGGGAAGGGAAGAAAGAAATTGCCAAAAATGTCACACTTTTGTGCTGTTTTCTGTTGCTTTTGACTAATTTTTAAGAGCACAAAATGTTGATATTTATAGCTTTATTTTATATTGCATTTAATGAACCAGTGAAGTGCCTAAAGAGATGCTTAAACTTACCCGGTAGGATGCAAGTTGTCACTGATTCAGCTTTTGTCTGTTGGTTTGGACGCTGAGTATTTCTTTGAGGAGGGTGACCTTTATTTCTTGCATACATTCAAAGCTAACTGGATAGGTTTATTTTTAATGTTCCATTGGCTTGTAGAAGTTAATACAGGAATCTTTTTTACCATTGGTGATTGCAGAGTAGTTTAAAAAATATTATCAGTCATATTTTAACGCTTTTCATTGACAAAAACGTGGACCAGTACGCTACTAAAGTTAGTTTTATCTTTTTTGTCCCTGTTCTTGATACCTTGCTGTGATTTCGCATGTTGGTTTTTTCACTTTATCTATGTGTTCCAGATCGGAAAGCTAAATGATTGTACACTTTGCTGCACTTTCAGACTGCAGGCTCTGCATGTGAAAACTTTTAAGGAAGAAATCAGTAATTAGGGTTTTTTTAATGTAACGTTGGCTATTTAGAAAGATACCCAATAGACAGCATTGGGCTCTCTTCCAGAGAGAGCATTGGGTAAAACATCAGATTTATTTATCTTGTATAGCTAACTGCAAAGATTTACCAGAAGTGTTGGAATGCTTGTGCGTATGAACTTAGGTTAACTTTCAAAGGTGTTATGATCCTTTTCCCCCCCTCTTGTGACTGTAGTGGCCATAGCTCATGGCTTTTGTGCATAAAACAGTTCTGCTGAGAGAAGTTTTCATGCAATACTTTTGCTTTTCTTCAAGTGATGGGAACTGTACAGTACTACTTTAAACTCCTTTGCTTTGACAAGTCAAGTAGTTCTCAAGAAGCACAGCTGAGCTCTGGAAAGGAGGCGAAACTAGATTTGGGTAACTAATAGGACGGCTTAGTTTCCCTTCAGAAATACAAAGACTCTTGGAGCAGGTTGAATTTTACGTTTGGAAACATGAGTGCCTTTACTTCTTCCCTCATGAAATATACTTGCCAGCTCAAATGCCTTCTGAGCAAAGTACATGAGCAGATTTGAATTATAGGAACCATAAATAGATTGCTTCATAAAATTTGTAGTAAACCAGTGATTTCTCTTTTTTTTTTTAAGGTGCCATATCAAGTCATATATGGCCTGTGAGACATTCCACTGTAGGAAATGTCATTGTACAACTAGTTTGCTATTTCTCTTTGTTTTTAATATTGAATGCAAACTTGAAACTTCTGGAAATATTTTCCATGTGGCATTTTTTTTCAAAGTATTGCATTTACAGTGTAACACTTTATAGACTAGTTTTTATACTCAAATCTATGATTTTTAATAGATGTTTGTTCAGAATAGGTGTTTGAAGTCAGACAGCTCTACCACACACTTCACGCACGCTTTAGGCTCACACTGTGCCAAATTTTAATGTGTGAGTGTTCTTGGATTTTTTGCATTTTTGAAGCACTCATGAATGTGAATCTTCACACTCTGTTCATTGGTATTATTCTTAAGAGTACCGTAATCATTCGAAGTGTAGATGCTCTCCCTCTGTGTTCCTTTGTTGGAATTCATCTTTACCAGCATTAACGTTAGTCCACAAAGCCGCAGCCGTGACCAACACAAAACCGAAGCGTCCAGTCTCGTGCTGCTGAAGAGCGAGCTCAGGAGGCTCGGGTTGAGCAGCACGGGGAACGCTTGCGGTGCAGAACAGAGCTCCTGAGCATGGACAGCTTCTTATCGCTGCAGAGTGGCTTCAAAACGTGGGTTGCGATCCATTACATTCTCGGTGAAATTGCTCCGTTTTTTTGGTAACGAAGAGAAGGGGAAAAGGTGCCGATGGGAGAAGGCGTTTGCCTTTCCCAGAACACTCTGCCTGCAGCCGAACGGCCCAGGAGGGACAGAAACCCTTTCAAACCAGGGTACAGTTTGTGCTGGTGTTGGGGTGTCCTGTGAGAACCTCAGCGAGCTGTAGATTCATTTGTTTCCATCAGACTGAAGTGACGCATATATCCTTTGTCCTAAGGCCTTTTATTATAACGCAAAGGCTGTACTTTCAGCTTTAAGAGTGAAAGAATTGCCACTGTCAGCTCTTCCCACGTATTAAAAAATCTTTAGGACAGGAAAATCAGTGATTGTAAACAATTACAAATGTAGGTCTCTCTATAAATGTAGAACAGAACAAAAAGGAAAACATTTTGCTTCTCTTTTACTGAGTGCAGAAGGTCAAAGCACCAGATTCTTCAAAAATATTTGTGTTTGTAGTCATACTGGTAGATGTTCTCACGGTATTTGGAAAAAGCAGCCAGTCTCCTAAATTTCAATAGCAATTTAAGCACCTCAGCACTTAAAATCCCACAGGGTGCCCACTTGCATTTTTGAGTCAGATTTTTAAAGATACTTAGTCACCTAAATTCAATAGAATAAAATCAGTTTCCATGGAGATTAAAGGAATAGTGTGTATCAGATCCATGTGATTTGCAGCGATTGTTAATGAAATGGATTGTTTTGGGGACTTAATATAGGCTTAAAGGAATCCTTCCAAAAGCAGTTAAACTGTGAGCTGCTGCTCTTGCAGAGCAGGTTCTCGATGTTTCTCATGCATGTGTGTTTTCCATGAACATAGGCACACATTTCAGGCTCATTTTCCAGACTTTGGACTCCGTTTTACGAGAGCTGGATTATTTAACCTCTGCTTGCAGAAAGGATTTATTGGCAAAAGCAAAGGGATAGCTTGTGCCCGGACTTCAAAGTTTTAGCCAGAGGAAATATTCCAAATCTTCTTGATTTCAAGTGATGTTCTTTCAGTTACTTTCCTTAGAAGTTTGGTTCCTTCTGTCATAAATACGGGGTGATGTTGCACAAAATTGAGGGAGAGGGGAGTGGATTAACTGTAAATGGACTTTCCCAGAGTTGGTCTGAATATAAAGCTGTAAGAATTGGTTTGTCATGAGGGGTCATTCCAAGAGCTGGACAAAAATGCCAGTTTTCACCATCTGAACTTCAGATTTATTCTCCCTGATGTCCCCTAGCCCTGTATTTGTGTGAAGAGGTGCATCCACCAGCTTTTCCACATTTAGGAATTGTAAATGAACATTTTTATCTCAAAATGAAAACGAATTTAGCATTTCATAGGTCCCAGGTGTGGGAGCTGGAGAGAGCACAGTAGTATGAGGAAACTTTTGGAGCCTCTTGATCAGTGTTAATTTATCCCGTAGAGCACATTTCCTGGCATGGGGTCATGCTGCTGCTCCCCCAACACACATCATGTCTCTCTTTAATTTTTTTAATCCTTCTGCTGCTCACCGGGGGGGGCAAAAATTGTCATTTTCCAAGCTGCCGCCACCACCCCCCTGCATCAAGTGCTTCCGATCTTCCCAGCTCACAACCCCAAGCAGTCTCACAGGAATGACCCCCTTGCCTAAAACAATGCTGGGTTTCTGTATCCCTGCTTGCTGTTGAGTTCAGAGGGTCTTTCTAGTGTTCAGAAACACTTAATTGCCATATTGGGTTATTTCTGGACAGGAAAAGTCTAAATCTGGATTGAAAGGACAACACTCAGTACTTGCTTACAACATTTAGGTAGTGTTTGCCAGTAGTATGTCAGATCCCATCTCTGGAGTTACAGTGATAATCCAGTGGATCTAGTAAGGAAACGCTTTTTTTGGGGAAAACTCCCCGTGCTGGGGCCGTTCAGTCGTGCAGGTTTCTTTGAGGGACAGTCTGGGGAGACTGAGGTCCTCTTGGGCTTATGGGGCCATTGGGTCGGCAGCTCCTCGGGTGCCTCACAGCCGGGCAGGCTGTGACCTCTGGAGCAAGGAGATTTGGGTTATTTTGCTGATCTAGGGGCTAAATCCAAATGCAAATGGAGTGGCTGCTGTAGATGGAGCGGGGTTGGGTGCTCCTGCGGGTACAAAGTGTCATCAGGGCTGGTGGAAAACACTGCCTGTGTTCCTGACAGTAGTTAGAGGTGGTATTTAAGCTGCCGATGAATACACTAATTGTGAGGAGCACATTGTGCTTTCAGGAGGTACAGACCACGGGCACTCTTGAGGGGACACAACCAGTGCAGGGGGAGATGACATGGTGGTCAGTTGGAGCTTCACGGATGTGTCCCAGGGGTCGTTCTGTCTGTCTGTGCGTAGCGGAGGTGGTGGGAGATGCCTCCTCCAGAGGTGGCTTCTGTAGGACAAGAGCTGGGACCCTTCTCTTGCTCCACGGATCGTTCCCTTCTGCTCGAGAAAAACATCCTGCTGTTGAATTCCGTTTCCTTGCCCCATCAGCCCTTTGAAGGGAGTGTTCAGATGAATTGGGTAAATCACCAAGCACCGTGTCTCCAGCTGAGGGCAGTGACAGCAGCAGGTCCAAACACACATGGTCCAAAACTGTCTCTCATTCCCCACTTCATGCTTATGTTGTGCCACCAGATCCAAACCTCCTCCCTCTGGCCCGGGTGGCTGCGGGTGCAGCCAGCTCGGGGTGGTGGGAGATGCGGCCACTTTCAGGGGAAAACTAATAATAACAACCAGGCTACAGCCCTGGGACTCTGTGAGGCGACACAGTCAGAAATCTTTTCACGGCTGTGACTGGAACTGGATATAAACTGTAGCTTAAAAAAACCAGGAATTTTGTAAACTTGAAATCTCTCGGTTTTACCCTTTTCTCCTTTTGCTGGAAAGCCACACGATGAATGTATATGCTCTGTCTTTCTATCTGACATAACTGAAAATCAGACTGCCAACTCCTTGTTTTCTATTAGCCTTTTTTTTAAAGAAAAAAAAGAGTTTGTGAGCAATATATGTAGCATGCTGTGAACGTCTGTTTTGATCTTTATAGTTACTTTTTAATCCATCAGTATTAACACCAGTTCTTTTTTGTGTTCCCCTTGGTACTTCGTATGCGGTGTAAGCAGAAGCTGTGATGGCTTTGCAGTCCTGTGCCGTGTTACTGTAACTCCTTGATTTTTTAGGAAGCACCTGACTGTGGGCAGCCCTGGGCAGGCAGCGTGCCCGGACACGACTGCCACTTTCTGGTCTCTTGTACTATGTATAGTTTTAAGTAGAATAAGCTTTTTAACAGAATATTGATGCGGTTTATGAGTCACGCAGGCTGCAAGTGTCTGGTGTGTGAGAGTCTTTGTATTTATAGTTGTTGGGGGTTGTTTTTTGTTTTTGTTTTACTTCATAAAGTAGCAAACTTGATGAACATAGCCACTTTAAACTGCTCTTGCTAACCAGACCCTGCTGTAGATACAAAACCACTGCAGAGACAGGGCGGTGTGCCGCTGAGCCCTCTGCACAAACCACGCTCCGAGCCGCATTTGGACCCAAAGGCGAGGAAGGCCGGGGAGGTCTGGCGTGTGTTTCGGCTCCCTGTGCCCAAAAGCCAGTTTCTCGCTCCCCGCGGTCTGCTCACCGCTGCAGGGGGGAACATGAGCCTTGCCGGCGCGGGAGGGATGGACAGACCGAACGCGGGCACAGTGTTTCTGCAGCCAAAAAGCTTCCAAGTCTCTCTCCAGTGCGAAAAGTAGCCTTTGATTTTTTGTCTGCAGAGCCTGGCATATCGGGGGCAAGCAGCAGCATTGGCTGTTCACTGGGGGCTGTGGGTCAGAGCCCCTGTGCCCACAGGCTGGGGTGGCAGTGCCGTTCCATCGCGTCCCCCACCTCGCACCCTCTGCAAGGGGAAAAAACTTGTCCCCAGCCCCAGCCCGGCAGCTTCTCGCCTCCTCCTGCCGCAGCCACGCAGGCGTTTCGGGATGGAGGATTAAGGACAAAGCTCTAGTCCCGCAGCTCCCTCCCAGCACCACGAAGCGCAGCAGTGTGGTACCTCCCCATGGTCCCTCCAGCATCCCGTGGCGGGGACACATCTGTCCTGCCCCCGGGCCACCGCCTGCCCTGAGCTCTGCAGAGATGCCACGGGCTCCCTGCTTGTCAGGAGCTTTGCCTGCAAGGTGAGGCAGCTGCCTGCAGCTCACTCTGGGTTTCCACAGCAACTTGTATCACTTATTTCTTTCTGTTGTTGCTGGTTGGGTTTTTTGGGGGGGTTTTGATTTGGTTTGGTTGGTTTTCATTTTTGTTATTTTGCAGAGGACAAGCTGACCTAGTGGGATGGATTTATTTTTTTTTAGTGTGTGACTTTTGTTAGTTTTTAAGTTACCCGACTTGAATTTACCTGAACAGATGCAGAAGGAACTTTTTTTTTGTGAGTTAAGAGACAAAAATGCGTTTTTAAACAAAGGAATCATGTATTAACATTTTAACAGCAATTCATAAATCTGCACTTTTTATGAGGTTTTGAAAAATCTATTTATAGGTACGGAACAATGGGGTTTGTTTAAAACTGTATCGCATTTATACTTGCTGAAATTACTTTAATTGTTATCAGTAGGAATTTCATTGGTTAAATAAAATGGATAAAACCTGTCTCTTGTTCAATCCATCATTTGCCATGTGCTGGGAAACGCATCTCAGGAGCAGAGTATCCTGTGTTTTGGGATGAGATCCAGTCCTGGAGGTGCCCTTCCACTCCATGCTTTAGTCCTGTGTTTTAATTATGTATTATTTAATATATATATCGATATAAATAGTAATTCTATTTAATCTATGTGAGCATAGGTCCTGAAAAATGTGTAGTGCCTGCTGAAGGGGATGTCTTATAAAAAGCAGGCAGTTGTCAGGGATGAGGGATGGGATGATGGGCATCATGATGTTCAGCCTTCATTCCCCTTAGGAATTTGTTCTGTGAAAGCTGCGGGCAGTGGGATGGACCGGGGGCTGCTCCCTCTTCCAGGGAGCCCTGAGCAGTCCTGCTGTCCGTCCCATCCAGCCCCAGAAGGACAGCAGAGTGCTGAGGGGTCACCCCAGGGTTTGTCCCATGAGAGATGCTCGTCTCACCTCCAAAAAGACAAAACTAGTTAAGACAAACCACAGACCTGGGGTGTTCTAGGTGTATCTTAACCTGCAGCTGCTGGATGCTCAGCTGGCCTGGCCTCACCTCGCCCTGCAATGGAAATAATCCCCAAAAAAACCCTAAAAGCCCATTTCCAGTTCTGTTAAAGGTCGTGTGTGTCCCAAGAAGGGCTGTGGCCGAGGGCTGTCACAGCACAGCCATTACCTACTGGTATCCTTAGCTGGTTCAGCTTCATCCCACCCCAAAAAATACATATACCACATTAAAAAAAATAAGTAGATTTGTAAATATATGAAGTGTTAACTTATTTGCTTTCAGTGGGAGTTTCAAAATACTGAAAATACCAGTCATCGTGGGTCCAGGCAGAGCTTCCCATCCCTGTCACCGCCAGGCACCAGTGCAGCTCCAGACAGTAGGGGGAGCAACTGTGTCACCAGCACCGTTGTGGAAAAGATAAGAGCCACGCAATTCGCCTCAGAGCCAAGGGCTGCTGTGGAGCTCCGGCTTTCCTTCCCAAAGGTCCCACAGAACAGGCGAGTGCCAGGCAGGACGGTGCCCTCCAAGCAGGCCCAGCCCTGGTTTTGGTCCTTGCACCTTCACCCAGCGCATGGTGTGAGTGCTCAGACAGGGGACCCGGCACGGGTCGGGGACAACCCCACTCCCCAGGGACCCCAAGCCTGCCCTCGCCTCTCTGGCTGGGTGTCTCCAGGAAAGCTAACACCCAAACATCATTATGACTCTGCAGACCTTCACCACGACCATCCTCCCTGGTCCACCACGGTTCTGCTGCCATGGAGCCGCACACCTGCTGCAGCCTGCTCCCGCACCGCTCCCCCAAAACACAGCCCGGGGCCGGGGAAACCCAGAGCAGGGTGGCAAAGCAGGGACCGTGTCGCGGGATGCTCATGTGCCCACGTTGGGTGGCCATAGGACAGTCTCCCTGCACCCCATAGGTGACCCTGTGAGATGCCCCCCGGGATCTGGGGAAGGGCCATGCCCAGGGCAAGGGCGGGCAGCCCCCCATGGGTGGTATGTCCTTGCGGAGACCTGGCTGAGCTGACCCCAGGCCTCCCAGCTCCCTCCCCAGCCTCCTGGAGCACGGGAAGACAGCCCAGTGTGCCCCATGACCAGCACCAGCTGCAAGCTTGGCCACCCCCTGCCTCCCAGATGGAGCCCAAACACCACAAGTAGCATCAGAAGCCATGTGGCCAGTGGCAGCCGTGTGTCACCGCCAGCAGAGAGGAGGTGCCCATGCATGGATCCAGCAACCCGACATCCATGGGGTTGGATTCAGGCTGGTACTGGGGTCTCCTTGGCCTCTTCCTGGCGTCGCCTCAGGCTCCTCATGCTGTGGCCCTGGGGAGAAATGGTGACCAGCCCCAGACCCCCATATAGGGCAACCAGTGGATCCTCTCTACAGTAATTAAGTAATTTGTACAGCAAGTTTGCAGTAATTGCTGCTGAAGTGCACCCACCAGCATGTGGATGGATGTCAATGCTGCACGCTACTTTATCCCAAATCATAGGCCGTGTGGGAGTGTGTAAACTCCCCCCAATAACTTTTAATTTTACCAGGACAGAGCAATCTGGCGAGGCACATGGCCAGCAGGGCAGAGGCTCTACAAATCCAGGCTAGAATTACAGACGTTATAAATAACATCACTCATCACACTAATGAGGTCATTTAATTGATTTTTTTTTTTGGTAAGCTTTTCTATGTAGAAAAGAAGATAATCTCTGGATTTGTATTTCCTGTTAAATTAGAACCTACCCTCTGCATCCTCCACATGTGCTTTTTGCCTTCGGGCTTTCTTCAGCCCCTTGGAAGAAAAACTGAACGTTTCTGACCTGCAGGAAAGTGCTTTTGCAGAAGGGAAGCCCTGCTCCTCCTGCTGTTCCTCCTCCCCTCCTGCCTGGGGCTGGTGTTTAGAGCATCAGCATCTCCAGGGAATAAAATATTGCCAAAAAACAGATACAGAAAATACAACAAAGAGTGAGTTCTGCCAAACCCCAAGTGTTTTAGCAGTCATGACCTGCAGCATTCAGTGCTGGCTTGCAGAGGAGTTCCCCACTGCAGCGTGTGAGGGTTTAACCGCAGCCCAGACCACGTCTCCCATGATGTCCTCCTGGCCTGGTGCCCCTCGTGATGCACCAAAACCCCCAGGAGAAGAGCCAGGCTGGGGAGGTGGTCCTGCCTGAATACAGACTTTTAATTTGTCTTGCTAAATTACCCGCCTAATCACTCATGGGTTCCTCTGCAACTGGTGGAGAGGTGGAGAGACGCCACCAGAGGGTGACACCTGCCCTGAGTCACCTCCTGGTGAGGAGAGTCCCCTTCCACCTCAGGGGAAACACAGTTGGGTTTCAGAGTTCAGCTCACAGAAGATTAAACTCCAGTGCACATCTGCAACACAGCACAGCGATAACTAAAACATCAACTGAAAACAGTTTTTGTTAGTTTTAAGCTAATCTCTAGGTTTTTCCCACTGAAAAACAAAACAAGAAAAATGTAAATTCTGCAGAGACCAGGAACAGAAGCAGCTCAGCTGGAGGCATCGTTAGCAGTTCTAATGATCAGACCTGAGAGCAAACCCCCAGCACTGCAGAGATCCAGGACCCCCATGCTGTGTCCCGGGAGGCCCCGCAGTGCTGGCAGGACACGCTGTGGAATGTGCTGGGTGCTGAGAACCTGCTCACAGCTGGGAACGGGCAGTGGGGAAGCACTGAGACTTTACATATGCTCCTGAGAGAAATAAAGAACAGGTCCCAGGTTACACAGAATCACAGAATCACAGAATGTCAGGGATTGGAAGGGACCTCAAAAGCTCATCCAGTCCAATCCCCCTGCCGGAGCAGGAACACCCAGATGAGGTTACACAGGAAGGTGTCCAGGCAGGATTTGAATGTCTGCAGAGTAGGAGACTCCACAACCCCCCTGGGCAGCCTGTTCCAGTGTCTGTCACCCTCAATAAGAAGAAGTTTCTTCTCAAATTTAAGTGGAACCTTTTGTGTTCCAGTTTGTACCCATTACCCCTTGTCCTACCATTGGCTGTCACCGAGAAGAGCCTGGCTCCATCCTCGTGACACTCACCCTTTATATATCTGTAAACATTAATGAGGTGACCCCTCAGTCTCCTCCAAGCTAAAGAGCCCCAGCTCCCTCAGCCTTTCCTCAGAAGGGAGATGCTCCACTCCCTTCATCATCTTTGTTGCCCTGCACTGGACTCTCTCCAGCAGTTCCCTGTCCTTCCAGAACTGAGGGGCCCAGAACTGGACACAATATTCCAGGTGTGGTTCCCAGATACGTCCCACTCCACCAAACATCCCTCTGACTGGGCTTGGAGGATGATCTGCAGCATTCCAGGATCTGGAGATGGACAAAGTTCTCCTCCATCTCTGGAGCCTGAGTGCCTGTTCCCTAGTCCTGGATGACACCCGGCATCTGAGTTGTTGTCCTTTCTCCTCAACTGTCTGCTGGTGGGATGATGAACCTCAGAGACCACTTGCACCTCTCTGACACCAGGATGCTGATTGCAATGCCCTCAGACACACGGTGTGAACTGTGGGGTTGCCATATGCAGAGACAGGAGTTGGAGTCGATGATCCTTGTGGGTCCCTTCCAACTCAGGACATTCTGTGATTCTATGAAACCTCTTCTGCAGCCACTGGGCTCCTGGTCTCACAGATCCTTGAGAAGGCAGCCCCTTTGCTCCACATCAAAGAACTCATCTCAGTTTTGCAGAGTGCTGTGTTTTTCCAAGGCCAGGCTATCACCTACAGTGCAAAGGTGTACAGTTACAGCCCGAGATGCCTGAGGGTGAAAGATACATTCAGCCACCCCACAAATATGCATGTTTTCCATGAACTCAAAAAATTGTGGGCCAAGTTTTTTGGGGGATGGGATCACCCCACACAGGTCAGGCCAGCTCGCAGGGTTTGAGGTGCACACGGTGGTTAATCCCGTCTGTTGCAGCGGGACCACACACCAAGCTCCACCACCAGGCCAATGCGGCTGCAAGCACTGGTGGTCGTTACCAGCAGCACTCAGGAGGCATCAGCCGCTGGCATCTATTCCTACCCACATGGAAGGACTTAGTGACCCAATGTCCTGGTTTTGTTAAAAAACAAGTTTCTCTTTTAGTGAATTTTGCCTGTCAGCTAAAGCCTTCATATTAGCTGCATTTTCCTGGAGAACCAAATACATGTTTTGGTAAACATAGCAATGGAATGCAAACTTATTGATAAGCATGGATGGACATCTCGCGAAAGGGGCAACGAGAAACCGGTGACCAAGAAACTGACCAACTGTGTATAACATTCCATTCACGTGAATACTTCATATAAAAGTGGGAGATCACGAGGATCTCGTCCCTTTTTCCTCATGGCTGACATTAGGAGAGGACCTTGCTGGTCGTCCCTGCGAACTGAGGCCTAGTGACAGACTGAATCCAGCTCCGGTTGGCTACAGAGTCTAATCCAGGACTTCGGGTGCTGGCTCTGCAGTTGCTGAGGCTTTCAAGATTGGTTTTGTATATTTTGTATTATTTTCTCTATTCTTATTAGTAGCATTAGTAAAACATCTTTAATTTTTCCAGTTCTCTTCTCTCTGTCCTTCTTTCCCTCCTGATCGCCTGTCCTTAGTGGGAAGGGGGGAGAGGGAGGGGCAAAAAAGAGGGAAGCTGGGGGGAGAGGAGGTTAACAATACATCTGCCAGGGTTTGATTGTTACCCTGCAATCTAAACACTCGACACCCAAGAACCTTCCAAGGGGGTGTGGGACAGACCATCCCACCTGCACAACCACCTGAGTGACCCATGTCAATGTACAGCTCAAAGGTCTCCATGGATGGGACAAGCCCCATCAGCCACCAACTCTGGACTAAGCTTCATTGGCTTCAGCTTTAGGAATCCAGCTGAGGTGCCCGGGATAAAGCCTAGAGAGATATTTATGCTGAATGGAGAGTCCAGTGCCTGCAGAGAAGAGATTTTAAATTCCCATACTTGGGTGGCATAAATCCAGACAATGATGTCTCTCTGTCTGTCATCGCATCAACCCTCTGGAGCTGCTCTGCTCATCTCAGCAGCTTGTTGGCGTCAGGACGAAGCAGAGACCACTTCTCAGCCATCACTGATCATTGTTTAGCTATTGGCCATTTGATTTCGTAGAATCACAGAATCATAGAACACTTTGGGTTGGAAGGACCTTCAAAGCTCATCTAGTCCAACCCCCTGCAATGAGCAGGGACATCTGCAACCAGATGCTCAGTACCCCGTCCAGCCTGGCCTTGAATGTCTCCAGGGATGGGGCATCTACCACCTCTCTGGGCAACCTGGGTCAGGGTTTCACTACTCTCATCATAAAATAATTCTTCCTTATATCTAGTCTGAAACTTTCTATCCCTGTGCTGCTCTTCTCTCATCAGTGAAGATCTCCCATGGTTCCTCTCCCACCCACTGGTATCATCCTGCCCATCTGCTGCAGCTCCTGGCTTTGGTCCGTAACCCCTCTTCTACCAGCAGACACTGGGAGGTTTGGCAAAATCCACGATATCACAGCAGTAAACACGCAGTGACATCTGCTCCAAATGTCCATTCTCCACCATGTAAAATTAGTTTAAAACATCAAGTTATTAATAAAGATCAAACTGCAGAGGAATTTGAAGCCTCTGCCTCAGCTTTGCAGACGACTTTGCTGCTGCTAGCTCAGTGGAAAACAGCTTCTATCTCCCAAGAAAATGGTCACAACTTCAGTATTTTTGGAAAGGAAATATTTTTTTTCACCCGTACAAATGGAAGAGACATAAGCGAAGATGAGCCATGGCTGTAAGAGCACTCCTCTGAGACACAGAGAGCCACGTTCATGTGCCAGGCCTGGCTTTAGGCAGGAGCGGGTGTTGAATGTCCATGTCCAAACCTCTAATCCACACCCTGGGCTGCTCTGGGATGATTCTGGTTCTTGTTCTAGCCTAGACCCAAAAAAACCTTTTCCACTAAAAATGGCAAAACGCCATGCAAAGAGAAAAAAACCTTTTGGATAAATCACCCCCTTCTGACAGGATATATTTCCTTGGAGATTGTCCAACCGGCTGTAACACTAACACCGCTGGAAAGTCTTTGGGCCTTTCTGCTTGGCTGGAAACACCAGTTCTGTGGAAATCAATGGCAGATGTTGCCCAGTGTGAGATCCATTCCCGCATCGAAGTAAATCCAGCAGCCTGGGAGACCGTACAATATGGAGCCTGTGGGATGGCAACCTCATAACATGCACACCTGGATACACCTCACGCTCCCCACTCCCCAGCAAACCTTCCTAGCCAAATGAGTTACACTGGTGTGTATTTTCCAATACCTTTCACATTTTCTGGCACTGACTATACTGGAGAGACAACCTGTGAACAAGCAAGGGCTCAGTTCCTGCCCGAGTGGAGCAGCTCCTGGCTGGAGGGAGGTACTGAGATGGTGATGGAGCTCCATGCAGAGGTGAGCAGCTCCAAAGCATGCAATGGCAGCAGAGGTGGGACCCAGATGACCTGACCCCAGGGCTGTGACCAAGGGGACGTGCTGCTGGGGTTGCTGACCCCCTCTGCCATCACCAGTGCCCAGCCCCAGGGTAGACACAACAGAGACAAGGATCATCTCAAGGTGCACAGAGAGCCCTGTGTCGAAGCGTTGGGTAGTGTTGATGAGGCAAGGACAACTTTTACTAGATCAGGTTGCTCAAAGCCTCGCATCCAGCCCCACCTCAACCACATCCTCCAGTGCTAGTGTCTCACCAGTTCCTGCAGGCGTGAGAGGAACGCAGGCTCTGCTGGAGGGGTTCATCTGCCTAAAGAGAGGTACCTGCAAAACACAGGTGCCAACACCTGGTTTACTCATCCCAGGATCTCTCTACTGTCAGCAAAGGAAAACAGCCACATTTAGAGTGAGTGCTTGTTTTCCTTCTAAAGAACATGTGATAAAATTAGTCAAGGGAATAGCATCACACAAGAGGGAGTTTCTCCCTGCCACCCGTGAAGAATCATCCTCCCATGATGTGATTTTTCTGTATCCAAACCAGCGATTGTGCCGTACCCCAGGTGTAACCACATCTCAGAAGAACAAGCCATCCCCTCTCCCACTCTCCTGGCACACGCAGAGCTATTTTCACTGCCTGCAACCCCCCTGCTTTTACCTACATATTCTTCAGCTTAAAGAACTGACTCTTTTAAAGTGCTTTGAGAGAGGGAAGGTGTTTTAAAAGCACCAAAGGGACATTAATATCAGATGTCAAGCTGTAACAAAGAACAACTGTGCTGCTGGTGTTTTCTTGATTAGTCAGGGTGCCCCAGGCTGCATTACCTTGTTTGCAACTGTGACAGAAACATGATACCAGCCCCTCATTGGAAAAGTAACTTTTATTTTGTTAAAGCCTTCCATTTCCAAGGATAGAGTAGAGCTCAGAAGCCATAAATCATGCCCAGATAATAATCTCAAACAATAGTTAGTTTGTGGCAGGATGTTGCCTGTTCTGTAATAATTGCTCAGTGTTCCAGGCAGATTTCCCACCGCCTGCTCAGACACGCAGCAGAGAAGAAAAGTGCCCTGTGCCAGTTGCGGTTCTTAGCGTTTGAAATCTGAGCATGTTAAGACAGTTTTAACAATACTGCTCCACATCTGCCCAAATCCCACAGCGCTGCAGCCCCTTAGATCTACAGGACTACCCACCTGCGGTCAGAGGACACGGCTGCAGCACAGAGACCTGCTGGCCCGACCCCAGCTGGGCTGGGCAGTGACAGTGACGGGGCAACACAGGCCTCCTGAGGTGTCTCAGTTTTGCTGTCTCTCAGCACATGAGCTTCCAAATCAATATAATGAGGAGATGCACTGGAGATGCTGGTGGAGCTGGGATGCAGGGGCTGCTGGGTTAAGGTGTGGAGAAGCTGGGTGCATCACCTCTGCTGTGCAGCGACACACAGCCAGGACGGGCCAGATAGGGCGTAAAATCTTAGAATCAGGGAATCGTGTTGCTTGGAAGAGACCCTTAAGATCGTCAAGTCCTATCACAACCTAACTCTAGCACTAAACCATGTCCATAAGAGCCTCATTTACATGTCCTTTAAACACCTCCAGGGATGGTGACTCCACCACTTCCCTGGGCAGCCTGTTCCAATGCCTGAAAACCCTTTCCATGAAGAATTTCTTCCTAATATCAAATCTAAACCTCACCTGGCACAACTTGAAGCCATTTCCTCTCATCCTATCACTTGCTACTTGGGAGAAGAGACCAACACCCTCCATGCTACAACCTCCTTTCAGGTAGTTGTAGACAGCGATAAGGGTTTAGTAAAGGATTTGGAGGGGAAGCTGTATAATGACCAGTTAAAATCACTTGGTGTGTTCAGCCTGGAGGAGACTGAGGGGAGACCTCATGGAGGCTACAGCTTCCTCACAAGAGGAGAAGGAGGGGCAGGCGATGAACTCTTCTCTTTAGTGACCAATGACAGAACCTGATGGAATGTCAGGAAGATGTGCCAGGGGAGGTTTAGGTTGGACATTAGGAAAAGGTTCTTCCCCCAGAGGGTGCTGGAGCACTGGAACAGGCTCCCCAGGGAGGTGTCACAGCCCCAAGCTTGATGGTGTGTAAGAAGAGACTGGACAACACCCTCAGACACATGGTGTGAACTGTGGGGTTGTCCTGTGCAGGGACAGGAGTTGGACTCGATGATCCTTGTGGGTCCCTTCCAACTCAGGACACTCTATGATTCTATGAGATAAGGTCATGCAGAAGGCACAGGACAGGCAGCTGTGGGGTGCTGCTGCCCCCTCCCCAGTGCTCAGGCTGCACTGGAGAGCTGCTGCCACCACACATGCTTTCCAAGGCTGTTGGGGACCTTGGGTTCACCAGGCTGGTGCCCCTGTCACCACGGCCTGGCAGGTCCTGGGACATGAGCTGGCTGCTCTCCTGCCTCAATGGCTGCCATGTAGCCCAGGAGGAGCACCAGGGTAGATGCAGGATCCCACCAAGGAGCAGGAAACCAGCTCTGCATCTGGCTCCACAGCAGGGAGGGCATGTTTGTGAAAGAAAAGATGTGAAGTTTTGTTTGGAGAGTATCCATGGGCTGCTGCCTGGCTGCTGAGAGCAGCGACCTGGACATTGCCCCTTGCAACCAAAACCCTCATATCAACAGCTCCAAGGGAAGGAGGGACTCGTAAAACACTGCTGACTTCACCCAGTTGGCATGCACAAGCTGCGTTTCTTTTTGAACAAAGCCAGCACTGCTTGTCAGGTGGCCTCTTTTTCTCCACAAAGAAGCCATGGACAACCAAAAGTGAGACGAAGAGTTGTCCTCTGTTCCTGCTCAGCCCACCACTTCCTCACTTTCCCCCCACTGGCATCATTGCCCAACAGGGTGCCACCTGGGATGTGCATGCACAGCTGGTTGCACTGAACGCAGCCCCTGAGCTAAGGAAACAACCCTCTGTTGCTGCCATGAACCAGCCCAATCTCCTTTAACCCCCAAATCCAGCCCCCAACTCAGCCCTGCCATGAGCAGCATGAGGCAGCAAAGCTGCTGCGTTGAGTAGTGGGTTTTCTTCAACCTGGGACTGGTGACCAGCAGCACAGCACCACTGGGTCCCCCACAGGGACAGCAGCACTGGCTTGCACAGCTCTGGGACTCCTTGTGGGGTCCTGTGGGAGATCAGGGGTCCACAAACAACCCAGGGCTGAAGGGAGGGACAGAAATAGGGGTGAAAGGCAGGATCCATCCACATAAGACCCCCAAATGCCTCTGGGAGTGCCATGGATGGAGTGAGGGATGCACTTCATTCCTAAGAGAGAAGCAACAATCAACTTTATCGATATAAAACAGTGAGGTAACGAAGTTCAAAGATTAACACAACAGTGGTTTAAACAAGATCTGATGGCATGGTACATTTGATTATTTACTGCACAGAGGACAGGGTCAGAGAAAACTGTCAGGGAGACGCCCCCGTTGAGTCATGAGGTTCAGAAAACACACCCTTGCTTTCTAAACTCCTTCTCAGAGAGCAGCCTAGGCATGGCTGGATCCAATCCTAGTCCCAGAATTGGGCTACAGTTTATGTGTAAAGGATTATATATGCACAATCAATCCTTTATACCACTTAGCTAAGATTCCAAAGTTTAACATGCTATGAGTCACTTACTGAGAATCTGTTGCAGCAAGGAATCTCAGCCTTTAGGAGAAACCTTGAGAGGAATCCCTACCCAGGGGGAGATCCCTGCGTGCAGCCCACTGCTGTGCAGGAGAGCTCAATGGGCCTTGGGCTGCCCACTATCTATAGAGTAAGATAGCTGACTTGTATTTGCATTCTAGCAAGATGTCTGGGTCACTGTTCAGATAGCCCTGCGCTACTGTGTTGCCATCAGTCTCCCTGAAGTCCAGCATAGGCTGGATGCAGCCAGCAGGACCCTCAGTGGTGGCTGTGGCTTGGGGGAGTCACCACCACAGGGGGTTCAGCCAGGGCAAACACTGCAGAGACCCAGAGCCCCTCCTCCTGCAGGCAGCTGCAGCAAAAGATCCAAACCTGATCCAAACACCCTTGCTGAGCCAGGCCTCGGGGAAGGGCAGCACCCCCGTGCCCTCCGCCAGCACCAGCAGGTGTCCCTGTGCCTCTTGCCCGGCTGCAAACCCTTGATTGTTCCCTGCAAAGCCCCTGTGCGTGTCCCAGCTCCAGCATCCCTGATGTGGCAGGACCTGGGTCACATTGGGGTGAGAAGAGGTGAAAGACAGTGAGCGAGAAGGAACAGCGGTGCAGAAGAGGGGTTGGGTGTCCCTCTCACATACATGTGTCTGCTTGTGATCCACAGGGTGGGTATTTACACAGCAAAACAAGGGCTGCACCCAAGATCCCCCTTCTGCCTCTCCTCCCACCAGACAGTCTATAGTCCACATGGGAGACAGAGGCAACGCAACCACTTTTTCCTTTCTCCAGGTTTCCAAAATTGGCAAAGGCCTTTGCTGTTAGGGCTCAGGTTGAGCTTGGCTGTGCTGGTTCTTGCAGCTGTGACAGCCACACAGACCTCTTTTCTTTCTTGTGGGTGGCAGAAGTCTCTTCCATGAGTGCTGCTGGGACATGCAAGTAATTTGCCATGAGTACCCTACTCTCTCTGCCTTTTTCCTGCCGATTGCAGTACTCCCTTCCTCAGCATCCCACTGGCCAGCTTCACCCCAGCACAACGCTGAGGGGACCCACCTGCCCTGCCCAGGACTGGCTCCTGCCACTCCACCTCACCTCTGGGTCAGGATCAGGTCAACCCCAGTATCAATACAGGGTGGGAGATGAAGGGATTGAGAGCAGCCCTGCCAAGAAGGACTTGGGGGTCCTCGTGGATGAAAGGTTGGACATGAGCCGGCAATGTGCACTTGCAGCCCAGAAGGCCAATTGTATCTTGGGCTGCATCAGAAGGAGCGTGGCCAGCAGGTGGAGGGAGGTGATTCTGCCCCTCTGCTCCGCTCTGGTGAGACCCCACCTGGAGTCCTGTGTCCAGCTCTGGAGCCCTCAGTGCAGGAAAGACATGGACCTGTTGGAGAGGGGCCAGAGGAGCCACAGAAATGATCAGAGGCTGGAACAGCTCTGCTGGGAAGACAGGCTGAGAGAGCTGGGGTTGTTCAGCCTGGAGAAGAGAAGGCTCCGGGGAGACCTTATTGCAGCTTTTCAGTATTTAAAAGGGGCCTGTAAGAAAGATGGGGACAGACTTTTTAGCAGGGCCTGTTGTGATAGGACAAGGGGTGATGTTTTTAAACTAAAAGAGGGGAGATTCAGGAAAGACATGAGGAAAAAAGTTTTTAGAATGAGGGAGGTGAAACCCTGGCCCAGGTTGCCCAGAGAGGTGGTGGATGCCCCATGCCTGGAAACATTCAAGGCCAGGCTGGACGGGGCTCTGAGCAACCTGATCTGGGTGAAGATGTCCCTGCTCATTGCAGGGGGTTGGACAAGACGAGCTTTAAAGGTCCCTTCCAACCTAAACTAGTCTATGATTCTGTGATTCTACAACACCAAATCACCCTGCACGAAAGCAAAAAAATCCCCCGTGCTCCCTGTGCATCTCCTCTTCCATGTCCCCTCTCTGTACCTGCCGCTGACCTAGACCAGTGGGAAGAGCAGAGCTGTTTCGCTCTGCACTTGCAGGAAACCCAGGAGGATCACTTTTCCCCAGAGAGGTGTGCTTTCAAAACAAGCCTCAGAAGGATGGCTGTGATATGACCCATCCCCAACCTGGGCATCAGCTCACAGAGACCTCAGGTATGTAAATACTGCTGCATGCCTGGGGAGCTGTCAGCTCTTAAGGGAGGCAGGGCTGGCTGGCAGCTGATTCAGAGCCAAAAAGTGTGACTACCAGATGCTGCTGGGCTTTGGAGCAGGCCCAAGGGCTTCAGGGCTGAGACCTTCAGGGAATGCCACATCTTGAAGCTTCAGGGCTTAGACCTTTAGTGGTCACCAGAGAAGGGCTGGGAAGAGATGACCTTGGTATGGCTAAGGGAAAATGTTTTCCCACCATGTGAAAGAACAGGTAGTGCGTTTTTCCTCACAGCAAGATCCACATGATTTCCACTGTCTGGAAAGGCCTGATGACTATGAGATACACCGCATCCCCTCCACCATGGGACCCTGGTGCAACGAGCAGTGCAACCAACAGCAGGACCTCGGCCCAACCCTTCCTCACTCCCCACCATTTCCCAGCCCCAAATCCTTGCACCTTCACCTCCCTCCCCCTTCTCCAGGTCCCAGGAAACGCCCTGTAACTAAAATCCTGCCCTGGCCACCACCTCCTCCCTAACAGCGATGGGTTTCCATGGAGCTCTCTGCCAGTGCGCAGGTCTCAGTTTTATCTTTGCTGGAAAGAAATAACCTCGTAGCACATTTAGCATGTGTCTCCCAGAGGAAGCATGTTGACACCTGAAAATCACAGAAACTTTGTGGCCCGCACTGATGAAACCCAAACACTTTACAACAGACTGAACTTGAGTTACAATGGTGGCATTCTCCAGCCACATCACCTCGGCCTTCTCTGTTACTCCCCAGTTGGTTCATTATTAATTATGTCACTACAATAAATACCAGAACAAAATTAACAGCATTTGGCCACATATCTTAAAGCATTGTCCCGCTCCTCCTTCTCTCTGTGTCTTTGCAGCCTTGATATCCATCCCTGTCAGGCATCAGAGGAGATTTTAGGCACAAATCGTTTGAGTATGTGACCAGCCAGGTAATAAAAGCCATGCAGAAGGGCGGCTGTGGCATCGATAACCAGCGAGAAGGTTCCCCCGATGCCGGTGGCTATGTCTTTGAGGACGGAGGGAATGGCACAGATGGACTGGTAAGGGAAAGCAGCGAGGTGAAGGACAAACCCCACAGGGATGCTCAGGATCTTGCAGGTGAGGGTCACCACATCTTGAACAATTTGCAGGAAGCCCAGGAAGATGTTGACGATGACCCTCCCCACGTCATAGGGGATGCTGATGAGCACCATGCTGATGGCTTTAAGGTAGGACACCACCCCTTTCCACAGGCTGTAGACCCCATCCAGGACTGTAGCACCAGCCCACTTGATAACAAGCCACAGAAAATAAAACACGAATTTCACCAGCTCCACAAACACGCAGATGAGGAGTTCCAGAAGTTTGATGAAAGGGGTAGCAATGATACCAGCCACTGTTCTCACCAAGCTGCTGTCTTTGGCCTCCTGGTTCTCACTTGTTCCTACTTGCTCTCCAGAGCGGATCTGACTGACAGCTTGAAGTATTGCTTCTGTTTTCTCCTGGCTTTGGTTGTCTTCCCCACAGCTTCCCTTGAACAACTGAACTCCTGTGAGAAGCTGCTTCTCCAGCTCTCCCACTGTGAGGTCCACCAAGCTGTTTTCATCATTCACTTTTTTCACTAGTCCCAGGGACCACCCCTGCGGAGTGTCACAGCAGGCTGCCAGCCAGAGGGTCTCTGGCACAGACACCTTGCCTTTAACTCGGGTGCTGGAAGGAATCGCGCCTGCAAGGAGATACAGATGATCCTTCTTGGAACAGTGAGGGACCAGGGCTTGCTCCACTACCCTCCCAATGTCTCTGTGCCAGCTCTTGCTCAGAGATGGGCTCAGAGGCACTGCGTTCGTGAGCGTGTAAGTGGCCATCTGGAAATCCTCCTCATTGAGTGAGCTGGGATTGAGCAGCCCTCGCTCATAACCGGAGCTCACGTAATCTGAGGTCAGAGCTTGATTTGCACCAAGGTTGGCCACAGTGCCAATGACATCAGCTTCATGCACCATCTCACGCAGGTCATTTTCTGGATCATCTATCTGAAAGAGTAGAAAGCAAAGTTACTGAATGCAATTTGACTTCCCAGAGCAACATGTAAAATGGGCCTTGAAGTATGTTTTCCATTATGACCACTACTACATGTTGTGCTTCAGACCACATCCTGCACTCTCTCCTTATTTTCCTTGCAGTTCTTCAGAGGAGCTTAAGTTCTGCTTAGCCGCCTTGCCAAACGCATAGGTTTAGGCTGCAAGGGATGCTTGCATCTCTCCAGTCTGGTTCACAGCACAACACAGCCTCCAGAAGCCCACCAGCCATCCTACACCAAGTTGCTAACTTGTGGTTTTCTTTCTAGAAGAGATATTGAAGACCAATAGATGGCTTGATTTAGGCCCGTGTTCTCACCTCCTACAGTGATGGTACTTCCAGTTCATTTAAGCACCTACTGTAGCACCTTAGGTCTGTCCCTCTGAACTATCAAATTCAAGCCATGAAGGAAAAAAAAAAAAAAACAAAGCATAGTATATAAGATGCCTAGAGAAGGCAATTACTTCCTACCACTGATAGTGTAAGAACCCAGAATGAAGCCGGGCACCACGTCAGGTGAGCTGAACTTGCCTGCCTTGAACACCGACATGGCAGTGAGATCCCAGGGCTTGTCATTAATACTTGGAATGTCATGTCATTAAGTCTGAATCTCATCCTTCGCGACTGCACACCTCCCGGCGTAACACGGGTAAGGACACCATCACCGCAGGTCCTTGATGGAATCTGTGCTACCTGCAGTGTCTGCCATTCCTGTGCTGCAGAGCCAGCAATTGCTGCAGCAGTAATTTGTTCTGGAGTCCTGCACAGAGCTGTGCATGGGACGTAATCAGCAGTGGGAACAGGAGCACCAAACGTCAGGGCGTGCTCGGGTCTTTCACTGGTGGCCACAGCTCTGTCTGCTTCTTAATCTTATTGACACTGCCGGCAGCCACTCCCGGGGGTGCACCAGGTTGTAATTTTCTTCCCTAAATTAGAGGGTGAGCATGTTGGTAGAAGCTTGGGGGTGGCAGACGGTGTCTGGCAGTCGCTGCCTCCTGTAGTCTTTGTTTCAGGGGCTGTGGCCTCAGCTCCCAGCACTGTGGTGGCCCAGTTAAACCTGCTGCCTTTGCTCCTGGCCTACAGGCTGTTTACTGCACCATATAATATGCACTTTGGAGACACTTATGGGCAGACAATTCATCTTCTACCTTGAATCACTCCCCAGTCACCCTTCCCCATCCCTTGGCCATCCTGCAATGCACTTGACAGACAGATGGCCATGTATGCCCTTGCAACCTCACCCGGAGTTTTCATCCTCTCAGTCCCTCATCACATTCTTGCAGCTCTGCAACAGCTTTTGCCGAGAGCCAGGGTGCAAGGGCCAGCGCCAGCCCCTGTCAGCAGCAATCCATCACCCTGGGACAGGACTGAGCTCTGGCTGGCCTCCTGCATCCCCCCAGCCCCTGCGGTCCAGGCTCAAGCTCCATCTGCACCAGGGCTGGTCACAGTGCCAGCGCTGGCCGCTGCAGAGGGCTGCACTACCTCCATCTCCTGCTAGGAGGTTTCTTGCACTTTGTTTGGAAGCGTCTGATGCTTATTACTTCAGGACTGGAAGGGTCACAGTGCTGATGCACAAGTCATAGCTTTTTCTAAATGTACCAGTTAAAAAAAGGCTTATTATGCACTAATTCTGCTCCTCTTGCTCGGTCACCCCGAGCTCACGGGCTGCAGCTGGCTGATGAGGCCATTCTACGTTCCACAAAACCACTGTCCCTTCCTGCCTCCCCAACCCATTCTCCCTGTCCTGATGAGACCAGGGTGCTGGGACACAGGGTGCACCTGATGTGTTTAATCCCACAGTGCGTTGAGAGGCGAGCGGGCACGGTACAAGGCTGTGCCTGGGAACTGCCTCCGTGCTCTGGCCCCTTGGAGACTGACACCCTTGCAGGGATGCTCATCCCTTCTCGCCCCCATGGCGCTGCTGCAGCCCCTTTCTGTCTCAGGACCCTGCTGCCTTCTGGACAAAAGGAGACAGTGGAGGAGGGCTGAGGTGTGTTACCAGGATGCCATGTAGACCCAAGATGGGTCAGCTCTTCCTCCTGTTAGAGATTCCCAACCTGCCTGAAGCAGATGGTAGAAATTTAATTATCTCTGTTTATGAGCTGATGCATGCAAACCTGGAGGTGCCTATCAAGAAAATACATCTCGGGTTACCTGTTCAGCTGCAGGCTTATGCAAATACCATTATGATTGTTTAGGTGCAATTAAAACAGAACATGACAAAAATGCGTCTGTGTGCTGTCCATGCGTAAGGCTCTGACATCATGGAGTTATGCTTATAATAACTCATATTATGGTTTGTAATAACTCATGTGTAACTGAGGTTTTCATGCTTCCTCCAGCTCAGCCCCAAAGGCAAGCTGGCTCCAGCACTGCATCTAATCTGCATTGCAAGGTACCCTTCCTCACTGCTTTGGAAAGCTTTTGGTCTGTGTCACCACCAAAGCAAATCTGCGTTCATGGAGTCAGCCATGAAGCCATCAGTCCAAATAATCTGGAACAGCCATGGGCAAGATCCAAGCAGGCAGGTAAACACCTCATTCATATGATGGGGATTTAAAAATATATTGTGCATCTGAACACCTGTATGGATGTGAGCACCTAACAATACTGATGTGTTGCAGTAACTGGAAGTTGCAGTTTCACAGAAGGGGCAGAGGCAGAGAAAGATTAAAGGTAGAGCAAGAGGGGCAAGCAGCTTCCATCAGGTTTGGTCATTTACCAAAGCAGGACACTGTTACCTCCCACCTTCCCCACCCCAGTACTTGGGATCACAGCTGAACTTCAGCATCCCACTCCCCTCACTACTGCCTCAGACAGGCTCACACCTTTGATTGCAGTGGAAATATTTCATCCAGCCTTAGCGTGGGACTCATTTCTCAGGGAGGAGGCACAGTGCACCTTACGCCAAGGTTTCTGTTGTAGGATGTTCACACGAGAGGCTCTAGATGTACCTGTTTCTCCTGATTGTTTACCAAGAGAGGTGGCAAGAGTAGCTCAGAAGTGACTACACTATAGCTGGGTGATGCAAAGCCCACCTTGGTCAGCTGGCTGCTGGGAGTCATCAACCAAAGGAAAACACACAGTGATCCATCCAGCCCCTCATACATTAGGACAGAAAAAACAATTCCAGAGTTTTCCATGTCTCTCTAAGCCACAGAAAGAGTCAAAACCATAGGTTTTCAGACAACTGAAACAAGACAAAGTAAAAGCCACCTAAGTGATTTGCTCTCAATCCATAGGAAATCTGTGGCAGAGCAGGTTTTCAGACCTGAGCCTGGGGGAGTCCCATCGGTACCCTGCTCATCAGCCTACCCTTCCTGCTCTCTAATTTTTCACTAATTGCTGAATTAATTTGCTGTTTCCAGCTGTCAATCGGGTGGCGGTGGCACTGACATTGCTCATACTTCTCACCCAATTACTGCCTCTGTGCTACATTTGGCATTTATTTCTTGGGCAGACATTCCTGAGGAGGTAGGCATGCAGGGAGGGAGACCATACCCTCACCACTTACATCATTACACACACACAAAAAAGCATGTGACAGCCCCAAGGCCCTCACCAGGGTGCTGAGTGTGTTTTTACAGCAAATTCTTTCTGCTTGCAGTGCTTCTGCATCAACACGTGCATGCACATAGGCATAACCACACGCCACTGTGCAGCCGAGTCAGCTCATACGCAGCTGTCCCTGTTTCAGCGAGGAAATTACCTGGAAAACAGGCAATATAACTTCATGGGGCTATGCTGCAGAGCAGGTGTGGCTAAGGGTTCCCCTCAGCAGCCATCTGACCTTCCTAACCAGCTGCCCTAGCCTTGAAAGGAACACACACAATGGGTATGAAGTCTCTTCCCCACTTTCACATCCCAGGCAGTACCTGAGAGGGGTGTATGTTCTTATTTCTTGAGTCATAGGAACTTTTCATAGTCCTGATTTCTTCCCCTTACAGATTCTTCTGTTCTTTCTTTGCTAGTAGTTTTCTGTCTCGGACTGACATTCCTCCAGTGAAACACAGAGCTGCTTTCTCCCACCTCCGAGACACCTGCATTTCAGCAATGGGTGAAGGGGACCCATTAGTGTAAACTAAGAATGGACCCCACAGTAACCCACAGGGATGCTCTGAAGAAGCCAGAGCAACTAAAGGTAGCACCTGGCCAATTACCTCTAGGGTTGTAGTAAGTTTTGGTGGCGGGAGACACAAGGTTTGGGGCTCTGGAGTGCTGGCAGGGATGGTTAGCACTGGAACAGGCTGTCCAAAGAGGTTGTGGAGTCTCCTCTGGAGACATTCAGAACCTGCCTGGACACATTCCTGTGTGATCTGCTTTAGCAGGCGAGTTTGACTAGATGATCTCCAGAGGTCCCTTCCAACGCCAACCATTCTGTGGCTCTGTGATTCTGCATGACAAAATGAGGGGTGAAGAGGGATGGAGCAGAGAGGGCAGGAAAGCCAGCTGGAGCGAGATGCTGGAGAACCAAAGCTGCTGTGGATGCCCACTGCTCCATAGCAGGAATAGTTTTCAAGCCAGCCTGGGCAGGTCTGGAGAGTCAGACCATGAGGAACAGGAGGAGATATGGGGGCTGGAGATGACAAAGGGTGTCAGTGGCCAAGGCAAATGGGATCTTATCTCTGCCGCTTTGGCTGGCTGCCTCCGTGGCACTGACCAAAGAATCTCACTTGCCTTGGTCCTATTTGTGCTTTAAAAATTCATCACCCTTCCTCAACTCCACAATGGCAGAGTTTGCAAAAAGCATCCTTCTGTTTTGAAAGGGCAAGCAGACACCTCTCACAGCCATCTGGGAAGTGGAAGGAGAGCAGATCAAAAGGCCCTTGGGACCTCCTGCAACTCCAAAACCAGCCAAGAGAGCAGGGAGACAGTCCACGGTGAAGACAGGGAGGCATGATCTCCTGTCTTCACTGCCTGTGACCTTGTGGCCTCAGTATCTCATCACCCTCCATGAGGACAATAAGATCAGCAGTCATTCCTCTGGGACAGGGGTGAGCTGTGATTCTGGCAATGTCCAGCACCCTAGGGCCCCGCTCCCAACAGGCTTCTCTGACGCTGCAGCCATTCTGCCCTGATGAAGCACCCTTGCACGCTGCCAACCTGTCCTGAGCTCAATAGGTGGGGGTAGCTTGATGTTTGTTACAAAATTCCCCATGATCACTGCTGAAAAACCAGAAACACAGAAAAAAAAAAAAAAAAAAAAAGAGGTCATGCGTACATGTTCTCCTAGGACACCAGCAATTTCAATTTTTTAAGGATTTTCTTTAAATTTAACAACCTTACGGACTTGTTTAAACATGCCAAGTGTCGGGGGAGACAAAGACCACTGAGACGCTGGAGGAATTAATTTTATCCTGCACACTTTCAACCCAACTGAAGCCTGCAGGCTTCTGGACACAACAACTCATTTCCCTATTGGCATCTACAACACGACGACACAACAAAAAGCTGCAGCGTCAACTTGGTGAACCGCAAATGGATGTTTTATCCCTGTGCAGTGAAGCTAAAGGGCTCTTACCAACACTGCAATCATGATTGCAACAGAACAAACTTAAACTTGACACTGCGATGTTTGACCCTGCTGCCCACCGGCACTGCTCCCTTCCTGTGAGAGCGGGCTCGGCTGGACAGACCCGTCAGCTGGTGTAAAAAATTACTTTCCCTTCCCAGCTTTCCTTAAACGCCCCATGGGACAAGGAACTATTTTGTTTGCTCAGTTCCAAGCACAAAAATAAATTCTGCTCGTTTTAAATTAATATCAGAAGAAGTTCAACAAGCGGAGCTCCTGCCTCCTTTGCAAAATCCTATCACCAGCTTCACCCCAGGGGAAGTGTTCTCCGGGAACATTTGCTTTACAGTGAAGGAAAAGCTGACTTACCTGTGGTTCGACCAGCCAGTTCTCCTCCTCGTTTTGGGCTGGCTTTGTATACTTAAAAGCTGAATAAAGAGGGATTTTGTCCTTAGTACTGTAGAGCGTTGCAAAGCGTGGCTCTTTGTTGTACTGCTGACAGATTTTCACATGGAACGGCTCCGTAAATCCTTCAGGTGGGACTTGTCCCGGGAAAAACACGTTACACTCAGCAAAACCGATTTCATCCTCTCCAACAACTCTGCCCTGGGAAAAGCCTGGGAAAACTGAGATGCAGAGTAAAAATACAACTGACGTCTTCATGGTTCACTCCCCGGAGCTGAGGGAAGCCCCGTCTGCCTCCGCTGGGTACGGCAAAGGACCTGTGCTCCGAGTCCACCGTGCAGCCGAGCCAGAAAGCGTCTGGAATTCGGGTGTAGCGTGCGAGGGAAATGAAACACGAAACCACAGCCGATCCCTGCGGGGAGCCAGCGCTTTCTGCCGGCAGCGCGTTGTGAAACTGAACGTGCGCCCGGCTGCGCTGACACACGCTGCGGATGCCAAGTGCCCGCGGGAGATAACGCCGAGCAACCTGGAATCATCGGGGCTGGCCGGGAGGAGGAGGAGGAGGAGGAGGAGGAGGAGGAAGAGGGAAGCCCATGGCGGGAGCTGAGCAGCACTGGCTACCCAGGCTGGCGCTCAGCGCCGGCGGGGGTGTGGAGTGCTGCATTGCAGCACAGTCCCCAGCAGGAATTTTGGCTGACGCAGCCAGAAATCTTCACGGGGCTGCCAGGGTGGATGCTGCAAAGTCAGATTCATCGCCCCGAAGAAGGTGTTAGGTGCCCTGTCTGGCTGCGAGCCTGGCCAAAGGAGAGGGGGAGGAAGGGGAGAGAGGGAGGAAGGGGAGAGGGAGAGGAAAAGAGGTGGCAGGGTATTGGAAGTGCTGGGAATGCACTTTGCCCCTTTTTGGGGTGTCTGTCATCACTATTGCTGCCAACCACATGCTGCTAAGGTACCTGGGAAAGGCATTCTCCTCCTCCTGTCTCTCCCGGAGCTGTAGGTAGCATCCAAAACTCTCCAGTATCACCTCACCTCGGCAGACCCTCCATCAGAAGAGATTACAAAGAGGCAGAAAGAGGCAGAAAGACCCTTGGATCACATACCCCTAATCAACACCCACCACTGAATAACTTGACCAAACCTATAGAATTGACCAAAAAAAATAATAATTAAAAAAAAGTATCTAGAGAGAATGAAACTGCTTCTCTGAGTTTATGAGCAGCAGAGTGACCACCTGCCCAGTGAAGAGCTGCCTGTGACACCTTGGCTACTGCTGGGTAAAAGAATGTATTCCTTCAGTGACTGGGAAAATGAACGTTATCACAACAGTGGGGATGGAAAGGAGACTACAGAGCAGTTCCTCAGAGTGAAGAAAAGGTGCATTTTCCCACTCAATAAGTTAGATACGATCAGCTGTGTTGCCAACAACTTAAAAAATTCTGTGTGCCAATAAGGCACGAGTCCCTTCTGTAATATGATTTCCAAGCAAAAAACTCCAAGTGCTACCAACCCACAAGTGTTTTGCAGATGAGGTAGGAGCAGTCTCTATTGCATATGACAAAATGAGACAGCGGATGGTTAAAGTTCCTCCTCGAGGTCAGAAAATGAGCCTGTAAAAGCTCTAAAAATAGACTAGACTCTAAGACTATCATTCCTCTACTCAGAGATGACTTCTAGAAGTATTGAGGCAAGGAAATATGTCAGCACCTCTTGGTGTGGTGTTATCTATCAGCTGCGGGGAGACAGAGATGGGCTGGACAGGCTGGGGAACAAGAGGAAATGTAGTAAGCGGGCTTGGTTTGGATCCAGGCAGGTGCCTGGTCACCCAGCCCTGACAGAAAGAGTTAGTCACATTCAGGAAGGATGATGGAAATGAAAGTACAGACACAGCCCAACCTGATGACAGCAGCTCCAAAAGACAGGCTTAAAATTTTATTTTCCTGAGTGTAAAAAGGCTCTGGGGAAATCAAGAACTGAAGCTAAATCTGAGCTATTAGATGTATTTCTGATCCCTGGCTTGCAATTACCTGGGGAACAGAGGACAATATTATCTCAAGCGCAGTAAGCCCTGCTCCTCAAGCAGATCAAGGCCAGGCGATGCCTTTAAACACCCGGCTCCAAGACTGGCACATGTTACCCCAGGGTTGGCATGGTCCCCATCAATGAAAATGCAGTATGAGGTGTCTCGAGATGAGCAGGACAGTGACCAGCACACTGAGCAGATCGATGATTTCCACCAGGAAACAGGGACGTCCTGCCTCTGTCCTGCACCTGCACATCAACCTCCTGCCTCACAGCAGCACCTCTGTCTCACCGGGATGCACAGCCCCAAGCTGTCTGCTGAGCCTCAAGAGCCTCTTAGCTGCTTTTTGGGAACTGAGAACAGAACTTTCCTTTCAGGCTGGGAGGTTGCCGACCTATTTAGCTCTGTATTTACCAGCAAGTGGATAATCCTTGACTCAGTCTGAAGAGGAAGAGCCTCATCCTCTTATCTCCTATGAAGAGCATCAATGAAGAAGCCAGCATGGAACCTCGCTCCTTTACTCCCCAGTTCCCTTTTCTCTCCAAGCAAGGTGCCTCTCCAGTTTCTATCTAATTTAAGATAGCTGTTGTGACCCTTGAATGTGAAGCTGTATATTTTTCTCTGTTCTTGCTAACATCACTATTACTAAAAAGTCTAGGGTGCCATAATCACAGTGTGGCACTCACTGTGCTGGGAAGATAAAGGCCAAAGGACAGCTCAGGTCTGGGAAGATCACTGTCTCAGCCAAGGGATCACAGACAGAGGAGACAAACAGTGAGATGGAGTCAGTCAGAGGTTCTGATGACTGGGCGCTCCAATAGCTTGTCTGCTATCACAAGCTTTTATAGGCATTACAGGGGGTGATGCTGATAAGGAGTGATGTAGGGCGGTAAAGCACTGGCCCAGGTTGCCCAGAGAGGTGGTAGATGCCCCATGCCTGGAGACATTCAAGGCCAGGCTGGATGGGGCTCTGAGCGACCTGATCTAGTTGGAGATGTCCCTGCTCGTTGCAGGGAGGTTGGACTAGATGAACTTCGAAGGTCCTTCCAACCCAACTGTTTTATGATTCTATGATGTTTCTAGGGCTTGATGTAAAAAAGGAATATTAATATTCAATCAAAAACAGACCTAAGGTTGTTTATGTGAGCAGAAGGCCTCTGGGAAAATGTACATTGGGTTGGAAGCAGACACTATGAAACACCAGCAGTGTGGCCTCGCAGGAGCTGGGGCTGCCTCCTCCAAACCCACCGAGGGGCAACAGTGCAGGCACTTCATGTTTGATGTGATGGAGGAGAGGGAACCCAGGGAAGATGCAAAGAGGCAGGTGGGGCGGTCAAAGGGACATGTGAGAAGAGTGATCTCTCGGTGGCAGGCAGAGGTGTGGACAGGAGAGGCTGTAGGCAAGAGACTGTAGGGACACAGAGTTTTGAAGGCAAAACAGAGAGACTGGAGAGAGGACAGGGCAAGAAAAGAGGTAGGTATCCAGAAAATGGTGCTGACTGGGAGGAAAAGGAGGCAACTGGGGCAAAAATTAAGAGTTGAGGGGCGATTTGCATTGCTTAACAGCTGGAGTACTAAGGAAAGGTTAAGAAAGAAAATTAATGGAAGTAAGTGTGAGGAAATCGAGGGTCAAATGAGGAGATAAAAGGGAGCTGAGGAAAGCTGTTTTCTTCTGTGATAAGAAAATAAGGAGAAAACATGAAGAGGAGAAGGAGGAAAGTAGAATGAAAGGAGATTTTCATCCATCTTCATTGACATAACATGGAAGACCAGTCCTCTTCCTCAAGGGTCTTCAGCACCAAGACCAGTGTCTCAAAGAAAAGAATACCTCCCCAAAAAGCAAACCCGAAAAGCATGCCAGCATCCGAACTCTTCAGCCGTGAAGAAGCTGCCGGGCTTTCCCACACTGTGCCTGCAGCCCTGTCTCTGTTCACACGCCTGACACTGGATTTGCTGCAAATAGCAAATCTTTCTCCTCGCATGCCTGACCCCTCTAGTCCAGTCTTTCAAAACATTCTTGACTCCAAATATTTTTGCAGGCCGGATCTCCTGTCTCCTACCACGACCTCTGGGCAGGACTGTGGTGCTGTATGTGACTGTCCCATTCTTCTGAGAAGGAAAAGAAGAAGAAAGTGTCCCCAAGGGCAAGCAGTTCCACTGGAGAGACACTGTCTGATTCAGTGGAGATACCAGAGATGGGCTTGGAGCACGGCAGTGCCAGCAGACATGATATGGCATGTCAGAGAGCACATCTGCCTCCTCTCTTTCTCATGGGGAAAGAGGCTCTTTTTAAAATTAGCCTAAGAACTTGGTCTGGGAAAGGAGCCCAGTGCTGAGCTAGGGAGAAAAGTAGGAGTGAAACAATTTTCCTGCTAAAACTGAGAGATTTGAGGGCTGGGAGGGCAGAAGGACAATAAACTCTTTGGGGAAGATCTTAGCATCATTAGTTGGGATTTTGGTACCCCCTTTAAAGCAGGTCTTGATGCCAGTCTCTGTTGCCTGCTTGTTAGGTGTTCACACAGATGTCTGCACGTCTTCCCCACAGTGCCCCAGTTCTGTGAGGAAGCACAGTGCTGCTTTGTTGCTCAGCTTCTGCCATGATGCTCACAAACAAGAGTGGGTCAGCGAGAGGCAACTGACCACCTCGAACTGCCTGGGATGCTGATCTGCTCCTCTGCTCCCTCATTTGCTGTTCCTCCTGCCTGCACTCACAGTCTCCAACCACAGCAGCCAGTGAATGGCTTGAAGTGGTGTTATAGCTGAAATCCGAAGACTGGAAAAAATCAGGGGATTTAAAAACATAAAATCATGGAAGAGGTTGTCTGTGGTGCACAGTCAGACGAAGAGGGTGACGACTGGGAATGCTGAAGCACCCAAACACACGGTGCTCTGGGTGATAACACCATTAGGACAGGGACCAGTTCTGGGTTTGTGCAATAACTTGTACAATGGGAGTCTGACAGACACCTTGTAAACCATGAAGGACAAATGCATGCCATAAATACTGAATAAGTGAAATCCAGAGGCTACGTCCTTTGGCATTGTATCTCAGCCTTCAGATTCAAGAGATCTCTTCATCTTCAGGCTGTTAGAAACAAGCACAACAATCCTGTGCTTGACAGCAGAAGTGCGATAGATTTAGATTAATAATAAAAGGCAACATTTTTAATAGTGCAAATTATTAACTATCAAAACAAGTTAACTAGAGATCTGCTGAAAGCTCCAACACTTTCATTCTTTCAGTCAAGAGATGCTTTTTAACACAGTAACAACTAAAATAAAAGAATTGATGCTTCAAATGTAATGGCCTTTGGTTTACAGATTGTCAGTTGGTCAGAGCCACAACAGTTCTTTCACACCTTAAATCTGGTTTGGACAGGAAAGTTACCCACTTGCATGCTTTTGTTCTAGATATTATTAGTGACTTGTTATTATTTGTTATATTTTATTTTTTCAAAGTGCGGTGCAATTCAGTCAAAGCTGAGAGCTCACTGTGCTGGGTGAAGGCAAGGTGAGACAGCTCCTGACAGCCTGCATTGACAGAAGACTGATGAGTGGGAACAAAATGAAAGGTACAGACTTGTTAGGCTTGCATCATCTCAGATGGAGGAATGAGAAAGCCATGATCCTTGAGAAAGCTAAACCTGCTGGCAGGATCCAGAAGCTTTAATCAAGAGGCAAGATAGCAGCCGCACCCAGGACTGCCTGGCTCCAGTAACACCACTGTGTTTTGGAACCAAGGAGTGGGAGGAGTGAGATGCTCTACATTAAGGGTTTGGCCGGACCCAATAGATGGAGGTGAAGTTCCAGCTGCCTCCCAGCTCCAGCCCCCTTCGTGCCGCTTGGATTGGCACTGGAGATGCCCACATGGATCCCAGTCATCCCCACAGCCAAAGCAGGGGAGCGGGCACTGCAAGGGTGTGATTTGCATCATCCTACATGGCCAGGCGAGGACGACATGGCACCTTCCAGATCTGCCTCTGTATCTGCGCAAGCTGTAAAATGAGTCCAGGATGTCCACAGCTGGTCAGACAAACCTTGGGCAGGACTTAACATACTGCTGCCACCACAGGGATTTAGCCCCTGAAAAATCAAGTGGGTTGGCTGTGCAAGGGAAGAGCAAGCAGAACTTTCTCCATGCTCCTTTCAGGCCTTGGCCTTGCTACTGAAATAGGTATTGCAACTGCTGCTGGGCGTGAACGTAATATCATATTTTCCACATGTGTTTCTTCTTGGCAGGTAATGCCTGGGGAAAGATTCAGATGGGAAAAACACAATCACCAGTCCCAGGATCCCATCGCTGCCATGAGTACAGGGCACAGGTTCTCCCCTTAGAGTTCCCAGAACAGCATCGGTGTACAACAGCCAGGACAAAGCATTTCCTCTAAAAAACGAAAGCAGCAGTGCTTCTAGTCACACTGACAGCAGAGTGGCAGGACCACACTACTTATGGTCTCCCTCAGCAGCAGCCCCTGTGCCCATGCTACAATATGGTGCAGCACCCAAATGAACCAGAACCCCCTGGGGAGCACTCCAGCCCTCTGCCCTTCCCCCAGCACAAGGCAGTGCATAACCACTCCTGGTGTTTCTAACTGCATAGCACTCCAGCTGGTGTGGAGTGCTTTGAAGCCTACCTAGCACAGTTTATAGAGCTCAGAGCTGGGAAAAACCACAGGAGCTGGAGTTGTTGGAGTAGGCAGGCTCCAATGCAATGAAAACTTGAAGCGAGGAGAGATGCGAATAGTGCAGAAAGAGCATTCATCACACGCCAAACATTCCTGTGCAAGCCCTACCCCCACAGGCACCAGCTCCATCAGTGCTTCCCTCTGCAGCCGCGCATCCGTGGTGCTATGGTGGGACTCCCCACCAGTGGGACGCAGCACTTTGCAAAGGACCGGGACACCTCCCTCTATTTCTGCTTAAAATTTTACCTACAAGGATGGCAAAACAGAATAATTTTGGCTGGAAGAAACCTTCAAGATCATCAAGTCCAACTGTTAACCTAACACTGGCACTAAACCAGGTTCCTAAGAACCTAATTTACACATATTTTAAACACCTCCAGGGATGGTGACTCAACCACTTCCCTGGGCAGCCTGTTCCAATGCCTGACAACCCTTTCCATGAATAAGTTTTTCCTAATATCCAATCTAAACCTCCCCTGGCACAACCTGAGGCCATTTCCCGTCATACAATCGCTTGTTACTCAGGAGAAGGGACCAACACCCTCCATGCTACAACCTCCTTTCAGGTAGTTGTAGACAGCGATAAGGTCTCCCCTCAGCCTCCTTTTCTCCAGGCTGCACAGCCCCAGCTCCCTCAGCTGCTCCTCATCAGACTCGTGCTGAAAAAAAGAAAAAAAAGCTACTAAGGGCACTCTAAAGTAGTACTGGGTAGGAGCAATGAGGTCGATGTGCTTCACCTGCCTGTTTTTGCAGGGACAGGCATGAGATGTGGCTGCTTGTGCCATTCTCATGGCAGGTGACAGGGCAAGGAGAGCAGGAAAGGGAGGGAGGGGAATGCAAAGTTCGGTTTCAGTTACTAATCCTCAGCAGCAATGATACTGAAACAGAAAGAGTCTTGCCAAGACAAGGCTCGTCTGCAGAAGGTGTTGCAGCACACACCTTCTCACCGGGCCCCAAGTCTACAGGGGAGCATGAAATGCCCTGTTCAAAAGGCCTCCTGCTTCTGCAGGTAGGGCTTTGCTTACACCCACCATGGAGCTCCAGATGCAGGAATTTGCCACCACAAATCCTGAACCAACCAACGCTGCTAATCAGGTTTTGATACTCCTACCCAGCACAAACCACTTAAACTCCAGCTCAACACCTCCTGCTCCAATGTCCAAACCCAAAACAGAGATCAAAACCCAGGAAATGAACAAGTTCTGCCAGGTTCATCTCACTCAGGAAGGGCTTCAGTCATGGTTGCTGATCTTTTAGAAGAAGCCCGCCTCATCCCCAGTCTGCGCCCTGCAGCAGGACCCGGTGTACAAGTCTAGCTCAGAGGTGATGGTTCTGATGGTAAAATTACACGGCAAAGCCCTCCGGACTTTGTAATACAGGAAATCAAGTTTCATACCCTGCTTTTATATGGGATGTTGCATCTACAAATCACAGTGCAAAAGCCTTTGGTCCATTATCCATGTTTTCATAAAGAATGACAAGTGCAGGACCTGGGGAGAGGGGGTCAATTTTTCAAGTTCCCCAGGCTAGTGGCAGTGTTGGGGAGCAAATACCAGTTTCCTGAGTGCCAGCCCTCTGCACTGACAAAGCCCCACGTAAGGAAAAGGCTCCCTCGAGGCCTCAGCAGCTAAAATGCTCTGAATTTGCAATCAAGAACTAAAGGAGAATGAACCTGGTTGGTCCCACTTGTGGGTCAGGAGTTCATTGTTTTCCAAGCTGTTGTTCTTTGTTTTCATTTGAATCAGAGTAAACTCGCTGCTGCCCACGTCTGAAGGAAACAATGAGAGTGGCTGAGACTCTTCCAAAGCCAGAACTGCCTCGCTACTTGGCAAACCCTGTGCGCAGTGGGCTAGTTCAGTAACTAAAGGATAACTAAAAGTTAATATGGATAAAGCCACTAAAGGATAACTAAGGATACCTAAAAGTTATCACAGTGGTTAAGAGAACTCACCACTGGCCAATAGCAAATAGAATCCTCTTCAGTAGGAAAACACGATACATTCTATGGCGTCTTCGGAGGAGGTGGGGATTGATCCTACAGCTGATCTTTTCAATGAGTTTGAGGACTGCGCTACTCGGACATTGCTGGAAAGGAACCTGAGTTGGGTTTTAACTTGGTCAGGGTGCTACTTAGCTGGTTTACTTATAAACTCTTGTATACCTGGTTTGGACACTTGAGATAAATAAGCAGAGTCTGTGTTTTCACACTGGCTGCTCTATTCCTTACAGCCCCATTTATAAAAAGTACTTAGCTGCATCTCAAAGCTTTCAGTAACAGACATTTTAAATCCAGAAGCATCTCATCTAACCTAATCTCACCTTTGGAACAAAACTGCTTGTATTGTTTTACCTGGTAACCGCAACATCTTCTGCCTGCCTATATAACATACCAAGGAAATACAGAGCAGGATTTTCCAGGCTTGCTCAAGACAAGTGAGCGATCACCTCCCAGATGAACCTGTCACCGTCCACTGAAGAGAAAAGGAGCTTTAAAGATTTGCCTGCATTAGACACCTCACTTGCCTGAAGCCCTGTGAGAGTAATCCTAAAGTTAAGGGAGAACAGAATGTAAATTGAGGACTGACTCAGACAGAAAATATTGATGAAGAGCTGAAACAGAGAAAAAACTTGTAGAGTAGTATGGGTACCAGCTCCTGATGCTGTTGCTGAAAGTTAGAGCTGCAGCTGACTCTTAGAGAGACAAGAGCATCTCCACTCTCTGGTTGAACACTTCACTGGTTTCTTTGTTCCATATTTGTATGGAGAAGACAGAAGGAAAACACACAAGTCCAAAGCCAGAGCCACTGTGGTGCATGGACAGCCGGCCCTTCCTTCCGTGTAACGCTGGCTTTTCAGAGTCTGAGCTCTGAGCTACCGAGACTCCTCCCAGCCAGACTGAGTCATCGTCAGCCAGCATTAAGAAAAGGATAAAATTAGCTTAGCTATTAGTAGGAATCTTTGACTAATAAATAAAACAGTAGGAAATTTTTGCCTAACAGTGGATGCATCCATGCAGAGGTATGTCCTGGCTGCTTGCCTGGATGTAAATACTGCATGGCTAAAATTATTTGCTTTGTCCAAGCTCTAAATAAAATTGATTTGGTTGGAACAAGAGAGCTTCCATGAAACTCAGTGGGGCCAAGAAGCATGAGCTGTGTCTCTCACTTGTTCCTCCAGAACCCTCCCTCCCCAAGTCCCCAAGTGCTTTTTGGTTGACATCACGTCTCACATTGAAAGAGCGCTGGGATCTCAGTGGAGAGCTGTCAGCATGGGGAAGCAGGCGGGAAAGGACAGAGTAAACAGAACATGCATTCAAAACCAGCATGTCAGACCTGCAGCACTGGTCCAGCTGGTTTAATGGCTGGTAAAGAAGCCACAGTCTGCAGTGTCTGGTGATGGTCATCACCGCCTGGGGCGGGATCCAGATCGGGTCCTCATCCTGTGCCTTTTCTTGCAGGGAATTAATTCCCGCTCTCTCCCAGGATCTTCTCTCCCTTGTGACCAGGTCACAGGTGTCTCCCTGCTGCAGAGCAGGAGTTCACACCTGGTAAATCCACCCAGGACCAGAGCACTGAAGGCACAAAGGCGGTCAAGGGATGGGCTGGAGCACAGGAGCAGAAAGCTGGAGAGATGATGCAGTGGGAGGTGGCAGGGAAGAGGTGAAGTGCTGGGATGACTTCGTGAGCACAGGGAAGCAGCAGCACAAGGTTTTTACTGTCCCACAGCAGCAGGGAGGGTGTGACCGAGAGCTAAACAGCCAGGATGGCCTCATCGGAAAGCAGCCCCAGGCTGACTCACCGCCTGAGTCACAGCCTTGCCCGGCCTCTATTCTATTCCCAATGAAGGAAACAGCAACTTCCCACAAACTTCTTTTAAGGCTGCTGTTGGGATGCTGAGCATTCCTGCATGAAGCCTCCACTCCTGACAGTTCCCTGTGCCCTTCCTTGTCTGTAGCCCAGCGACAGGCAGGATCCTTCAAAGCACATGCTGTCCCGAGGGAGGAAACGTGCTGCAGCCTCCCCAGAGCAGAAATGGGATTTATGGCTGCTCAGCCCACGCAAGCTGTGCCCTGGGCTGCAAGAGGCGGGCACTTACAGGCAGGGAGGCAAGGGCAAAAATCACATATTCATTCTGGCACAGAACCTCTGCCCTGCTCAAGGAAAATGCTTGTGTTCACAGTACCATGCTGCTTTGCAAGAGGAGATGGTTGCACACCCTGATGCTGTGCTTCAAGGGTGGGCAGAAGACAGGCCCAGAGCCAACAGTGGGAGACTCAAAAATTCAGGAAAGAAAATTGCCTCAACTAAATTCCCATGTGGATTCAGAAACAACCAGTGAAAAGCAATGATTAAGAGTAAGGTTACAGACAGAAGAAAGGGGAACTAGATAGCAAAGAGTATATGTGAGAAGCTTTACAGAACAGAAAAATGGTACAGGAAATGGGTAAAAAATCCCTGCATTGGCAAGGCTGAGAGGGTGTTTATAAAGTCCATTAGGAACATAAGCATTCTTTATAACGCTACAGGCCAAGAAGTAGATGAGAAAAACATTAACAAGGTTCCAAGCAGGCACGAGGTTTCTATAAATGTTTCTGTTCTCTTTCAGGACGCGATGTTTTTTGCAGTCTTGCAATAATCATCTCAGAGAAGGACCAGCACTTGGGTGAGAGCCGCACCTAGAGCACTGAGAGAACCACAGAATATTTGTCTCCTGGTGTGATCAACAAGCAGATATAAAATTGTACTGAGAATATGTGCAGGTAGCATAAAGAATTTGGGATGGTAGCTAAGAGGCCATGGCAGTGACACCAGTGAGGGATTTCTTTTCAAGACAGACACTTTTAACACAGCCAAACACATTAATTCATTGTAGTGCAAAGACTACACAGAATTTTATAATCCAGAAAGAACCCTGGAGAAGAGAAGGCTCTGGGGAGACCTTATTGTGCCCTTTCAGTACTGAAAAGGGGGAAAGAAAGGAAAGAAAGGGCAGAAAGGGAGAGAGAGGGAGAGAGAGGGAGAGAGAGGGAGAGAGAGGGAGAGAGAGGGAGAGAGAGGGAGAGAGAGGGAGAGAGAGGGAGAGAGAGGGAGAGAGAGGGAGAGAGAGGGAGAGAGAGGGAGAGAGAGGGAGAGAGAGGGAGAGAGAGGGAGAGAGAGGGAGAGAAAGGGGGGAAGGGAGGAAGGGAGGGAAAGGAAGGAAGGGAGGGAAAGGAAGGGAGGAAGGGGAAGGAAGGGAGGAAGGGGAAGGAAGGGAGGAAGGGGAAGGAAGGGAGGAAGGGGAAGGAGGGAGGGGAAGGGAGGAAGGGAGGGGAAGGAGGGAAGGGAGGGGAAGGAGGGAAGGAGGGAAGGAAGGAAGGAGGGAAGGAAGGAGGGAGGGAAGGAAGGAGGGAGGGAAAGAAAGAAAGAAAGAAAGAAAGAAAGAAAGAAAGAAAGAAAGAAAGAAAGAAAGAAAGAAAGAAAGAAAGAAAGAAAGAAAGAAAGAAAGAAAGAAAGAAAAAGAAAGAAAGAAAGAAGGAAGGAAGGAAGGAAGGAAGGAAGGAAGGAAGGAAGGAAGGAAGGAAGGAAGGAAGGAAAGAAAGAAAGAAAGAAAGAAAGAAAGAAAGAAAGAAAGAAAGAAAGAAAGAAAGAAAGAAAGAAAGAAAGAAAGAAAGAAAGAAAGAAAGAAAGAGAAAAGACTTTTTAGCAGGGCCTGTTGTGATAGGACAAGGGGTGATGGTTTTAAACTAACGGAGGGGAGATTCAAGAAAGGCGTGAGGAAAAAAATTTTTAGAATGAGGGTGGTGAAACCCTGGCCCAGGTTGCCCAGAGAGGTGGTGGATGCCCCATCCCTGGAGACATTCAAGGCCGGTCTGGACAGGGCTCTGAGCAACCTGATCTGGTTGAAGATGTCCCTGCTCATGGCAGGGGGGTTGGACTGGATGAGCTTTGAAGGCCTCTCCCAACCCAAACTGTTGAGACCATGGACATACAGATAGACTCAAGCACCTGTAGGGGTATGAGGAAAAAGGCCAGTGTGATTCTCAGACAGATAAACAACCATGCAGAGAGCTGGGGGAGGAAAGTTATTTTCTCTCTCTAGTTCACTTTAGTGGAGCTGGTTCTGAAACTGTTCTTTCATCTTTGATGTTGATAAATTGGATAGAGAGCAAGAAAAAGCCCTCAAATTATTGGAGGGAGGAAGGAAATGATTCTAAGAGACTGGAAGAGTCCAGTCTGCTCACCTTATCCAAAGGCAGCTGGAAGAGTAGATTACAAAGTATAAATACCTGGTGAGAAAACAGGCTTTTAAAATTACCAGAGAAAAGCACAACAGGCACTCATGGTTGGGAATAAAGCCAAGTGAAATTAAAAATAAGGGTCCGTTTTAAACTGTGAGGATAATTAATCACTGGAGGAAATGATCAAGGGAAGTGGTGACTTCTCCCACTTTTCATGCTTTCCCTGCGGTACAGAACACCTTTCTAGGAACTGCCACAGCCAAATCACTAAGCAAAGGAACAACAGAGGGTACATCCCTGGTGCCAGTTCCTGTCTGCAAAGAGATCCAAGGTTTAGCGTACCTCAGGAAGAAATAAGTAATCAGCCTTGAGCTGCGTTGTGATTAGAGCAGCCATGGGAAGGGGGAAGACCTGGGGTTTTGTCATTGTCTGCTTGTTTACGTTATATGATGACATTTTAATGCATAATCCAGGAATTCCCATGTGCTGCCTGTACCACTGGACTTGACTGGTGCTCCCTTGTACCTACGAGTTCTCTTTCTCAATGAACCTGCCCTTACACTCAGCCAGTCTGCTTCAAAACCATGGGGAGAACATCCCCAAACGCAAAAGCGGCCTAGAGCTGCCTGACTGCATCTCCACATGCGGGGTCAGCCCTGCTCAGAAACAGGCTCCAGGATGTGCCTGGAGGGGCTGAGAGGCTGGTAGTGACATCCACGAGTGCTGGACATGCCCTGACAACAGTGCTGGATGAAAGCTCTTGGAGCACTTGAGCTGAGGGATGTTTCTATTAGGTCCTAGTGAGAGCATGAAGCTAAACTTCTTAGACCTAAATTAAGCCTAAACAAGTTCTATTTTAGGCAAAACTGCATATTTAGAGAACTTGAAAACCAAATGTTGTGGACTTGTGGAGGTTTGGTGCCTCTGCCTCAAGACTGAGTAGGGATCTTCAGGAGTCTGGACTCAAGCACCTCCACTCTTCCAATATCCTTCTTTGGTACCCAAGTCTTCTAAGGAAACAAAATATTTGAGCATAAAACACATCTGTAACTATTTGTACTTCACTTTGATACACACAAGTTGGGGGAAGGGAAGCACCTTTGGGTTGTGGGAATAATTTTGGCCAAAGATACTGAGCCACTTTATTATTCAAAGAATCATTATACCTGTTCAGAGCAGAGACTGTGCTAGGTTTTTTAGCTTTCATCTTCAAATAATCCTCCATGCAGAGAACGCTTGCCATTTGCTCTTACCCAACAGCAGAACTCTCTTCAGTTTTTTAATTCTTTAATCAGGACTTGATACCTTTCGCCAGCCAGACAGTAAAACTGAACAGCAGGCACTGCCCTCAGGACGTGGTACTGAGCGAACTAGCTGCACCAAGACAGTTAAATTAGCATAGTGGCTCATCCTGATTTAAAGTCCACAGATTTACAATCTATGAGTAACACCCACCATCACAAGATGATGTGCTGATTTCAGGCTACTGCGATCTGCAGCCCAACAATACCAGGCTCCTCTGCGAGGTTTGATCTTGCGTTTAAACTGCCTGTATTGGAATCAATCATAAACCCATTTCACGGGGTGCGGAACAAGGCTTGCAGATAAGAAAATGCAGCAGTCATTACTCGGTTACTGACAGGTGTAGGTCTTAGGAAATGACACTGTGATTATTATTACTATTTACCTGACTTCTTAGTAAAGCTTTACATTCATGACAAACTGCTTAAAATAATTGCTTTCTTTGTATGCCAAGAGCCCCCTTCTTCCAAGCGCTTTCTCTGACAACTCCCTGACCCAAATGGTGTGATTTACATTGTTGCTGTAGCTCTCTGGAGAAAAATCTCTTTGGGGACCTCTTGTGGGCTCTCTTCTAAATTGCACGCTCAGGAAAAGGCCGTGTTAACCTGCAGATATATCGAAGAGCCTTTTGCTTCACATGCCCTCATGTGGATTTGCCGAACTTTGATAAGAAGATGCATCTAAAAGCAAAAGCAAATACAGGAAAGAAACTGCATTGTAAAAGCGGGAATTTAATGCCCGAATGATGCTCATTTACAGTTTGGCTTCTTTACAGAGACAGCAATGAATATACATAACGTAAATTTCTTTGTGAGGGGACTTGCTGACTGTGGTGCTCAAGATAATGTTGCTAATACAGGCCTCTGGGCAAAGAAAGTGACTGATGGGCACTCCCTCCACCTGCCTTGTTTTTGTCTTTTCCCCACAAGGATCCCAACCCTGTCTCCTTAACCCTTTCCCTCCTCTGTGGCTGTTCCCTCATCATTCTAGCTCCACCCCCCACCCCCCCCATTGACACCCAGGGTGAGCACTTTGAACCCATAGCATCACAGAATGGTTGTGTTTAGAAGGGACCTCTGGAGATCATCTATTCCAACCCACCTGCTAAAGCAGGTTCACCAGAGCAGATCACACATAAATGTGTCCAGGTGGGTTTGAATGTCTCCAGAGAAGGAGACTCCACAACCTCTCTGGGCAGCCTGTTCCAGGGCTCTGGCACCCTCAGAGTTTTTACCCATGAAATGCTGTTTCACATCACTCATACATCACCCTTTTCCCAGCCTCCTATGCCAACCCAGCAGCCTCTGGGCAGGCTCCTCTGAGATACCCAACTTGCCAGTCTATTCATGAGCTAATTTGTGAGAAAAGGCTCATCAGTGGCTCACCCCAGCAGGTTACAGCTATGGTTGTAGTGCGGCCCTCCCTCTCTGGCTGCCTGTGCCCCGGCTTCTCCTCACAGCACCAGGTCGAGCCCCGCGGCGTTCACAGACCACCGAGTGGGCCCTTCCCAAGCAGTAGCAGCACAGGACCACAGCCTGGTAGCACCTTAGGGCAAGGCCCTTCTCCAGGTCAACCGCGGTCCCGCAGGACAGGCGCCCCAAGCTATCTGTTCCGAGCTGGGTTCGCCCACCCCCGCTCTGAGGAGAAGCAGGAGGAGGGGAGGAGGTCACCATTGCTACACAGGCAGCAACGCTGTCACCGCGCTCACTTCCGCCTCGGTAGCCATCATGACGGACAAGCTCCCCTCCTTCACGTGACAGTCTCTCCAGTCCTCTCTATGGTAAATCCTCCTTCGGCGGCGGCTTCCGCTGCGTCGTCTATGTCTCCCGCGCGGTGCCTTGTGGGCGCTTGGCGGAATTATGGTGGCGGGGTAGGGCCTGGTTGCGCAGGGCCGGAGGAGGTTGCGGTGTGAGTACCGGGGAGTCGCTGGGTTCGTTTGATTGGGCTGGGCTGCGGTGGGTCTCTGGGGCAGGGGTTGCTGTGGGGTCTCTGCGTGGGCCCGAGGCACGAACGGGGCCCTGTGGGGAGCGCTGCTGAGAACAGCAGAGGGCGGCGGGTCGGGGTCCGACGGGCAGGAGTTGTGATGTCTCATGAAACGGTGCGGTCATGTTGTATCTGCTTCTTCAGCTGAACCCATAGACGCCGCCCGTTACATATAATTAACACAGGTGAGTTCTGAGAGCAGGTGGCTCTGGCAGAGTGTGTTCCTTGCTGAGCTGCCGCCGACTGGCTCACTATGACTGGAAAGTGTCAGCAGCCCTTGGTCAAGAAGCCCAGGCTGGTTATGCCTTAGTTACTGTCTCACTGCTTTTTAGAGATGTTCCTGCCCGTTAACTCTTTTCTGAGCAGCAGCTCAGCGGCAGTAACTGTGTGCTACCTGATGGGATGTTATTTTCAGTGGCAAATCTGTGTTAGGATTTTAAGACTGAAGTCATGTTTTGTGATCTCATTAAAAATCAAACAATAGCAAATAGTGCAAGTAGAGCATAAATGACTTTTATTTGTGTATCGCAAAACCATATGGATCAATACAGTTTTTTTTTTTCCTCTGCTTTTTAATATTCTTTAAAATGTTTCCTTGTCGTCCTTTAACATCCAACCTTCTGGTTGGTAGGATGGCTGCCTTTGACTGGTGCCTTTATGTACCCCTGCAGATGTGTCTCTCTTACATCTTGTATGTCTTTAGTCTGTGGTTAGTGGATGTGTGTGTGTCTTGCTGAAGCAGGAATAAACGTAGTTTCAAATACCAGATTTAAGATGGCCCAGTTGATCATACAGGATATTTTTGGCATTGGTTGGCCAAATTGAACTCTTGGCACAGTGGTTTAGGATTGCGGGGTCTTCTGTCAGGCCACACTGAACATGGTGTGTGCTGACAGGGTGTCTCTGAGGCTGAGGCTGGTCAGAGTCATTTCACTCATTTGCCACGGAAGAACTGATAGTAGTGACTTTGGGGATCAGCTGATTCATTTTTAGGACATACGGGTGGTGTGCCAGTTCCTGTAGTTTCTAAATGAGAGCTGCTGAAAACTTCTGCATTTGTCTGAGCTTCATTAATTGTGCTTAAATTATCGAAGGGTAGACCTGTTGGCCTTATGCTACCAGGGAAACATTAACACTAGCCCTTCCGACAGTTTTGGTGGCCAGCGGGAGTGCTGCTCAGGCCGATCGCAAAGGATGGTGCTAATGGCAGGGATGTGGCTCTTCCTGAGGGTTGGATCATTCACAGTGCATCATCTTCATCAATATTTACTGATCAACACCACCCTAGGCATGCTGTGGTCCGTGTCAGCCAGCATTTCTGGTGATGATACCTAGATACAATTTGGGGAATAACAGAGGGGTCATTCCCAGTAGGCAGCCATTTCTGGATGTTGCTTTTCAGGAGGGAAAAGAGTTGAGTTACAAGACTTGCCTTAAAGATAGGAGGTTGGCTCCTGGACAGTTTTATTTACTTGATAAATGTAGTTTCACATTCTTCTTAGGGTCTGTGTATCGTCATTCAAACATACTGGAAAAGACTTTCTATTAAAAATCTGAATAGATTCTGTCAATTTTGTCAGTAAAAAGCTCCTTAAATTTTGAGGCTGTTATTATGTAGTGGGACTTCTCATTGCTACTACAGTTTCAGGAACAGCATAGCTTTTGGTGAATGTCTTTTGCTGTAAATTGTAGTAACAACTGGTTTTTATCCTTGATTCTGTAGTAGTTAAAATGACGACAGCAGCGAGGCCAACGTTTGAACCTGCAAGAGGAGGAAGAGGAAAAGGTGAAGGAGACTTAAGTCAGCTATCCAAACAGTATTCCAGCAGAGACCTTCCTTCTCATACTAAAATAAAATACAGGTTAGTATTGGGGTTTTTGGTCTTACGGCTAAACAACCCAGGAATGATTTTTTTGTTGCGAGCAGGACTCTGAAATTTTCACAATAGGTGTTCATGTGCTTGATGTTAAGCAGGCACCGGAGATTATGCAGCAGCATGGAATGAGTGTGCTGAAAGTGCAAGTCTCAGAAGGAGGCTTAAGAGATGAAATGCATTGCAAGTAATTGGAGAGGTTTCATTTTGTGGTATTTATTACTGCTTATGGAGACAAGGCATTTCAGTGCAGTGCAAAGAAAATCAATGAGAACAGTAGGAGATGACTAAGCTGTTGAGCGTTGCTGGCACTTGCAGAGCAGAATGGGATAAGAAGAGTGAAGCTGAGCATGTCTTAAAAGCAGGAGAACCATGGCGTTCATTTGGCAAAGGACCACTGGGGGAAGGCATTACAGGAGGCGGGAAAATCATGGAATAGCACTCAGGCAGTAGTACATATTTGAACAGCTGATGTTGAGCACTGCAAGTGGTTCTTGCACGTTGTGGGGGAATAAATTGCTTTAATCAGTGTGAAAGATAATGGTATCTTATAAATATTTTTCTCTGTTTGAAGTCCATAGTTAATCTGCATTATTCTGTTGAAAGATGAACTGAAATCTGGAGTCAATGTGACATAGATACCCAGAATTTAAATGAAATGTGTCAGCCTAGAAATGCTTCTTCATCTAGCTGATGTTATTCATGCTGGTGAAATTACTGTTAAGGTTTTACATTTGCAAGTTTTTGTGCAGGTGTTTAGCTTTTCAGCTCCTCCCTCCTGCCCCTTTTCTTTTGAAGAATATGTCTGGATAAGGGAGTTGGAGTGCTTTGGAAAATACCAAAATCAACAGCACAAAAAGTGTCATCAAATGCATTTTGTTATTATGGGAAAAATTGCTGGTGGTTTATTTCCTTAAACAAAAAGGGATTTGGAACACCAGTCTGTTGCTTTGAAAGAAATGTGTGGGGACAAATATGTACAGGAATGTAAAATGTATGTTTTAACAAATCCCTCCGTGTGTGTGTGTGAGAGCCAGATGGAGGGGGTATTAAGTGTCTTCTGTTCTTTCTCCCAAATACCTAATATAAAGTTGTCTTTGTTAAACTGCCAAGGCTGCATCATTGCAGGACAAGTTCAGTGTTTCAGTCCCACTCTTGTTTACTTGAATGACACAGGGTTTGGGAGCGTTTTGCAGCTATATCAGGGATACCAAGTTCAGGTTTTTAATTACAAAAGCAAATTAAATACTCCATCATAAAGACAGTCTGTGCACACAATGTTTATAATGGCTCAAGTCTAGGTTTCTTCCATGCACTCTTATTTCTAACACTGGGTTCACAGAAGGGTGAAGGGAACTGCTGCTTGTTTTTATTTGTTAGTTCTTTCCAAGATTTTCACAGAAAATTCAGTGGTCTATAGGTGGAATTTAGTATGATTCAAATGTAAATAGCCTGTTACTTTTGGCCAGCATGTGTTATATAAAAGAGGGAAAAAGATGTATTTGCAATATGTTTCACTAATGCTAGTGTTTTGCTTCTTCTCTGATTTTTTTATGGTTGTGGGATATTATCTTGTATATCTCTTGGAGGGGAAAAGGCTTATGAAAAGTATATTCCAGTCTAGGTCTTATCTATAAGGCTTAGAGGCTGTATGTACAGCAGCAACTTGGGATGGTAAAATGGCAAGTTGACTGTCATGCTGGTGGATGTCTGCTAGGGCATTGGGCTTGGACTGGTGGAAGAGATTGAGATGTAGCTACAAGAAGTAGATGTAGCCATCCTGGTTTTGCAGGAATTTATGTAGGGTCTTTAACTCATTTGAGAGCCACTGGAATGAGCATGTATGTGGCATTTCATGCCTGCATGTCTGTAATGCATGCAGAGAAAGGAACTGATGGCAAGAATAAAGAAACATACGTCTACATGGTAGCCAGTTTTTATTCTTTAAACTTACCTCTTCACTCCAGGATTTATTGACCTCCTTCAGAAAATTGCTCCCAGCTGCAGATAATCAACTTCAGCTTTTCTCTCCCCTGTTATGCTGTTTTAGGCAGGCGACTCAGGATGCTCCTGAAGAGGTGCGTAACCGTGATTTCAGAAGGGAGCTGGAGGAGAGAGAACGGGTCGCTGCAAGAGAAAAGAATAGAGACAGACCAACCAGAGGTAAAAACAAAGACACAAAAAATCTTCATACATTTGTGTGGCATTATTCTTACACAAAACTCAGTGTTGTAGGAAGTTTGCGGGTTGCAGACAGCATGTCATGAGAGGAGAATTTAGGGTATTGGTCTGATAGCTCAGAGCTGTTGACCTGCAAGGGAATGTCCGCTGGCTTTCACACTGGCTTCGTGCTAGCAAAAAATCTAGGCCAGCCAGTAGAAGAGCGTAGGCCATCATGCAGGCCAGCTGATACGGTGTAATTGTAATGAATTGGCAACGAGTGTGTGCAGCTAATAAAGGGCTTGGACAGGCGAGACAGAGAGGAGAAGCAGAATGACTCATCTTCTAGTGTTGCAGTACCAGTGTAACAATAAATCCATTTTTTAAAGTGAGCAATTCTGTTCAGGTATGGTGAAGTGAAAACCAAAATGAATCAAAGGTGTGGTTTTTTGAGAAATAGTAATTTATAATATTAAGCTTGACAGAATTTAGGTACTTTGGTTTAGGTATGAAACGTGAAGAGGTACTGGAGGGCTTTCAAGTTCACAGACAAAAGCAGATGTGATTTGGACCAAACTGGGCAACAGTAATGCTCTGGAGTGGTCTCTTATGTGAACCCTCCAGTAGAGTATAAAGGATAAGGATATTTCTCCACAGCTTTTTCTTCTGCTGTTCTATCTTCTTGAAATAATGACTTCAAAATTCTTTTGGAGGTCAAATTGTAAGTTTGGGGTTGTTATTACTTCCCTTGAGGATACCTACAAGGAGAAATTAGCATGGGCATTAAGACTGAGAAGTAAGGAAAAGTAAACATAAGCTTGTATCTCTTGCTCTAATGCAATCTTTGTGAAGATTTTTGCTTTCTGACATTAGATGTTGTTAAATGAAGTGATTTAATCACTTGTTTGTTTGTGTGTGGTTTTTTTTTAATGTTATGCTGTAGAACACACAACATCATCATCTGTGTCTAAGAAGCCTCGGCTAGACCAAATTCCTGCAGCAAATCTTGATGCAGACGATCCACTTACTGATGTATGTATCTCTTTTCTGTTTTCTTTCATTTTCCTGCCCTCAGAATTTGCTGTTAATATAATATTTACTTTTAGATTGGGTAAAGTTTTAAGACAGGTTCTCACATACCTTCCACTTACAATTATTGTACTACGGTGGAAGTGCAGAGTGGTTTAGAGGATTCCAGTTGATGCTGTAGTGGTGTTGTTGGAAAACACAGAAAAACTAAGGAGCTGGAAATACCACTTGAAGTATGGAGAATGGGTGACGTTTTAGACTTGGTCAACTACTGGGTTAGTTAGACTTTCCCTAGGGTAGAACTGTTGAGATACATTGACTGTCTGCATGAGCACTGGATTCTTGCTCTTGGCTTCTCTCCTCATGCTGACATCTATGAATTAGGTCCAAGGCTTGACAGTAAGCTGAGGCTTTTTTAATCCTGTTACATTTGGTCCCAACAATATTGTATGGGATATTCGGTCACACTGTTGTAACAGCTTATGTTGCAGTGCTTAGAGAGTGATTGAGGACAGTCCTCAACTACCTAGCGTTTGAGTTATCAAAAGTGTATTGTAGTCATCGAAAAAGCACAAACATATTTTTGTCTTGACTTTACCGTACAAGAGCAAATACACCATTTGTATTGTATTTGCTGCTCCTGCGAGCACCCAGGTATTTCAGAAATCATCAGCAGCAAACAGCAGCCTTTAGCTGGGCTGACCTGGGCTGGTTTTATTACATGAAATAAATGAGCTGCTTCTTATTTCTGTTTGTTGCTATTAGGAAGATGATGAAGATGAGGACTTGGAAGACAGTGATGATGATGACACTGCAGCTCTTCTGGCTGAACTGGAAAAAATCAAGAAAGAGCGAGCTGAGGAACAGGCTCGAAAGGTAAAATCTCACCTATTAAAGAGTATCCGGGGCTTTTTTTGCAAACTGATGTTTGTTAAAACTGGTGTGCCTTAAGCACTTAGGTTGAGTGAGCTGGTAAACACAGCAAGTGCCCTTCAAAACTCTTCTCAAGTAGAGTCTGATGGATTGGTTCTTCTGTCTAGTAATTGTTGTGAATACTTTTTTTTTCTTCAGTAGACATACTTATTATACTCTCTAAAACATTTTATTTGCTTTCCGAACACTTTGTAGAGTAATTTAGTCAAGGTAATGTTGCTTTTCATATGCAAGGCCTTCTCTGAAGACAGCTGTCATACCAAACTGTATAGTGGCATTAGTGATCTACATACTATCAAGTGTAATTTCACGTGTTAACTAGCTTTTATGAAAAAATTTGTATATTTATGAAATAAAAATGTGTGTGCTTTTTGATGCTTTTGCATATGGCTGCAAGTTTTATACAGTAGTTGCTCTTTCACAGCATTGGTGCTGTGTTGCTTTGGCAAGGAGCAACAGTTATAACTGTAAGAAGAGAACTGTTTTCATTATACACGGGTGAGGTTTTTGAAAAATGTCTCCACAGAAGTTAATAAGACAGCAGTGTTTCCAGAACTTGGGAAGTCAATGCACACGTAGCCTTCATAGCTCCTTCTAATCTCTGTCTTTACAGATAGAAACATTGTGGGGAGGGAAGTCTCTGTAGTTAGAGGCTGTTTTCCCATAAGCAGAATCAAATCTTGTGCCATTGGCTCCCACCCCTCCTTGGTGTAAGAGAGATTGTTGGGATGGAGCACATTAGCAAAATCCCTGGTTGATGAACGGACTTCTAGGGGCTGTTTCTGGGAATAGTCCTTCTTGTCAAACTGGTCAGGACTTAGGATGAACTGTGCTGGCTCTAACATTCTATTGCCACAGACTGCAGAGTCCGGGTATTTAATCTGCATGACTGAAACACTCTGCCTCTCGTGGTGTGGCAGAAGTGGTGGATATGAGCAGAATTCCCTCCTCTGCTTTTACGAAGTGCGTTCTTTTTTTTGAGTAGGGCTTAAATAATTTTACTGCTTTTGAAAAATATTGCATATTTCAGTTTAAGTTTTGTATGTTGTAGATGTAGATCCTACATCAGTGTAAACAAAGCAACAAACAAAACCACCCAAAACCAACCAACCAAACAAAAAAATCCCCCAAAACCCAACCTTTGTATAAGGTAATCTGAGGAGTCTTTGCTGCTGCGACAGTTTACTGGTTTGGTGCCTCTGCACTACTCCTAACCTCTGTCATAGCTTAACACACACGCCTGTGGTATTGTGTTTTTCACAAATGCTCTCCAGCAGACTCAGCTGGCAGTGAACAGGACATAGCATCTAGCAGGCACTAGGAACAGCTGGGAGAGAATTAGGTTTTAAATGCTCTAGGCAACTATGTAGTGCTTGACCACTCTTGGCTAACAATATAGACATTTAGAATCAACAGGGCCTCTAAAAACAGTGAACTCTGCAATTCTGGAGTTAGTTACTTTGGAAGGCTGTGCCATTCTGCACTGGTGCAGAAATTGTGCTGTAGGAGGCTGTTGATACTTGATTCTCCATCTTACCTATGAGTAGTAGTTCACGTTAGAGTGTGTCTGAAAGTGTCTCTCGGATATCTTTATCTAGGCATTTGAAGCACATCACACAGCAATGAAATTGTGTTCTGCAGTAATAACGTGGTGAAAATGACTTAAAAATGCTGGCAACAATTCTTCTGTTTATTCCTGTGTGAAATGTGCTAAACTACAAATTAAGGGTAGCAATGTGTAGGAAAGACTTCAGCTGTTCTTGCACAGTGCTTGAAATGAAAGCTTTGATCTGTTTGGATTTTTCACTTTGCCTGATAGTTGAAATTATACATCCAGGTTAAACAGCATAACTTGTCACATTTCAGTGTAGAAAACTGACATTTGGAAAATAATGGCAATGAATTTCAGCCCAGACAACCAAATGTATGCTTCTCTGTTGGTGTATAGAAACCAGGAATGTCACAATCTCTGTTAAGTTCTTATTTTGTCAGTAGAGGGTGCTAAAAGCTATCAAGTATTTAGTATCTCACTTGTTTCAGTTTGCGGTCTATTAACTAGTATTATTTTTTTACCTTCATGGTTGTTCACCTTCCCCCAGAAGCAGGGTTTATTATGTCCAGTGCTATGTGCACACTGAATACAGGCATGCACATTCAAAATGAATGTATTTGTTTATTCCTAAAAATAACTAATAATTATTTATTTGCAACAGTGCACCTTATTGCACAGTCACCACCTACTCTGTTCATCCTTTTACTGGTTGGTGGCTGATTGCTGCTCTTAAAAATTGCCATCTTCATTGATAGTGGGTGCTTTACAGGCACTTGAAATTTTATTTTCTTGGGTTTGAGAGTAGGAAACTAAGACTATGTTGATGGAAAAAGTAAAAACTTAGGTGGGATGCAGCCTTGGAAAGAGTTTTTGGGCATAAGAGTCTCCTTAGAAAAGATCACTTATATGTTTTGTTCTAGAGGTGGTATCTGTTTAAATTATGGCTTGTTTTCTCTGGCTTGGAAATAAGGCCTTACTGGCAAAGCATTTTATAGCCATTTCATATAAATCCCTTGTCCCTTCAGATATGTGGGATTTCATATGATTATGTATTACAAACCATAATTTAAACCTAATTTTGTAAGTAACCTTATGTTAATCATCCAGCTGACTTGAGAATGGCAGCTCATGTAAAGTTGTAATTGTGGGGTCGCTATTTGTCCTAATCCCCATACAGGAATGGTTTATCGATGGAACTCTGCTGTCCCCAGTAGGCAATGCAGGTAAAACCCAGTGGTAAGGGAAGGGGACACTGCGGAGTCAGTGCCTGTTCACTCTTCTGCACATCGTGCTCAGATCTCTTTGTTGTTTCACAGACAGATTAACATGTCTCTGCATCTTGGAACGTACCAGGGCCTTAACAAGATGGAGTAAAATATAGTAATATATCCCAAATTTGTGCCATGTGTGCATTTTTTTCCTGATACTTTAGTTACTTTGATTTATCAAAATGCTAGCTCAATTATTTCTGAGACTTCATTTAAACTGTATTGTTAAATGTTTTCACTCCTCACTTCAGTGTCCAGTAATAAGTTGCCATGAAAGGAGGACTCCTCCTTTTAAAATGCGTCTCTGGTGAGAGAGCAGTTAAAAAACAAAATATGAGAATCTGCTTTTTTTCAGATCATCATGGTCTCTGTTAATTTCCCTTATGTGGTAATACCAATTTCCATAGAAATCCTCTAAATCTAATTTTGACAAATGTTAGTATTAAGAGGTTCTAACTTCCCTCACACTAATATTTCCCTTTAGCGCATAGTTTGTCAACCAAATAAGCAATTGCTGTCAAAGCTGGTTAACTTCTCAAAATGCTTAAATTTCCTTGAAATTTCCTTTCCCTGAAATGTTAAATAAATACTACTAATGATTTAAAAACTGATTGAGCATGGGAGACTTTTCTCACGCCCTCCACAGTTTTAATCTCACAGGTTGTTTCTAGTAGACTCTAAGCTGAGCAGCAAATTGTAATTTTGAAAGCCATTTCTGTGAAATAATTCTGGGCCTGTCTGAAACTGTGCAAGTGCTTGGTCTGCTGTCTGTGTGAACTATCCATGGGTCTGTTTCATGGAAACATTTCCGTGTTCCAAATGCAGTGTTACAGTGCTCTTGGTTTTCTATTTTCAAGCACTTCCGTAAAAGGTAAATTGAAATAATTAAAACCAAACCTCAAACCAGTGAGCAGCTGAATGTATGTATGCAGTTCCAGCAAAGCTATTTTAATATCCAATCATTTTATGCTTATTTGAGAACATACTTAAAAGTTCTTGGTTTGTTCTCTTACAGTTTTATCTCCCCAAGTATTTCTCTATAGCTGAATATATGTTATTTTACCAATGGTCAAAATAGATCTTAACTCTGTCTTGTGTTTTAGCCGTGTCTTAGACTTTCAAATAAAACATTAGAAAATGAATCTTGATAGATATCAAACTTTTCACTTTAAAATTTAAGGGTCTAACTAAAGCTCGAATATCCAGTCAGTGATCAGAAATAATTTCAATAACGAGGCAAAGCAGATGGCAGAGTGTTTCTTCATTAAATGTTTGAGAAATGCTAGCAATATTTAACCCTTGCCAAGAAGGTTTAAATGCCCCAAGAAGATAATGCCCCCTCTCTTGTGGGCAAAATAACAACAAATCTGCGTATAGACACTACAGTTGTGATTACTTTGTGCTTTTATTTTTTGAAGTTCCAATCAGTTATTTGAATTGCTGTATTGCACTGAGTTAGTAATTTGCATAGGATCAAAGAACTGGGGTGGATCTCTGCATTATTGAGTTTCCTTCCCTGCTGCTAAAGGCAGCGCTGTCATAGTGTGTCATTCACAAATTAGCATTTAAATAAGGTTATGTGATTTTTCTTTGATTTTTTTTTTTTTTCCAGCCTTCAATGAAATGTGGGTGTTTCAGGTTTTATTTTCAGCTACTCAACATCTTTAATAACTGAGCAGGATAGCTTACTTTAAAATAATGGAATCATCTCAGGAGTTTCAGCACTTTCTGTAAAAGTAATCTTGCTCTGTGCAAGGGCTAGGAATTATACTAAAAAAAAAATAACCATGGTAACAATAATGTTTTTCTTTCCTTTGCGGTCAGAAACAAATATACCAAGGGACTGTTACTCTTACAGCAAGATAAGGAGCAATTGTTTAGTTAAGGTTAGCATAGTTTTGTCCACTTTTTTTGTTTTCCCCCAACTGTGATGCCACATGGTGAGTGCAGTGGTCCAGCGAAGGCTTTGAGATCTGATTGACAGAGCAGCATCTCCATCTGCTTCCTCAGGTACAGGGCTCCCTCTGCCCCTCCTGCCTTATTCCCCCTGCCGTAATATTCCTGCTCTCTTGCCTCTGCCTCTAACACAATGGTTACAACGTGCTTGATGTCTGATGTGTCTCTGCAGGTGGTTGGTGCAACGTGCTGCCGTTGAAAAGCACAGCGCTGCTGTCTGGTGATGAAATAATCTGTAGCGTGTTTTTAGGCTCAAATGGCTCATGAAAAGAGTCATATACCTCGTGTTGCTGAACATTATTGAGGCATTATTTCAGAAAGGGTGGAGTGAATAGAGATGCATTCTTCTCCCCCTTAGGCTTTTTTTCTGTTGTGGCTTTGTTTTATCCATAGTGTTTTAGCTTAATACGCCTTTGTTCCAGCACACAAAAGAACAATGTGGGCTCTGGAGCAACCCGAGCTGCTTATTTTGCGAACAGCTGTGCTTGATCGTGCCTCAGAGGTGCGAAGCTCAGACAGCTTGGAAGGTTGTGTCTGGTCTGTTTGATTTGATACAACCCATGCTCCATTGCCTGGAGCGTCCTGGCTTGCAGTGGAGGAGTGGGCAGTGGAAGATTTATGTGGAAAATTCTGAAACATAATGAAAACCTTTTTTGGCTGGAAATGAGGGATTCTGCAGCTCTGGCCAAAATCGGTAACTTAGCTTAAGTGTAACTGTCAGCTTTACACCACTGTGAGTTACGCCTATTATTTTCTCCATGTCATGTCTGTAAGATACAAAATTTAATAAATTACCTTTTTTTTTAATCATTAATATGTTCTTTGGGAGGTTTTACTGAAGCTAAATAACACAAAAAACTTGAAGACTAATCTTCAGAATTAGCCTACTTCTTAAAATTTGAAGTGAAATGTCACCCAATGTAGAATGCCTGAATTCCATAAATAAATTACCATGTGCACCAGATCTTCTTTGTAAAGTGACTAAACCGGGCAATGTCTTACTCAACAGCTTGGTCCCCTGTTTGCTTTCAGCCCCTCATCTTTGATGACAAAGATGAGCATTGCGGTTTGTTACTGCATCCAGTTTGCTCTCTCTGCAAGTCTGAAAGACAGCAGAGTTCTGTTTCTGAACAGAACTGAGAAGCAGCCAAGGGTCACACAAAGTGCCCAGGGGCTCTGCAGCAACTCTTAGTGTGAACAGGGAAAATCAACCACCGAAAAGAAGGTTCATGGATTCTTTCTGTTGCTGTTGTCAATATAAAAGAATGTTCGGCAGTTTCTGTTAGTGTTGTGTTCGTGATTGGTTTTAGTTACTTAATAGGTGCAAAAGTAAAAGGTAATAATTTGAAATTTCCAAGGTTGTCCCTACCATTAAAAGAAATTAAACATAATTTTTGCTATCCTCCAGTCCTCTGGAATAGTAATTGACTTGAGTCAATGTATTTTTTTTGCTACTGGTTCACAGTTTTAGACAGAATCCAGTTGAGCTTGAAATGCCAAGTTGTTGGGGTCCATGCGCAAGTTACGTATCCCAGCTTGCGTGGAAGTGCAGTCAGTAGAGCCTGGAGTGTGGCTGGGCCCTTGTCTGTGTAATTTAGTGTGAGTGGAAAAGCCATCTTGACTCCTTATCATACTCTTTAGATCTCTGCTGAGAAGTGAGCTCAGATGCTGACAAGCAGATACGTAGGTGTAGGTGTCTTAATCTGGTGCTACATCCTGCTCTTGATCTTATACTACTGCTTGTAGTGTAACACTTCATAGAAGTGTTATTTCAATTTTGTTTGGTTTTATCTTATTTTTTTTTCATCACCACCTTTTAACACTTCAGCCTGATAATACTTTTTTTGTTATCAGAAAGCAAGCTATGTCAGGCTAATTGAGGTTTAAGGGTTATGTAAAGCAGATAAAAGTTAGGATGATGCCTCACATGCCTTCTTAAAATCTTATTACAGGAAAACTAAATATACCTCTGTGTACAAAGAACACTGGAGTAGTTACTACTGTATCCATATTTTTTATGATCCTTAATATTGATTTTATTTTCTAATAGTGATTCAAATGACTAAGTGGTTTTCACTTTTCTTCATGCGTGGTAGAGAATGCTGGAACAATCAGCTTTTTAGGAGCTGTTGAGATTAAATCTGAAACTGGGGACAAGTGGGGAAAAGAACTGTAATTCTCATCCCCCCCAAAGATACTGACTGATTCCAGTGGGCTCTTTAACACTGAATAAACACTTTGTGTGGAGTGTGTTTTAGTTCCGTATTTGTCAGTGGTGTGTGGATGCATTTTTACGCATCATAAATATCTTATGCTGGCTTTTTTTATGTGTGCCCCAGATAAAGTGAGGCACGATGCACAGGTTCAGTAGCTTTGGGTCGTGGCCAAGGTTCATGTCTTAGAACTCTGAGGGTAGGAGTGTGCAGTGCTCTGCGTGCCACCTTCAGCACAGTCCCCCTGGAGCTCAGCTCTAAAATGGAAAACTCTGTTCACAGAGAGAGAACGTGGATGAAATTGTCTCTACAGAAGCATTTGTCAAGAGGGGAGTATTTCTTGCAATGCTCTTACTAGGGCTATCTTCTCTTGAGTATAGTCCAGTATTAATTTTTTGGTTTGTAGCATTCTTACTTGCTTTTAAGATTTGTCCCAGAGCTCTTGCTTTTTCAAAGTCTCACTTTTAATGAAGTGTCGGACATTAAATTTGATGAGGCAGAGCCCACTTGATGTGGACAGCACACAGAACACTTCACTGCTTGCATCCTGTTGTAAATTTGCCTGATGGGCTTGAATAGAATCTGATCACCTCGTGGGAGGCACCTGAAAATCAGTACTTCTTTTTTCTTTTTTTTTGTACCAGTAATGTAGGTTTTGCTCAGTCTCAGATCAGTGCTTTGCATGCAGGTGCTGTTTGTAGTCTGAGGGGTGCTTGACTTCTGATGGGAACACACAACACAGCCTGCAGGAAATTGGATTTTGCTGCTACTGGCTCCTCTGTGTTATAAGGGAAGAAGATGGTAAATCAGAGGTTGGCAGACTGTGAAGAAGCAGCTGCGTACATTTCTTGTCTGTAATACACAGAGGAAAGAAATGTAGAATTTGAATTTGTATTTCTAATATGGGAGAAATTAGGGTTCCATATAAAATATTTTTGCTCTCTGTGTTTCCTCATTCACTGGGATGGTGATAACAACTGAAGTTGGAATGCAAATATTGGCTTCAGAGCTGTGCTTGAAAATGCAAAACTTAAGTTTATTTGTGTTAATAACTTTTAACTGCCGCAGTTTGCATTGAACTCCATGGATACAGCGGCAGGGGCAAGTTTTGCCCATGCACATGTTTTAATGAGGGCGTTACGGGGCTTGTCCTGAAGCTGTGCCATGCTTTTAAGCAATATGCCCTTTTGGGGAGTTTTTCCCATCCCACTGGCAATTGATTGCAGCTGGTTTTAAATTTTATTTGTGAGAAGCAGTGCAATGGTAGGTGTTTTTTCGTAAGTAAAACTCAGGGAGATTTTGAAAGGTAAAAATCTTTACCGGTGGTCCTACACCGTCTAGTATTCGTATGTATGTGAAGTTGGTATTGTTGCTAAGCGGATTGAGGTGTTCTATAGGAATATTTCACATACCTGATCAGTCCAGTTGAAAAACATCGTGAATTGTAGATAGTTTTAGTAATCTTTCACTTAGTATTAATTAAATGTTTGAAGCTAGAAAACTCCAGCTAGCACCAGTGTTCCAGTTTAGCACTTAGACCTGGTAAAGGCTGTCATCAATAAGAACATTTCTTCTTTTGGGATCCCACAGCAGCCCGTCAGCCATGAATTTATCTTCAGTTTGGAAAAAAAAATAACCACCTTCTGATCTCTTTGTCTTTAGTTTATATAATTTTAAAAGCCAGAGTTTGAGTCTCCTGCAGTGCGAATGAGGCTTCAGTGCATTTTTTAACCAGAATGGCTTCAGACAATGCTTCAGCATACAGGGAGCGGGAGACCTAATTAGTCATTGAAATTAAATATGTTTTTTTCCTTCTAGTGCTTTCATCAAAGAGCAATATAATACATTTGAAAGGTTGTGGAAAACCATGATGATGTATAAAGAATATTGCATATTCATTTTGAAGTCGGGGCACATTTAAGTCACTAAATATATTAATGCAGCTTGGAAGCATGGGCAGTGAAATCTCCTTTGTGTTGCTTGTAGTGCAGTGCTTCACTGAGGCTTGAGTTCCATGCTTTTGACAGTACAAGGAGAAGAGAATTTTTCTGATCACCGATACTGAAACTCTTAAATATTCTTATGACATCCTCTGCTCAGTTTCATCTTAAATTTCTCAGTGTTCTTTCTAACTGGTCCTTAGGGAAGCTGTAGTTGTAAAATCCAAGCAGATTGCTGAAGATGACAGAAAAGTTTCAACATGCTGTAAGGTTTTCCACCTAATAAATATTGTATGGTGTAGTCTCTTTTTTTTCAAGAGGATAAAGAAAATCTTTTAATCTGTATACAATTTTTGATATAATAACTATGTAAATGGTAAAGCTAGAACTTAACTGAATGCTTGATAGAACATCAGAGGTAAGTAGAGCAGATATGAATGTTGGTAGATTGACAGTTTATTAGCAATGTTAAGCTCTTTAGAGTATCTCTGCTTCTATCCTTATTCTACTCAAGTGTCAAATGCTCTGAAATGTCTGAGCTAGGAATTAAAGCTCTGTCTGTGTGGGTGTTTGCAGCTAAAAAAATATTTATCTCTACCAACTAGATGAGAAAAGTGGCCTAGAAACGTAATTTATCCATTTCTGGTTCTCAGGAACAAGAGCAAAAGGCCGAAGAAGAACGAATTCGGATGGAGAACATCCTGAGCGGTAACCCCCTGCTGAACCTCACCGGCCCCGCGCAGCCTCAGGCAAACTTCAAAGTGAAGAGGAGGTACCGTGCGATCTGTCCTGAAATACCCCCCTTGCTCCCCCGTGTCACTCAGTCTGAAAATGTCATCCCTGCCACTGGGTTTTATTTCCTTCCTTGGATCTTGTCACAAGCCATAAAACGTAAATTGGGATATTCATGCACGTAGCGATTGTCTGAACAAATCATCCTTCTACTTTGTGCTGAAAAAGGAGATAGAGATGGAGAATTGTGCTTGTCTGACATTGTCAATAGAGATAGAAAAAGTAACAGGACTGAAGTTCCTCAAGAAAATTGATGGAATCCTCCCATTTAAAATCTAGCTGTTTTGGTGTGTGTTTGAGGGGTTTTGTTTGTTTGTTTGTTTGGGTTTTTATGTGTTTGTTTTGAGTTTTTGTTTGTTTGTTGTTGGTTGGTTTTGCTTGTGTTTTTTGTTTGTTTGTTTTAGTGCAACTACAATTAGTAAATGACAGCCTTCTTCTGAATACAGTTTTTATTTGCAGATATCCCACTTACTGTTGTGTTTATCAAAATTAGGGCTATTAGACGCAAGGATTTTTTCTGCCCTGTTCAAATGGTCATTATTTTCTGTAAAGGTAAATTAACCTTTAATCTACTGATACTCATCTCACTTCTCAGGAGTGTGTAGGAGGTGGCTTAGATTACAAAAATAGATCCTTTTTTCTTAAAGACTAAAATCAAATGATAATGACTATTTGTTCTTAGCACATCTAAACAGGAAGGCTCAACTTCATTTATATACTTTTGTAAATTACACCTAATTTTCCATACAAACTTACTGAAGCTAAAAATTTTTGGTTTCAGGTGGGATGATGATGTTGTCTTCAAGAATTGCGCCAAGGGGATAGACGAAACAAAAAAGGACAAAAGATTTGTGAATGATACTCTGCGATCAGAATTTCACAAGAAGTTTATGGAAAAATACATCAAGTAGTGCAGTTTTATGTGTGGCGGTGCTGAAGGACTTGGAAGGTTGTGGTTGTTCCCTCCCTCTCCCTCAGAATTCACGGCTGAACACTTGGTCCTGAATTCCCAAATGCTTTTCCAAGATCATGAACAGCTTCATAATTAGTAATTGCTATGTATCTGGAGTTTTTATTCCTGCAGTATGTTTTTCTTTTCAGTTTTGATTAAATCAGTTTGATGAATGTTGTTCTGTTCATGTGCTTTTACTGGCCATCTTGTAAATGGTAGAAGAGAGAATAGAAGAGAGAAGCTGGTTTACAATAAATACTTCAAATTGTTTAAATTGCCCTCCAAATCAACCTGTATTTGTACTGAGGGTGCTTATGCAACTTACAGAAATGTCAGTATTATCAAAGATGGGGAGTAGCTGAGTATGATAAGCAGTGTGAACTGGAAAGAGCTATGTTTCTGTCGCAAACTGGACTTGCTCGTAATGACTAGTTAGAAGCTGAGTTAATAATCTTCCTTTTTACTTTCTTGCTGTCAACCAAGTCATGGTTTGGTGGGGTAGCTCCAAGTTCTTCACAGCCCTGCTCTCTGGGCTCTTTGGCTCAGCACCCCTGGGGTGACACCACATAACACTTGGGGGAACGTTGAGAGGAAGATGCTCTGTGGAACTGTGGGGGTTTTTTCCTCCTCAGTAAACCATGTCAGTGCTTGATCCCGTGGCCGCCAGCCCAGTCTGTGCGTGTGACTCAAAAGTGCTGTCAGAAACTTCCCAGTGAGTGTTTTTATTAAACGAGTGATCTTCTCAAGATACTGTAGTTTGCTTTGTTCTTAAATGTCCATTTTTACGCTTAATAGGACAATATAAAATACAAATGACTGAAAAAAATCTCAGTTGTGAAGGAAATTTTTTTCCGAGAGCTTCATCAGGTGCTGCGCTGGGTATGAACCTGACACTTGCAAAATGTAAGAGTTACCGCTCTACCTGTGCTACAGTGGCAGAACGCAGATGTGTTTACGTAAAATTCTTGCCCTTTTCCTTGCCTATGTTATGCTCAGTCTAATTCATTCTTACAGACATGGTTTCATGGTAATATTGTTATTGTCAAGCTCTTAATTTGAAAATATATATGGTTTTCTTTTTAAGAAAGTAAATGTAGAGCACAATGTTTTAGATTTCTCTTGAGCATGACTCTAGTATCCAGAAAAGCTTTTACTAGCTTTAGCTGTGTTTTCCACCCTTTCATTAAGCTATGCGTAGTGTACTGATGCCAGCAGCTAATACCCGTATTTACTCAGAAGCGAGATTTTCAACATGCTTGAAGTCCCGTGAGCTCCTACAGCTCCTGGAGGAATATGTGTTTGTGTTACTTGTGCGACCTGCCTCAATAATTGCAATGATTCTTGGGAAGAAGAGAAATGGGTGTAGTTTGTAATTCTCTCTCTTTAAGTTAAAGCTACAAAAATCTTGGTATATAGACAATGTATTTAGAAGGAGAAAAAAGAAGTTAATCAGGGTCTGGCAGTGGGGACGCCAGCTGCTGCTGTAGCTCTGACCTGGCAGCATGGTTGTCATGGCAGCAACAAAAAAATACATTAGTCTGTCAGTATTGCGAGATAGAATCACTGTGCCAGAGCGAGCGAGTGAGCATCCCGTTTTATTGGAGGAGGGGAGACATCGCTGAAAATGCAGTTCAATGCCTTCATGGGAATCATAATTGCATAATGCCATCACTTGTGAAGTGATGTAACTCCCTTCTTAGCCAAGGTAATACTTTTAGGAAGCCAGATGGCTGCAGTTGGATGAGGTGGTCTTCAGCTGTGCAGACAGTTGTTCTCCACACCTGCAGGACGTTGCCTTTCTTAAACTTTTGCATGATACGTAGGTGTGCTTGGTCATTCTTTCCAGTAGCGCTCTCCCTCCCTGGTTCTGCAGAAGGAGCTGTAGGGACCGTACAGCTCCAGGCTGCTGCTTTATGTGCGGGTTTTTGTTGACACTGTTGTTCAGCTCAACCACAGAATCTGCAGATCCTATCTCTAACCTCCCCCTTCAAAGCTTTTGTATTTCATCCTCCTGCACTGTAAGCTGACCCACAGTCTTGGGGACACAGCAACACACAAACACAATTTGATAATTGAGGAACCTCAAGACTTAGGTCTTGGTGGGTTTGTGTTATTAACTACTGAATTTTCTCCACCAGTACGGGAAAAACTAAAGTGCTCTGTGCTTTTTGTCAGGGAAAGAGCACTGTGCTTTCAGTATTGATGCTTAATTTTCTGCTGTGCGTCTCGTACTCATATAGGAAAAGACAAGCAGATCATTTGTTTTTGTAAAACTGCTGTCTGACTCTGAGTTCATTAAAAACAACCAAAAAAAAATCAGACTGTGATGTTCTACACTTCTGCTCCCAGCACAGGGGTTTTTCCAGGAATCTCTGTTGATTATGACAAATAACTTTCAATGAAGGCAGTGGAGCTGGCAAGGCAGCTGTTCCAGGGGGTGAAGTGGAAGAAAGCCAACATTTGGCACTTCAAGGAACGTAGTATTTTAGAGTTCCCAGCAATCAGGGTTGTTCAGTCCTTTATTTTTGCAGGCAACACCTGAACTCGCTCTAAGTGGTGGCTCGAAGCAAAGCCCCTTGCTTTATGAATGACCTGCCCCTTGCTCATGGCTATGTTTGGTGTAGCACTGGAACTGAAAACCCAAGTTTATTCTCCATAGGGACTGACAGTTAACCTTCTAAGTTGTTTTTTTTTTTTAAAGCCTTGTCTTTGAAAATTTTTCTTGGAATATGTTTTATAATTCTAAAGGGACTAATAGCATGAGGAATAAAGCTTAATGACTGTCCTGCAGCTGGAAATAATTGTGCTGTGCGTGTATACAGGGTTCTAAAATGTTTAGCACCTATTTGTCTTCCTCAAGTAGATGTCTGAATTAAAGGCTTCGTATTGCAACCAGCAAAATTATGTGCATTTTTCAGGACTTCAGGTAGTCATAGGTAGCACGTAGGCATTCTGTGAATGCCTGGAAGGAGAGATGATATATGTGTGTGTGTATGTATATATATGTATATTTGGTGAGTTCCAGTTCCTCTGTTAACTTGTATTTTGTTTGAAATCAGATCCCAGGGCAGAGGTGATCTGGTACTTGGGCTGTTTACCTCTGAGTCTCTCATGGGCAGCCCAGCTGGTGCCTGCTGTGGTGACAACCGGTGTCTCCTTTCAGCCCTACGTGGATCGGCTCCCATCCAGCTGCTGAAATTGCTCTCTGCTTTTTTCCTGCAACTACAAATACCTTGAGGTCTTTCACACTAGAAGCGAGATCTGAGCGTGGGGTCAAAGCATCAAATAGATGGGGGGTGTTGCCTTGAAGCGCTTCACTTCAAAGGGAGATCTGTAGGATTCAAGCCTTGAAGGGATGTGCTGATGCTCAGAAAGTGCTTCAGGCTCAAGTGTTTATTCATATCTGCAGTCGCCTGAAGCCTTAATTCTCTTCTAAGGAAAATCAGCATCATATGTAGGGGCTTCTCTGATTGTGTTTCTTTCTCTGTGCCCACTGCTCTGCAATACAGATTCAGGGGAAGTGAAAGAAAATATCCGCAGAAATGTTTCTGTTCGTGGAAGTCCTCCTTCCATCTCCTGTCAGCTTTTCGATTGAAGTTTAGCTAGTTGTTGGTCAAGATCAAAACTTCCTGCCAAATTTTGTCTTGCTTATTTGGGAAATAAATTTTGGGATGCTTTTTCCAAAGAAATAAAGTCTATGTTTTGTTGGAAGTTCAGCTACTTTTTCCCTAGTAGGCAGACTGACATCACATTTAGCTTCATTACTGTCCTTTATGTCCCCCAAGGTATGAGTCAAGCAGGGTGTCAATAGGCATATTTGGGAGAGTCATGTTTCCTAAAGGCTCCTCTGAGCTCTTTTTTCTTGGATTGAGGATAAGCAGAAAGAAGAATGATGTTCCCATAGGTGTCCAAGTCACTCATTTAAAACAAAAACCCCTGAATTGTTATGTTGTTCAATCAAGATATATTTTACTGTTGTGCTGCTTTGACTGAGATCATACAGTTTGGCTCTTAGGAATTTCAGAGTTGACTTTATTTTCTTTCCCAGGGGGGACATATCGTGGGATGTAACTGAAGAAGAGTGACCATGATACTGTGACTGGCAGAGAGATAAGATTGAAAATTAAATAGTGACTATGTCTAGTTCTTAAATTGCTTCAGTTCAGAGGGTTGGAATATACCTAAGGGATGTTATGAAAGTAATGAAAGTGTGCATGTACAGTATGCAGATCTTTTTCCCCTTTGTAGCCTCTGACCAGCAGTTCAGAAGCAGAATCTTAATGTTGCTGTTCGTATCAAAATTTTATCTTTCAAGTGGGAATTGTAGCTTTGTGGTTTAAAAAAAATACAAAATTGCTGGGAATGCTAATTTTCCTAGTGCAGCTCTAACCAGAAGGAAGAGTCATCTAGATCTAAACTAATTATATCTCCTAATCCAAATCCCAACTTGCCACCACGCTCAAGAAATGCTTTCTGAAGTGGAAGGAAGCAGCACTGTACAGGAGGTGGAAAAAGGAAACGGAGGAAGCTGGTAGGTCTGAATGCTCTCTGCTGAAATGGGTAGAATCTGGGTAGGAAAATAAGATGATTTCTCAGTTGTGCTGTGATAGAGGTTTATAGCTGGCAGCGGGGATCTCATAGGTTCTATGCGCGTGGGGACCGTAAAGCCAGCTGTATTCTGAGCACCCTGAATGCTCACAAGTTTGGGCTCTTTTCTTAGCAACACTTCTGTGAAGAAGTTGGGCTATTTCTTTATTTTTGAACAGTTATTTCCAGTAGGTGGGATTTCAAGTGGATTTTCCAGCAGAAAAGGGTTGTTTCCCTGTGCTGGGAAAACAGGTTGTAAGTTCGAGCTGGGTAAGGGTGGAGGAGTTGGTCTGCTTGCTTTCAGATGGGATCCCCTGGGGCTGATCTCTTGTCCTTTGGGGTGGCTTGGTTGGACTTGGTGGCACACGAGTTGTTGGGATCAGTGGGGCACATGGATGGTTCACTCTGCTGAAGTATCAATCCCTGAACCACCGCTTGGGTGGGTGGCTGAATCCTAGCACTGAACTTTCGGATATTGTCATTGCAGGATAAATTAACTTTCTGCAAGAAAAGTCTGTTCTGACTGAAATCCCCATGAATCCTCACTCTGGTGTGCGTGCATCCAAGATGTCCTGTGTTCATGTGCCCTAGGTTGGAGCCCCGGATGTGCCGTTGTGGTGAGATGAGAACAACTCAGAGTTCTGTGGATGTTCTTGCTGAATTTGTCCTTCTGGTGCAGACTAACATCACGAAATGTCGTGATCCCTTTGAGGTCAGGATGACAATGGGCTTGAACGCTTCCATTTGTGTCACCCAATTCAGGACCTGGTTTGCAAAGGCTGATACTCCTGTGTGCTGTTTCCAGCCCTCGAGCTTAGTGTGTGATAGTCTGGTCTCCTCCCTTGCTCTGCAGAGTTGCAGCTGGAGCCTGCTCTGAAGCCAGGTGACAATGGAGGTCGTCAACACCAGGCAGAAGAGCGGAAAAAGTTGGGGTCCTGTTGGGTTTCTTTCTTCTGATGAAGTGAACTGTCACTTGCACCTCTTAAAGCACTCTTAAACCAGCTTTCCCCAGCAAAACCTGCTCCCTCTAGCAATATGTGGATTGATCACATTTCTTACTACAAGACTTTTTTTGGCCGGTGCTGCAAAGATGGTGAATGTTCTGATTTATTTTACATGACACTTCACTGGAACATCTTTCCAGTTTAAAACCTTTAGGGCTGAATTCATTTCAGCTGAAGGCACAGATAAGCTCATGGTAACACGATGAATCGTGTTTTCTGAGAGCTTTAGAAATTATTCATAGATGTTGTAATCTATAGCTGTTTTATGCCCACCTCCTCTTTTAATTTATGCTTGCTATTCAAACAACGGCTTTTAAAAAAATGTATATTCTATCTTTCAGTGCAGACGGTGAGAGAAAGAATAAGATTAGAAAATTCCAGAGCCAAAGAATTAAAAACAAGGCAAATTAAAGTCCTTCTTTATATAGTACCACTTTCTGCCATTTGTTCCAATAAAGAATAAAAGCAAGATGGTGTTATGTAGGCGTTAGAGCAGGGGATGGTAATCAGGACTCCAGAGTCTATTTCCAGCCACTAACTGAGGATGGTGGCCTGGTTTTCATTGCCCTTGATGGACTTTTGCTGCAGAACTGATGTTAGTGGAGTCAGGCATGAAGCTAAGGGGCGAAGCAATGATTTCAGCCCTACTCTGAGATGTGAGGAAAGCAGGGTTCGGTTTTTGGCTCTGCTGCAGTTTGTCTGAATTTGCAGGAGCAGCTCAGGTGTGTAAACCCTTCCAGTCCAAACCCTGGATCCAAGCGGGAGCAGTGTGCTGGCATCCCAGCTCTGCCCGGCTCCGTTCCCACGGAATCGTTGTCATAGGATCGTTTGGGTTGGAAGGACCTTCAAAGCTCATCTGGTCCAACCCCCTGCCATGAGCAGGGACATCTTCACCCAGATCAGGTTGCTCAGAGCCCCGTCCAGCCTGGTCTGGGATATCTCCAGGGATGAGGCATCCACCACCTCTCTGGGCAACCTGGGCCAGGGTTTCACCACCCTCAGTGTATAAAATTTCTTCCTTTTGTCTAAAAGGGGCTGCACCTTTACCCTGCAGTGCTGAACCATGGGGAGCAACGCAGGGACCCACCTTAGAGCATCTGATGCCCTCAGTGGTCACAAGAAAGACACGGGAGGTCTGAATTACTCTTGCTTGAGGCAGGGAGCAGAGGGAGAAGTGCTCAGTATTGGTCCCTTGGGTGAGTTCATGGCACATGCACCCGCGGGTGCCTCAGTCTGGAGACTATGGACCACCCATGGTCCTGTGGCAGGACCTGGGCAGTGATGTCTTCTGCCAGTCTGGGTGGAACAGTGAAGGGAGGTGAAGCAAACACAGTCCTTCATGCAGGAGGGTGTGTGTTGCTGTAGATGGCAGCTGTGCCCCACTTCTGTGTTGGGCAGTGGGCGCAGTGGGGGGACACAGATTCCCTCTGGGACTTGCCTGGGGTGTCATTAGCCCATCTGGACTTGGACTTTCCAAGTCCTGCAGGAGGACAGAGTTTGGGACATACCTTTGTCTGCTGGGCTGCCCTTTAGCTCCGTCATAGCTGCAGAGCACAAGAGTGTGGATGAATCTAGACTGAGAATGGAGAGTTAGGGCCTTTGGCATTAAGATTGTATTAAAATTACACACTGTCAAAGGCAGCATTTTTGGTCAGTTAGCAGTGAGATCTGTCTCAGAAACACATTTTTAATTTTACTCTTCCTTTTTATAGAAAGCTACTAGCAACTGCTGATTGCAGATGGGAGTGTTTACGGATAAAGCTTTTCCTTTTCATGCTGCTGCAGCCTGGCTGGCTGGCTCCTCTTTGGAATTTGTTGGTTTGAAGTAGGTTTGTTACTTAATTTCATCCTATTTTTTTTTTCCCCCAATGGTTGCTCCTTGCCAAGAATATCAAATCTGACAACTAGAGCGAGTGTGTTGCAAGAAATCAGAGAGATGCCATGAGGCGCCTTGGTACAAGGGAACACAAGGAGAGACTTGACAGAAGACCTGGAGGGGGTTTGGACTGCACTCAAAACGGGCACAGTGCAGAGCGAGCAAATGCAGAACGTTAAAGAAAAACAATAATAAAATTGTGAAGTGAAATGAAGCAAAGAGATCAGGAGACTGGAAGGAGTGTGATGGATGAGCAGAGTAACAGAGACAGAGAAGCTCTTCCCCCTCCTTTAACATGCCTTGGCCAAAGAGGTGATAACTCACTAATGAGGACCAGATGGGCTTGTTTGTCTGCTCTCGACAGCAGAACTTGTTTCAGCTGCCACAAAGGATGAGTTTCAGAGTCTCAGCACACAGATCATTGCTCTTTTGACAAACAGTTCAGGGCCCTGTCAACAGGTTTTCCAAAGCATTTGGCATCTGTGATAAAATGCTGAGCAATGTCTGAAATTGTGGTCAGTTAAGAAGCATCTAAAAGGGAGCTGGGAGCTTCTGGAGATCTAATTTCTGTCCCAGGATGCTTGAAAAACAGTGCCCAGAGACATTAATCCGGGGACTGGCGCAGCTCTGATTTTATCTCAGCGTTACACCACTGACTGTGGTGAAGTTATTCTTGGTCCTCACTGCTGTAAATGGGAGAACAAGACTGAGATGTTTCTAAATACTTGGAATTCTTTTTTTAGTGAAATGTGTTTTCTAAGTGGAAATAACAATAAACCAAAGACTTTTTCTGAATACCCCGAACATCCTAAAAATCAGCCACGTCTTTTCCTGACGAGTGCAAGGAGCCTGGTGGGACGAGCCACCCCCGCCAGCCACAGGGACGGGGAATAACTGAGTGTCTGAGAGCTCCAGCTGCAGATCGGAGGTGGTGAGCTGGGCTCTGGAGGGATGGGTTGATGCCGAATGGCATCATTACGGGACTAACCCAGCAGCTGCTCTTCCTAAGGAAAGAGATTTGTCAGCAAGTAGAAAACTCTCTGCAAGTTTTCTTTGCCGATGCAGCAGAAAGGGAGGAGACGTGGGGACAGCAGGGCGGGGGCAGGAAGGACGCAGTGGGACCCGCGCTAGGTCTTCAGCTGAGCAAATTCTGCCAGTATAGGAGTGAGTCCGGCACTTGTTTTCTACTCCTGGCTTTTAGTTCTCTTCTTTCCTCTGTAATGCCTGAATTGCAAAGAAAGGCAAAGCAGTGAAGGTGGTTTGTTTTTCTTTTCTTTCATCCAGCATTCAGTAGGACAGAATACAGCTGGTAATTTTAAAGCAGTATCTAGGGGGTTCAGAAGGTATAAGCATACTCCCAAGCTTTATCTTCCTTTTTATTGTGAGCTGGAAACTGGGAAAGACTCGATATCTGCAGGTGCTGCCTTGTGCGCGATGACATGCATTGGCACTGGACACCAAGGCTGCAGAGAGCTGTGCTGTAACAGCTAATACCCATAGACCAAACACAGCAGGTGAAGCAGGAATAGTGGCTCCAGCTCATCCCAGTCATCTCCCATAACAGATGTATCCTCAGCCTCTGGTGCTTCCATCCCAGTGTTATCGTAGGCACGGTTGGAGAGAGGGAATGGGGAGGAAATGTTACACAGTTTGAGGTCTTGAGCTTGTCCCTGGAGCTGTTCCCAAGCAGAGGGCTGGTGTGGTGGAGCAGTGTGTCTCAGGTGTGACTTGGAGCAATGGTTGCCTTCTTCCATTGCAGTTTGGTCGCCTTCTTCCATTCCAGTTTGGTTGCCACTAACCAGTACTGCCACGTAACCACAGCCTTGCCATGGGCTTCTTGTTCCTTGGTGGAGTTTCTGCCTTTGGATGGGTCTCTCCAGCATTGTAATTGTCTTTGAAGGCTATCTTCAGTTTGACTGGGGTGGAGGAGGCCTCCCTGTTTACCAGGATTGTTCTGAAATTTAATCTGGTCCTGTAAAACACTTGTAAGCACCCCCTCACTCATCTCGGTGAACGTGATGTGGAACTTCACAAGCGTGCTCTCCTTTCCATCGTGAGGAAGCTTACAAATGAAGTCCAGGATGCGTCCCTGACCGCAACCTCTGTAGCTTTGCAGGAGCATCAGCACATCGCTGCCCTACAGGAGTGAGCATCGGGCAGGATAAGGTAGCTGCTTTATGACATTTTAACAAGTTTTGAGCTGTGGTGTTGGAATTCCCCCAAGCCCATGTGTTCCTCCTTATGCCAGTACCGTGTTTCTTCTTCAAGTGTTTTCACCCAGGGCTCCCCGCTGCATTTCCATTAGCCAAAAGCTGGTTCCTACAAGGCTTCCACAATGCAGAGGACTTGCCAGGGGGCAGCTGGAAGGTTGAAACCCTGCATGGAAGCACAGGGTCACCCCTTCTCCTCAATGCCAGGCAGGTGGAAGGAGCACAGTGCTCATGGAAACACCCTCGTTCTTTTTAATCTTGCTTTCAAGCATTCAGATCCTGAAGCAAAGCCTTGGGCTCGCTGAGCTGCATCTTCACACTCCATTTATACCACCCTGGTACGATGCAGAGGCCACAGGGAAGACAAAATAACCTCACTCGCCCATCCAGGATATTTCTTGCAATGACCTCTTTGTTGTTCCAGCCCAGAGGGCTCTTATTTGTTCCAGGCTGTAAGACACAGTGCAACGGGTCAAGGCAAGGCCAGAGATCCCAGGAGAAAGAAAAGAAAACAAACTCCTTTAATATAAACTATATGTTTTCTTGTCCCCACTCAATTTACACATTGCATTTTTGACTCCTCTTGGACGAGCAATGTTTGTCAGGCAGTGGACAACTCTCATTAACAACGAAGGGCAGCATCAGATTTTTCTGTGCTTTGTTTAAACATCATCTTTTGCTTGTGTTTTCCTTTTAAAACGATAGAGCAAATGGCTCACAAGTGATTGTGGCAAGGTTACAGCACCAGGCTCCCTTTCCATGTGCCTCGAACTATTTTAAAAGTTTGAGGGGAAAATAAAACATTGAGTCAAGTAAAAGACTTCAGCTCACTGGTTCAGAAGGGTCAAAGAAAACCCACCTCTAGCAGATAAAAAAGAAGTGAGCTTTCAGCTTCTATTGAATCTGCTGGCTGGCACTTATGAAAAATGTTGGATCATGACAACACAGATATCATTTTAATAGTATTTAGAGTAATCTCTGTTTACACAGAAGTCGTGTTTTACATGAAGGTCATTTCTATTAAGTCAGTATCTTTTTCCAGAATAGAACTCTCTTTCTTTGGGAAACCAGAAGAAAAGTGCAAAAGCTGTTATTTATAAAAGACTGACCAGTTCTAGAACTCTTCTCAGCCCCAGGGTGGCTGAGGGCCGGAGGGGCAGCAAGCAGGGCAACCATCACCCCATTGCACTAACCCATGGCCAGTGCAAACCCCTCCCCTCACCTCCCCACACCAAATAAATGCCCTTTTCCCAGATCATTTCCTCTCCCTGCTTCCCTTTGATCATAACCTGGAGCCAAGCATCCTGTCCTGGGCCAGCTAAACTGGAGGGGAGATTTACTTTGTTGGCTTTTGGAAACAATAAGCTGGTTTTGGAGCCAACACGGCTCCTGGCAGCCCTGGTATCTCACCCAGGAACCACCGTGGTTGTGCCAGAGGCAGCCCTCTTAAACCCCATCCCATGCCAAAGTCCCTCCCTGCACACAGGGGACAGCTCTGTCCCAGCTCCATGAGTGAAGTCCCCCTGTGCTGGGATGCTCTGGCTCAGCATCACATAGAATCATTTCGGTTGGAAGAGACCCTCTAGATCCAGCTGTAAACGTAACACTGGCACTAAACCATGTCCCTAAGAACCTCATCTACGTATCTTTTAACCATCTCCAGAGATGGTGACTCAACCACTTCCCTGAGCAGCCTGTTCCAATGCCCAATAACTCTTTCTGTGAATAATTTTTTCCTAATATCCAATCTAAACCTCCCCTGGTACAACTTGAAGCCTTTTCCTGTTGTCCGATAGCTTGTTACTTCACGGATGGGAAGGCACTATCTCATTCAGCAGTCATCATATGCCACATCAGGGTCCAACCCCGGTGACCTTGATTCAATTTTTACTGACTTTGGGAGCATCCACCACCCCTGTTTTTGGTACTACATCACCTTATGCATTTAGAGCACTGAAAAATGTTTAGCAAAAGACATTGGCAGTGTTGCAGTGGCCACTGGGCAAGAAAGCCGCTTGTGCTGACGAGGTGGTACACTAGTGGCTTGCTACCATTAGACCAAAGGCTCTACAGTGCTGTTCCTCCTGCATTTTCCTCTTCCTCCTCCCTTGGTGCCCCCTGGGTGGGCTGGGAGCTTGGCTTCTCCCAAACCCAGGACCTCTCCAGAGTCCTCCAACTCCTCTTCAAGGATTATTTTTATGGCTCTGTGGATGAAAAATAGGATGTTTGTGATTTATCCACAGCCTGAGAAGCCGAGGGTTGATCCCCACTCCAGCTCCCTGGTGGGCTGGGGAGATGCTTTGGGCTGGTCTCAAGGACAGCAAGTAAATCCACTGAAGTGGTGGGCTTGCTTCCAGCCTTGCTGGCTGCCCCAAGCCCTGGAGCAGTGCTGGCAGAACCCAGGGCCAATTTTGCACCTTCCAGGGGACAACGCAAATCTAAAGGTCTGGCTCAGAGCGCTTCACTCCTTGGGAGTGGCAGCTGCCTCTGGTGGGTACATTGGGGAAGTGCTCAGTGATCCTTGGGTGGATTTTTGCTGTGGAAATATTACACATCACGACTCATTTGCAACTCCCTTTTCAATTCTGCTCTGCCAGAGAGCAGATTGCGTTGCTATGTTGCCTATAGCAACATCTCCTGGTTGAAAATAAGCAAGCTGAGACAAGTAGATAGATTTGCTGGTGGGTATGTAAGAACAGTTGATGTTAGTATCATTATTATTATTACCCTTCTATCACTACCACCACTATTATTTATAGCTTTGGAGCTCTTGCAGCAGCTATTTTTGGTTAGGGATGCAGCAGCGTGCAATTCAAAAGCAGCGTCACCCAGACGACACCTCCGCCAGCCTCGGGGTGCAGCAGTCTGGGGCAAAGGGACTGAGATCACAGCAGACCTGTTTTCTCTCCTCTTGCTTAAACAACTGCTTTTCTTGGCAGGGTTCTGGTGGGAAGAGGTCTGCTGCAGCAGGAGGGGGTCCTTTTTCCTGGAAAATGTGTGTGTGTCAGCGTGCTGGGCAGTGCAGTGTGTCACCGATGTGTGACGTGCTGCCTGTCTCCAGGGATGGTGTGCCTGGTGAGATTCCAGCTCACCAGCTCACGGCTCTTCCTGCCTGACACACAAATCAGAGGTTTTTGGCAGAAAATGTCTTCAGATGGGCTGAGCTGTTCACAAGTGACTCATGGCATTGGCTATCTTGGTTTCTGGGTGACTGTGTTTCAGTTATTTCTCTATACTCTTGCTTTTCATTGCTTTCTAAGTGTTTCAGGGAGCTCAACAAAGCCCGTGGCTCAGTGCTCCAGGTGCGTGGTGGGAGAGGTACTTTCTTGCGGGCTTTGTGTCCTGGCCATGATGAGCTGCCAAGTAAAAATTAACAATTAATAATTGGTTTCAGAAGATTATAATTTTGAGGAAGAGTGGCCAGTGATAGGGGGAGGGGGGGATTTTGGCCTCATAAGCTTTCATTTTTGATCATTTTCCTATTGACTGTTGACCTTTAAGCATTTTTTTTTCCTTTCTGAGGCTGAGGTTACTCATCCTTAAAAGAAGGACACACCTCACATGTGGCTCTTGCTCTCCCCTCCCAAATGCTCAGCAGGCTCAGGCTTCCCACGTGGGGTCACTAATCCACAGCTTTCCTGGGATTTCTGATTTGCAGGACGTTTTGCCCAAATCCCCTCAGAGCCTTCTGAAAGGAGTCCAGGGAAGCACCCAAATCTTCAAGACACCATCTCCTGCTCCACTGCCCCAGGACCTGTTGACCACTGCAGTGGAGGGTGGAACCAAGCACCCAAAGGTTCAACACATTCAGATCCTGGTTGCTGTGGCAGGGGGTGCTCCTGACCACTTCTGCACTGGGGAGCAGTGTCAGGGAAGCAGCTCCTGTTACCAGGACTTCCCAGGCTGAGCTGAGCACCACATGGTCCAAGCACAGTGCATTCCCAGCATCATCACAACAGCTTGGGCAGCTCAACCACGCGAGAAGCACAGCAGAGACCTCAGAGTCCAGTTTGATACAAGGGGGTAGCTGGGGGTGTGCTTCAAGCCCTTGCAATCTCAAATTTCACACACAACTTGGTTCAGCATCTCTGGGCTTCTGTCCCTGCTACGTAACATACAGATGGCAGAATAAACCAGGGGATGGTCTGCTGCTGGGGACAGATCCATCCCTGAAGAAGGTGACTTCCCACCCTCATGGAGCAGGCTGGGGTGGGATGTGGGACGCTGAAGGAAATGAAACAGCAGCTGTGGGACCCCATGCCAAGGGTGGTTCGGTAGTTCAGCATCTCTGCAACCTTCTCTGGTTATACTCTGATGGAAGGAAGAGCATCCATCCAGCACCTGTCCTGAAAGTTGAAAATGCCAAGCTGCCCCTTCCTCCTCTCTTTTGGTGTGCTCTGCACTGTTTCGCTTAGCCCAGGACTTGTCCCAGTTTAGAGTCATTTTCCCTCAAATATGGATGTACCGTGTTCCCCTCCTTCGTGGCTCTCTTCCAAAAGCAGAAGGCTGCTGTTAAGTGCTTGATATTCCTGTGAGGGTATTTGGGTTTTCCAGGATGCCATTGTGCCAATGGCTCAGCATCATCATCTCTATTCAGCATTTGAAACTGAGAGATTGATTAATATGCCAGTCTGCTAGGGGACATTGCCATTATCCATTAATTCAGGCTTTTTTTCCCATCCCATTTCTCCTATTCCACTCCACAGGGTTGTTCAGTTCCTCCCAAATGACATACAATTTATTTTTTGTGTGTGTGTGAAAACTATTACGTGTTTATGTTACCACAAATTCATTAGCACATTATTTCTTTTGCCACTCGTATTGCCAGAAACCCTAACTGATCCATTAGAGTGATTTTTGAGGATTGCCAGGAGTTTTCTGTCTCCCTACAGCCTCAGAAAAGAGCCTGAGACAGAGCGTTGTATCTCCCTTAGTCCCTTTACTACCCATCTCACAGTTTCCTCCCACCAGGTGTTGTCGTCCCCATTTTAACTAATAATTTCACATGGGACACCATTAAAAAGAAAGTGCTCAAGTTCAGCAAAATATGAGTCAATGCCTCTCTTTTGCCTAGAAAATTGGTTATTCAGGAAAGCTTGCAGCATTCTCTGGCAAGAACTTCATTTGGCAGACTTACCGGAGACAAGCAGGCCTGTAGTTGCCCAGGGCATCTTTCTTGGCCTTCTTAAATTACTATTTTCCAGCACTGCTTCTAAACCACCATAGATTAATTTCAAATACTCGCTGCTGAACTTGCAATTTCATGGCCATTTCTTCCTTCTCTCTAAGGTGGAGCTGATCCATTTCCTCCGATTTGCACGCACACCGCTCTTTGAGATTTCTGTCCCCTTTGGATGTGGTCGTATCCATACCCTGATGTCCATCCATCTTCAGTTTGGACTGAGCTTCGGAATCCTTTGTCTTCCCAATGCCTGACCCCAAACAGCCACCTTGTTTGAGGGATATAGTTTTAGTATCTTTAGACTCCACCACACCCGGGAACGCAGAAGCCACATTTCTTTCTTCTTTTCTCATTTATGACTCATGAACATTTTGCTAGTTGTTTTAATTTCCTTTGCAAGATCTAACACAGCTTGACTTTAGCAATTCTCACATTACCCCTGTACTTCTTGACCTTTAACATAAACCTCTCTTTGCTGGTTAATCCCTTTTTCCATCCATTGCAAGCTTGTGGTTATTCCTAATAGTCTTTTTGTGGTAATTCTTTATCCAGTTAAGGCTTTGGCCTTTTTTCTGAGAGGTTTCCTCTCTTGCCTAGGTTTGCACTCCAGATTGTTGTAAATTCAGTTGATTTCCCTGATTAATTCCCTTAATTTCTCAAAATTCCCCCTCTGAAACTGTTATCAGCAAGCTAACTTCTTTTCAGTTTAAACTGAAATACTACAAGGGCATTCAATCCAAGATACTTTCTATGAAAATTTTTGTTCTAATGTCCTTAATTCTTCTCAAAGCCAAGCAACAAAGACTTCCCTCCTGTTTGCCTGATGACACTTCAGCGAAGAAACCAGACTCTTGTGCCCTGGAGTAGCCACATCTCCTCACCACCATCAGCACGATGGGAAGTTGGGGTCTTCATGCTTGACAGTATCAGCCATGACAACAGCACCGAAATCCCTCTCCATACCCACATATGACCCTTGTGATCTGGAGGAACGTGTCAGCACTACTCCTGTAAGGCCTTTTGATGCTTCTGTATCCTTCCTATCACTACTGACACCTGCCAGACACTTCCTGGCCAGAGCACTGATGGACACGGTTCCTCTCACCCAGGCTGGTCCTCTCATTAGACCATGTTTCTGCAGAGCCACTACAAGGTCCACTTACTCCTCTCCATCCCTGCTGCTGAATCTGGATCCCTCTGAGGGATTTCCACACGCCTCCCCAGCATGACCCAAATGTTTGTCTGATCTTCTGCAGACTCACCCTGAAAGCTGCCATGAGAAACAGCTGGTTTGCTTGGTATAAAATCATAGAATCATAAAATCATAGAATCATAGAATGTTCTGAGTTGGAAGGGACCCACAAAGTAACCTCATCTAGGTGTTCTTGCTCCAACAGGGGGACTGGACTAGATGATCTTTCGAGGTCCCTTCCAATCCCTAACATTCTGTGATTCTGTGATCATTGAGTCCAACTCCTGTCCCTGCACAGGACAACCCCACAGTTCACACCATGTGTCTGAGGGTGTTGTCCAGTCTCTGCTTGAACACTGTCAGGCTTGGGGCTGTGACACCTCCCTGGGGAGCCTGTTCCAGTGCTCCAGCACCCTCTGGGTGAAGAACCTTTTCCTAATGTCCAACCTAAACCCCCCATGGTAAATCAACCCCTTTGAAAATTACTCTATTGACTTTCCCTTTCCTTCACCAGATTAAATCTAAGTTAATTAGATCCCACTTTACCTTGGGCCCCTAATTAAGGTGTCACTTGGAAGTGCCTGTAGGTACTTGAAAATGGGGGCCCATCCTCAACCTCAAGGCCAAGGGCGACTCCTATGTAGATTCTCTCTCCCGTTGTCTTCTGCTTCCTTTGCCTCTTCATGGCTGTCATCTTGTGAAGTTTTGTAATCCTCCTAATCTGCAGGAATAGGCTTGTTTTAGGAGCTTTGAGGTTTATGGGTCTTGGTAGGCTGAATTCTTTGGGACCTAGGTACAAATGGGATGTTGAATAGCTACTCCACAGCTGCAACAAGTTAGTATCTCCTGGTAATTTAGGAGGAACTCTATGATGTGCTGCCAACCTCTCTTCAGTGCTTTTCAGCACCAGGACTGCAAAGCTCGATAAATGACAGAACTAACGTGAACCATTTCATCTTATTTTCCATATGTTTCTTTAGTACCATCCAAGGACCCAGCCCTGGTACTGGTTGGTGCCCAAGCAACCTCAGGGTGCTGCACCCCTCCATGCTACCTCTGCTGGGGTCAGGAGGGACTGGGCATGGGTCATGGTTTTGGCACATGATGGTAACACAGCACTGCTGAGGGGCTCTGGGTCTCACCAACAGATGCCCAGTGCGATGCTGGAGCTGCTCCCAGCACAGGCCTCAGAATGGTGTACCCCCTCCCCAGTGAGCTGGGGCTGAGTCCAAAAAGTCTCTTCTACTTAGGACTTCAAGTGTATTTTTCACATGGGAAAAATCTTGCCGTTGGTGAAGGATCCAAGGAGAAAGCCGACGTGTGCCGGGTGAAAGCTGACAAGTGCCGGGAAATGTTTGCTCTAAAGAGGTGTATGAAATTCCTCTTTAAAACCAAAGTGAACCTGGTCTGTGGTAGCTGATTTGGGTCTGAACAGATCAACTGGATGATGAGACAAGGAGGATTTACACACCCAGAGGCTGTGTAATAAAATAAAGAGTTTTCAAGTGCAGCCCAGTTCCCACGAGCAAATCATCCTGTTTTCTTCATGCAAACTCAAAGCCCTGTGAGCTTTTTACCTGGAAAGGCCAAAGTTTGAGCTGTCCTGGCCACAGCCAGTGGTCGCATGGGGATAAGAGACAGTTTTCCCCCAGCATGGATGTGCAGCACACTCTGGAATCAAATTATTCACCTTCAAACCCTTCTTTTGCCACTTGTTGTGAGCTAATTTTATTCTTATTCTTATTCTTATTCTTATTCTTATTCTTATTCTTATTCTTATTCTTATTCTTATTCTTATTCTTATTCTTATTCTTATTCTTTTCTTATTCCTATTCTTACTGACCTTCTTGTTCCCTATGATAAACTGTTTCTATTCTCTTCTTCTTATTTTTATTCTCTTATTGTTATTCCTATCCTTATTCTTATTCTTATTCTTATTCTTATTCTTATTCTTATTCTTATTCTTATTCTTATTCTATTTTTATTCTTATCCTTATTCTTATTCCTATTCTTATTCTTTTTTCTATTCTTATTCTTTTTTTTTCTATTCTTATTGGTTTTATTTTCTTTTTCCAATTCCAATTCCTGTTGTTATTATTTTTCTTATTCTTATTCCTATTCCTATTCCTATTCCTATTCTTGTTCTTGATTCTATAATAGAATCATAGAATAGTTTGGGTTAGCTAATCTACCCCCCCACAATGAGCAGGCACATCTTCAACTACGTTAGGTTGCTCCTATTCTTAGTCTTAGTCTTATTCCTCTTGCTGTACCTCTTCCTCTACTGTTACTATAATTACTATTACCATGTCAATATTGACATTAGCACTATTGAGCACTACAGGCCAGAGCCACCCTTCAGCCCAAAAACTGCTGTGCCTTGTGCTGCACAAACACAAAACCTCCCTGACCCCATCCCAGAGCCTCCCCAGTTCAAGTGCCAGGGAAGAGCAGGCAGGACAGGGCAGTGGAGCGAGCGGCCCACGCGCTGCTCCGGCACCGGGCAGCCCCTTCGCTTTGCTCAGGAGCTGGCACGTGGCTGCTGGGGACCAGCCCTGGGGACCTGTGGATGGGGACAGGGATGAGGGAGGCTGGTGGTGCAGCACCAGCCAGGGTTGGGTGAGGCTACAGGGCCCCATGGGCAGGAGAAGAGCCAGCGCTCACCCAACCATCTGGGTAACACGATAAGGAGCTCCTGTCATCTGAAAATAAAGGTTCATCCATCTAAAAAAAATCCCTGTGGTGGGGGTGAGGCATTATTTAACACCTAAGTGAAAGGGCTCTTAGTTCTGTGCCAGATTTAGGATGCAGGAACTTATTTACTTTGAGGGTTCCAGAGCCCTGGAACAGGCTGCCCAGAGAGGCTGTGGAGTCTCCTTCTCTGGAGACATTCAAACCCACCTGGACACATTCCTGTGTGATCTGCTCTGGTGAACCTGCTCTAGCAGGTGGGTTGGACTGGATGATCTCCAGAGGTCCCTTCCAACCCCAGCCATCCTGTGATTCTGTAATAATAATAATAAACATTATTATTTACAGCTTGAAACAGTGCTTTTGAGGCACAACACAAGACCCCACTGCACAAGGCACTACACAAACATCTGCATCAGGGCAAACCCTTCCCCTGGTTGTTCAGTCTTACGAGGGAAACATGGAAAAATGGTGGCACATGAGGACCTGAGCGCCTGGTTTTTCTCTGTCTGTTCATGGCAGGGTCGAGTCAGAAAAAGACGTGGGAGACAGCAGAGTGAGAGGGATGAAGCAGAGGGGCATCAGCAGGATAGGTGACGAGGATGTGTCCTGCAGAGGAGTCCCTGTTCAGAATCAGGGCATGGATGGGGACAGCCCACTGCAGCCTCTTCTGCTCACCCCACTCCCCACCGAGAGAGCAGACAGGTTGCTGCTGCCCCAGCATCATGCTCACCCAAAACCTGGGTTTATGCAGGCGATGGCTTTGCCTCTCTAACCCACTTTGACCTCAAACCTGGCTGGAGCTAAATCCACACAACATGGGCTCCTGACAGGTGTGTGGGGAGCGTGTCCTGTCCACAGGCCCTCCTCTAGCCCCTGTGAGACGTGACTGGACCCAAAAGCCTCGGGAGTTCCCCATCCCTGCATCCTTCTTTGCTCAGCAGCAAGGAGGTGAGCGGCTTCCCACAGCCAAGGTCTGCACCTGGGTGATGGGTTAATCCTGCTCCTCCCACAGTCCTGGGCAGCTGGTTCAGGTGCTGCATGTTCTCCATGTGCTCACCAGGTCCCACCGCTGCTTTGATGGGCTCAGGGTGTAGACAGTGCCAGAGCAAACACCTGGTGGCCACTGGTCCTCTAATAAGAGCAGAAAATCACTGGATTTGGGGCTTGGCCTCCTTGTTTCTGGGTGTGCTGCGAATTCTGGTGGAGTTCATCCCATGGGCGGCATTTTTTTGTGCACCAAATCGCAAAGTGATTATAAGAGCAAGACTACCAGAAAGGGTCTTCTTAAAAATACTTTGAAAGAATGGGCAAAGGGAGGGGACCTCCACCTCCTCGTCCCCCGTGACACCCTCCTCCCACCCAGCGCTTCCTCCCAGTGCGATTTCTCCTGCCTGGGCTGATCGAGTCCCAAGCCAGGAACTGTTGAGGGGATGTCAGCTGCCACCACAGTCCCCTGTCCTCGCCCCAAGCCCAGCTGTCCTGCAGGAAGCTTCGCATGCCTGGAGGGTCATGGGCTGCCCGCCTCGATTCTACAGGGGCCCGAGGGCGCTCCCGGGGCACACGGGCATGGGGAGCATGAATGGTGAGTCAAAGAGACCACCAAGCAGCCAGGGGAGCCACCACGATGGCCAGGTGTAGGTACAGCCTCCTGGGAAAGGTGGTGGCACTGCCGTCCCCCAGATTTTAGCTTGCTGATAACTTCATCGCTGCCTCTCCCGGTGGTACCAGGGAAAACACAAGCTCCCGTCCAGCCTTGAGCTTTGCCATGGGTCCCCAGGCCCCTGAAAAAATGAGGGGACTGATGTGGACCTGTGTCTCATCTCTCATCGCTGCCCAGATTTGCACCAAAGTGGAGGGCCCTGGCAAAGGACCGAGCTCTGGGCAGTGGCAGGGCCATGCAGGGTTACTCTGGAAAATATGTGCGCTGATATTTTATTCATCTAAAGCTGAAGTGGTTGGTATGAAAGAAAATAGCTTGTGGTCTTTCATACCTCGAGTCAATGAATTCCTGGGCCTTTTATAGCTCAGGAATGCCGGGCGCTCTCAGTTGATTTTACAAGGCTGAGAAGCCATAGCTTAAGGTCTGGATGAGCATTAATCACGGCAGGGACGATGACAGCTGCTTGTGTTTTACTGGGCTTTTAGGCGGGTATTGCGCTTCTGCACATTGTGCCCCGTTTTCCCCATTTGCTTTGGTCTGCAGAGGGGTGGGTTTGTTACCTTCGGGCTTGTGGGACCTCTGGGCCCCCCAGTTTTAGTACTGGGATTCAAAGGTGGGTCCATGCCTGGCATGTTGCTGCAGTGCCACCACGGGATTGCTTCTCCCCCAGGCTGCCGTTTCAACAGCATTCTTGCACCATGGGGGCAAAGGGAAGTGTTCCCCAAATTTCCATGATCTCTGTAGTAAAAGCTACAGACCTGCAAGAAGATGGTGTTTGGGGTGCATGTGCAGTTGGTCCCTTGAGTCGCCACCATTGCAGGCTGACGGGTGGCAAGGGCAGTCCAGCACAGACACCTCTGGGTACCCCACAACCCCATACTGTGGGTTTTCTGAGCGAGCAGCTCATCTGCCACTGGGTACCCAAAAACCTGACTAAGGGTGGCCCAAGAACACAGCAGGATACTCAGACCCAGACTGGTTTTTCAGGTTGCATCCAGATCCCAGACTGGGATCCCTATGGCAGGAGGACACCTGGCAGCATCCCTCGTGCCAGTGAGGGACGCTGGCACTTCACGCACGTTTCACTGCTGCACGCCTCAAGTCCAGCCCCAAGCAATATTTGACAATGTGAGACATCACAGATTTTTGAGAAATCACAGCTGTGCCAGGGAAGGTTTAGGTTGGACGTTAGGAAAAGGTTCTTCACCCAGAGGGTGCTGGACACTGGAACAGGCTCCCCAGGGAGGTGTCACGGCCCCAAGCCTGACAGTGTTCAAGAAGAGACTGGACAACACCCTCAGACACACGGTGTGAACTGTGGGGTTGTCATGTGCAGGGACAGGAGTTGGACTCGATGATCCTTGTGGGTCCCTTCCAACTCAGGACATTCTATGGTTCTATGAATTCAAGGGAATCCTGAAAAAGTCTCACCATTTTGGGTGGGACTTGACACGTACTTTTTGAACGTTTTTAAATGGCATTTTTTTTCATATTTTTAGCTCTTCTGAGCTCTCTCCCTGTCTGTGGCAAGTAAGGAGACCACTGCCCAGTACTTACTTCTGGGAGCATGCAATAATCAAGGATTTTAATGTTTAAACAGATTGACTCTGGATGTTTGCTGCTTTGCATGTTTTCTCCTGAGACAAACTTAAACTGGAGACAACATTGCAGTCATGTTCATGTTCCGAGTTTGGTTTTCTTTTTTTCTTTTCCTTTCTGGAGCATCTGTGCTGAAGACACAATCTAAAAACTGGGATAAAACCCCTCCTTGTTGCACCTGGACACGGCTGGCCAGGAGGCTTTTCCCACCCTAATACTGGTTTTGCCTGTTAGTTTCTTTTCTCCTATGGCCTTGAAAAAACAAGCTAAGCCCCAAATTTTACTGTCAAATCTTGAAGAAAGCTGAAAAGCCACAGTCTTGGTAATCCCCAGTTTTCTGTTCTTAGTAGTAAAGAGCTGGGGCACTACAAGTATTCCAGCCACCATGTCTTGAAGATGGAGTAACCAGGTGGGTCAGGCTGACCTGTGCTGGCACAGGGAACACAAGGTGATGGATCTGGGTGAAGCAAACTGCTGCTCAAGTTTCTGCAAAAGCCCTGGGTGTTTGCTGACACACTCCTGCCCAGGGCAGGTTGTTTTTTCCATGTGTGGAGAGGAGGCTGGGACAGGCAGAGGACGGCCCATCCGGGAGAGATGCCCTTAGTGGCTTTCATGCCTTTCGTGCCTGCAGCTCCCTGGGACCTGATTCAGGAATTCTCAAACAGACACTTTAAAGAGCATGTGAGAGCCGGCTGAGCAAACCTCCCTTACTCAAAGCCAGGCACTTGGGTAACTTTCGCTCCCCTCCCCCAGATTATTTCAGTTGCATAAGCAAACATACGTGCAATATTTCCACCGGGCCAGAGCGTTCCTCTTGCCTGCACAAGAGCTCAAAATGGGACATGAAGCTTCATTCCTTACTAAGGATGTTATAGCCATTCAAAAATACCCAGACCCACAAGGTATTTACCTGCCTCACTCACACTGATCCAACACCTCTCAAGAGGACCCAGACCCTCAAGAATAAAAAAGAAAAAATAATTGGGAGTGCTATTCTTAATGGGAATGCAGGGCTAAAGATCTTCAGATCTTCACCAGAGTCTTTCATTAACTTGCTACCCTCATTTCCTTCAGGTTAAGATAATCTCACTAAAATCCTGCTCCTCTTGCTTGGCAAAGCTCTCGGTTTGATCCTCCGCTTTGCAGACCCGCTGATTTTGTGCCCACGTACACCTACCAGTGGCACCTGCTGTGGGGCCTTTCATTAACAGCTATGAAAAATAGAGACGCAACCTTAGAGTCCCCGAGGTATCGCTTTTTAGTCTTAGCATGTTGCGTGCAAAGTTGAGAATTGTTTAAGAAGTCCTTTCTTCTCAGGGACTGAATATATTAACACTGGAAAAGTGAGAAAAGAAACGTCTCTATACATTTATTATATACAATATTAAGGCACAAGTTTAAACAGCAAAGAATAAGAGATCTTTGGCTGACCAACAATATCAATATTCGCTGCGGGTGACACATAACTTTCATTTTCCCACCTATGTACAAATAACCCTCCAGCTGTACAACACTGTACACCAACTTCTCTATACAACCAATGACAATAAAAAACGACAGTATTTTACAACTAGTTACCAACGTCACCTGGAACAGCTACAGCACAGTTTCCCCAAACACAAAACAGTTCAAAGAGCTGGGAAAACCAGCACATATGGGAGTCGCGCCACTCTTCTGAGAGGGGCTGATTTATGGCAGTGATGCTCCACACAAGTCCTGTGAGTGCTCGAGGGGGACCCGCTGGTCCTCCAGACCTTCCCTCCAGGAAAAGTGACATCTCTGGAGTTAACATAATTGAGGAGAATGAACCTTTATTTGAGCTGGGATTCCAAAAGCAAACACGAGTTGCCTACACCGTAGTCTTTAACAAACGGTTTCCTATTTGTGACCATGAATCTGAGGCAGCATTGGTTGTAAACAGACCTTGGGATACCAGAAACTGGAGGGACTGTGCTTTCTGGAGGAGGAGGAGGAGGAGGAAGAGGAGGAGTGCTGTGCTCCAGCTGACTTGGAGAAGTTGAGCTGCACCACTACCAACCAGAACTGAAAGCCACATCACACATGTTGATCCAACACTGTTTCACTGGACGCCTAGCTGTCTGCCTGTACACAAATTATTAAATACTTTCATCAAAAGAAATAATACAGCCGGTAATAAAATGCTTATGGACTTCCAAGCACCTGGGTATCCTTATTTCTTGGAGAAAAACGATGAAATGAAACATTCACCATCGTTTTACTTGTAGTCCCTTCCTTTGTCTTTCTCTGGCCCTGCTCCAACCACTGACACTCGAGGAAGGGCCACAGAGGTGGGTCAGTGCTGCTGCTGTGCAAGGGCCCAGCTTTTATGCAAGCACTTACAACCTTTAAATTAACTTTAGAGAAAAAAATAAAATTATTTTACAAGGCATATATTAAGCCACGTAACATCTTCCAAGGGTTTTACACATTTGGTTTCACAATGCAAAGCTGCTAATACTCGAAACACACAGTTCGCTTGCCCACACGACCTATCACTACTTTGTTTAACAAGTGCAAAAATCAGAAAGAGGGCAACACTGACATACGTCTAATTCTATGTACACACAAAAATAAGTGCATAGATTTAACACAGCAATTTTGTTTGTTTGTTTTTTAAAAAAGAAGGTATCAGCCAGGCAGTACTGAGCGCAGGGCTCTGGACCCTGAAGGCTTTGAGGTTGCAAGGACTTCAGTTTTCAGCAAAAGCAGAGTTTAAAGTGCCTAGTGTTTTCACAACCAAGGACTCCAATTCCATCCCCACAGGAAGGGGTGACCTTGAGCCACCTCTGAGCACACAGTTACTCCCAGCACCCATCACTTTTCCACTCTAGGCAGCTTCACACAAAAATCCATCACTCTTTTCCCAAAGCCAAGTTCTTCCTAATGTCCTGACACTGCACCACAAGGTTCAGGAACTGCAAAGCCAATACAAAAATACCTCAAAGAGGAAAACTTCCTGATCAGCATGTGTAATGCATGAAGCAAACAGTATGCCGTGATTAACACAGCTGATGAGTCGGCTTTCTTACAGACAGTTGCCACCTCCTACAGAAATCAGGGACTAAGCTGAAAATGGGAAATGTTTCATCCTGGGTAAAACAAGGTGAAAAGGAACTGCAGCTCAGCACAGAAAACAGATGATGCTCATGCTTTGCTCTGCAGTTAAACCCTTCTTGGCTGATCTTACACTCCTTAATGCCCAGTCCCATGTCAGCTTGAACGGCAGGTTTGTATGCTCAAGGGAGGTAGGATTTGGCTGTTGACATTGAAAATAAGGGAAAATCATGTTCTTACCACACACTGATTCTTCGCTGCTATGAACCAGTGTACAGTTAGAGGCATCTCACATGCAAGCCCAGATTAACTCAGCTGGAAACGCACCCATGCAACCCCCATGGCCAAGCTTTAGCAGGACACGGCCCCTCAGGGAGCTGCTGGGACCCTCCCTTGTCTTCCCCTCCCAAAACCTTCCCATCCTTACAAAAGGGATTCCTTCAGCAGGGTCCTCCTTCCCCACTCTGCGTCCATCCTGCATGGGAATTCCAGCCAACAACTGCTCCGACCAAAAAAAGAAGTTTCAGCAAGCTCCGAGGTTGCAAGACACGAATACTTGCATTGTAAATCCAGCTCCAAGAGCAACACTTGTCCAGCCAGGAAAGAGACACCTGACCTGCCTGCCCAGGAAAACCACACCACAGCACTTCAAACAAATACTTACAAGAACCTGCCGTGTACATCTACAGACCAATTATTCACCAAAATTCAGCAGTGAATAATGTGAGAAGTGAATTGATACTGAGGAAGATACAAGTTTCTCCTGGGTTATTCAGAAACTCCCTATGGCTTCAAAAGAGCCGGGATTTCACTCCCTGTCCTGGCTGCAGAGAGGCAGGAAAACTGTGCAGTAGTTTGCACCCAGTCTGTTACTTCGCTACCTTCTCTTTACACCAGAAAATGCAGCTTCATTTTCCCTCAACGATCCTCTTCTCATGCCACATTCCATTTTCAACGCCCCTTTCTGCTCAGAAAATCCCAGACGTTCATTTTATTGCTCCTTTTCAGCGCTCTTGACTTCTCGCCTGGTCCAAAGTCCTAACATATCAGACTCAAGCTTTGTTTCAGATACAAACTTTCTCTATTTTCAAACTCTCAGGGTTAGTTTTTAAGGTTGGCACACCAAGGACCATCTTGGACCTGGCTGTATGCACACAAACCCCAGAGCTGCCATCCTCTGCTCAGATGAGGACTTCCATCATGTCCGTATCTGGAAATTCAGGCTTGTGGAGCAAGCTGCTCACTCTGCCTTTGCTGTCAGGTGGTTTTCCATGGCTTGAGTTCTCTGCAACAAGAAGAAGGGAAAGTTGGTCTTCAGCACAAATTCAACAGCAAATTGTTCCATGCAAATATTACATCAATTTTTGGGGTGGTGGTGGAGCACATCTCTAAGTGCATGTCCTACATACTGAAAACCAAATTTGATCAGGAGGTCAGAACATGTCCTGCTGAATTCCCTGCACAATGCAGGTGTGTTGGTTTGCACAGACACCAAGGGCAGGAGTAAAGATGGTATTTAAGAGATACAGACCAAAGTACTTCTTTAGCTGTGGCCCTAGAGAGAAACAGGTTTACATCACTTTACCAGGTTACTACTTGTCATCTGATCCACGGTAGCTCTCCAGGTTTATGCTCCTATTCTGCATCAGGTACAAAATTCAGGAGTTTAAAACATCACGAAGGCAGTGGACAAATAATCAGGTAAGTAGTTTAATCTAAAGAGTATAACTTTGCTAGTGGGATGGGCTGAGAGAATGTATGTGGTCTATTATCACAATGTATGACATGTTCCTAGATCTTTATCTTCATCATCATCATAGTTCTCAAAAGTCAAATTCAGGGAGAAGAAGGACTCTAACTGCTTATAAGCAAGAATAGCTTGAAAGGCTATTTTAAGAGTACCTGGAAACAAATTCCAATCTGGATCGCTCAAAACACAGCAACCCAGAGTTTCAAGGAATCAGTGATATTCAGCCTTATTAATGATACATGGCATGCTTTTAGAGGGAAGGCTTGCTTTTGAGACAAGATGAATTTGTAAGAAAGTGTCTTTTTTCAAAATAATGTGTGTAAAATAAATATCTCCTTTGCTAGGGCTGCAAACCAGCAGTTTCCACCCTTTCAAAAACAATTAAAATTGTATTTCTTGACCCGCCCTCCCAATCTTCACTTTCTCCTTACTATTTCCCTCAGGTTTCTTTTAAAAATTACAGACAAAATTGTGCCTTTAACCATGGCTTAAGTTGAAAAAAAGAGAAGGGTCTGAGTATGTGAGCAGGTGTGGAGTGTTTTCAAGGTGTGAAACTCTGTAATTTTATCTTTGATAGCATGAATAATTACATTTGTTGGAAACTGCCCATCACAGACAAGTGGAGCTTTATAGAGCGTGCCGAGGGCGAAGCTCCGCAGAGCCAGACCAGGCAACCTTGGAATATTCTCTCCCTATGATTTTAGTTTCTCTGGAGGAACTGTGAAGGCATCACCCCCCTCCATCAACACTGGGGGGTCTCTGAGGATCCACTGACAGCCCCGGGGGTACCGGCAATTCACACGGATGTGGGGATCTGGCAGAGCTCACCCAGTTTCTCACTGGCTGCTCGTGTCCCCGGGGGCCGCGGGGCCGGGCTGTGTGATGGGGTGGCACCCAGCCGCCCACGGCCGGGAAAGGAGGCGGTGGTGGGCCAGAAGAGCTCGGTGCTTTTGTCCGTCTGGGTGCTGCTGTCTTTGCTGCCCGTTTTCGTGTGGGAGGCTGCTGGCACCAGGACAGGCATGCAGGACAAGGTGGGCAGCGGAGGAGGCAGCGAGGGGCCCGATGGGAGGTCATGGTGCTCCTTCCCCAAGAGCAGCCCTGAAAACATGCAGAGGTCAGTCACACCCCGGCTCAAACATAAGTGCTGTCCCCTTGTCCCACGCCAGAGCTACAAGACACTGGTCTGGATGTCTCCAGCCCTTTAGTTTGGCTTAGCTTTTCCGCTTGATACCATCTGTTGTTGTTTTCCTGACATCCATGAGGTACTTTCCTACAAAAACAGCCTTTTGAGAGCAGCTGCATTTTCCTGCATCCCTTTTTGCACACCCATCCCAGTGGTACCTACGCCTGGTACAGACTTGCATGTCCCCGCTGCCTTCGTCCCCCACGGTCCCACATCAGAGTCTGGCACTCACTTCCCATTTAGCTGCCGCATCATGGAATCATTTTGGTTGGAAGAGACCCTTAAGATCACCGAGTCCAACCATAATATAAATCTAGCACTGAATCATGTCCATAAGAACCTCATCTATGTGTCTTTTAAACACCTCCAGGGATGGTGATTCAACCACTTCCCTGGGCAGCCTGTTCCAATGCTTCATAACCCTTCCTGTGAAGAATTTTTTCCTAATATCCAATCTAAACCTCCCCCAGCACAACCTGAGACTATTTCCCCTTGTCCTATCACTTGGTACTCAGGAGAAGAGACCAACACCCTCCATGCTACAACCTCCTTTCAGGCAGTTGCAGACAGAGATAAGGTCTCCCCTCAGCCTCCTTTTCTCCAGACTGAACAGCCCCAGCTCCCTCAGCTGCTCCTCACCACACTTGTGCTCCAGACTCCTCACCAGTTTCGTGCACTCCTATCCAAAGGGATGCTCACCCTCTTCTTTAACCAGGATGTTTTTCTAGCCCAAATTTGTTATTTACTTCCACAAAGTTGCAAAGACCATCTGCATGTGTCTGGGAAGATTTGCCCTGACCATAGCTTTCTGTAATCAGTACAGAACAATTAAGATGATTAAAAATACAATTAAGATACAATGCAAGATTAAGAAATGACTGATTTTTTACTTCAGCACAAGAACAAATGTTCTTCCCATGAAAAGAACTCTGGAAATGAGCCATTGGGGCAATGTGTGCTGTGGCCAGGGCACTTCTGCTAAGCTCAAGCAGAAGGATTAAGATAAAGTCATGAATGAGCCAAAGCTTAATCAAAAACTGAGCTCACCTATGCTTCCCTTCCAGATCTTCTCTTCCTTCTTCTCCTCAGCTATCTGGTTGCTGGTGAGCGAGGTCTGGCGCGAATGCGTGCCTGTAGCAGCGGCGATGGAGGGGACAGACCGAGCCGGTCGCAGGCTGGCGCTGTCGGCTTTCCCAGGGTCTTTCCGCGACCGCTGCTGAAGGACCTTGATCATGGCATCCTTCTCAATTATTTTTGCATGGAGATTCTTTATTCTGCCAAAATATGAATGCTCTGCTTACAGGAGTGGAAAAAGTGTTTATACAGGCAGCTGTCCCCACCCTGGCACAGCAGCCCTGCTGTTCTGTCCCCTCCGGTTTCAAGCGACTCGGACAAGAACGCTCCTGCCAGTTCCTCTGAGGATAACCATGCACCTTGAAACAGGGCATGTTTCTGGACATTAAGCCAAAAGTGGGAACTATTTTCTGTAAGGTTAGCTACACTCCTCTATTGCTGTGGCTTTGCCAACTCAGCAGAAGCAACAAGGGCAGTGTCCTGACAGAGCTGGGGGTTGCTGCCTTCACCTGAACTCCAACATACACGTAATTTCCACCTCTGTAATACATCAGGGCCAAACCTGGAAGCCCTCCCTTGGCAGGCTGAGTTAACCTCATGATTCAGGTCTGCTGTCAGCTGGAGTAAAGACCTGCTGAAGTGAGCAGGAAGGTTCCCTCTGGTTTCTCTACTAGCTGGGCTGGGCTCTTGCTTCTCCCTCACTGCTGCAGAAACGATCAGCACGTGGTGTGCAGAGCTGAGCAAAGCTCACTACTTCTCTCCTACGGACCCCAAAGGCTCTCAAATCACAAAATAATAGGACTATATGAGACTTTTCTGCAGGAATGATTAACACCAAATAATAAAAAAAAAATTGTATATGTACAATAAGACAGCCAGATGACTATAGCTTAACTGTGATAACAACATATAGTCCACTGCAGCTGGATTTTGTGAAACAGTTAAAGCTAAAATGCTGCACCTGGAAAACCTCTATGTACAAGGGAGATGGCTAGTAGCTTCACTTGGGCATTAGTTGTCATAATCAGATGTCTAATTTGCAATGAAAACACAAGATCCTAATCTATCTTTAATGAAGCCAATGGCAAAACTCCATTACTTCACTGCAAGCAGGATTAGATTGCACCTGTGAGTCGAAAACAAAAACTACATCAAATAAAAACAATCACTGGTATTTTCCACAAGCAACAAATACACCTTTTTATAAACAGTGTGTTCAGATCTGTGTTTTTGTGGGGAAACCAACATGGAAGAACAGATTTCAAATAGCTGTTCAGTAAATACCAAGAGAAATACACAAACTTTCTCAAGGGAATTTTACTCATCAAAAGGCCACTTTGCACCAGGAAAAAATGTCTGGATTAAAAATACTGCCCAGGTCTAATGCTCACTGCTCTACATGTCCACATGTTCACTTGTGTGCTGAAAACGAAAACTATCTGCAACAACTATCTGTTTAGTTTGTATCTTTTTGCTGTTGGTAAATGCATTTTTTAGTGGTGCTCGTGGTACTAAATTTTGCTGGTTTGTTCCCAACTGCCAACGTGACCGTCAGACAACTTGGATGTGGGAAATCTGGTGTATGTAGGAGGGGCAATAGGCAGTCAAGGAGCCAAGAGCAAGGCAAAGGCAAGCCCTCGCGCTGCTGCTGATGTAGGAGCGGGATTACAACTTCAGCTTTTACATCCAGACACACTTGTTTCCAGAGGGGGATTTTCACCAAGATTAAACAAGCGTTCAGCTTCCTCGCATGCCAACCTACTTTTAACAGTGGAACAGCCTCTGTTTTCTAAGAAGGTAGTTTTTGGCAAAGAGAAGGTTTAATGGGAACACTATCCAATGACAGCAACGCTTTAATTCCTCTTTTCATGCTGAAGAGCAAAACTAAGCCACACTGAAGCTAAACCCATCCTTTCCAGGCATGCATGAAGGAACAGAAGGGCACCCTGGTTTATCTAAAACTAGCCCAAACCCCACAACAAGCAGGTCTGGCAACAACGGCCCCTTACGTGTACTCCATGTCCTGGCAGCGCCGGTTGGCTTGCACGATCTCCTCCTCCTCCTGCCAGCCCCGCACCTCCAGCGCGGTCTCGCTGTAGCTGCCGTTGCGTGAGTGATTCGGGGCCGAGGCGTCCCTGGCAAAGCGGTTCGACACGGTGAGTCGGGCTCCCAAGACCGCGGGGGTGGCTTTGCAAGTGAGATTGGCACTTGCAAAGAAAACCTCAAACCCGTGTTAGAAGAGCAAGCTGGTGATGGCCGCCTGTCTAGTGGATGGCTATCTGGCATCGGGTCATCTTGCTACTCTTGGCTTGGGTTTAGTCATTAACGCCATTAATTAACTGGGCTGATGGAAGAGCTGGAATTGTGGGTGACCCCCACGGGGCTAACAGCCATCCTGAAAGACAGGGTCAGACTTCAGAGAGACTCACTCACTGGTGAAATGGTTCCAAGTCAACAAGACTACATCACAAAAAAGAAACAAAATTGTACACTTTGGAAGGTGAAAAACAGCACAAGAATTGCTGCCTAGACTGGAGCGCAGAAGAAAAGGATCAACCTGAGCCACACACTTCGCTGCATTTCAAAGGGAAATCTCATTTTAGGATGTTTCAGGGGATTTGGCTTCTAAGAAATGGGGGCAAGAAGTTAATTATCCCATCCTCCTCATCGCTAGAAAGCCTGGCTGCAGTGCCTTGTGTGCTTCGGGGCAACACACCTTTACATGCACAAACTGGAGACAGTCCAGACAAATGCAACAGGAATGGGAAGGGGTTTACACCAGGACATGTGAGGAATTGCTGAAGGAAGTAAGTTAGTTCAGGCCAGGGAGATACAAGGGTTTTCTGTGTCCCAATATTTACAAGGCTGTTACATTGACAGTGATCTGTTGTTCATCATGAACACCTGGGAAGGACAAGAATCAATTGAGGTGATTTGCAGTAAAGAGGTTTAGCTCAGCTATCAGGACAAGCTTTTTAACTTGAAGCTTAATGAACTGGGGAAACAGGGGACTTAGGCCACCAAATTTCCCTCATTACAGGTTTTTAAAACTAGGTCAAACAACCACGTTGCATGGTGGGATGGATGCAGCCTCTGCTGGCTCCATCAGTGTGGCGGGGAGGAGTTGTCTTACCTCTGCTGTGCAATTTGGCAGCTCAAGACTTTGCCATTGAGGCCACTGCTTAAGCCTGGTGCCTGGATTTGATAAACTTTTGGATCTAGTCAGAAGGGTAAATCCTGTCTTAACGCCCTATTGTGTCTCACTGGCATGACACCATGGAGAGGTGCGTTAACCCTGGCAACACGACTCAGCAGTGAAAGGCAAGAAAAATCCAGCCTTAATAAAATATCCATTCCTTATTACTCTCCCATGCTCTCTGTGGTGAAGAGAGCTGCCCGCTCGCAGCAAAGCCGTCTTACCTCTCCGTTGCAGCTGTGGCTGCGGCGTTCATGGCAAAGTGCCTGATTGTGCTCTCCTCCAGGTACTTCTGCTCCCACTTGGTCATGTCGGCTTCCAGGGCCAGGATCCTCTCCTCCTTCTCCCGCACCAGCTCCATCAGGGCCGGGGCATTGTGCTCTGGGAGGCTGCTGGCCTGGAAGCTGCCCTGCCTCTGCCGGTGGAAACAGAGACAGATACTCACCCTCTGCCAAGTACAGGAGGAATACCCTTTTTTCCCACTTCTCCGAAGCACGCAAGACATCCCCCGTGTCTTTTGATGGTGGAAACCCCAGGCTAAGCCCCTTAGGGTGGAGGAGGACAGGCTGGTTGGCCATGAGTGCAAGCCCAGCACACACTTCTCTGGACCATGCTGACACATGTAGGGATCCGGCTGCTTTCTTGGATGTGCAGGGATTTTGTGGGATACCCCAAGCCAAGGGAAAAGGCAGGAAAAAAAAGCTGGTTGGAAAAAGCAGCAAGGAAGCTTTAAAAGATGTTCTTCTTGCTGGACTTCATCACACAGCTGGGTGGTGATCAGTATGGACAGGCAGCTATTACCACAGGGTTTATACATAAAAGCAGAGAAAAAAATGTTACATGTAACCTAGCTACATGCAACCTACTTAAAACAGCAGCTGGGAAAATACCCTGGACATGGATTTACACCCATTTCTTCTGGCACATTAGTTATCATGTACCCTCAGGAGATGCTTTCTGTGGTGCAGCAGGTAACTTTTTGACTGGAGAGGCAGAAGATCCTCAGGCACTGAGGGGTGGCTCCCATGAGATGCTGACAAGGAGTAACGGGTGTGTAACCCTTTGCATCTAAACTGAGGAAAGCACTTATGCAGGCAGGATTTATCCCACCCAGTTAGACACTTAATTAAAGCACCTAAGTGGCACAAGTAGCTGCCCCGAGCTCCTCTCACTGCTGGTGGAGAGTGGAGCAAGATGGAGATCTAGCCCTGGGCTCAGCAGAGGGTGGGTGGGATGAGCCCATGCTGGGGAGAGGCACAAACCTCTGGTAGAAGTCACTAGAAGTAAATCGTTTTTTTTTTCAAATAAAAAATGCAAGAGATTTTTTACACTCCACAGTGCACAGGATTGTGTTAAAGTGGAAATCGTGTCTCAGGAGCACCAGCTTCTCATCTGTGCTGCAGCATGAACTTCCACTGGCAAAGTAGTTCCTTGGCGCTGCACTAGCACACTGGAGAGAGGGTTGCAGCAGCTGCTTCCATTTTCCAAACCACATTTCCTCCTTCTAGACAGTTATCTCCTGCTTATGGGAAACTAGAGATACCAGAGGAGGGCTGCAGCCTTTGCCTTTGGTGCAGTAATGATGTGTTCGGAAGCTGCCTTCTGGAACAGTGCATTACAGAGCAGCCCTTGGGAGCAACAGCTGTGACTCTACTCCTGCAAAAAACAGCACTTACACTTCAAACATTGTCAAATCCTTGGCAGGAAGGTGACATTTTGGAAGCATGATCCTCATCTGTAAATGGCATCTTGGGACATCATGAGTGCCTGTCATCTTCTCAGTCAAAACCTCTGCCAGCCCTGCACACTCAGCCTGCAACGCTCGGTCAAAGGGAGTTTTTTTGTCCTTGCTAACTGAGAGAAGACAGCTCAGAAGCAAAAAGCTGGGGCATTTTGAAGCAACGTGATTCATTGCAGACCAATGCATCCACAATCCCATCCAAAGGAAAGGCTTAGGTGTAAAGCTCAACAACCTGAACCCAAAAGCAAGGTGGCACCTGGCAGGACTGCAAGCGACCCTCCCTCTTTAAAAGCAACGCCAAAGACCCCATGCTGGGGCCCTGCACCAATCACCCTGTCCTCACCTGCTGCATCCGCAGCGAGTCCAGCTCCCGCTCCAGACGCGTGCGCAGCCGCCGCTCCATCTGCTCCCTCTTCTCGCAGGCCGCCTGCAGCTGCGTCAGCGCCTGCTGCAGCTTCTCCACCTTCTCCACGTAGGCCTGCTTCCTGCGCAGCTGAGGGGAATGGGGTCAGCACTGCCGGGGCACCGCACACCCACCCTGGGCTAACAGGACTCCCGTGCACTGGCTACAAGCATGGCTTTGGCCATTTGATTTGCAGAGTTTCTCCAGGGGAAGGATGGTGCCCCTTTGATGGGGGGAGCTCTACCCCTTCCCAATGCTGCCCAGATGTCCCACCCGTCAGGGATCCACTAGCCATGAATCCCCCTGGACATGTCTGAGCAAAAGCTGTCATGTTGATGGACACTCTTCGGGCAAGCACACAGGCTGGACTCAGCTAAGAAGAATCCTGTGGGTTTTATCAACTGGTGACACTCAACACATTGTCTGCACCTGAAGAGTCTCTTTTTTTCAACCTTGTGTATCTGCTCAATGCAGGTGGAGCAAGTGGAGTTTCAGCAGAAAGAAATGCTCTACCTGACTCACAAGCTTGGTCATGCTGATGTGTAGATGTGCTGGCAGCTAAAGCTGGGCCCTCCTTACGTATATAATGCAATTATTGAAGGGCTAAGGATGACACAAGCATTTTGCAATACAGAGCTTTATGGACAGAAATTGCCTGAGCAGCATACCCCCAAATGAATTTGCAAGTGGATTGCAGATGTTCAGGGTGTTTAGCAGCTGTTCCCACTTCTTCTGGTCTCCTAGCATGCCACCAGCACTCAGTGACACCTCAGGGTATTGTGAGCGGCAGCCGCTGCACCCTCAAGAGCCCTCGGGGAGAGGAGGCTGCAGACACTGAACATGCCGGGCATCAGCTGCCCTGGGCACTGGGACGGGCATCGAAGCCTGTGCTGAAACCTGGCTCACAGCCAAAATCTGGCACCAAGGAGGGGCAAGCTCATGGGGACCAGGCACACGTGGGTCTCTGCGAGCAGTCCTCGTCCCCAGGGACCAGTGAACACTGACCCGAAAACTGAACCACAGGGCTGTGGCTGCAGGATCTGCCTGCTCTGCCCACCAGCTGCAGTCTCAACCTCAGGAAACCCAGTTCCCTTCTTCTCCCAAAGACTTTTGTCATTAATTCTCTCTTCATGAGCATGAATAAATTTACCTTTCTAAAAATACCTGCCTTGTAATAGAGAAAGCACCAGTGCACACATACTGAAGCTGTAAACCCCAAAAGGCCTTGACAAACCCCCAAACACCTCAAACCACTTTCAACTCCATGCCTCAGAAAGGGGAGGGTGAATCGGTTTGAATGCTGGATCACGCTGCCTTTGCCAAGCCTCAGTCAGCCACCACTCGCAGCCTGGGGGTTAATGGGGGGTGCCCGAGGTCATTACCATGATCATTAACATCATCTTTAGGACTTCTAGTCTCCCTCATTTATTTGGACACTTGTTTGCAATCTGAAGTTTTTAAGAAGTAAACAAGAGGCAGAAAAACACATTAACCCCAGTTGACACTCAGAAACGTGAGCTGGCAAGGCCAGGGCTAAAACCATATCCTAGTGCCTACCTCTGTCTGAAGTACTTATATCACTATCGAAATTAACTGCAATGTGGGTTATGATATAGGAGCTATGGCCACAAAATATCTGTGTCTAAATACCCATGGGATGTAGTGAGAAGTTTGCTGCCTTGTTCCTGGGTACACGGAGCAAATAAACACCAACAAATAAACACCTCCAGCTCCGTGGGGCTCCCTTTCATCCACAGTACAAGGATCAGCCCAGGAGTCTCAAGCCACAAATAAGCTTTTTCTTTTCTTTGTGTGATGCTGATTCATCTAGGTCCTCACTCACTGATTACAATTATTAAAAAAATCACTTTTTCTTGAAATTGCTCTTCTGCCACCCTAAATCCATCTGTGTCACAGGTGAAGAGAAATACAGGCTTGTTCACAGCAAAAGCAAAGCTTGGCTTAAACAAAGCTCCCCAGCCAGAGCCAATGACTGGCAGCATGAGAGCTCTGCTGTAATCCGGGCTAACGCTTACAGCTCCCAGGGCTTTCCATGAAAACTAACGAAACTATAATCCCCACTGGCCTCTGGCATCAGCATGAAGACTGCATTCCTTGGGGGCTCACAGCCTGGCAAGACAGGCACAGCGGTGGCTTCTTGCTGCATGTGCTATTTTGGCAGTACGAAGGTGCCTGTGCCACCTCCCAACCACACTAGTGTGGATTGGAGAGGGGAGGGAAGCTTCCCCAGGGTCCCCCTTTGACAGCAGATCTCTGCTCCCCCGCATCCTGCCAGATGCTGGAGGGTCCATCTGCACCGCAGCAGCCAGAATTCAGCTTTGCAGCAGCCCTCGGAGCCCCAGTGTTCGTGTACTTGCACATGTGGGTGAGGCGATGCACACGCATCCACCGTCTTAGAAAACAATTTTGTTGAATATATTCAATGAGACAGTTCCTACATTCAGAAATTTACAGGGATGTTCTTGAGCCAATTCTGACTTCTTTATCAGGCCTGTAGATTCATAAGTGAAAAATTCACCCACACTTTAAAAAAAAATAGCACAAAATGTTGTCATTTAAATTAATGGCCTTTTCAGTGTAGTATGCATCTGTAAGGGAGGGGTCTGCAATCAGAAATACCTGATACTAAGCTCCACTACCTCACAGGCACACAGACTCAAACAAAAAACAGCTGGATGGCACCTGGAGAGGGAACCAGTCCATCCTCCCGCTGCAACTCTTCCTAACACCTGATGTTTGTCTGTATAATCTGTTTACTAAACCCCTGGGGACTAGGGACTCTACAGCCTCCCCCTGCAAACCACTTCACAGCTTATTTTCCTTTACTGCCAGAAAACTTTTACCCTAATGCCTAATCTGTCTTTCTCTTATGCAATTTAAGCAAATTACTTCTTGTTCTGTTTCCAAATTGTGATCTACTAGAGTAAGAAGCATTTCAAGATCAGCAAACTTGCCTGAAGACTGCCCTTGTCCCAGGGATTAGGAAAATGAAGATGAAGAAGAGCTAAGGCTAGAAGGGGATGATTGAAGCAAATAAATCTGAATAAAGATGAGCGGGTCCTGGAAAAATATCTCCAGGAAGAACATAACTCCAGTTTGAGCTATAGAGTATCTTTCTATGTAGATATGAGATTTGAGTTAAAGACTGTAAGCGATGGAGGATCCACTATCACCCTAAGTAGGTTCAGTGTTAATTACTCTAACTCTTTATTTCTGGTCTGATTTGCTCAGCTTCAGCTCCAAACACTGCATCTCATTGCTTCTTCTTATGTTAAAGAGCAATGTGTAATCTGGCTGACAGCAATCCCTTCTTCACGTTCATGCGCATGGACTGGAGCTCAGCCACCTCTTCACTTTAATTGTTCACACCAAAGAACAGCTTCTGTGCCCCAAATAAATTCTACAGATGTTTTCTGAACCCTCCCCAACTATTCAGTGTCCTAACCAAAGAGTGAACCAGACACACAATTCTAGCAGCAATCTCCCAAATGACATGTGGTGATAACACAACCTACATATTTTTGAATTAAATCCTTCTACTAGCAGGCACTCAGGATAATGTAGATTTACACAGTAAAATCTTATGTTAATTCAACCCCGTAGCTACTGCTTATTTCTCAAGCCTTGACTTAAAAAGCTTTTAAACTTAATTACATTCTGGTGGTAGAAGAAATCTAGGTGGATTTACAAAGCAGTATATGAGGTAGAGCTCTGTTAATAATAATAGTGATGTTCATTTGAGTCATTCTGTGTCTCCTTCAATACATTCTGAATTATTGTCCCTAGCTTGAGATGAAGGTTCAAAACCTCAACAGTATCTGCTGCATACGTGTCAAATTGAGCTCCAGAAACACTGGAGACAGTTGAAAAGGTGCTCTGATTTAGTGATGGAACAGGCCAAACACAAGGGAAGGGGAACACAGGAACTTGGGCACACCCCGGCAGCCACAGGTTACTGCACTTTGTCCAAGCTGCGTGACACTGCCTTGAACAATTAGAACACAGCAGCTGAGATAAAATTCTTTTTCACTCCCCTAGAATGAAAAAAAACAGTTGGACACTACCAGGTCAGTGTGGGTTTGCTCAGGCTGAGGGCTCTGACAGACAAAACTCTGGCAAACACTGTTGCTTGACCCTCATATGTTGTCACTCCTGAGATATACTGTGCCCTGTGCAAGAGGTTACCACCTCCAGAACATCTACCATGCCCCAGTCAGGTGGTTTCCACCTCCATTAAATCTCCCATGCCCTGATCAGGACGTTACCACCTCTGTAATATCTACCATATGCTGGGCAGGTGGTTACCACCTCTGTAACATCTACCATGCCCCAGCCAGGAGGTTACGACCTCCATAACATCTACCATGGCCCAGGCAGGAGGTTACCATCTCTGTAACATCTACCATGCCGCAGGCAGCAGGTTATCACCTCCGTAACATCTACCATGCCCTGGGCAGGAGGTTAGGAACTATCTAGATGGGAACATTTGCCCCCTCTGCAGCTCCACCAGTCCACAATACAGAATCTGAGCTCTGAGATGTGCAGAGGCACATTTCTGTTGGATGTCTAGGTAAGGAACTGGCAACTGCAAAGCTCTTTGAGACAGAGCCCTAAGTCTGCAAATATATTTACTACAACCCAGCAGGTACAAGGTAGCTTCTGACACAGGGCAGCTTCTTACACCATCTGCCTGGAAATATGCATTTATGCTTCTGCTGCCTTCACCAGTGTGTAATGAGCAGGTCCATGTTACCTGCCAATACCACACTGACAGTCTGCAGAGGTAAGTGTACTTCCTCGCATCCCCTGCATGATGCTGCAACTGCAGGAGCAGGTGTTGCCAGCTAAAACACTCCTTTATTCAGCCACTTCGTAATGAAATGCAAACAGAAAACCTCTGGTTGCCTTTAAGGCAAACAATGTCAAGTGAATTATGTACAGATTAAAGGTACGCTACCTCCTGTAGCTACCCCAGAGGGACTGCCCCAAATACACTGGGACAGGCAGTAGGCTTTAGCCTAACTAACAAAGGAGCAGTTAAACTTAATGTGATCCTCTTCTTGCTGCTGGGTTTATCTACCAGAGGTAATGGAATTTTGCTTGTTTGGCTCAGTATTGTTTAACTACATGTTTTCTTTATAAGAGGCCCAGTGCAAGGGGACCAGGAAAACCTGCCACACCATGGCTAGAAGAGATTCAGGACCTGGATGAAGAAAGCCCTAACCATAAGCCACCACTAGCCTCAGAGGAGAGAAATGTTGGCCATGCCTCACCTCTTCTTCCAGTTTGATGACCTTGGCTTGCGCGTTGTTTAGGGCCTGGTCGAGGATTTCGATGTGCCTCCGCTGGTCCTCATTGGCAGAGCGCACAGCTGCCAGTTCCATCTCCAGCTTCTCCTTCTCCTTCAAGTGCTCTTTGTCTGGGAGAAAGACAAGAACAAGAGCTGCTCCAGAAGGACAGCTCACAGGCCCCGGGCCACAAGCCAGAGGCAAGCTGTTCCATCCTCGGAAAAGCAAAAATTATGTGAAGCAGCAGCAAGTGAGGCTGTTACAACACAGAACCAAGAGCTTGAGGACCCCAGCACCATCTCAGAATTGTCCATTCTGCTGAACCACTAGCACGTTCCCCAGCAAAATTTTGGCTTGCACCAGCTACTCCTTTCCCACACAATGCCCAGGCCCTGCCTGAGAACAGGCTATGTCAGGGACCGTTTACAGCTGTCAGCTTGGATGCTGCTGCCCTTCTCTAAGGGATAAGAAACCTCAGCCCTGTAGATGTGGGCTGTGCTGTGCCTGTTCCATTTTATCTGCAAGGATGGAGATTATGAGATACAGAACATGTGAACAAGCCAAATAATAAACACTGGACAGCCTGAAAATGGGAACAGGGGAAAGCAGCAAGTAAGAATAAGATAGGAGGCATCTGAATGGGCTTTCTCTGGTCATGCAGAGAACAGGAGGCCATGGGAGGGATTTCAGCCCTGTGGGGGCCCTAGGTGACTTTGCAGTCCTGCACGATCTAATGGTCCAGAGATTGGTTCTCCCCCCCCCTACTAAATGCCTTAACACATCAGGAGCAAGACTAAAACATGTAGATAACCCCTTGAGCTGAAAAATCAGTCCTTTTTGGGATAAGATTTGAAATGACCTTAAAAAAAAAAAAACAAACACAAGCTGACTAAATTAAATCAGCTTTGCTCATGTCTTTTTCTTCAGTAACAAATTGCAGGCCCACCACTGACTTCACTGGCAAGCTGCCTGGGGAAATGCTTGGCTCCATCTCCTTCTACACTGACAGAGCTGAGGAGCCATTTCAGGAAACATGAGCATCGTGGGTCAATCCCTGGATCCCTGACGTTGGACTGCAAACAGTTAATGATTGGAGGAAGCAAGGGACAGAGTTTTCATTCAGTGAAATCTGAGATTTCAAAATCTGGCCTTCGTTCTGAATGACAGCAAAAATAGAACACTTGGAAAGTCTCCAGGAAGGAAAATTTCCTCCAAAAATTAATTTGGCATCAATTGAATGTTGTTTTGATTATTGACTTTTTGAACAGAGCATTACAGAATTTACTGCTTTTTAACTGAAGTGAAAAGTTGCTCCAAAAACATCAATATGTGGAAAATCTGCCCCTAACATCCAGCCTAACCCACTTAAGCGTGACCACTCAAGATGGAAGCCACACCATCCACCTCCTCCCAAGGAGGGTCAGAAAACTTTGCACAGCTAAAGCCAGCCCATTTCAGACCTGAACTACCTCCAGAAGGGCCTTATTCTTCCTTAATTACAGGTGGGATGAGAACAGGTTTAATTTACACACTATTAGTAGGTGCCTACAGCAAGGTGAGATACAGACGAACTGAACCATGCGGAACAAGGTGAGCCCAAACCCACATGGCCATCTTCCCATTTATCCTAAAAGCAGGAAATCAGCACCTCACAAAAAGAAACCCCGGCAGGCAGCACCAGTACTTTGGCCTCTGCAAAGCCCACAAGCAAAGCTCAGCAAGTGCTGCACACATTGTGCCACCGACTGCCACCACGAGTTGCCTCTGTACTATGTAGCCTTAATCTTCCCACCTCAGCAAGAAATTTTGTATTGGACATGCGAATCTCTTCTTTCAATGCAAAGACATCCACTTCAATCAGATTCACCAGAAGAAATGTTAATATCTATTGTACAGAAGTGTAAATCCGGGCCAATTATCAAGCAGCTAATTTCATTAGAGGGTGAAGCAGCCAGAAGATGAATGTTATTTCAGCCCTGCCTCATGCTGGGACCACACTTGCTGTGGTGCAGATTGGAACCCGTATGACAGGAGGACAGAACATATAAAAACAGGACTTGGGACCTTCACTCTCAGTTTTCATCTGAGGAACTTGAAGCACTCAGTTTGCTCCACTGCATGCATTATGTTTTCTATTTCCCCCTGAAAGCAGGACAAGGATACGCTGTACAAAAAATGGTCACTGAACCCACTAGAAAGTTGACAAGAAAATTCTACTTAACAGCTCTCAACACTTCTCCATACCAGCTTCTCCCTGCAAAATGCTGGAAGCACATTTTATCCGTACTTCCCTATATTGCATTAACTTTTAGTAAAGGGGGTCTTTGTTGAACATGCCTTAAATTCTCTTCAAGTACATACAGGTATCCCTAAAGTCCAAAAATACTGTTCTACTGTGCTACACTTGCACGCACGTTCTGCCCAGGCATGTGATTTTTACCCAACAGACCCTAGCTAATAACTACTTCTATTTTCTGGTGGGTCACTGCTACATCCTGTCACTGAACAGTCCCCAAAAGGCTTCTCTGCTGTAGATTACAGCTGCAATCTCACAGTTTTCCACTCACTGCCTCTTACTGTTGTACCTCAACACACTGAGGACATTACACCGACACTCTGTGGCTGGGTAGCAGAAAGATGAGAGAAAGCCAAAAGCCTGCTTGGATGCCTTGCAAACAAGCTTTTTGAGTTGTCAACCTGGGTACGTACAACACAACTAGACCAGTCTTGACCCTGCTTTGAAGCAGAAACATTAGACACTCAATCTCTGACACCCCTCCACTATGCTCAGATGTGACCCCCAGCTTTTCACACAAACCTCATGCTTAACAGAAGGTTTTGATCTGATCAGTCTTGAAAGAAAACCAAGAAATATGTTTTAAAGGTACCATTTACCTATATCAGTTGAATGTGTGTCCTCAAAGCCTCTCACAACTCAACACTACGTTGTAGATAGCACAGGTCCACCCTGCATGCTTCACAAGGAGCAGCTGCATTAACCCCTGTGTCTCAGCCAAACACCAGCACAGCTCAGCGCTTTTTGCTCCTCCTGCAGTTCTGCTCACAAACAGCAAATTCACAATAACTCTCTGGAGTTCAGACCACACCAGCACCAAGAAAAGGTTGAGAAGCTGCAGGAGGTCATGATTGAGGTGCCTGAGTCATTTTCTCACGTGGTGATTAACAGGGATTCTGCACTGGCATTAATAATTCTGATCAATTGTAATGTACTTAATTAATGGTTTGGTACATGCTTACTTGTGGCCACTGACCCAAGCAGGTATGCAGAAAGGTTTGATGCTCTGTTGTCAGAAGTCACTGAATCTCCATCAAAACTCGTGATGGCTTTCCTTACCCTACAAAGTATTGCAGGCAGCTTAAGGATGGTATGACTTACATTTGGGACATTTCCATTTGCGTGTCATGAGGTACAAGTCAGGGGAGAATTTGACCTTCACGTGTTGAAAACTGAAATCAGATTTCCCACTCCCTTCCCTTCGAAGGGCAAGGGAAAGTCATGCAGAACAGATGTATTTTTCTATATGACACCATTTATTCAGGATGCTGCTCCCTGCAACTATGCTCTGGGTGCAGCAGGTCGCCACCTCTCCACATGCAGCTCATGGCTGTGAAATGAGAGGGCAAGGAGCTGCCTTTCACTCACCCCTAAAACTTCTGCCTCTTCCTAGTTATTTCCTGTCTTAACACCAAACGGCTCTTAGTCTGCCCAAAACCCCACCCTCAAAAACATCTACTGTGAGAATTTTCTTTGGTTGGATTCACTTGATGGGAATGTTTTTTTGTCTGGGCTATTGGGGACAGAGATATATGCACAAGTCATACGTGGCACATCCACTGCATATTCCCACAAAGGAAGCGGCTCCATCAACACGCTGCCAAAACTGTCTGTGCATCCCTACTAATGGGTGTAGAGCCATGTGGGTGGGCACAGAACTCAGTCTGCCTCAAACACCTGAAAAAACAGCCCCTTGGAGGAACCCCTGCTCTGACAGAGTGTCTGTAAAGTTCAGAAATCTCAGAAAAAATCGCAAAATTCTCAGACTCCACCAAAAAAAATTTTGCCCATGATATGCTGTCTCCTAAGCTTTCTCTCTGCCCTACGCCCCTGAAACTATTCTCAGTCTTCCTGCCTCTCCCCTTCCACAGCATCTCTCAGCCTCCTCCTGCCTGGCTCTTCTTTCGCCTGTAAGGACCCATAAGCCTTCATCGGTCACTGCTTCATGTCTTCCCTTAAAAGAACCGTTTCACTGAAAAAACATCATATAATTATCACGAAACTAACAGGTTGTGAGTTCCCTCCCACCCCTGATAAAGCAATAGTATTTTTCTTAGGCACAAATGCCTAGCATTTAATACTTGGAGGCATGCAGCCTGGCTTTGACTACTCTTATTACAAAACTAAGAGTTTTTGTCACCTCTGGTCTCCATCTGAGAGCACACAACACTCTGCACTGTTGCGCTGCTAATGCAGAGCTCTGCGATGAACTGAGAAATGATCCCTGCACGTCCTGCCTCGCCAGACTTCTTTTTCAGGGACTTTTCCCTATTATTGGAGTTTTAACATAGTAATAATTCTGCATGTGCAGTATTACTAAGGATGAGTGTTAAGAAAACCTCATGAGTCTTAGCTTTCTTTCTTCATCTCATCATGAGACTGGCTTAAAAACGACAACTTTTAGGAACCTGTTGATGTTGGAGTGCTTTTACGTAACTTGGGTTGGGGATGTTAAGGGTCATGTTTTCAGGCTGTTTTTCAGGAATGTAGGGACTAGAAATCTGCTTTTGCTTTGCTAATGAAAACTGAGATTTGCATTTACTAACCTGACTTAGTAAGCTACCACCCTTAGGGAAAAAGCAAACCTGAGTTTCACGACAGAACTGCAGCGGCTGATGGGAACGCAGGTAGGCATAATTTTTTCTCTTCTTCTAAAAATGACTATTTCAGTCTCAGTAGACAAGCATACGCATGGCAGTGAAAACAAGCTGCACCCCTTCTCCCCTCAGTTTTCTGCCTGAGCATCCCATTAAAAGACATGAGGAGGGTACAGATCATCCTTGCTACCCCCCACCCAGGTCGTGCCCTACCCCTGGAGAAGACTCACAAACATTAGCATATAAATGCAGTCACTGACAGAGGAATTCCAAGCAAAACTCTTTATGGGCTCTCAGAGGGGTGTTTTAAGTCGATACCCTGATATCGAGGTCATTACTGCCTGTGCCCCAGCAGCCCAAAGAACATGACTGAAGAGGATCTGCTCTACATGTGCCCATTTTTCTATTCTTGGAAGCACTCTGCATCGCACTGGTAACATTTAGCTCTCTGGTCTAGCCAGGAGATACTCCAAGCATTCAGCCCATCTTACGTGATAGGATCCCAAAAGCTATATTTGTTCGTAAGCTGTGAATTGATAGCAGTAATATGCTGAGAGCATAGTGCAAAGTTTTATTGCCAGATACTTATCAGTGGAAGCACAGAGCATGTTTATGCGCTGGAAAATGACTCAAATTGAGTCTATCCTGCAGATTTAACTCCCCCTTGTATATGGGAACGCTACCAGGCTGTCTTTATAATGAGACAGCAAACCCCAGTCTGCAATTTGCACTGTGAAACTTACCATGTTTGAACTCTTCCCAAGGCTGATAAGACTCACATAGCAATGCTATTTTCTTAACAGATCATCCCCTTGGACTCACAGAAGTATCTACACACCCCTGTGGCATCTGCTAATATGGCAAAGCTAACACAGTCATGGAAAAGATCATCAGATTCTCTTCTGGTTTGTGCACACACGCACCAAATCAGCAGCGAAGCTGCTGTGCTGGCACCATCACTGCTGGTTGGAGCTTGGAGAATGTCCTCCCTACATGTGGGGCAGCCAGTGGATGCTGGTGGGGCTGGCAGTGCGTCATGCTGAGTGGTGTCAAACACCACACTGCTAAAGGCGGTGGCCAGTTCTCCACCTAAGGATTTGCAATTTCAGCTCAATCTTCCAAGGAAGCTCTTGGTCCAAGAAATAAAAACAGAAGGATAAGATGTACATGGCATTTAGCTTTCATGGGATTTAAGCCCACAAAGTACTGCACAACTCCTAGGTGGTCAAGCCCTCCTAGAAGCATGCCGATGATGCTCAGGATACATGAGAAGCCACACAGGGTCATTCAGCATCCAGCTGCTCGGGTTTTGGTTTGGCCGGTCACACAGAGCCATCAGCACATGGTATGAAAACGCTGCAGCACTGTGCTCATCATTACGGGAGCCTAAAACTTGTTTGGAATGGATGTAGCAGTAGAAGTGGTAAAATCTTTGTCTTTTCCATCCTTTATGAAAAGGAGGGTCCAGTTCTGCTCTCCTACTGTTAGTCAGCCCCTGACACTGACAACATGACAGCAGAGGTTGCTCTGGGCTTTCCCCAGCCAAGAGAAGAATCTGCTCTAAAAATCACACATCTCTAGAGATGATCCCCACAAGCAACACTTCACAATTTCAGATAAATATTTATCAAAAATAAGCTAAGTTGTGTCACCATTAACTCCCACTGCCTGGTTCTGGTGCTCAGAAAGAAATAAAACACAAAACAACAGCCTGAACAATCCAGTCTGCAGCTTAAATAAGTGATGAATTAGCTGAGTAAAAGCAACCCATAAGGACAATAACAATTACTAGCAAAGTATTCACCTCCACTCCAGGACCTATATATGTGTACGTATATGTATGTGCGCCTTCAAAACAGATTCGCACAGTACTCACTCTGAGTGACATAAAGGCCCTCTGTTGACTTATCCTCATGCCCGTCGAAGTCTCTGCTGGCTAGCTGCCTATTGGCCGTCTCCAGTCGTTCTGCAAAAAACAGGAAATACTTTAAGTATAAATATATGTATATCAAATTGTAGGCCAACCAAGCAAATAAGATGCATGCCAGCAGAGCGGTATAAATAGACTCTCTGAAGGAGGACATTAAAATGGAGGCTGACACATACATAAAAGATGAGGCCCTTGACCTCTTCCATGAAGCTGTGTTGTTCAGATTTACAGAAACTGGGGGAAAAGTCTCTGCCATTAGTGGCTGATGTGCCCAGGCAGTTCATCTCTCACCCTGTCCAAAATGCACAAGGCATTTGCAATCTGAATTACCCAGCTCTGCGAGGGGATGGGGGCCTTTCCGCAGCGGACTGAGGTTGCTGGTGCAGCGAGATGCCCTGGGGCAAGGCAGCCCCCAGTCCAGTGACACCAGTCCCTGGGGATGCCCTGGGAAAGGATCAGTTTTCTGCAGCAGGGGACAGATTCCCCTGGGAAGGGTCTGCCTTCAGGTGCCCCCCTCCTCCAAAAAGACCATCCAGCCCCCTCACACTGTTGCAAAAAGCATGAGTGAGCTTGCAGAAGGCATCTTACTACCCAAAGACATATTAAAGGACTCCCGTCAAGCACCTGGACAGGTAATAGCTCAAGGTCATAGTCAAAGGCACCGTCTGAAGCTGACTCTCATATTTAGCCAGAAGGTTTCTTTGCAACTTGGGGAGGTGACAGCAGCTTTGTTCTATGCCAATAAGCAGGGTCTGATTTCTCAAAAAGTTTATCTAAAACATGTGCGAGCCCACTCCTTTGAAGCCTGCTGCTCTGGAGCTTGTGAGACAAACAAGCACCATGTGAGACACCAACACCACATGAACTAGGGGAAAAAAACCCACACAGGCAAGTGTAACATACCACGGAGATCCCTGTTGAAGTCATGAAGTCTCCTAATTTCTCCTTCGAGTTTGTTTCTCATCGCTTTGTCCAGAGACTCCCTCTTAGTGGTGGTCTTGACCAGGCCCTCATAAGCTTCTGAAATCCTCTGAATCTCTATTTCAAACTGAAAGGAGAGAGAGCTCTTGTTAAAGTCCATCAGGAACACATCCCATCCCAGTGTTTGCCCAGTGCGTTTCGGTGGAGTGCAGGGCAACGCCTGTGCCAAGTGCCACACCAGCCACCAGCTCTACAATGACCAATCTCCTCAGTGTAGAATGGTGCAAAGCCCCAGTGGTGCTGGAGGTTCCTGCAGTGGGGAGCAATTGCTGGACCCCTGAAAATGGCCTGTGGGGCAGCTTGCCACACCACAACCCCCATACCACCCCCTGGCAGCTCCCAAAGGAGCTTGGGATGGGCTGGGATTGATGAAACTGCTCGGTTGTCTTTGCCCTGTGACCAAGGTGGCTGCTTTAACACCATATTTGCATGGATTGTATTCTTTCCTATAAAGGATTTTAGGAGGTAAGATTTATTATTCTGCTAGGCCCTTGACTTAGCTCTAAGCTCTGCATGCCACAAGAAATGTGTTAGGCTCAGCTCTGACCTCACACCAGTCTTAAACTATTGTGGTCTGCTCCTTTCCATTCTTGACCAAAGACTGCTTTATACAAAAATAAACTATAAGAGATCAAACCAATTGTTTCAGGTTTCCAATCTTAACTTCGTCTCCTTGAAATCTGGCAAGCTGCAGGTAGAACATGCAGAGGAAGCCCTTAGCAGTGAGCTTGCATCTTAAGATCCAAACCCAAAAAACTGACAGGATAGTCCCAGGGAGCATTATTGCTGTTCAGGACAATCCCATCCAGCTCTTTTAGTAAGCTAATGTCTTGTTATGTGCTTTGCTGAAATCATTGCTGCAGGAATGATCAACACTGATGTCAGAATCTGCTCCTGCATGCCTAACCCTTGTGTTTGTGGAGAAAAGCTTGATAATTTGAACAGGCTGGAAAACCAAGAGATATATATAGCTTCCCACATACCTTTCTAAATCTGGTGCTTTTTGAGCCTCTTGAAATCATGGGTGGGATGGATAGATTTGTGAAGCCAGGGCGCGAGCTCACCTCCACCTGCTGTGCAGATAGATCCCTCTCCAGGGCTCCTTAAGATTTAGGTGTTATTTGCCACCTGCAGCACTTGCAGAATGAAAGCTCCAGGGACGCTGGAGCTGCCACCCCGCTGTTTGTGGAGAAACTGGCAGCCTGGACCTGCACTTCCCATGACACCAGGGCCACTCTGTATATGGCCCATGGGCACTCAGCACCTCCCAACCATGCACTGAGCACAGTCTGGTGGAGCCATGATGGGGAAACCCCGTTACCTTCCCCCGTTTCTGCTTTCAGCCAGCTCAGGCACAAAAGCTGAAACAAGTGGCAATACACAAAGTCCATGGAGCAGCCCCTGCGACACCAGCAGCCTTGGATTAGTACATGGCTGGATATCACATCACCTGTCTCACAGCAGTGGAGGTTTAACAGCCCGCAGCTATTTCACACACATACAAGATGCTCTCCTACATGCACGACATTAAAAGGTACCATATATACATTAGTTCTCAGCTGACAGTTCTCCACAGCTCCAAGAAGAAGATGACCTTTTGAACACTCCTTATTGGGTGAACTACAAACTTAGATTATTCTGACTTTCCATTTAGGTTTTTTTGTTGTTGTTGAGGTTTTTTTGTTTGGTTGGTTTTAAAGCAGGAGCTCCAGGAAACCCTGTTACATTTTCCCTAACCACACCTAGAAAAGCAGGTCCTGCTCACCCACCTTTCTGATGCATGGCCAGACACCAAGCGTGTTCCCACCATGAGGACAGTACGCTCAGAGGAACGCTGCATAAATCCAAACCTGTTTGAAAGTCAGACTGAACCCTACTGTGATTAAAAAAAAGGCAGTGAGTGTTATTTTCCCTCGTACGCACAGCAATGCAAGCTTGTACAAAGCCCCACCAAGAAGTCTCAACTTTTTTGAGAAAATCACTGTGTGCAGTTCTGGGCCCCACAACTGAAGAAGGATGTGAGGTCCCTGAAGGCATCCAGAGGACAACAAAGCTGGTGACAGGGCTGGAAGGTGTGTCCTGTGGGGAGCTGCTGATGACTTTGGCCTTGTCTAGTTTGGAGAAAAGGAGGCTGAGGGGCAACTTTATTGCCCTCTACAGCTTCCTGAGGGGAAGAAGTGGAGAGAGAGGTGCTGAGCTCTTCTCCCTGGGATCCAGTGACAGGATGAGCAGGAATGGTTCAAAGCTGCGCCAGGGGAGGTTAAGACTGGACATTAGGATGCATTTATTAACCAAGAAGGTGGTCAAACACTGGAACAGGCTTCCTAGAGAGGTGGTTGATGCCCCAAGCCTGTCAGTGTTTAAGAGGCATTTGGACAACGCCCTTAATAACACGCTTTAACTTTTGATCAGTCATGAATTGGTCAGGCAGTTTGACCAGATGATCATTATAGGTCCCTTCCAACTCTCCTTCTCTTCTTCTCTTTCTCTTTTTCTTCTTCTCCCAAAAATCTGTTTCATCTGAGTTTTCCAGAATCAAAATGACACGTCGATTAGTTACTCCAATAACAGCATAGTTTCAGCTACTTGATTCTGTTATAGCTTTTTCTTTCCATAAGTGTGACTTCTTCTAGTGAAAGTTTTCTCTTCCTATAAATAGTCAGAGGCTATATTCAAGCTACCTCGCATTGCTCTCCTTGACCACTTAAGCAGATTGAGCTTTTCCCTCCTAGAAATGAAAGTTTGGCTTAGTAAAAATAATTTTTAAAGCACTTTCCTGAATCCTTAACTACATTATTCCAACTGGGCACCATGCTCGGTTGGGTGCCCTGACACCCGCTGGTTCCCGCACCTCTCCTCTCCTGGGTGAGTTGTATCTGCAGAAGATGCCTGCTCCAGAGAGCTCCTACCACAGCAAAGCAGATTTTCCAACACAGTAGGTGGTTTCCACAGCCCGACAGTCCTGCCCAATGCTGCTGGTTACCGCAAGGGCTCTGCTCTGCCCATTATCTGCCGTTACTTCCCAAAACACATCACCAAGCAAGTCTCCTGCATCCCTGGAGGCAAAGACTTGCTGCAGGAAAAGAACGAACCTCCATCAGCACTGAACAAAATTAAATACGAGAAGAAGAACAGCGATAAATTCTGCTGGTGTTTCTCAGTGGCTCTGGAACTTCCTTCCCCTTCTCTATGATTCTATCAAAAAAAAGTGCAGCTTCTTTTCTACCTGGTAGCTCCTGGAGCCAACACACTCAAACAACCCATTCACTGGGCAAGGGGAAGAGCCAGCCCAGCCTGGCAATTAAACTTCAACAAGGTACCACCACCTAAAAATAAATAAATAACTAAATAAAATAATGCTTTGCTTTTGCACAAAGAGCTCAAAATAAAATGTCTACGACCCCTCTTCCTCTTTTAAGGAAAGAAAACCAGACAACTTGTCAATCAGCACAGGGATTAATCACCACCTTGTACCTCTCTGCAAAAAGTGTGTTCAGACACGACTGAGAATCTGACAACCCTCAGGGGCTGATCTGCGTGTATGAACACCCAGGGAGCCCTCCACATCAAGCTGATTTTCTCTAATTTCTTCTCCTATTCTGTATTCAACAAAAGTGATGGGAAGGTGGCCCTACATAGAATAAGCTTGTTATGCAGGGCCAAACAAGAAGTACTCCTTGTGACCCTTCCACTTCCAACAAGAGGGAAGAGTTTTCACACCCAAGTATGTAATTTAACTCACTGTTACATTTTCAGAGGTGACGTTTAGCTGAAACTGTGGGAACATAGGAGGACCTGCCCTGTCCTTGTGTTCAAACACAGAGAGAACAGCACGGGAGGGATATTGTGTGTTAAGGCTTTGGTTCAGGCCATTTTCCTGAAGAAAGAATGCACTTGAGCCTGTGTTTCACTTTAACACTCCGCTTACATTCCCCAAAGTCAATGGGATTCAGTCCACGCTCCATTGACTGAAGTGAGACTTCAGGCCATGCTTGAATACCTTTCTGTTGGTGCCTGATGCAATCGACCTGCGGGGCATCCAAGATAAAGAGAGAGCCCTTTCCAAGGGCGTAAAAGGAAATCGGAACATTTTTAGGCCATCACACTCAAATACCTTTTACTGAACAACGTGGCTTTTGTAAAATTAATAGCCAGAATATTTCTTTTTGCCCCTGAAGGCCAAAGGGAAGTCAGTGTTAAAACCTTTGCAGGCATCTTCACAAAGAGTTAATGTTGCTGCAAAAAATTCTCAACTAAGTTTGGGAAATTCTGTGAATAAACTCATCTTGTTGCAGAGGAGGAGGCTTCAAAGACGACAGCAGCTACAAAACAACAGGTCTTTTTTCTAACCTGTCTGAACTTTCTGGTCTCAGACTTTCTCCCAAAGCTGAGGCTGGGACATGGTCTTTCAGAGCTACCTCTCCTCCTAGGAAGGGTGTCTCCAAGAACGCCCTGATCCCACACAGCACAGAAGTTGAGCTCCTATATAGAGTCCTAAATTCAGAGAGAAAAGACCTCCAGCTTAAGCCCATTTGTGTACAAGCATTGGGAAGACACAAATGAAAAAGCAGTGTAGGAACCTGAATAACTCATTTGGTCTGGGCCCTTGGGACCCAGAGCCAGCAGATGTGGGGAGCATTTCTACACTGCCTTCAGTGAACTCCCATTTTTAAGCAACTTCTATTTTGTTTGATTCGACCTTTCATCTTATCACCTTGGGCAGTGCAGGAGACATCATCCTTCTCCCCTGGAAGCACTTCAGTTGCATACAGAAAAGAGGGTACAAGATCTCTTTGCAAAAGAGTTTTTGAGCAAAATCTTTACCAAATGGTTCTTTCAGATAAGGGGCAGTGCTTTTGAACCCACATGTTCAAAGGTGGTTATCTAACATCAGCTCTTAGAAAGCCATCAAGCAGTCACTGAAAGCCTCTGAGACAACCAAACTAACGCAAGTCCACACAACAGGCAACCCCACTGATGGCCGTTACACTTTCAAGAGTGTGGAGTGCCATGCAAACATATTGTGGTGGACAAGACTATTCAGGACTGATGTGGCCGTGCTCTTCAAATGCTTCTGCTGCCCATGCATATAGTGCAGGACCATGCTGCCCCAGGAGCAGACTTAGCCCATGGGAAACTTCTACAGAAAGCTCCAGGGAGGCCAGCACAGAAGGATGGAAGGGGAAAATCCCCAGCAGAGGGACATGTGATGAGCTGACCCATTTTGCCCTAGACGAAGGGTAGCCCATAGGCCTCAAGGCACAGGATTACACTTCTGGGAAACCACCATGGAGAGGAAATGGTTAGAGATGGCCACCGGTGCATCCCCATTGCAGTGACATGACTGTGCAGAACAGCTTGAGGGGCCCAAATGCAGAAGTACCAAGACAGTTGCCTTGCCCAAGCATCAAACACCCCTCCACATACCTTCTGCAGCTTGTCCGCCTTCTCATAGTAGCCCTCCAGCTCCTGCCGCAGCATGTGGTTCTCCTCAGAGAGCATCTCCACCATCTGCTGCGCCCGCTCCACGATGGCGAAGGCATCGGGCGTCAGCTGCTGGCCTGGCGGTGTCGGTGTCAGCGGCTGGGCAGTGGCAGTGGCAGGGGCAGGCAGCGGTGGCAAGGTGCCTGGGAGCAGAGGGCCGGTGGCGGCCTGTGAGGACATGGGGCTGTGCTGCTGGGCCGGCGGCGGGAAGGGCGGCTGGCATTGTCGGCTGCGGGGAAGCACACAGGGGAGGTGTTAGAGCTGCATGTCCTCAAAACGCGCCCAGGAGCTTTTGCCTAATGACTGCACGGTTTATTAATAGGGTTATAACTGTACAGTCATGATTCCGATCCTGAGTCACTCCTAAATACCAACAATCGCAGCAGGGACCAGGTAAATTGTCTCCTCGCCTGCTCTTGACAGTGATGTATACATCTCGCATGAACGGATAAAGGAAGCATTGAGTCGAAAATGTAATTTTTGCCTAGGTGCACAGCTAATATTTCAGCATCCAGCCAGCCTCTCCCTGCCCCCTCTCGCCACAAACCCCACCGCTGAGAGGCGTAAGCCGGCAGGCTCGAAGGAAACACAAGGGATGCATTACTCCTCCCTCGAACACTGCTCCCTGCCTGGAGCGACATCGGCTGACCGGCTGAATTGGGAGGCGAAAGGAAGCGATGTGAGCCAAGCAGTGTCCCTGAGCGGCTTTAGCAAGCGGCAAAGGGAGTGGTTCTGTGGAGTTGCTGGAGGCACAGCCCAGGTCAGCCACAGCAAGCCACCAAAGTCATCGTCCAGTGCAAGACCGTATTGTGTTACCCCCTGACTACCGGCATCCATCACCCACCAGGCTTGTGTCGGGGAAGGATAAGAAATGCGCTGGTGGCCAACCTGCTTGTGGGCTGGGCTTTCTGACGGCGGGTGGCTCCTAAATCCAGCCCAGTCACAGTTTGCTGGAGGATAACCCAGGAGAACATCTTAGTGGTGAGGGTAATCCTGTGGCTGGTGGCCAGGCAGGACCAGAGTCCCTCACTTCTGTCTTGTGTTTCAGCCCTGCAAGTGCAGGAAGGGAGGCTGTCCTTGTTTCAAAAGGGGGAATTCTGGCAGGGAGCAGCTCAAAGGTTATCTGCACAGGACCCATTCCCACCCCACAGGCAGCCTGGAGAGCCAGCCAGGCCAGCTCAGAGCCTCGAGCAGGGTGAGCGGCCCCACACAGAGCCCGGCTGTGCACAACCCAAGCCACTCCTCAGCACAGATGCCTAAATTGTGACATTTCTACACCGCACTTGTCTAAGAGACTCAACCCAGACAATGCAGGACATCCCTGTCAGAGTCCAGTTTGGCTGGAAAATAAGGTGGCTGCTGGACCCCACCTGAAGGCTGCAATCACTTTAGCTTAACCACAAGCTGTTAGGCTTGCTGTAGCTATTGTTGCCTTTATTTCTGTACCCTACATGAGGCAGGAGACCTAACAAACAGATATATTTACCCCATCCAGCCTCAGAGATCCACGAAGCCTGTTTTCTAGACAGATGATTTTTTGTGCTATATAAATACATAACAAATATGATTACCATTGTCTTCAGCACCTACACAGCTTCTCCAAGCGGGGTTTTCAAAAGCTCTCAGTGTTGGCCTAATTCTACTGATCATAAGCCATCACTGACTTCAGCTGCAGCATGAAAACTGCTCTGACAAGCTTGTTCCCACCAAGTCAGCAATTCAGCTGTATCTTTTGTCAAAACCAGAGGGAAAGCAAACGGGGCCCTGGGGCCCCCCAAATGCAGTGCACTGACAGCCCCACATTCCCATCCTGGCTCTTGTGCTTTGCCCAGTGCATCCACCATGCACGGAAAGGTGTTGAGATGGAGTGAAGACCAGTGGTGAGCTCATTCCCAAATGCGAGGACCCTGCAAACCTGCCTGGCAGCACAGACCCTGATCCAGGCTGTGTCCTTGGGAGGAAGGTCCTGGCCAAGCTTCATGCAGACAGCACTGGGAAAGCCTGTGCTGAACCCACCCTGGCCTCCAGATGGGTTTACCTGCACAGCACAGAGGTACCTTCAGGCTGTGTCTCCGTCCATAAATTAAACACCCATGGAGGCAGTTCAGGAGGACAGGAGAGCTCCCAGGGCCATGAGCATTTGCTGGCATGTTACTTCTCTGGCAGAGGTACAGGCTAATGACTAAGGAGCTAAACATCTGCAGAAAGTGGATGACACTTCTCAAAGGACAATAAGGCAGGGAGGTGTTGTATGACACTTCACATCTGGCCAATGAAACAAAGTAATTCATACGAGTCATGGAACAGTTGGGGTTAGAAGGGACTTTCAAAGCGCATCTGGTCCAACCCCGTGCCATCGGTAGGGACGCCTTCCACTAGACCTGGTTGCTCAAAACCCCACCCAACCTGACCTGGAACACTTCCAGGGATGGGGCATCTACCACATCTCTGGGCAGCCCATTCCAGTGTTTCACCACCCTCATAGCGAAGAATTTCTTCCACACACCTAATCTAAATCTACCATCTTTTAGATTAAAACTGCTGCCCCTTGTCCTACCACCACAGACCCTGCTAAAAAGTCTCACTCTCTCATAAGCCCCTTTTAAGTACTAGAAGAGCATAAGGTCTCCCCGGAGCCTTCTCCAGGCTGAACACCCTCAACTCTCTGAGCCTGTCCTCACAGCAGAGCTGTTCCATTTCTGTGGCTCCTCTGGCCCCTCTCCAACAGGTCCATGTCTTTCCTGCACTGAGGGCTCCAGAGCTGGACACAGGACTCCAGGTGGGGTCTCACCAGAGCGGAGCAGAGGGGCAGAATCACCTCCCTCCACCTGCTGGCCACGCTCCTTCTGATACAGCCCCAGACACAATTGGCCTTCTAGACTGCAAGTGCACATTGTCGGCTCATGTCCAATCTTTCATCCACCAGTACCCCCAAGTCCTTCTCAGCAGGGCTGCTCTCAATCCCTTCATCCCCCAGCCTGTACTGATTACCGGGTATTGCCCTGACCCAGGTGCAGGACCTTGCACTTGGCCTTGTTGAACCTCGTGAGGTTCACATGGGTCCATTTTTCAAGCCCATCCAGGTCTCTCTGTATGGCATCTTGTCCCTCAAGCAAATCAACTGCACCATTCAGCTTGGTGTCATCTGCAAACTTGCTGAGAGTGCACTTGATCCAACTATCTATGTAATTCATTAAGATATTAAATAGTACTGGTCCCAGTATGGACCCTTGAGGGAAACTACTTGCCACTGGCTTCCACAGGGACACTGAACCATTGACTGTAACTCTTTGGATGCAGCCATCCAGCCACGTCCCATCCATCTAACAGTCCATCCATCAAACCCACCCCTCTCCAATTTAGAGGTAAGAATGTTGTCAGGGACAACAGGTAGCTTTTCCCTCATCTACTGATGCAGTTGCTGTATCATAGAAGGCCTTCAGAATAGTCAGGCACTATTTGCCTTGGTGAACCCAAGTTCGCTATCTTTAAATCACCTCCCTGTCTTCCAAATGTTTCAGCACAGCTTTCAGGAGGACCTGTTCCATGATCTTACCATTTCTTAAGCAACATTACAAAGTTTCATCTGTTATTGCTGGTGAAAATTCTGCTCTAGCCTTGCTCAACTGTCCCATGCTGCAGCGTGCACCAGAACAGCAACACAACGGCTTGGAGAAGTGGGAGAAAGAAAACTACAGCAGCCATGCAAAAACACCCATCACCAAACGCCAGGCTAACTGGAGCTAAAATCCATCCCGCCCTCCCAGAGAAGAGGATGCTACAGCAGCTCTTTCTTCTGTACTGACTGCAGTGATTTGCTGCAGTGCTTTAGCAGGATGGGGGACATTCCAATGGGGAGCACATCATTTTGATTCAGGATGTGAGGCTGCCTTGCTCTCCTGCTTTTGTCATCAGAAAGAGAAGGAGTGTGCACCCCTAAGCTGACCTTCTGGCTGCACTGTGGCCTTCAGATGGTGCTCAGCAAAGCCCAGAGCTACAAAAGGAAGCATGTTCTGACCTCCCTCGAAATCCCTCTGAAGTGGTGGGCCCAAGGTGGTCTCAGAGCTCCTGGACACTGGGACTGGGTTAAGATGCTGGTTCTCCTCATCTGCCTTTGGAGTTTACCACCTCTTTGCCCTCACCACTCCTGTCTGCTGCTGGGACCTCGTGGCAGGATACCTGGGAGGCCACACTGACCTGAGGGGCTTATTTTACCTTCATGAGACCAAAACCATGTCTCCTAGCAGTGCCTGGGGACCTGAGGCCATGTGAACCAGTGAGCCCTGTGCCAAGCTGCTCTGCAAATTGTAAGGACAGCCCACCATGGGCACAGCTCTCGTACCATCTTCACAGTGCCCCTTTCCTTCTGGTGCCCCAGCATGTAAAGCCCAGCGAGGGACCCTGCACCTCTCGTGGGACTGGAATATTTTTTTTCTCAAAAATCTGAACAAGAGAGAACATCATGAGCAAGGGATGATGCAAAAGGGATCAGCCATGATGCAAAAGATGCTCCACAGTGTGTGCAAATACAGCCAAGTGCGTGGCACCTCCTCCACGCTGCTGACAGCCTGCGCTTGCATATTTTACCATGACAATTAATTCAACTAAGCGTGAGTTTCACAGAATGGTTGGGGCTGGAAGGGACTTCTGGAGATCATCCAGTCCAACCCACCTGCTAAAGCAGGTTCACCAGAGCAGATCACACAGGAATGTGTCCAGGTGGCTTTGAATGTCTCCAGAGAAGGAGACTCCACAACCTCTCTGGGCAGCCTGTTCCAGGGCTCTGGCACCTCAAAGTAAAGCAGCTTCTCATATTCAGATGGAACCTCCTGTGTTTCAGTCTGTGCCCGTTGCCCCTCATCCTATCATTGGGCACCACTGAAAGGAGTCTGGTCCCTTCCTCTTGACATCCATGTTTGTTTGTCTTTACCAAAATAAAGGCCACAGCTGATTTTATGCAAGTAAAAACCCAGCTGGACACAGTTATATGACTATAAAGACACAGATTTGCTACAGGTACAGGTTTTCTCACTTCTTTACAGAAACAGTTTAAAGCATTATAATAAAATTCATCTTTGAATCTAAACCAGTGGAGATATAGCAATTTTCCTTTTCATAATGAAGTAATACAATCTTGGGCTGTAGATACACCCTTTAAATGCTTGCAGGAACTCCTCACACTGTACTTTAGCCAAATCTCAACCTCCCATCAATTTAAATTTTTCATGTGCACACCAGTCTGTCCAGCTTTACAAAGTGGGAGAGATCCCCGGGACCTCAGTTTTCTTGAACTGCAAACCACTTATTGAGCTATCAAGGATTTACACCCTGTAGCAGCAGCTGGGCACCAGAGTCTCAACCACCAGGGCCACAGGAGAGAGTCTCCAAAGTGTTTTCCAGCTTGGAAACTGAACAGGCACAACTGACATTATGCCTTCCAAAACATGGCTGTTCAACACAATTAACAGGTTTCTGATTTTCCTTTTACTTGTTTTATCTGTCCCTATTTAATTCTGACTTTATCAACTGCAAAATCTCTGAGTGTATATGCAATAAAATCAACACAGGAATTCACATTAACAAATCAACATTTGTGGAAATAGGAGAGTTATAATATCAGCTTAGTTCACATCCAACCTCTCACATAAAGCTCCAAAGAAACGAAGCAATCAGGATTATCCTGAGCTCCCTCAGGCTTAGTAAAGAATAACATTCTCAAAATGCTTCTACTGCATTTTAAACGTTGATCCTGCTCTGCATTAGAGCGGGTTAAAATCTTCCAGCTAAACACATTTTTATCAAAAATTGTCCTTAAAAGCACGAAACTGTGGAACAAGATGAGAGTCGGGTATCTCTGCAATACTTCAGCTACGTTTCTATTGAAAACATATTTTTGTGGACATTATTGTAGAAGTAGGGCTCTTATATACTTCTGCAATGCAGGGTAAAGAAGAAAAAAAAAGAAAATACTAGGGAAACCAGCTTTTAGAATATGGAATACTAGGCAGGCAGTGAGCCTTTCAAGGGCTACTATTCAAAGGTCATCAGACTGCACTCTCTCTTTAAAGTGATGTATAGTTTGCAATATACATACTAGCTTACTATACGTAGCTTGCAATACAGTGTCTTCAGCAAAATACTTGACCATAGACTTCACTTTCACAAAAAATTCCTCAGAATTCAGCAAGGCCACCCAAGCCCCCAGATTTAGGCATAGGCTTCACACAGCTCTTACACTGGAACGCCTGGGAGCAAGAATGATCAACAGAGAGGAATCTGGGGGAAGGAACTAGTAGCTGTATGTAGGAATAAGAAAGCCTGAAACGACAATTAATGATAAAGTCCACTTGCCATTGACAACTAGGAAACTGTAAATACAGAAGAGCTATTGCTTGATAAAGCAAGGCAGTATTAGGAAGCAATGAAATAAAAATGCTTGTAAATGTTCTGGATAGAAAAGCCCATCTCTGCCCTGTAATGCAGCTCTCCTGTATGTAGGGATGAAGAGTGGCCAGTGGAAGAAGAACTTTGTTTCCAACATACCATGGCATTTACATTCCTAATTAAAACAGCCTCCTTTAACCTATTTAGCTCCTCTTTCTCCAAATGCTCTGCCTTTCTTTGCCTCCCAGGTAGACTGGCCTACTTCATCTCTACAAGACTCTCCTAAGGGACTTCATCTCACAATTTCACACACCTGCTGTGGATGCTCCAGCTGAGTCAGCAAATAGAAAGAGGTGTTTCTGGGATGCAGATCTTGAAAGCTGGCTTAGGCTTTTTTACCTTATAATGTGAGTAAAAAGTGCATGAAAGGTGCTTATTTCTGCCCATTGAGTCTGGCTACTAACCTCAGACCCAGGGGCCTACCTGACTTCAACTATGATTTCTGCAGTCACGAAGCAGACTCCAAATGTTGTTCTTTGTAGCTGTGGATAATGTAGAGGAATCAGTGTTGTCACTGTATGGGAAAAAATACAGGATCTTGGAGGAGTCTGTAAGCTCAGTCTGATGGTCATGGTGAAAGGAAACCCATTATTAAATGCCAATTAAGCCAGAAATGAGATAAGATTTTCAATAGCCAAGACATAGCCCCTGTGGTATCCTCTGGCTTGCAGAATCAGCAACAGTTGCAGCACCTTGTAGACACAAAGTTTTATTTCAAAACCATTCTGCAGACTTCGATTCTCATCTCCAGAATTCACTATTTTGTTAATGTTTATTAGTGCTGGGAAGACTTGGCCTGGCTTCTTTGGGGGATGACTACATGAAGATTTGCATGGCAAAATTGTCACCTGAAAAGACACACACCATATTAAAGATATCCTCTGCAGTTAAGAGAGGGACAAGACGTTTTTCTTCACAGGGATCCACACTCAGAATAGATATTTCTTCTAAAGCTCAGCTGATTTTCAGGAAGGGAAAAGGTGCCTTCCTCAACCTCTGTGCTCCTAGAGGAACCAATCAGGATAACAACATGGAAAGGTAAAGAGAAATGATACGGGCATCACCCAAGCTGTGGGAAGAGCTTAATTTCTCTTTTATTTATTTTAATGAGAGGCAGATTAGACCTGAAGGAGGGGATACAAAGCTCACGCTTGTGCCTGGGCTGTCCTCGCTGGGAAACACCATCAGAACTCAGCTTGGGCCAGGCATCCCTGGGCTCAAATCCAGACACCCCTGGGATCGGCCCCACTGCCAGCGCATCCCCAGCCTGGGGGGCTCTCGGGGAGGAAAAGGAGCTCCTTGTTGTCCCCTCAGCAGCCACAGACATGTGGTTGAATGAGTAAATATCAACATGTTGTCAGAAAACAGCAGTAATGTGGAGGGGTGGTTAATACACAAATAACTGGAGAAGCCACAGACTATTCTGGCAGTTAAATATAGGCTTCTACATCCAGGCAGGATGGAATTTTATGAGGCACATAAAAAAATGGGATATCTTTAAAAACAGACCAGATTTATTCTTCAGTTGCATGCCACCTTTTAGAATGCATGGGTTAAATCAGAATTAAAAGGTGTCTGCACGATTGACTTCTGCATGTAGCCACGAATGAATTCCTCTCACCAAGCAGTGGTGTTTGCAGTTCAGGGCTTCATGTGCATTATAAACACTTTTTATTAACAGTGTAGAGAAAAAAAATTATCCTGGATAAAAGATACCAGGATCTGACAGGGGCCACTGGGAGCAATGAAAAGGATTCATTGCACTGAGTGATCTGGATCACTGCTTAAGCATGGCAGGGAGAAACAATATGGACTTGGGCACGTCCAAGTTCATCTTCCCAGGAATAAACACAATGAGGTACAGCAAAAGGGTGAGAAAATCTATTCTGGGCTGTGACTACACCCACATGTCTGACCAGATATCAAGCTGGATGGGGAGCTCCTGAAGTGCAAACGTCTGCAACGACAAGTGTCAATGAGCTACATAAATGAGGAACATTGAGTCACATTGCAGAGGTGATATTATATCTGATTAATCGTGTTTTTTTTTTTTTGGCTGGTACTGCAATGCCATCCAGGTTGGCTTTCCACAGTGAAAAAAGGGGGTTTGACAACAGTGAAATAATTACAGGGCTCCATCTGTTAAGTGCATTAAAGGACCAAAAGCACAGGGCTCCTCACTGTATCTGACAAAGATATTGCAAAATCCCAGCTGGTAACCAGAAATCACAGGCTAAAACTCAGATGCAGATCTGTGCCAGAGATGGCAATTAGCTAGTGGAACAAGTCTGTAAAGGCTGTGATGGATTCTCCAGACAGAGAGTTTTACAGTCGCCAGGACTGGATGTTTCATAAACTGCAATTAATACACAGCATCGTGCAAAATAACAACTTTGATTATGTCAAAGCCCTTTTACCTGACAAGTTCTGACTCTGAACACTCACCTAAGAAAAGTCAGCAAAGACACCATTCAGGAACTGCTGCCCATCTAGGAAAGGATGGGTTTCTAAAGACTGTTATGCTTGGCCAACTTAAAGCATTCAGAAGTCGTGAGTCACGGCTCCAAGCATCATGCAACTGGCTTAAAAATACTGGTACTTTAAAACAAGAATAAATATTGGTTCACTTCTATTTGCCTTCTAGGTATGGGGTTTTTTTGCCTTTTAATCTTCAGGCTTCAAGCTCAGCAACTGTGATGTCCATAAAGCAGTGGTCACTAAGCCTAATTTGTATAAATGCTGAGATGACCACAGCATCTTACAATGCTAGAAGATCTTCAGAATAATACCAAATACCTTGAGATTTACTATAAAGCTGTGAGATTTCACCACAGTGATTATAAAGGCAATGTTCCTTTTAAAACCAGTGACATGCAAAAAAGAGCCAAACCAAAAAAGCAAGCCCAGCAGCAGCTGCAGTTATCCCATCTTCTGCAACAGCTCCCTGCCAGCATTTGTGGGTTTCCAGCCCCATTTCCCTCATCACACAAGGACATAGCGGAGGGAAGTGGGGGATCTGTGACCCCACATGTTTTTTCCATCCCTGGTATCTGTGGGTGCTTCCTCTAGACAGAGGCAGCTCAGTGCTTCTCCCCTCTCTTTCCTGGAAGGCAGAAGCCCTTTGCATAGTCCCTGTCCTGAGGATGCCAGGATGGATGGGCTGGAGAACAGATACGGCCAGGACAGAGAGAAGATGATGCTAGGATATATGAGATTCCTATCTGACCACAGGCAAAACTCTGTTTCCACTAGGTTCTTTCCCAGGCCCTCCTGGTGAGATGAAAGCTGCAATTTCTCACCTCGCTTGCTCCTCTAACAGAAAAAAAAAAAAAACAACTACAGCCTCTCCAAATCCTACTCTTCCATTAACCTTATGAAACTGGGTAGTCCTTGATCTCTCTTATCAAGGTCCTTCACCCCAGCCAGAGAGCTGGCTGTGAGCCTCTCCAGCACCCAGGTAAGGGGGGAAGCAGTGAGCAAAATTGGAGGCACGAGCAGGTTTGTGCTTGGGAGCAACCCAGCAGTGTAACAGCCCCCGGGGTCTCCTCTAGCAGTGCTCGGGGGCTGCTGCCCAGACGAGTCCTCTAGCAGAGATGGGGCTAACATCCCCGGACAGGTAACCTGCCTTTACCCTCTCCATAGAGAGGAATATCTGGAGCAGAGGCCATTTTATAGAATTGCATTTTAACTATGCTCATTCTAGACCTGGGCGAGCCCACCCTGCGATGCAGCCCCAGATGTGGCAGGGATGCACCGCAGCACCACTGCTGCACACCGAGAAACCGCAAGTGATGAGCACACTGGGATTGCTGCCACTTCCTACAGCCTTTTGTCACCCAAATATTCCCAGGTAGCAGGGCCATAAAGGGATCCTGCAGCCTGTGAGGCCACTCATAAACTGAGATATGGTACAGGAGAAGAAACCAAGCCAGTTCACACCAATGAAGAACAGGTAATGCCAGCAGTGAATATGTCAGCACTCCCAAGCAAAGTGAAAGGCTGACATCCATGTATCAAAAATACGCTAGAAAAAGCACGAGACAGAATGAAGACCACTGCTTTGCTGAGGCCACAAGGCTCACTGTCTGACATCTTCTGCACAGCCAAATGTCCCCCCAGCCACTGGCACTGTGCAAGCAAAAGCACAAGATACAGTGTGCGAGCGAGCACATGTCCCTCTAGTGCTGATCACTGCCTCACAAGTAGCTGGCAGGAACATGTAGGCAGGAGACATCCTCCAAAATCCAGGCACCTCATGAAAGGAGCTAAGAGGCACCTGAAAATCCCTGTCTGTGCATCAGGACCCAGACCCACCTTAGAGAAAGCACCAGAGAGAGCACATACCTTAGACCGTACCTAGCTTTGATGAAATGCCCTCCAGCTATGCCAACCTCCTCACCTACCCCTGGAAAGGCCAGCAGGGATATATGCAGACCAGGAGCTATTCAGGCCCTGAGCTTGGGAACTGCAGCAGCTCTGCTCTATTGCCCTGCCAGTCCTCTGCTGCACAACACATTCCCCACTGCCCCTCAACCTTCCAGCAGAGACATTTCTCCACCATCATGCAAAGCAAACAGCACACACGGGTAGCAGGCAAACCCTCTGCGCTGTGATTTGGGGATTAAACCGTGGTTCCTTAATGAAAATGAGCAGTAGTCATCATCATGAACCAGGGGCTTCTCACCCCCAGCTGCTGGGGTGATCAAGCTGTGCCTTGGCATAAGGCTTGAGCAGGCCCTTGCTGTCAGTGTGGAAAGCTGCACTGAAATCAAGGGGTTTCTCGGTATTAACCTTGCTGATCAGGCATCTGGACAAGGTTTTGAAACTGGTCGCAAAGGGTTTCCCACTCGACACCAGTGCTGTTCCCAGTCAGCTGCAGCGGTGCATGCAGTGCCCAGGTCTGCTCGCTCACATGGACTCAGCAGAACAGACTCTATGGGTACTGAATCCGCATTTTTCAAGAGTAATAAAACAACCCAAACCAGCTCCTTTTCTGTGGGGATAAATCTGCTTGGTGCCAGAGATGTTTGTTAGCTCTGCAAACGGCTGCAGCAGAGCACGGCCCCAGCTCAACCCTGCTGCACTCAAGTTCATATAGCTGTTTTTTAGCATAAACAGATTTTCGCTGAGCTTTTAAAAATATCATCTTCCTCTGAAAAAATTGCACAAACTCCACACAGTGGTGGGCTGGTAATCAAAACACAAGTGTAGCTGGAGGAAGGCCAGCGGCACTCAGTGCAGGTCCTCACCCTGTTGCAACTGCGCTGCAACGTTAGAAAGCCACACTCCGAGTTCCTCCCCGTCTTGACACAAAACCTGTCACTTCTGCAAAGATGGAAAGGAAGAGCATTCACTCCCTGATTTCATGCCTTACAAATTTTGGAAAGGAAAAGCTGGGTCAGCTGCGTCACCTTTTCTCCGTGCCTGCACTGTGGCAAAATAAGCATCTGCAACTTAAGTCAACACCAACAAAACTTTTGGGGATTTTGGGGTCAGTAGAGACCTAATGGGGCAGCTTGCAACATGAAAACCACTCACAGCCATACCAGATAACTCCAGCCTCCCAAATACAGCAAAATACCATCCAGGAGGTCAAAGAGACAGGGCTGAGACAGGGAAACACTTGCCTTTAGGTACAAGAAGCAAAAGGGAGGCCTCAGCACACGGGCTCGCCTCTCAAGGCAGCAACCCTGCCCGGGCACTGGCCAGGACTGCGCTGCTCACGGGGATCAGCACACAGCGAGCGAACACTCTGGATTATTTCTAATAGGCTTGGAATAAACCCGTGCTCACAGGGAGGCCTGGCACGAGGGGCTCGGCACCGTGAAAGCCCCGTGTGAGTTCTGTTGGGTAGATTTAAGCAGGATATAAGCAGCGTATACACTTCATATAGCCCTCCTGGAGATGCAGATGCCTCCACCAGCCGTCCTGGCCGCAGGGGTGCGATGTCCCCGCCGCGTGCCCGAGGCTGAAGCTCACAGGGACCATGTCTACCCAAGACCCAAGCCCTGCAGAAGATGAATCTTCCAGCAAGAGCAGGACCAGGCCCCTCCAGTGACCCACCCCTGGCAGCCATTACCTGCTGACCCCGTACTCCGGGGGCGGCTGGTAGCGGACCAGGGCCATCTCCGCCCGGGCGGGCTGGGGGGCAGCATAGGAGGCCTTGAGGACGTCCTGCGCTGGCTGGTCGCCATAGAAGAGCCCATGCTCCTGCGCCTTGCTGCTGGGGGCCGCTGCTTTGCCTTTGTAGGGGTATTCGGGTGGTGGACCTCGTGGGTCCATGGCCTTGCTGGGCGGTGGGGCTGCCTTGAAGCCCTTCCCACCCGCTGGGGCCGGGGGGTGCTGCTTGGCCCCGTTCCTCTCCAGCGAGAGCTGCATGATCCTTTCACTCAGTGAGCGCACATGGCCCTGCTTCAGCTCCTTCAGCGCCTCGTCCTTGTGCGCCTGCCCGCTGTTGGCCCGGTTTACCGTCGGCCTCCCCTCCGTCCTGGACTTCTGGCTCGACGCGCCATAAAATCCCGCAGCGGCGGCAGGCGGCTGGGCTCGGAAAAACTGCGACTGTGCCTTGGCCTCCTCATAGGTGGGGAGCTCCTCGGTGCCATGCGGGGGCTGCGGCGCCCGGGGCTGCTTCTCCATGGCAGCACCGTCCCCCTGGTGCTCCTGCCCCTGCGGTTCCTGCCGCCCCGACGGCTGGACCATTGGCGGCTCTTCGGGCGCGAGGTTTTCTGCGGAAGAGAGAGTGCTGGCAGTGCTGTTGGAGGGGCCGGCGCTGCCCGTCGCCTGGTGCTGTATGGCCAGCAGGTTCATGTTCTCGCTGGGGTTGCCATACCTCAGCCGCTCCTGGATCAGGCGCTGCAGGACGGTGCCGGCTGCCACCTCCTCCGCCCCTCGCATTTCCACCTCCGGCACCCGGCGGCAGCTGGTGGGGCGCAGAGTGCAGAGGGCCTCCTCGGCTGGGCAGGGAGAGAGAGAGGTGGCCATTAGCTCTGCTGCCTAGGAGGTCCGGTCCCCCCGCCTTTTTTCGCCCTCCTACACCCCACACCTGTGATCCCATACCCAGGATGCACCCCCAGGCAATGTCCTGCCAGGGTCCCCCTGGGATGTGGCTGCAAGCAGTCGAAGGACAGAGGGCACTGCTCCCTGCTCATCCCACACCCCAGTTCATCCCTAATTCTGTTTGCAGTGAGCCCTAAAATCATACTCCTATCCCCTACCCAGCCATCCCCTCCATAATATTCCATGCATTCCATAACCACAGCTCTGAACTCCCTCCCAAGTCAATGGAATGATAAGAAAGGAGAGGAGAAGGGAGGGAAAAGGAAGAGAGGGAAGGGAAGGGAAGGGAAGGGAAGGGAAGGGAAGGGAAGGGAAGGGAAGGGAAGGGAAGGGAAGGGAAGGGAAGGGAAGGGAAGGGAAGGGAAGGGAAGGGAAGGGAAGGGAAGGGAAGGGAAGGGAAGGGAAGGGAAGGGAAGGGAAGGGAAGGGAAGGGAAGGGAAGGGAAATAGAGAGAGAGGAGGAGAAGGGGCAGAGGGGAGGAGAAGATTTCAGTTGGAAGGGACCTACAACGATCATCTAGTCCAACTGCCTGACCAATTCAGGGCTGACCAAGTTAAAGCATGTTATTAAGGGCATTGTCCAAATGTCTCTTAAACACTGACAGGCTTGGGACACCAACCACTTTTCTAAGAAGCCTGTTCCAGTGTTTGACCTCCCCCCAGAGATGCCTTGCACAGCTTACAGATGCAGCTTGCATGGCAATACTAAAAGAGATGCTGCATTTTTGATGACCAAAGTGAGATGAATGCCCTCCTAAGCACACTGCCTGCCACAATAAACTGCAGAATGTGTCACAGAAAACCTGTGAAATGACACTAAAAATAAACAGGTCCCAAAAGTGTAATTAAAGAGTAATCTGTGCTCTGTCATCTTCCCCTAAAACTGAAATTTCCCTTCCGGCCAATAACGCTATTTCTAAGGGAGTCAATACTAACTGTTGTAATTTTGCTGGATGAGTACAAGAAAGGTATTATGGTCATAGACGTAATACCAGAATTTTAAAAAGAGCACAGATGAATCAGCTATACAACCCTAACACAGGCTACTGAAGTTATCCAGAGGCAACAGTACCAAGTTTGCATCATATACACAGTGGAGCTTGCCTGGAGCCAAGTATCTAAAGGCATATAACCACGGGTGGGACATGGGGATTCCTCCCTCCTGGAGCCCTCCTTCCACACCCATCCCAAAAGTGGTCTCAGACGTCTGCCCAAACAGTGCCTGGGCCCAGAGGGGTGCTCCTGCAAGATCTTGGTGTGGACAAAAGTGAGAACAAGCTCACAGATCTGGATGCAGTCCTCCCATGCCTCTAGGCAAGAAGGAGGTGCTGTTTTGAGTTCATTTTTTTTGAGGTCATCCTTGGCAACTTTCTCTCCTGCTGTTTCCAGTTCTCAGAGGAGTTTGTCAGAAGGACTTACATTTGTTTTTTGGCATTTGAAAGCAGTTAGAAAGCAAACTTTCTCTTGAGATCTGGTATTTCCCAGAGGTTTCATCAGTTACTGCACATGCTGTGGGATAACTTATACACTACTCGGATGCCAGAGGGGGAAGAAAAGCCTTTAAGAGAACAGGTCATTTCCACTAACATTTCTGTGGCAAAGCCTTAAAGATGATCATGAGAGACGATTCCCAGGTATAAAACACCCCACACCTGCTCCATGGGATACACATCTCCTGCTTTCTCTGAGATGACGTTACCTGCCTGCCAGCCTGACTTTTGGGGGTTGCAGCCTGGCCACCAGCTTTCAGTGGGTCTCTCAGCTGCCCCAAGCTGGTGTGTGAGGCAACAAGATGCACAGACACACACACACCCGTCCATCCACCTGTCTGCACAGCAGCCAAGTGCCCATCTACTTTTAGATGCCCATAAAGCTCTTGCTGCTTTACTCATGTTACCACAGTGCAAAAAAGCCTCATCATACTGGCCATTTCTTTACACATAAAACAAAAATCTCCTCAACATTCCAGAAAACTCATCCTAACATACCAGAAAGCTCAGTCTGGGTTGTTAGACTATGCCTGAGGTAAGCCTGATGAAAGGTGAAAAAGCCAACTCTACATGGTCAAGGCAGCTCTTAATAATACACCAGGAAGATTTTTACCCCTGCACTAGTCATCTGTTACCATCCTCATATCTGGGAGATGTACTCTAGTCGCCTATTTTTAAGGTCCAAAAGTACTGACCATAGTGCACCTCCGCTCCCGCTCCACCAGCAAAAAGCTATGGGCAGTGGTCCAGTGGTGCAGTGAAGAGCAACCATGCCCTTAGATGTTGCATCCTCCACAAGCATAAGTGACAGATGACGGTGGGTTGTAACATTCAAGTCAAAGGCAACTCCCCTTTGACTCTACAAAGGATGAGAAGCTGGCCTTCAACTCCATAAATATTATTTATAAATGGTCTAAACTGCTCAATTTATGCTTCAGAAAAAACCTGGAAGTAAACGTGGTGGGTTCATATGGAAGTGTGGCCACCTACTCACCAGCTTTTTCTTTGGCACTGATTGCTTCAGCTGTTAGTGGAGAAACTTCATGCCTGCCAGCAAACAACTGGTGATCCTGGTAAAGAAAGCCAGTGTCTTCCAGTAGCTGGACTGGGCTGGTAGGCTTGTAACAAACAGATGTGGAGCCTGCAAGAAGGAAAAACAGAATGTCGGTAAAGAAATCACTTGAATGACAAAATATAAAGCCATGACTTAATGGTGGAACTTTCATTAAGCATGGTTAGGTGCCTGAGAAGCCCTGATCCAACCACCTCTGCTGTCCTCACCACCCAAATGGCACATTAGCTCTGAGGAACAAGAGGCAGCCACCCAGTCAATCCTGCTGTTTTATGTACTGACACAGCTTGTCCTCTGGGGCCCCCAGACCAGGTACAAAGTAAGGTTGGCAGAGCTCGGCTTGTAAGAGCTGACAGTGACAAGCTCACAAATCAAGGCACAGCCCTGGGACATGAGGCCAAGAGAGCCAGCCTAAAACTGAGAGAGGGAGTGGGTAAAAAGAAGGACAGGAGGACAGGTGAGGACCCAGCCACACATTCAGTTGGGCTAAAGTCTGTGAGAAGCTTTGCCACAAAATCCACTCATGAATAATCGTTCAGCAATACAGAAAATTGCTGAGGCATAAAATACAGCCAACACAATCATGGGAGAGAGTTTATAAATCACTTTGTCAAGATGTTCTTAACATGGCAAGGAGAGGAGGTAGCTGGAGAGCTATGGGAATGTGTCTGGCAGACCGACTGCGCAGGAGCGGCATGCCTGAGCCCCGGCATCCCACAGACATTGACAGCCCCTTTCACAACCAGTGAGCAAGAACAAGCTCTCCTGGGCAGCAACAAGGCTCATCCTAAATCTGCTCTCAGGGGTGGCTTTCTCTGGCGGTGCCTGTTTTAACAAGCTCATGCAAAATGCATCACAGCAGTGTTAAGACAGGAATGACATTGGCTTGACCCCGCAATTCCAGAAAGACACAGATGGACTAGAGAGGGTCCAAATGAGGATCACAGAGGTGATCAAAGGGCTGGGGAACCTGCCCCATGAGGAAAGGCTGAAGGAGTTAGGTCTTCTATCCCCCTGGAAAAGAGATGCCTTGGGGAGGGATCTCATCGCAGTGTTCCAGTACTTAAAGGCTGGTTACCAAGAGGACAGAGGCTCTCTCATCACAAGGACCTACATGGAGAACACAAGGGGCAATGGGTACAAGTTGCAGCAGGAGTGGTTTTATCTTGACATGAAAATACGTTTTTACAGTGAGAACAATAATTCACTGGAACAACCTCCTCAGTGACATGGTGGAGTACCTATCATGGGAAGTTTTCCAGATGTGATTGGAAAAGGCGCTGGATAATCTCATCTAGGCTCCCTCTCCCACAAAAGACTGGACCACATGATCTTTTGAGGTCACTTCCAATCTGGGCTGTTCTACGATTTTCCACTTCCTATTTATTTTTGTGTGCACTACCTTATTTTTGTGAAGAGAAGGCTCTTTGAGGTCCAAACCTCAGAGGTGAGTATCTCCCACTCCTGAGTTCCCTGGTGCAATGAGGACACAGCAGAATCACTGTCCATTTACACCACCCACTAGCAGTCATTTTAGACTAAAAGGTGGCCAGTGATCTCCAGCACTGGCCACTGCCAAGGGACATGCTCAGGTGGGATGTGGAGGGCTCACAGTGGCACTGGCAGGATGTCCATCCTGGTGGGGCAGAAAGCCCAGGAGAACAGGGATGCACAGCACCTGCTCTGCAGGAAGAACTATCAGCCATGAATGACCTTCCAATCCCTAACATTCTGTGATTCTGTGACCCGGACTTACTAATCCTGAGTGCTTGGTTTGCACTCAGCTGCATGCTCACTGGCATATATCACATGGGGAGGTTGCTTTGCTCTCCTCCTTACGTACAGGTCACCACCGACCCCATGCCCCTGCAAGGAACAGGGAAGCAGAGCATGGCAGGGTACAGGATCCAGCCCATCCTCTCTACAGGCATGAAGACGCAGATACTGTTTTCTTACACACCCAGAGGAGAGGAAATAGGCAATTCTGCAAAATGTTAACGAATTCATCGCTTTACCATTCACATTATGCATGAATGTGTATGGCAGTTCTCTATATTTAGAGAGCAAGAGGCAAAGACTGCTCACTTGAGTAGATCTATGCCTAATACGTTTGTGAAAATGAGCATGGTAGACTAGTCTGGAATTTCAAGAGCCCTAATTTCCAACATTATTACCCTATTCTGGTACAGAATAACATCAAAGACACCCTTCACTGCCCCTCTACACATGGTCCTGCCTTGGAATCAGGAATCCTGTATGAAACAAGGGATTTTCAAGCCTGGGCTTGTTTTATGAATAAAAAGTGATTGGAGTAAAACAAACAAGATCCATACATCCAAGGAAGTCAAATGATTTTAAGCATTACAGGCGACCTGAACAGCCAAAAACTACCGGCTTGGCCTCAGCACTCACCAAATAGAATTTAAAAGAAATAAACAGTTACTAAAACTGTACCCTTGCCTCCTGTGTTTTGAGTCTGTAGGCATCCTCGGCTTGTGGTTTCAAATTTTCTGAGATGCAAAATGGAGAATAAAGACTTGAGTTTTTTTCTGTAATAAGAGCAGAAATTCTCACTTGTCTTTGGGGGCTGTGGCCATGGCAAAGCAATAACGTACTAAAATCAGGACTGGCAAATGCCAGTATCTGCCAAAATGCTCAGTTTCTGATCTCTGTTATACCAGAGTCAAAACCAAGTAGCTCTGACCCAGGCAGAAACCTTTGCTGTACCCATGTTCATGTTTTCTCATCGTAAAATGATGTAATGGTGCTTTATGATGTTGAAAATGATGTAATGATGTTTTATGTACATTCGAATTAAGTTTCAATAAAATGCCAGCTGTAACTGGCACTGAAAGCCTGTTTATGTGTAAAACAGATAACAGTTGCAGAAAGATCAGTGGTCGGCATGCAGCCACAATCCAGATCACGGGCAAGAACACACCACTTGAAAGCTTAGTGAAGCTTCTCAAGCTATTTGGAGCAACGCATGAGCCTTTTTTCTTCCCCTCTTGCCGTCATTGGAGCCTCCCAAATTCCAGCTCCTCTTTCCGGAGGGAAAGGGTTTGCTACACCCATCTCTGCTGGGGCGCAAGTTGCCCATTTGATGCTCAGGGACTTACGCCTTCCCCAAACCTCCCCATTGTTTTATGATGCTCACCAATCAAGCAACTGCCATCCTTATAACTGAATCCTGGTGCCAGAGCAGCAGTGCCCAGGGGCCATGGGTAAGCAGCCGGTTGAGGGCAGTCTAGGATGGAGACCACCACCCCTCCTAGGATGTGTCCCTGAGGAAGGGCTTTCTACCCACATCCAGCCCAAGCCACAAGCCATGACTGCTGCCCTGTGTTTTGTCACTGTCGCTGCAAAGAGCCAACCCCATCACCTCTGCAGGTGCTCATAGGCAGCTGTCAGCTGTGCTGCGTCCCCTTCTCTCCCCCTCCCAAAGCCAGTCCAGCCCCCTTGGCCCCAGCAAGCCAGGATACACCCTGGGCCATAGACATCACCTCTTCATGTGCCATACATCTGGTGTCTCTTATAGCCAACCCTATAAGACATGACCATATTTCTGGCCTGGTTCAGTCCTTGCTGAATTAGACAGCTGCTCCAGTCCTTGATTGCTGCATCTATACCAACTCTCACACATCGAAGTGATTGCCCGACACCAATTCAGTTGGTTTTTCCTCCTTGACATCTTTTTTTTTTTTTTTTTTTCCAAGATAAACATGCATTATGCTATACAGAAGAAGACATACTATCCTGGAGGGTTACCACACAGCAGCAGAGTTCATTTGAAGATTCAGAACTATTCCAACAAATCATCTGCTAAGATTAACACCAGACAGTCAGCAAGGACCCAGAGACAGAGGAGCAACACTTAAATATTTCATGTTTCTGATGTGGCTTCAGTCTGGTTTTGAAAAGGATCTAAAGCAAAACCTCATAGGAAGCTCATTGCTGTGACATTTCAGGAAAGCCACATTTTTAGAGGAATAACAGCACTCTCAACAAGCAGATTTCCTCAAAAAAATAAATACTTGGAGAGGATGGTTTCCTTACAGCCAAACTGCACTACTACTCTCACCTTCAGTGAAACACCAAAAAAAGCCCGTCATGCAAAGACAGCTTGCTGCTATTTAGAGGCAACACCTGGGTGATGAGTTTTGGCATCGCACACCGCTGCCTGCCCAGGTACCGCTCCACAGCTGCCGGCACGATGGCTCCTCCTCTGCCACCCCAAAGCCACCCAGCCAAACAAAAACATGGTCGTCCTCCAAAAAATCCTCTCCCCGTTTGTACCCTACTGACCGAGCAGCTCGAAAGAGACCAAGGCGTTTCAAAAACCATCCAAAGCAACCATCCAAAATTAAAAAGTAAGTGAGGCAGCTTTACACTTTCCTATAAACTCTGCTGCGGTTTGTAAGGAAAGTCCAAAAATGACGGAACAAAAATGACATCGTTTCCAAGCCCACATCTGTCCTTCTGTCTCATAGCCAAGCCAGAAAGGAGTATAAATACCTTATTCCACATTTAAAACACTTTCTCTGACATGTCACCGCATAAAGGGCAACAAGAAAGGAAAATAATTATTGAAGGGAAAAAATGAGAGGTGAAGCGTTCCAGTGTCCCAGGGACTGTCTGAAGGCTGTGCCATGAATCCTTCGGGGTAGATCCATCAGTCCCTTCAAAGGGTTGCAAGGACACCCCATCGAGGCTGGTCACCCCTCCAGGTGCGTGCTGGCCCGCAAAGCTTCCTCTCTCTCCTAAACACCAGCCCAGTTTCAAGAGTAGGGATTGCTGTACCCCAGCCACAACGCTGTGCCACTCTCCCAAGGCTGGGAGGCAGATCTGAGTCTCCTTTGGCTCAGAAAAAATTAACTCATGTGTCTCTTTTCTTGTTTTACCTACAAAAAGGAGACGCCGCTTCCAACAGCACCGCAAAGGAAGCTCTTGGCACCGCTGGCAGCTCTTCTCCGGCAGTGCTGGGACTTCTCCGCAGTCCCAGCTCCAAGGGAGAGCAGGGGCTCAGACACATGTTGGTGATTGTTTCCCACCAGCAGCTCCCCCACTGATGTGCAGGTTTTCTAGATCTCTTCTGGGGTGGCTGACTCACTCTTACACCCTGTAATTCTGCTTGGGAACCCCAAATCTGCTGCCAGGGCTCCTGAGCCCTGTGAGAACTGAACAAGCATCACTAATATTATTTTCATGGGAGCAAAGCAACATCTTGCAGGACACAAATCCAGCCCACATAACACACACCAGATGTGAGTGAGCAGTACCTCTCCTTTTCCCACATGAAAGCCGGGGATCTACCACATCTGAGCTGGGAGAAGCCTCATCCCTGTGGCTGGCATGGTTCACCAGATTGAGCCCCAGCTCCGGGGAAATAAATCCTCATCCCAGTATTAGCTCTGGATCCATGTTGTGCTATTCCTTTGCTCAATAAGAGCTCCTAGAGTCTCCCCGCTCGGGTACCATCATTTCACTCTCCAAAAAGTGTCTCGTCCAAGAAAGCACTAGCAAGACTAATGAGAAGAGGTGATGGAGGCAGCCAAATCCCATCTCACCCAAGGAATTGTGCCAACACATCCAAATTCAACTGCCTACAAGGATCAACGCTTTCTGTGAAACTTCTGCCTCACACGCTTATTTTCATATACGCTCCCCCTCAGCAAAAACATTAAGCGGATGAGCACAAAAGCTATGAGTGAAGCAAAGCGAAGGTGTCTTGCAAGCAGCTCCCAAACCTGGCACGAGATCAGATGGATACAGGGAAGAGCGAAGCCAAGCCTGCCTGCCCGGGAGATCCCCCACAGATGCCCGCGCCACCCCAATGGAAATCAGGTGCGCGGGCATGTGGGGGCAAACAGTGCCCGTCACAGCTCTTTCATCTCAGAGGGTTGCAGGTTTTATAATATTAGAATAATGCGCTGTTTCTTCCTCCCTGTCCCAGGCTCACCCCCAGTGGATGCAGGCAGAGTATTTTCATCGCAGCTCCAGGTGCTCCAGTTACCTAAGCATCAACCCAATGGAGGAAAGGATGCATATTTCTTAGGTGGCTGCACTAGGCTTTCCACAAATATCTGCATTTTTAACGTTTCTGTATATTATAAGCAAGAAATTTGTCTCCGCAGCTATAACCCTGAGCCTACAACATGCACACAGCCTAAATTTATTCAAAGAACTGAATGAATAATTGAAATTTCCACTTGGATCAAAGTGCCAGTGGCACGGTGACGACTCATGTCAGCATTGCTGCTCTGAGATAAAAGGGTAAGTATTATTCAGAGCTGTAAGTGAGGGAAGAAACTCTCTATAAAAGAGTGAAATACAAAGGCTGACATGGAGCCTGCAAGTGAGATGAGGCTTCTGCTGCAGCCGTGATGCTTGTCAGCACAGTGAAGGGTCTGCAGACATTTTCACTAAGCTGTAAATTCTGATTTCCAAGACATAAAAAAACCTCCAAGATAAAAATTAATTACGCAAATTCTTACAGAAGGAAATTTTTTCCACTCAGGGGAAAAAGACAATCATAAATCATCCAGCTACAACATACAGACACACACAAAGCAGGAGTTTAAGCTATGATTAACTTTGCTGTACTTACTGCTTTTAAAAATGCTCACATTACAGAAAAGCACTGGCATGATCTGTGTCGCCTGGATATTTAAACCCTTCCATTAATTAACCAGAAGTGAAACAGGACCTAGGACTGTGGATCATTCAGTCTAGTTTCTCGTTACTTTAAGCAATCATATAAAACTCCCTTCTTGAACTGAATAAACAGTATCTGAAGAAGAAATTCTTTTCGCCCCATTTGGAGGAGGTTTCAGGATCCTCTTCCTCAGACACACACAAATATTCTTCCCGGTTCCCACTCGCAGTCACTGACATCGCTCTTTATTCATCTATTTTTTTGCCAGTGGTGTCCTTTAGGTTAAATAGCTTTCTCCCTGAGTCATTCCCACAAACTTGCAGCATACAAAGGAGCTTGGGATAAGGACAGAACAAAAATAGTACAAAGACTGTACAGTACTCTCAAACCGAAAATGCAGGCATTGAACTCTATCGTATGGATATTCAGATTTCTAGAGCTTTTTTTTTTTAAACACAGACAACAAGCCATAGACTAAGGATCCACAGTGCTTCATTTGATCTGTGTGAAGAACTGCTCCTGATAACCCTACAATCAGCAGAGGCTTTGCATTATTCTTATCTTAAGTGTCAGGTCTAAAGGAAAAAGAAACTAAACCACCTTCCCACCCGAATATATATTAAAATTATGAGCCTTCCGTTATTAAATCATTACACGCAATTTATATTCAGCCACATTTAAAATGCAGACATTTAATAAAGGCATTATACACAGAAGTGCTAACAAGATAATTGCCTTTAGTCCCTGCTCCCAGATGGCTGAGCTCAGACTTAGAACAGGCAAAATCATGGTAACGGCTCACGGTGTGGAGCGAGCACCTCCAAACGACTCAGAAACGGCCCAAAAACAATGCTCACCACAGCGATGGGGACACGTCCCAGACGATGGGCTATCTCGCTGGCAGGGACCCCCTGTCCACCCCAGGGAGCCGTCCTGGGGGGAGTTCCCTCGAGAAACGCCTCCCCACCTCTGCATGATGCGGGAGCCCAGACCAGGTCCCTGGGGCAAGACCAGGTGCCTCCTGCCCTCCAGGCACCTCAGAGGACATGGGTTCTGTCCCACTGCCCAGCAGGGACGTCATGGAAATGTCTGCGCCCAACATACACATTGAGGAGGGAGGGCGAAGGAGTGACAGTCTCTTAATGACTTCAGGTGGGTCAGGTCTTGAACGGAGACTGACTTTCACCAAAAGCATTTTAATTTATAAAATTCTTCATTAAATTAAATAAATAAAATGATTTCATTATTTTTCCAGCCTGAGCCTTGATCACTGGCATTACTGTTGTCTAAAGCACGCTTATACTTGTGCCAACCCAATATGGTCAGAGCAGATAATCCCAAATCTTGTTCAACTACTTAATCCCGGGCTGTTTTCCTGAGATGTGGCATCCCCCTGCAGATCACCCCGCTCCTCAAAAGGCGCTGCCTCGACAGGTGCCAGCTGCCATCACCTGGCTCGCTCAGTACAGACCTGTTACAACTTCAAGACACGAGTCAGACACACGTGGGGAAAGTCACAGCCACGCACCAGGGCTGTGTCGAGGCCACTGAGAGGAAGGGACAAGCACACACACCAGCAAATGCTGCAGGACCTGCTGCTGCACACAGGATACACCTTACTGAGAGGAAAAACTCGGCTTTCACCCGTGCTTATCCAAACTCAGGGTGGTTTCACCAGCTTGTACAGATTTACTCCAGATTTCACAGAATCACAGAATGTCAGGGATTAGAAGGGACCTCAAAAGCTTATTCAGTCCAATCCCCCCACCGGAGCAGGAACACCCAGATGAGGTTACACAGGAAGGTGTCCAGGTGAGTTCTGAATGTCTCCAGAGTAGGAGACTCCACAACCCCCCTGGGCAGCCTGTTCCAGTGTCTGTCACCCTCACTGAGAAGTTTCTTCTCCAATGTAAGTGGAACCTCTTGTGTTCCAGTTTGAACCCATTACCCCTTGTCCTACAATTGGTTGTCATCGAGAAGAGCCTGGCTCCATCCTCGTGACACTCACCCTTTATATATCTGTAAACATTAATGAGGTCACCCCTCAGTCTCCTCTTCTCCAAGTTAAAGAGCCCCAGCTCCCTCAGCCTTTCCTCATAAGGGAGATGCTCCGCTCCTTTCATCATCTTTGTTGCCCTGCACTGGACTCTCTCCAGGAGATTTACACCCACAGCAGCATCCTACCTACTGAAGAAGTCACTTAAAGGACCAAAAAAGAACAGATACACTTCATAAATGAAACATTTCAACAGAAACGTTGCCCTAACAAATTATTTATAGAAGTGACGTTGTTCTTGTTGTTATTACTACTATTTTCTATCTACTTCCATCTATTTCTACTTCTGCCCTGAACCAAAGGCAGGCTGTTCCATTTAAAAATTCAGGACACAAATGGGAACCAGATTACATCTATCCCAAAGCTGCCAAAAAGCAATTGCTGTACGAAACCAAAAATCCTCCTGGGATTTTTCCCAAATCCGCAAAAATATTCCCGACCACTAAAGTTTCCACAGGGACTGTTACACTAGCAGATAGTCTCTGTGCGAAAACCCAAGTATGCAGCCGTCCTCCTAATGGTTTCCAGGACAAGGAGGCTGTGCAAGGCACGTACTCCCACCTTAGCACCAAATAACATTTATACCAGATCTGGCCTCTAAAGCCACTTATATGCTTATCAATGTTAAAAGAAAAAAAAGGCACTGGAGACCATCAGGCTTTTGTTTCCTGAAGGAAAGCTGCAATGGTCAGAAGTAACATTTCCACATCATACTGAAACCTCTACGTGCATTCCAAGAGTCCGGCTGAGCCTGAGCCTGGGGCAGCCCGGTACACATCCCTCCCGGCGCTGCTGCTGGGATCCTACAAAGCCCCTTCGGTGTCTCTTTGCTGAGGATGTACAATGCCTTTAGCTCTGCGATCGTGTTTTATCACAGAGGAGCTCTTAGGAAGAGCACTGGAGCTGTCTCCGTGCATCAGTCCCTCTACCCAGGATCCTGATGTGCAGAGGGTCTGGTCCAGACCATTGTACGGGGTCAGGACCTCAAGAACGGCCCCTATGCTTGTCCACAGTGTCACAGGTGCACAGAAATGTAAAGTGAGAGCAACCCCCGGTCCTGTGGGCAACAGGACTTGGGAGAAGCAGGATGTGGCCCCTCCACGTGGGGTCAGGGTACGCACTCAGTGTGCGGCCACGCGGCAGCTGGGAGATGCGGCTCAGCCCCAGGGGCTTTTATCACAGGCTCTCACCCACCCCATATTCCCTGCCCTCACCCCTCGGGCATTTATTGATAAAATATTTATAGGACCCTTTTAAGAGCTTTTCTAGCCACTAGCAACGACTACATACATAAATATATTTAGAATATATATCTATATAAATATATATATATTATACTTTGTATTTATATAGATATATTATATATGTAGTCATATATACCTATATTTTTTAAATCTCTACACATATATAAATATTTTAAAACATATCTCTACATATATTTTTATATAGAACTCTATGTATATGTAAGTATATACATAAATATATACCTCCATGCATACCTGTAAGCAAGAACAGTGCTGCCAGGTAGCCATGAGCAATAAAAAAAAAACTGGGGACGACTCATCTTCAAGTCCACCCCTCTCTCAGAAAGCTTTTTAGGCTTATTTTTGTATTAAAAAAAGACAAAACCTCAGCCCGGGGGATGCCCGATAAGGGCCCTGCAGATGCCTCAGCAGACAGATGTCGGTCTCCAGCCCGGCACCGCTCCACAGGCAGCTGCTCAGCGCTCCTGGGACGTTCACACAGCACCAGGAAAGAGAAAAAAACCGAACTCTTTCCATCGAAAGAGGAAAGGGACCAAGCAGCGACCTTCCTGTGTTTAAAATTATGAATCACAAAACCTGGCAGGAGGATTTCGGTTAAATTCACGTGGAGTTTTTTTCCTCCTCTTTCAATGCTTTAAAAAAAAAAAAGGCAAAAACAAAACAGGAGTTTAGCTTTGTTCTCCCTGCGGGGGCTGGAAGGTTAAATATAAAAGTTCCCTCTCACCATCCCCCTACAACAACAACGTGAGGAACCGCTCTCCAGGCGTGGGAGGCCCTTCCTGCACCCCCGCCCTGCCCTCCCCACGCTCCCGCAGCGGGACGCGGCCACGCTCGTCCCGACCCGGCGGAGCAGCGGGATGGGACCTGTCGTCACCCCCGGGGGTGCTCCCCGGGGCCCCTCCGCCCCACAGGGCTGGGACGAGCGGTGACCGCCTGGCGCCCGGGGACCCACAGGGACGCTGCGATCGCGGCTGCGGAAACACCAGCGGCCGCTCCGGCTCCAGCGGGAAATATTCCCCCGGCCGTCCCGGCCGCTCGCTTCGCTCTGCCCAGGGAAGCTGAAAGCTGCTCCCCTTTCAACGCCCGGCACATTCCTCCTTCAAAACACACCGCAAACATCCCGATACGACCAGTGGTTGCTCCGGGGCTCGCACACCCGGTGGGTTTTGCCTTTCCGGAGCGGAGAAAATTCGCAGAAGAACTTGGGGAGGGTTCAGGGCGCAGAGAAACATGGAGTAACCCGCGGCCGGCCCGGCTGAGCTGGGCTGCTCGGCCCTAACGGTGCGGCGGGGGAAGGATAAACTCGCCCCCGCTCCCACACCGGGTGGGGTTTCCACGCAGCCCGAGGGCAGCCGGGTGTACTGAGTCTGCTGAGGGTTGCCCAGGCCTTCCCCATCCTCCCCGGGGGCAGCGGGGCCGGTCCTCGGGACCAGCGCGGCACAGCTCCGGGGGACCTGCGGGTCGGCTCCTGGGACAGCGGCGGGGCAAGTCCCGGGGGAGTGACGGGACAGGTCCCGGAGGAGCTGCAAGCTCGGCCCGGCACCCCACGCAGCGCCCGCTCCACACACGGGTGGGTATGAGAAGGGACAGCCGGCCCAGGCCCTCCCGCACACACCGGTATATCCCCCGGGACACTCCCCGGCACACACGCGGACAAAGACACACGCACTCCCACGCACACGGGCGCACACAGACACACGTGTACACACACACGTATGCACGGACACGCACTTGTGCGGTGACATACGGACACACCACACCGCCCGCACGCTCACGGACACCGCTGCCGCCGTTACCTCCGGCTCCGCGCCCCGCCGCCCCCGGCAGCACCTTGGCCATCCGCGCCGCTCCCGCCACCCCCGGGCGCGCACCGCGGGCCGGGCCGGGGCGGGCGGTGCGAGGGGGGCGGGGCAGGAGCCGGGGCGGGGCAGAAACCGGGGCGGGGCGTGAGGTGTGGCCGGGGCGGGGCCGGGGGTGGAGCCGCCCGTCGCGGCACAGTCCGGCTGCCGGATCTGGTCCCGCTGAGATCTCGTCCGGCTGCCGGACCTGGTCCTGGTGCCGATCCGGCACATCCCGCAGCAGCCTCCCGGCGCGCAGGCCTGGAGCGTTCCCCCTCCCGCAGGCCTGCACCGTGCAGCGGTGAGATGAGAGGTGAGCCCGGGGCGGGGTACCCGCCACCGCGGCGGGGGACACGGGCCCTGACCTCCCGAAGGAGGGAGGTGGCTCCTGATCACCGCCCGGGCAGCATCCAGGGGTGACATCGCCGTGACATCACCGGTGACATTCCCACCAAGGCTACAGGGACGGTAGGCTCGGGGGGAGCCCGAGCGCTCCATGCTGCGCCATGGGCTCTGCTGGAGCATCGCAGCCCCGAACGGAGCCACTGAAGCCAGCTGGGTGCTCCCAGGGGCGAGCCTGTGGGGCAGCGCGGCCTCTCCTCCACGTGCTTGGCGTTGCTTGGGTCCTACATCACATCCTAGAAACCAACACAGGCTCCCCAAGTCCCACCCCAAGCCTCGCAGAACAGTTGATAGGAGGTACCCCGAGTCCCAAACCCCTGCATTAACCCCAGGCATCCCCCCAGGGCTCCAGCTGTACCCCCTGCACCTGGAGGAGCCGATAACTGTTTCGGGAACACGTGAGCTGTATCTAGCCAGTGTGGAGCTGGGGCAGCCCCTTGTTCTCAAACACAGCTCCCTATTCCTAAATGTGGCCCCTTTCCCCTGCTGTCCACCCGCTTTGTCATGCATTTTCACATGAGCCGCAGATGCTTGATGTCAAGGGATTTATGGCTGATGCCAGAAACAAACACTGAGGTAGCAGGAAGACAGGACATTAGTCAGCTCGGGGTTTCTTTGCAGCTCAGCACATCAGCTCCATGGGATGTGTTTTCATTAGGGTTTCATCTCCCCACACCACCCTGGCCCTGCTGCCAAGGGTCTGGCACAGGGACAGCATGACTGATCTCCTTGGGTGTTTGCACCATGCTTCGTTCCCTTCCTCGGGGACCTGTGGGCACAAATTCAGCTCAGCAATCCCTCTGCATCCTTTTCCCAGCACTGCCCACAGGGCACACCTCTTTTCAGACGACTGACACTGCCAGCACGCTGCTTGGGGTTCCCCATCTCATTGCTCCAACCTCCTTCAGTCCAGCAAGCTGCCCAGTGATGCCAGGATTATCTATTCAATTTGTACTCATTTCTCCCAGCTCTTAACATGCAGACAAGCTTTTCAGCCCCCAAAGGGACTGACAGTGGCTTCTACCTCCGAAACACCATGCCGAGGGGACAAAAGCAGGTAGGAATGCAGCAACAGGATGAAGAGGAAAGCACCCAGTGCCACCACAGCCCTGTAAAGGGGCACAGCAACATGGGAGCTGGCCCAGGGCCATCGCCACAGGGATGGATGGGTGCAGCAGGAACTCCGGGCAGCTCCAGGCACTGGGAGCACACTGTGAATCCCAGCAATCTGAGGCGTTGCTTTTTCAAATCACAAACCTGAGCTTTGCTCAGAGTTTGGGTTTCGTTCAGGTGCAAGGCAGAGGGAAATTGTAGGATATGGGAAAAGGGAAAAGGAGGACAAAATATTGATGAAGAAATTGAGTTCCTTCGTTCCCACGTCCACTCACTTTCCCACAGCAGCAGTTACCCCAGAACTACATTTCCCATGTGAGCTGAGCATTCCCAGAGGTGCCCTTCCCTGTGTCCATGTGCAAGGCGAGGTGACAGCTGAGTGCTGTCCTTGCCAGTGTCTCTTTGAAGCTTAGAAACTGAGGCAGCTATTACCTGCCTCCCTGAGGTCACCTAAAAAGGCTCCAACAGGAGAGCAGAGATGTGCAAATACTCTGCTGTTCCAGGAACAGGCATGGGAACCACCGCATCCTTGGCACGCAATTTAGCCTCCTCAGGCGAGAAAACACAGGCTAGTGGTTGGGTACCAGACTTGGACAAAAGAGGGATATTCAGTTCTACTGCCTCTTGAGGATGCCCTGAGTATTTCAGAACAAGTCAGGCCCAAATTAAGGTTTCAAAATGCTAAATCCTCTGCAAAAACATGGCAATAGATAGAGCTAGACACCCTCATCCCCTGGAGGAACTGGCCTTTGGCATTTCAGATTATATAGCTGCCCCTTCTACCTTCCCCAGAGATAAATGTTGGCTTTGCTTGTAGAAACAGGCAAACTGTCGATCTGCTCAGCTGGAAATTAAGGTGAAATTTTGCCCTTGGCTTGTTAAGTGCCTGTTCACAGCTGTGGATGAAGTTGCATGAGGGAACTGCTGGCCTAGACCAGTTCAAAATGACAATTCAAACTCTATTTTTTGTCATGATCCGACTTTATCATTTGGTTGGGCAAAGCAGACACTCTGCTTCACAGTCTGTGTCATGGGGAATGGAGTGCAGTCTGGCTGTACTGTCTTCGGCCAGGCAGATCCAGCCTGTCCAAGGGCTTACTTTATTTCTCATTCTGGTCCCACAGTCTATACTCCACTTTTACCTAATGCTGAATGATGATCAGTGATGATTCAGAAAAAGAGTTATCTACTGTCTTGTCTTCCAGTAGCATTGCAAGGAGCTCATGAAGCATGCTGTTACATTTCCAAGGAAAAGAGGTGTTTTGTTTTGGTTTTTTATACTGAGGTTTCTCTTTTCCCCCACATTATTAATTTTCTGGTGTGTCTTTCCATGTGATTTTCAAAATCTTTTTCCTGTTTGGCTCCATTTCAATTTGATAAACTGAGTGACCACAAAGGATGGTGGGTTGGAGGGGGAGTTCTCTGATCCCTCTGTGTTTTGATGCATCTGATAACCACTGGGGAGCTGTGTCTGGCCAGGAGGACAAGGCAACTGCCGCTCAAGCTTCTCCCCTTTGCAGCTCCACTATTTTTATATGTTTTTTTTAAATGTACTGATTTATTCATTTATATTTTTAAATATATTGTTCTCCCATTTTGGGAATAGCTCCACTATTTTTATATTTTTGTTTGTTTATTTATTGTTGTTCCTCCAATGAATTTGGGGAAGGAAAGAAGTTAATCCTTCTACCCCTTTTGGTCCTAACCTGCTGAGCCAGGGCCAAGTGCCACCACAACTCCAGCTGTAGGATCAGCAGAGCAGAGCTGAAGATGTCATCTCGCTTCACTGCCCCCCTCCCGCTTCTCCCTGGTGAGTGCAGATCCAGGAGACACACATCATCCATGGGCTGGAAGCACATGTTTGTTATACCCCACTATGGAAAATAAACACCTCTCATGGATTTCCCAAGAGTTCCAGAAAGCTACATGGGAAGGGAGAAGGATTTCCAGGTGCCTCCCTGGCTCGGCCATTAGCTGTCCCTCTGCTCCTCTCTGGTGAGACCCCACCTGGAGTCCTGTGTCCAGCTCCGGAGCCCTCAGTGCATGGACCTGTTGGAGAGGGGCCAGAGGAGCCACAGAAATGATCAGAGGCTGGAACAGCTCTGCTGGGAGGACAGGCTGAGAGAGCTGGGGTTGTTCAGCCTGGAGAACAGAAGGCTCTGGGGAGACCTTATTGTGGCCTTTCAGTACTTAAAAGGGGCCTGTAAGAAAGATGGGGACAGACTTTTTAGCAGGGCCTGTTGTGACAGGACGAGGGGTGATGGCTTTAAACTAAAAGAGGGGAGATTTATACTAGATACAAGGAAGACATGTTTTACACTGAGGGTGGTGAAACCCTGACCCAGGTTGCCCAGAGAGGTGGTAGATGCCCCATCCCTGGAGACATTCAAGTCCAGGCTGGACAGGGCTCTGAGCAACCTGATCTGGGTGAAGATGTCCCTGCTCTTTGCAGGGGATTGAACTAGATGTGCTCTCAAGGTTCCTTCCAACCCAAACTACTCTGTGATTCTATGATCAATCAGCATCCCTGCTCCATCCCGAATCCCCGGTGGCTGGTAGCTGTTGCTACCACCAGATCCAGGGCTGGATCATCGAGGCCCTGTGGAAGGGATGTGCCCTTCCCAACCTGCAAGCACACCCACGTTTTGATGCTCATTGCATTTGCACCCACCCATGCGTGTAATCCCACAGCTTCCTAACACTGCAACCAAACAAATCGTCTCGCTCCACCTGACACTGTGGCAGCCCCAAATGCCTGCACACAGCTTCAGTTCTTGCTGTCGCTGCTGCTTTTGATGACAGCTGATGGGCAACTGGAGGGTCACAGCCCCGTTAATGCCACTGCCTGTGACACCAGAGCCCACCATCACTGGGGACGGCACAAACAACTGCTGTGTGGTGCTGAGACCACAGCAACAGCTGAATCAAGAAATCAGAGTATGCTGTGTAGAAAGCTTCACCCAAGGAAGTTTAGTAAATAAAAGCCAGAAAGCCTTTGACATGAAAGATGCCCTTATCATTTCCTCAGGTGGAGAAAACCCTACCTCTTTTTGACACTCACAGGCTTCACCTGCCCCACAGAGACCCTTTTATCCATCCTCAGCATCCCTTAAGCACCTCTAACTACTGAGCAGAGACAGATCTTGCAGTGCTGGACCAGCATTTTCTAAACCACATCTGCAGAAGGTTTTTAAGCAATCTTGCTACCAGGCAGTGAGCTCAGCATCTCAGGGAGCCCCAAAGAAACTCGTCTTGCTAAATTAGTAGCCACTGTTAAGATTTCCACAGTGACAACTATGCATATTTATCAGGTCCCCTCTGATACACACTTAACAGGCAGCATTGTATTTAGAGGCAGCAGAAATATCTCCACACATCTGTTTTTCCAGTTCTGCCAAAGAGCTTTCATTTTTCTCTAATAACTTGACCTGTTTGGTTTCTGGCAGAAGACAGCTAAGCAGAGCACTCGCTCTCTGGATTCGCTCCAGTACGAGATGAGGTCAGGACAACGAAAAAGGAGAAACAGCTGGATGGCTATGAAGCGGTGGGAACAAACAGGGCAGGGACCAGGGCTTTTTCTTTCTTTCCCTTTTTATTTCTCCAATGGGATTTCATTCCTGGGCGTATTTATTCCCCTGGCAGACAGTATCACAAAAGCAGTGTTTCCTGCAAGCCTCCATCATGGGAAGCCTCCTCCAGCAGACTGAACATACACAGGGTGCAGGTATAAATAGCACAGCCAGCAAATCCCTCCTCTGGTCGGCTATGAGGAAATGTGAGGCACAGGTTCCAGGGGCTTCCACTGAGATATTGCATCTCCTACACAAGCATTTTCATCTTGATTTTGGCAAGGTGGAGTTCATACCTCCCACTCCCACTTTATTTTTCCATTTCATCACATTCTCATTATTCTACTCAAGGCTTTGTGGGCTGGGGGGCTTTCAATTTGCATTTTTCAATTGGTCTTTTTTTTTTTTCTTATACTCAGCTAAATCACCTTAAAGCAGCAAGCAGAAAAGCCAGTGGAATCAGAGGGAGATGGAAAAGAGGGGAGGGATGAGGGAATGGAAGACAGGGAGAAGACATGCAAGCACAGGGGAGAAACAGCAAAGCAGTCTGCACATGTTCCCCTGTTGGGAGAGTTTCTCTCTCCCTGACCTCACTTTCTCCATGGCCAGAAGTTCCACCTCAGGACTTGCCAAGGAGACAATGCAGCATTCCTCTGCTGGGCCACAAAGCAAGTGTGAAATGTTCTGTTTTAATCATTTACAGAACAAAAGGAACACAGCAGTCACCGTCTGATTCATATCTGCTGAAATCCAGCAGCCAAAGCTGTGGGAGAGGAGAGACAGATGAAGAAAGGAAAAGAAGAGGAGGTTTGGTTTGTTTTTTCCTTCTGGTTAGTCACTGTGGACCTAAGGGAAGACAAGAAGGACCACATTGGTTTATGGCAAAGTTTAAGAGCCCCTGGTGTCCTCTCTCTGACATGGTCTCTGGTAGATGACTGCAGAGAAAATATAAGGAACAGTACAAGTATAATACAAATGCTGTTTCCACTAATACATGATCCCATTTCCCTTCCTGAGTCAGACATCGTAGCTGCCTCATCAGGTTTGAGAGCTCTTCATAGACCTTTCTTCCATGTTTTCTAATCACTTTTTGAGCCCATTCATACTTTTGGCACCCTGGACATTCTGTGTCAGCAAGTTGCACAATGTAATTGTGCACTGTGTGAAGACAGACTTCCTTTGGATTGTTTTAAGCCTTTCCTCATTTCACAGAATCTCAGACTGGTTATGGTCAGAGGAGTGGACATCTGGTCCAACGCCCCTGCTCAGGCAGGGCCATCTAGAGCCGGTTGCCTGGGAACACACCCAGATGGCTTTTGAATATTTCCAGGAACCGAGAATCCACAACTTCCCTGGGCAACCTGTGCCTGTGCTTGGTCACCTTCACAGTAGAAAAAGAGTTTCCTGATGTTTCGGAGAAAACCTTCTGTGTTTCAGTTTGTGCACCACTGAAAAGAGCTTGATTCCAACTTCTTTACAACCTCTCTGCAGCTATTTATAGACATTGATTAGATCCCCCTGAGCTTTCTCTTCTCCAGGTTGATGAGACCCAGCTCTTTCAGCTTTTCCTCACAGGAGAGATGCTCCAGTACCCTCATCATCCTTGTGGCTCTGGACTGTCCAGTATGTCCATATCTCTCTTGTACTTTTAAGTTCTATGCCATTTATAATTCTTGCACTTTCACTGTATCCTCCTTCCAGCATCTCCTTTGCTCATCATTGAGTTGTAGTTTACTCAGTGTCTGGTCTCATAGGAGCTGCTCTGTCCCTTGGTCACCTTTGCCTCCCTAGCCTGGTACTTGTCCAGGGAACCCCAGAAATGTGCTCACTGTTCAAGGTACAGGCGAGCCATGCCCTGACTTATACAGCACGAGACCGTGGAAAGGTTTCCAAAGGTTGGACATGGCAAGCAGAGCACCAGTCTTTCAGACAACGTGAGAAAGAAGAGTTAGGAAATTATCTCTCACCCATTGTTAATTCCATCCTTGGAAGCACTGGAATGACCAAAGGCTTTGTAAACATGTAAAAAAGGAGGATATGAGTAATAGCCAGTACAGATTCAGCAAGAACAGAGCTGACCAGACTCATCTCATCTTCTGCAATGACGTAATAAACCTTGTGGATGAGAGGGAAAGTGCAGATGCCATATATGTTGGCGTATAAATAAGGCTTGTGATACTGTGTCGTATGGTATTGCTATAGAGAAGAGAGGGACACCTGGACTAGAAGGAAGTATGAAAAGATGGATGCATGACTGGTCAAAACCTTTCTCAGAGGTTAGTTACTCATGGCATAAGACAACACAAAAACCTCTTGTAAATCTGGTACTGATCAGCATTTCCACAGATGGCTCAAAATCCAGGCACGGCTTTTTACATTTGCAGTTGACAGCAGGCTGGGACAAGCTGCCAGAAAGTTGGATGCAGGCATAGAGGTCAAAGCAGACTTGATGAACAGGAAAAAAAACGATGTGATCCTCCACTGGGATCCTCCTCCAGCCCCCATGCAGAGGACAAGAAACTCTCAGTCTGACCCATGGGAGGCCTTTTCCCTGCTTGTGCCTGCATTCAGCAGCACAACATGTAATGGGCTTAAATTACAGAAATTTAATTAGACACCAAGAAAACCCTTCCAGTGCAGTGAAGCACTGGGTGGATTGCCCGGGAAGGCTGCCAGGACAGGCTGGTCCTCCACATGGGGTGATGGGTGACTGGGAGATGTGAGCCCTGCCTTTGGGCAGGAGGGAGGTGTAGCCGACCTCTTGAAGTCCTGCTCAGACCTGCGTTTCTGTGATTTTTATGGTGATGATGCTTTGTTATGATATTGATGTTTTGTCTCAGGATGTTGTTATTATATCACTGCTTTATTCTCTGCTCCTCTACTAATAACTCCTGCGGTTCAGGTGGCTGGTTGGACCAGGGCTGAGTATTTTCAACCCGGTACACCCAGGCTCTGGTTACACAGTCACTTCAACACAGCAGAAATCCAAGCTGCTACTGGGATGGTCTTGTCCTCTCCCACTCCAACATGTGCTTACTCTTACCCCCTCGCTTGCCTTACAACGCAGACCATGCATCTCCAGACTCAGGTCAGGATACTGATCCAGCTGAAAACCCACCAGCCAGGAGGGAGGCAAGAGGAGAGATCAGTTTTCCTTTACTTGTTCTGTAATCTCACAGCCTTTGTATGTCTTGTCTACCTTGGATAGAGCAATCCCATCTTGTGCTATGTTTGGAAGGCAGAGTGGAAATGTAAGGGGATACAAGCGCTGGTTTGAATAATCTTTTCCAGACTGAGGGATGTCTGATACTGCTGTGCAGAGGAAAACGGTGTCCAGGGAGCTCCTGCTGCCTCTCAGATGGGAGTGGGGCTGTGCAGAAACACTGGGAGGTGCCACACACCACCTCAGGAGGCAATGGACCACACTGGACCGCACAGACTGTTTCTCCATTAACAGGAGGAGGATGCCAGGAAGCTGGTTGTCCTGTGTTTCAGCTCTGATCTCTGCCCCTCCAGGGTCCTGCCCCTTGACCAGGGGTCACCACAAGCCTCATTTTGCACATCTAAAACATCTGTTTAGCTGCTAATGCATTTCTTTGCTATTCAACTGAAACCAACTAAATCTTGTTGTTTGGGAGAGGAAGCTTGTTCTTTGTCACAGAATGCTTTGCTGAAACTCACAGGCTTTGCCAAGGTTAGGAGAAATAGGCATGTGTCACTGAGCGAAGGCACTGCTCAAGGGATAAGTTGAGAAAGATCAAGAACAAAAGGAGCTAGTGGAAGCTATGTCACAGAAAATGCACTTTAAAGTTACTTGACTTATTTTAACTGCAAATGGGTAATGAATGAGGCAGCCAAGGAAAGGCTCTTGGCTTTATTCACACTCCCTGTTAGGCAGTCCTCTGAGTGAATGCATGTCAGAGCAGCCTCTATCCTGACACCAAGTGGAGAGCGCTCACAAAGACTCCTTTAAAATATGACCAAGTGTATGACACTGCCAGAGGGCAGCTGCCAGCCCCACAACCCCTTCTAGTGCCATTGAGGCATCATACGGTTCATAAACAATTTTTGCATTTATAGGATTTTTTTTCAAGAACCTGGCTTTTAGCAGCAGAGTTCTACAGCAGAGATAGTTACATATGACATAAATCAGCATTCTAGGCTCCTGTAATTTTACCCTATTACCTCAAGTTTCCACCAGTGCCACATGTGGTGATCAGTCTGGTGGCTGCACATGAACCATCCCTACTGGGGGCAAAGTGTGTTTCAAGATCAGAGGGGAAGTCACAGAATCACAGACTTGTTGAGGTTGGCAGAGTTCTCTGGAGATCCAGAGATCCAACCATGTGCTCAAACAGGGCCACCTAGAGCTACTCACCCAGAACCGTGTCCAGACAGCTTCCAAATGTCTCCAAAGATGGAGAATTCATTGCCCTGAAAGTGAAGCATGCTCTTTTCCTGGGAGGAAGGGCTGGCGCTCGGCTGTGTGAGGTGATGGGCATTGTAGAGTGTTGGAGTGGTCCCACCATGCTGCCGAAGAGCAAGGCAGGGTGCAGAGACCTGAGCCCAGCATCTCTCCTGACACATCTAGTTCCCAGTTTCCAGTATGCTCCATCTCCAGCCTTCACCCATTTCTCAGGAGGGGCTGGGGGCTTGATTTCTTCCCAGCACATCAGACCTCCAGGACTGACTGGCCAGATGCCTTCCTGCAGAAGTTTCCCATCATGCGGCTCAATTTCTTACCCTCACCTTACCTTCAGCACCTCTAACTCATCCAGAGAAACACACCTTTCTAGACCTTGGCCCTGGGATTAAGGGGAGACTGCTGCCAGGTAGGCGCCCCCTACAGATTCAACCTCTGAAACCTTCAGTTTCACATGCCCATTTGAGTATCTGACTCTTCACTCTCACTTTACACACCTCTGGTTCTGCCTCCTGGGAGATAAGACACCTCATCATGTTGCAGAGCACCAGAAAGTCACAGAAGCTCCAATATCAGTCGACAGACTAAGCCTTACACCCCCCAGGCAAGAAGCAGCAGCATCTGAGAGCACTCTGCACCAGGAAAGTGACAGCTTCTCCCCCAGGGAAAAGAAATCTGCATCAATTTAACAGAGAAATGTACTAAACACTCAAGCGTCAAGCTGTCCCATCCCTCAGATGGGTGGCATTCAAAAACATCACAGAAAGGAGGCACTGGTGATGATAAATTTATGCAGCGGAAAGCATTCAGCAGCTGCCCTGCGTCTTAAACCATCTCCTAACTACTCTACATAGGACAAAAGTAGGAAAATGTATCACACATGGACTTACCCAGCTGATCCAGAGCAAAGAGGGCTGGGGCACCTTCGGATTGCTCATTGTCTGAGGGAAGAAGAAGAAATGTTCAGAAAGGTCAGCTGGAGAGGGGGATGTGGAGAACTGGGCTGATAATGCTGTGTTAATCACACTGCAGACAAGTCCCTGCTCATCTTGTTTCCCTTTCATCCCTGACAACCTTCATATGTGCGTGGTGTTTTATGTTTGTTTGTGGTGTTTTTTGTGTGCTGTTGTTTTTAATCTAGCTATTATTGAAAAACCTGGGAATCAGCTCAAGTGTGACACTTGGCAGGATGACCACTTATCCTCTCTTCAGCATCACTGCAGAGCAAGGGCTCTGCCATCCTGTCCCTTCCCGTGCTGGGATACCCCCAGGCCGTGCTCCCCTTTTCGGCCATGCCACAGCTCTCCGCTCCCTTTCCTCCTCTTACCCGGTGCTCAGGACCATCCTGCCCACAGCAAAGCTTCCTTGTGTGCCAGAGTTTCCTCCAACAACAGCAGCTGGAGTCAGTTTAATTAGCAGGAGTGGGAAGATGCTCTGTTTGAGATTTTTCAGGGGCTGACCAAACTCTTGAGTCATCGGACAATATTGCAGGAGCTCAGTGCCTGTGGCAGGTTGGACCATGGGCTCTGGAAACCCCTGAGCTGGTGGCATCTCTCACCGAAAGCTTGTGGGAGATTATTTTGGATCCCAAGTCCAACTCCACCATGAGCCCATGTATTCTTGTCTGCTCCCAGCTGCAGAGCACAGGGCACATGGATCACTCACTGCCAGAAAGACCCGCAACCACAGAGGAGCATGTGGCCAGGTGGTAAATGCCATTTGTGCCTTGGAGCTGGTGGGGCTTTTGTTATTTTCAGACATTTCTTGCAAAATCAAAATGATGCTGAATTCAAAAAAACTCAATTGAATTAAAAAAAAATGTAGAGGGTGGGGGGTCTTTATGTTGGTTTGGGGAGTCTTTTTGGTGGTTTTTTTGTTTGTTTTTCTTTCAGGTTCGCGGCATTTGTTCAGTGCATGGGTTAGACTAAAAAGCCTTTTCATCTGGAATCTGTGGACTGTTTCTAGGGAATTCAAGGAGGATGTTTAAGAAGGGCATGTGCATGACACTATACAGTAATCAATACCTGTGACATTTCTAAGACATCTTGACCCCCCACTGTAAAATGCTGTTAGGCCCATCAGTTTGAAAAAGCTGTGAGACCTTAGTGTAGGATAGCAATGGGCTGCGTACAAAACCCAGTGCATACCCACATCTAACTGGTTTGGATTTTTATAACCTCCTGACAGCAGCAACTCTGCCCTCCTGTGCTTTACAGAACCAAGCACAGTGGGATCCTGAACTCGACAGGCATTTGACTACTACACCTATAAACAGTAACACAGACCACACATATGGCGAAGATTAAAAAAAAAAATAACAGAAGCAGAGTCTGTTCTAATGGGGAAAAAGGTTGGACTGCAGCAGACATCCCTGTGCTGGTCCCTTGGAGCCACCCTGGGCCGGGCACTGTAGAAGCAGCAGACATGCTGTCATGAGGATGCCACCCAGTGGTGCTGGGCTGGGGACATGGAACCCAGGGCTGCTGGGCTCAAAAGTGTGAACCTCCTTATTTAATTCAGCTCTTGTGGAAAAGGAGACGATGCCACATCTCAGACTGTCTCCTTCCCCAGGCATCAGGGCTATCAGCAGGAAGCTGAGGGAAACAGATGGAGATAAGCGAAGCATTTTACCAGAGCAAAATGTTTCCGTTCCCAAGGTGCTGTCATCTGGGGGGCTGTGGGTTTGTTTCGGTTTTAGTCTGGGGCACAGCTTGTCCCAGGCAAACAAACAGTTTTGCCCAAGGAGGGACAGCTTGTGCTGAGCTGGAGTACGGGGACCTTCAGTGACAAGGAGCTGGGGCTGAGCAGGGAGCACATGTGGCTGCTTCTGCCAAATTTTCGAACAGGGATTAAGAAACAAATCACAGCAGCTGGTTGGAAAATAGGTAGAGATGAACTAATAGAGGAAATACATCTGCTGGCTGTTTCCCACTGTATCTGCCCCAAGTGCTTTCCTGAGACTGGCAGTTTCAGGAGAGCGATGGACCCCCTTGGGCTGGGAGGTCTTGTGTCATGCCAAGGCAGGCTGAAACCCTGACTGGTCCTGCACAGGGAGCCCCAGCTGGGGCAGCCCTTGGCCCTCCTGTCACAGCTGGGACAGCATGTCTCCCTGGAGCCATCCTAATTTGTCCCACGCAAATATGATTGAAGAGAGAAGGGGGTGTTCTACCAGGTCTCCTCCTTACTCCTCCTCTGGCCACTGTCATCTGCAGAGTCCTGCTTGTGGAGAATGAGGGTGGTCACACCTAGCACAAGTGGCATACCAGCTTGGCAAAAGGTGGGTATTGACTTTTTTAGTTTTTTTGGCAAAAGGCCACTCCAGAGGAGGAAGTGAAGCCACAGATTACTTGCCTGTGTCAGTGTGCCAGCTCCTGACAAGACACTGCATTTTGGGTCAGATCTTTCCCACCTCCATACTGAGTACTGCCTTGCTCTGGACACAGCCCAGCAACACCCCTGGGACAACTGTAAGCACAGTGAAGGCAGCAGCACATCGGGGAGGCTCCCAGCACATTCACTGGGTGGATTAAAAACTAGCAGTCGTGTCCTACCTCCTTTCACACTGGCAAAGGGATGGATTCCACCATGAGACAACCAGTTGGTTTCATCCAGCTTCCAGTTTTCACCAGGGTCCATCTCTGATCTGCAGCATCAAAGATCTGCTTGCAATGCCTCCTGCCGCTCTCTCTGGGGAATAACCAGAAGATACTCTGAGTGCTTGTAGTGATCTGTACCTGGCCTGCTGCTGAGAAGTTTCCCTCAGGAGAGGAAACTTTGTTGTCAAATTTCAGGGAAAAAAGAAGAAAAAAAATTATAGCTCACAGGGGACTACTGGGCCAAGAAATAGCTGACTCTGCCAAGCTTTGACTTATCACATCAGGTCTCCCTGCTGTGTCAAAAGGCCACTGATAGTTGGACCTCTTTCGTTTTCTGCTGTCAGTCTGACCAATGTTGAGAAATTCCTAATCCCTCACAATATTTTCAGAGATGGGGTTTTATTTCTGAGCAGGGTGACGTGCCTCGAGGGTGTCCATTTGGGACAAGTGTCTCAGCTCCATGTGCACAGCCTGCCTGAGCCCTGGGGTCCCGGCTGGTGAGGGGCCCTTGTTTCCAGTCCCAGACGTGCCATGAGCAGGAGCTACAGGCTGGGAATTACCAGTTGCACATCACAAGCCGATGCTACCACTGGCCACTTGGCTCTTGCAGCATCCCTGGCCCTGGCCAAGGAAGGATGGAGATTACCAACCAGTTAAAGCTGGAGCTTCTGACCCCAAAAACTCCCTTTCTGGCCATTTGGTGCTACGTACAGGTTTGCTGAAGCTGGGAGTCCATGGGAGTCATTTTCCCTCCCTGATCGCTTGGACCTGTGCATCTCTAGCAGGATAAGCACACAGGGGCATTTCAGCTGTCCCTAAATTTTCAGGATTGCATGTATTTGGGAAGGAATAGAGTATTTTCAGTATCACCAACCTCTAATTTATCAAGAAAGCACACACCAGTGTTCAGATACAATAAGAAGTTACTGCAGAGCTTTTTTGCCTCTTCAGAAAGATTGTGGAGTCATAGAATCACTTTGGTTGGAAGAGACCCTCAAGATCATAGAGTCCAACCATTGACCTAACACTGTCACTAAACCACATCTCTAAGAACCTCATCAATGCATCTTTTAAACACCTCCAGGGATGGTGACTCCACCACTTCCCTGGGCAGCCTGTTCCAATGCATGGTGCTGAAGAGGAGGTGACAACAAAGACTTTCCCTAACATTCTCTGAGCCAAACCTGGACCCCAAATGGCACTGATGGAGCTGGTTTCATGGTGAGGTGAGTCCCCTGGGACCTACCACACTGGAAGCCCCTGATTCTCACCGTCACACCAACACCATTTCCTTAGGAAACAAGGCAGAGAAAGAGACGGATGCGCCTTGTCTCCATGAGGAAGTGAAACCCGGCTGATCCACACCGTTGCATTTCCCAAGCACTAGCACACCCCAACCACCATCCCATTGGAGGGAGATGCCAGATCTGGGGGGTCTTGGGAAGGGTCAGCAGCCCCAGATCCCCCATGTGGACGTATCACCCTGCTGGCTCCCAGCCCCAAGCCCTGCTCCAGTGTGCTGCTGGGTCTCACCAGGGTGAATCATGGCAGTGCTGGTGCTTCTCTGGCCAGACAGACCTGTGAAAGGTCATTTCATCCGGTCTCTTGCCCAACACCTAAATTACATAGAATTAAATGCTTATGTGAATACGTTTGCTGAGCAGCAAACAGGACCAGTCAGTGCCACAAGTCGGTGGAGCTTGCCTGGCATTTTTTGGTGTAGTAAATTCACCCAAGACTCTGGGTGAATTTGGGTTGAATATGTAATGAGTTTTATCTGAATAAGAAGAAAAAAAGTTCTGAGAAAAGCTGCAAGGTTCCATTTTGACATTTTAAAAATGAAACATTTCTTCTTGTTCTTTCAAATAAGGTTTTTAGTTTGAAAGTGACCTAGTTTGATTTTCTTTTATTTTTCTTCTTTTTCTCAGTAATGAAAAGAACTAAATAATCTCAAACCAGAATGGCTCATGCAATGCTTATGAAAAGAAATCAAAGAAGAAAAGAAACATACTCCTTTAGGGAGTGACCCAAACCAAAAAGTATTTCCAGTTTTTCCATTCAGGCACTGAAACGAAAAATCTATTATTTGTAGAGCACCACTACTGAAAGGCATCTCATCAGTGCGTATTGCTGGCAATTTATTCTTTCCACCTGCCAAGGGAGAGGTTTGTCTGCAAGTTCAATAAAAGTATAAGAGAGAAAGAACAAAAGGACAATTTGTCAGCGTAGTGCAGAAGATAAAATGGCTTTTCCATCTTCACCGATTTCTATGAAAGATGACAAAAGCAAACCTCCAGACCTCAGCTCTTTGCCCACTGTCCCCATCTGTTCAGAATCAGATAGACATGAGGTCACGTAGAGACGAGTCCTGAGCTCCCATCACAAAGGAGATTAATTGCAAATATAAAACTTCTGACTTTACCAACATGTAAGGTCCAACCAACACTAGAGAAAGGAAAGGTCAGAATTTATTGAGGGCAATAATATCGGCAATGACAAACACCTGAAAGATCCTAAACCTCTGTCATTGCTGTAGCTTTGGGGCATCCACCGCTTCCTGCCACAGCAGAGCTTGGTGCCTGCAGAGGCTGGTGGTGTCAGGTCCATCACAGGATCAGGGGTGGGTTTGTGGTCCCTGTCTCACCATCTTGCATGCCACCCTCCAGTATGGCCAGGAGGATGGGACAGGAAGGAAAGGGATGGGTACGAGCACAACCAGGACCCATTGGCTACATTAACGTTCATCCATTAGACTTCTCCCTAAAATGCAAAGCTGAAGAAAGAGGCATTGCCACTCAGCCTGCTGTCTCATGAGGGCTGGGATTTATGCACCAGATGCTTGAAGCATTCAATCTTGTTGCAATCAAAACCTATTGCCTCCATCTTTTAAGAAGACAAATCAAATGTCAGATTTTCCAAAGCGCCTGCACCCAGATCCTGTGTTTAGTCCTCACCTAGGGCAGAGGAAGCTCATTTCACACACCTCCAGCTTCCCCCAGTCCTCTAAGAAAAAACAAGATGAGAAAAGACTTGACTCACATTCCTGCTGTATGTCATATCCTGTTACAATATAAAAAATAATAGGGGCTGAATGAACTAAGACCCCTTTCACTTCACAGCTTTCACTATACCTCAGTAACACCCACACAGATCACAAACCACTGTTCATTTTTGGCCTAACCTGCAAATCTCTTCCAAACTGCAGAATAAAATAGCTTAATATTGGAATGAACATTTCAGCAATATTTTACAACCCCTCTAATTTGCAAGAAATGTCTGTCAGTGGACAAGTCCAGTTAAACTCCTCTTCTGGAGGATTTCCAGTTGAAGACAATCTGCCAGGCAGCCTCTCAGGGCACTCAACAGCTGCACAGGGATTATTTCTTTTTTAGTACCATAAACTACAGAATTCACATGGCTAGAACAGCAGGAAAAGAAAAATTAATGACCTGAGACTAACACATACAGACAAGAGATTAAAGCATCAAACCCTAAATGCTCCAGCACACAGGGGCTCAATCTGGAGGACAAGAAGTTATCAGTGTTTGCCCAAGCATTGTCCTCAAAATCGGCTCTATCCACATGGCTCACCAAAACCAGGCACTGCTGAGCAGAGATGCAGATGCTTTACAGATGATCTCCCATTTTTCTGAGCTATCATGTCTCCTTGCATATGCTTCAACTTCAGAGCTCTAGCTGCATCCATCTACTTGACTGGGGGTAAAAATCGGTGACATCTTCCAGAAGGCACAGACTCAGCTATTTCTCCTCTCCTCCACAAGGAATGAAAGAGGGCACAGTTTCACAAGATGCTCAGTCCAATCTAAGCTAGGGATTGCTAGGGCTGGTGACCACCTAGAACTGGTGATAACCACACATTACCTGCTGGTCTGAGTACCCAAAACAGCACACAGGAGCCCTTTGCACTTAATGATTTGTAATCATGGAATGGTTTGGGTTGGACGGGATCCTAAAGATCACATAGTTCCAATCCTCCTGCCATGGGCAGGGACACTTTCCACTGGACTCGGTTGCTCGAAGCCTCATTCAACCTGGCCTTGAGCACTTCCAGGAATGGAGCATCCACAGCTTCTCTCGGCAACCTGTGCCAGTGTCCCACTACCCACACAGTAAAGAATTTCTTTCTTATACCTAATCTAAATCTTCCCTCTTTCAATTTAAAGCCATTAACCCTTGTCTTGTCACTACATATCCTGGTAAAAAATCACTCTCCAGCTTTCTTGTAAGCCACCTTTAAGCTGTCCTAAGGTCTCTCTGGCACCTTTTCTTCTCCAGGCTGAACAAACCCAACTCTCAGCCTGTCTTCACAGGAGAGGTGCTCCATCCCTCTCATCATCTTTGTAGCCCCCCTCCAGAGTTGCTCCAACAGATCCATGTCCCTATTATGTTTGGAGTCACAGAGCTGGACACAGGACTCCAGATGGGGTCTCACCAAAGCAGAGTAGAGGGGCAGAATCACCTCCTTTAACCTACTGGTCACACTTCTTTTGATTCAGCCCAAGGTATGGTTGGCTTTCTGGGCTGCAAGCACACGTTGCTGGGTCATGTTGAGCTTCTCATCCAACAACGTGCCCAAGTCTCTCTCCTCAGGGCTATTCTCAATGTTCTCCACCCAGCCTGTATTTGTGCTGGGATTAGAATCATATCCGACCTAAACCTCTCCTGGTGCAAATTGAGGCTATTTCCTCTTGTCCTATCATTTTTTACTTGGGAGAAGAGACCAACACCCTCCATGCTACAATGTCCTTTCAGGTAGTTGTAGACAGCAATAAGGTCTTCCTTCAGCCTCTTTTCTCCAAGCTAAACAGCCTCAGTTTCCTCAGCATGGTTTGCTCTTCATGAAGCCATGTTGGCTGTCACAAATCACCTCCTTGTTTTCCATGTGCCTTAGCATAGTTTTCAGGAGGATCTGCTCCATGATCTTGCTGGGTACAGAGGTGATACTGACTGGCCTGTATTTCCCTAGGTCTTCCTTTTTTCCCTTTTTAAAATAGGAGGTTATGTTTCCCCTTTTCCAGTCACTGGGACTGTCACTGGAGTACTACCACTTCTCAAATATGATGGATAATGCTTTAGCAACTTCATCTGCCAATACCCTCAGGACCCGCAGATACATTTCCTCAGGTCCCATGGACTTGTGCACCTTAAGGTTCCTTAGATGGTCTTGAACATGTTCTCCTGCAGTGGGCAATTCTTCATTCTCCCAGTCCCTGCCTTTGCCTTCTGTGACTTGGGTGGTGTGGCTCGAGCACTTCCTGCTGAAGATGGTGGCAAAACACTCGTTGAGTACCTCAGCCTTCTCCATATCCTGGGTAACCAGGTCTCCTCTTTCCTTCCAGAGAGGGCCCACATTTTCCCTAGTTTTCCCTTTATCACTGATGTACCTATAGAAGCTTTTCTTGTTGCCCTTGACATCTCTGGCCAGATTTAATTTTTTAGGGTTTTAGCTTTCCTAATCTGACCCCTGGCTGCTCAGATAATTTATCTGTATTTCTCCTGGGCTACCTGTCCTTGCTTCCAGCCTCTGTAGGGTTCCTTTTTGTATCTGACTTTGTCCAGGAGCTCCCTGTTCATCCATGCAGGCCTCCTGGCCTTTTTACCTACTTCCTCTTTGTCGTGTTGTATCACTCCTGAGCTCAGAGGAGTGACCCTTGAATATTAACGTGCTCCCTTGAGCCCTCTTCCCTCCAGGTCTTTTTCCCATGGTATTCTACCAAGCAGATCCCTGAAGAGGCTTAAGTCTACTCTCTGAAGCCCAGGGTAGTGGTCTTTCTCTGAGCCCTCCTTGCTGCCCTAAGGATCCTGAACTCCACCATTTCATGATCACTGCAGCCAAGGCTGCCCCTCAGCTTCACATTCCCCACCAGCTCCTCCTTGTTGATAAGAATGTTTGTGAATGTGAGGCTCATCCTGTCTGTCTATAGAGGGTCTCATCTGCTTGTTCTTCCTGGTTGGGCGGCCTGTAGCAGACCCCCACTGTAATGTCACCTGTCCCTGCCCTCCTTTAATCCTGTCCTATAAGCTCTCGGTCGACTCCTTATCCATCCTCAGGCAGAGCCCCCTGCACTCCATCTGGTGATTGACACAGAGAGTGACACCCCCTCCTCATCTCCCCTGCCTGTTCTTCCTCAAAAGTCTGGTTACTTTCGTTCCAACACTGCAGTCATAGGAGCCATCCCACTACATCTCCATGATGCCAATAAGATCACAGCCTTGCAGGCATGTGCACATCTCTGACTTCTCTAGTTCATTCCCCATGCTACATGTGTTTGCATAGAGGCATTTAAGTTGGGCCCCTAATGAAGCTGGTTTATCCGCTGGAGTGGATGGATTTTTTTTTGTGCTGCTCTTCAGGTGCTTTCCTGCTGACTGTGGTCCTTCTCCAGGCTATGGGCATCTATTGATGGCACAGACATCAAATTGGTAGGAGTGGGATGACCTGAGGTTCCCTTCCCCCAGCAACTTTAGTTTAAAGCCCTCTATCTTTGTTTGTTTAGATCAACAACCTTTCCAACCCCTTGTAGCACCCAAGGAGAGCTCGTGTGAACCCTTCTGAGCAGGATCTGGCCTGGGGGAATTGAGCAGCACAGAGAGTGCACAGCTGATACCTGAAGAGCAGAGCAGCCCTGACACACACCATCACAGAGCCTGGTGACAATGCCAGGGTGGGTGACTCTGCAGAGCCACCAGCAGCATGTTGCAGCCCAGTGTAAAGGAGGAGTCAGCATTGGTAGGGACTGAGGCAAGAGAAAGGCCTGCACAACAGCTAAGGTGGCCATCAGTGATGGGAGGTCTGGTAGATGGGGCAGTAGGGAGGACACCACGGGGAGTAGGGCTGAGTATCAGTTTGGCAAGGGAGAGTGGGACAGAGGAGACAAATCTCTGCTTCTACTCATGTTGCCAGCCCTACAGTGAGTGTTGGACATTGCCAGTGTGTTTTCCAGCAAAAGAGAGCACTGACCCTGACCTGTGCCTCCAAAAATCTTGTGGGTTTGGGATTGAAGTCCTCCAAAGGGATGAGGTGGGCAGCCAAGGCAGGACTGAGGATGAGGCAAGAATAAGGGAGATTGGTCCAGCTGGAGAAGAGGGAGAGAGCTTGGGAAGACTGTGGGAGAAGGTATCAGGCAGCAAGTGCTGCAGTAGTCACACACGGGATTAAATCCTGTGAGAGAGATCCCTTTCTCTGGGATCTTTCCCAGTGCTGTGCAAAAATACTGGGATAATGACAGAGCATTCCTCCCATCAGGCATGGGCTGGGAATGTCCAGGCTTATGCTCACCAAAATGGTATATACATCCTTAAAGTGTTTGCTCCAGCCCAGTCCTCACCAAAATGGTATATACATCCTTACAGTGCTTGTTCCAGCCCTGTCCTCACCAAAACACAGATTCTTTTCACTCCAAATTAGTCCAGAGAAGTTACACTATCCCCTGACCCTCAGTTTTCCTCAGAGCAAAGGACGAAAAGGCCATGCATGCCAAATCTGGGAGCAGTGTTGAGGTGAAGTGACATCACTTGGGCAAGCAGCGGCTGCTCTTGGGCAGGTACTGCTGCCCTGCAAAGGCATCGCCTCCACATCCGCCTCTCAGCAGCTGTTCAGCTCCCCAAGGGCAAGGTGAGAAGGGATGATAAAGTCTGACTGAGCCTTACAGAGCTGAGCAGGGCAGGACTGGGCCTTGGAGAGGGACATCACAAACCCGTGTAACCGAGAGCACAATGGCCACAGCAGAGGGCACAAGGTGATCAAGTGCTTCCCCTGTACCACAGAGCTCAGCCTGATGGCTGCCTTTAATCAACCACTGCTGTTCTTTATTGCCTTGGATGTAGTCTCCCTTAATTAGCCCAAAAGGTGACTAATGAGCTGTTCGTTAATGCCATTATTCAGAAAACTCAATTTGTATCTGATCTGAAAGAGGTTTTCTTAAAAACAGTGAGTTTCAGTCAGCTGGTACGGAATACTGTTACAAGTTAATTACAAGATCTCACGGCAGTTATCTTGAACCAATTAATATGTCATTAATCTGATCTTACGACAGCTAGTGGAGAAGCCCAGAGCCAAGAAACACCTGAAGGTTACACAGTCCCCAGGACAGGAGCCCTTTTTATAAAAGCTGCGGGTTTACACACAGCAGGCACATGTCAGGACAAGCTGCAAGTTGTATTGCTCGCCTTGCCCCGACGTATAAAAATATTTGGGAGTCAGGAAACACACAATATCCTCCAAAAGGACCCTTCCCAAAAGCACAGCTGCCGTCCCCCTGCCTCGGTTCAGAGCTGTGAGGATGGCCAGAGCGGGAAGAGGCTCAGGGCCAGGATCCTAGCATTGCTCAGGTACTGGTAAACCCTCTGTATGATGAAGCCCTTTTGGAGGACCTGTCCCAGTCTGGTCTCAGAGGAGATACTAGCAGGTGGGTAGTTTCAGGTCACCCACACTGATGGGAACAGATGTGAGAAGCTTCTCTATATCCCCTTGGACATAAAGGTAGGAGGCAAATCAATAAATACATCCCTATTTGTGTGCCATGATCTCATTTTAATGTCTCACCCCTAGCTAGGGACACACATCTGCACAGATACCCAGGAACCAGAACAAAAGCTTGAAACGCTTTGAAAGTATTAGCTTCTATTTCAGCCAAGCTCTTACTCTCACTGCTGAGCAAGGGTGCTCCCTGAAATGGTCCCGAAGGAGCTCACAAGCCTGTCTCAGCCATTCCACAGGCACAGCAGGATGCCAGGAGCCACCTCGCAGCACTCCAGAATCACTGGTCTCATGACAAAGTACATGAGATGCTGGGTGCACATGTTGACCCAGATTTGGGGTGTGTTCATACCAGCAAGGTCCTCCTAGTTATCACGTGGAATAAAACTTCTCTTTCTCACTCCTCTGGTTTTATTCCAAAATCAGCAAATTGAATTGCAACTCAACAGTTCAGATGTTAAAGCACTTGAAGCAAAGCCTGTGTATTCCTTTGTGTCTGTCGCACCGTTTCTGTGCTAAACTAGCAATACCAAACACCACTGCAAGTCATTTCTGCCAGTTATCTTCCCAGGCAATTAGCTGCCAGGTTATTTTAGCCATAACAACCACTTATCTATTTAAGAGAGGATAATTTCTCTGCTCTGTTTCTTTGACTTCTCAGAAAACACATGACTACCTTTTTTATTTTCTTTTCATTCATAGCAGAAAATGTTCCCGTTCCACTCTTGGTTTGAACAAGATCTTTCAAAACCCAGTAAAATAGAAATGGTAAATCTTACCTGACAAAACACCTATGATTTCTCTGGCGACAAAAAGTGTCCGTGCCTTGGTGCTGCAAGACCAAAGTTTTCTTGGGGAGAGGTTTGTCCTCTGTTGGGTAAGGGCTCCACAAAAACTATGCAGCCGTTGCCTGGACTTGCTTTGGTTTGGGTAGGTAAGTCTCGGGAATTCAGCTGTTCTTTTGTTCAAAGAGCTTCAAAATGCTCTACACCACCTATCGGCATTATGGTTCCCGAAGGTATGTGAGGTATGTGTTTGTCTTCCTGAGTCATATAATTATCTTTGGGAAAGTAACCTGCAGAAGCACAGCAAAGGAAGAAAACAAAACAAAACAAAACAAAAATATCTGGCCAGGTAAATCCCTCAATGGTCAGCAGTAGCCCTGCAAAGAGATCACCTTGAACAAAGTCTTTGTTAATTCATTTGTTCTACATGGTAGTGGAGATGCTGGGCTGTCCTCTTTTGTTCCTGCCTTCCCTGGCAGTTTGCAACAGCATGTGTGAGAAGGAGCAGCACAGTCTCAAAAGCAGCCACAGCACTGGAAGAGCTGAAGCTCAGTGGGTTGCACAGGTTATGGGGTGGGCGCTGGCCAGGAGGAAAGGTAGGGGGAAATAGTCCCTGATGACTACTGTGTATGGAGGCTGAGTCATCGGTGATACAGGTTGAAAAATGCCATGATGCAGCACTGTCTGGGCTAGTTATATCTTGATAAGGATGACGGATGTCTTTCTGGGTTTTCCGTTGAATCAGAACCACCTGGGGAAAAGTAACACCAGGAAAGGGATTTCTGCCATGATCAAATGCCACCTCAGGCAGTCTCAAAAGAGGAATAGATGCCATGAGAGAATGGGATACCACATAAGTGAGCTTCCCCGAGAAGCCCCTTGCGCCAAGCATAAGGGAAGAGAGAAGGCTGAGAATGGAGAACAAACAGGGAAGGGGTCCTTGGTGACACCATCTTCTCACAAGGAAGAATATAGGTTTACCATGGAGTAAACAGCTCCAGCAGATGTTCACACCCTGCAAAGTCTAGTCAGAGTTGCCAGTTTCCCCCCAATGACTTATAACAAAGATCTCAGAAGTGAAGCTCCAATTCATGCATGACAGCAGCAAGCTCACTTGAGCGTAGGCAGTCCACACACCTGAGGTTGATGTGAATGGATTTTGCTCCATCTCCCAAAAGACCAGCTCCATCCATCACATCTCTTGACAGCTTACAGCACTCAGAATGTGATTTAAAAATTATGAGCTCAGCTGTGAAGGACTTCCAGCCAACAGGTTAGACAGAAAAACTCATACCTGGGAGGCAAACAGCTGCCATTCCCAGGACCAGGAGGGTTTCACCCACGTGCACTGAACGACAAAGAGAAATGTGCTGTGCAGCCTTCGAGCCAGCTCTGATTGGTGGCCTTTGCTTTTTCCAGCTGGTGCTGTTTTATCCCCCCATCCCAGCTTTGGCCAGCATTTCTTGATGCCTCTGACACTATCTGGCCATGCTTGACACCTTTGTGTAGCGTGAGCAGGTTGGGATGCTGCCAGGCATGAGATGGGTTGCAGGCTGCCTATGTATTTAAGAAGCCAGCAGGTCCAGGAGCAGCAGATATCAGCTGGGGAGCAAAGACCCTCAAAGACTCTGCGTTCCCACAGCTCCTCCAGAGGCATGTCTCAGCTCTGGCCACAAGTGAAAAAGCATCCAAGCTCTTACCAAAGAGGCATTTTGGAGACTGCTAGCATGGTGTCAACTGGTGCCAGATGTGGTAGAAGCTGGTGTGTTGGGCAATAAAAGATTCAGTCTGTGCCACTGCCTGTGCACATATGAGGAGCTGAGAGGAGCCCTGGCTGTGCTGGGATGTCCCAAGGCCATCCTCACATTCACCAGAGCTGCAAAGCAACAGGAGCAGCCCCAGCGGTGCTGAAGGTCTCCTACCAAACCCCTGGGGTGCTGGTGCCACAGCACCCACCCTGAGGATGGGAATGCCCCAAGGCTTCTACTCTGGAGTGGGAGACACTTGGAGAAATCACTCGTCTTGGACAGAAGTCAACTGACAGACATATGTGCAATGAAGGCTTTGGACTAAGCTTGTTTTTTTTAAAAAAAAAAAAAAAAAGAATCTTACATAGTAGGCTTGTGATTCTAATGACACTGAGACCTGATGACTTTTCCAGGCCTGCTGACATGGGGCACACTCTTACTCTCCTCCCAGCATGTCCATGCAGGGCTGCAGTCGCCCCGTTGTGGCACAGGTTCATTCGCTCCTGCGCAGACATCCCAGGGAGCCAAAACCGCCTCCAGAGAGGTGATCAGCCAGTGCTCCACAGCTCTCACACTGTGAGTCATGATCTCCCAGCAGATTTACTGCCAGCAGCACCAATCTGCCTCCGAGACAAATGGAGTAGATGGTTGCAGCCCAAGCCAAGCTCCCAGGTGAGACAGGACGAGGTGGCGACAAGCAGTGTTGAATCTGCTGCAGAAGGATTTACACACAAAGGAGAGGTCTCTCATCTCTTCCCACCCTGTGCTGGGGACAGGGGTCAGAGCTGGATGTCACCAGTTTCCTGTCCCTTCTCTAGCAACGTTACCTGAGCCTTGCACCTGGGTGTCCTTGTCAAAACTGTCCCTCTCAGCTCATCCTGCTCTCCAGTTTTTCTAAACTGGTGTGGGAAAGGTCTTCACATTGGGGGCTGTCTTCTGCTAAACATCTGCCCACCTGCAAGTGCTGTACTCCTCCAAATGACTGGGCCGAATGGAGACAGGGGGTCATACCAGGCAATGGGATGAGGAAGTCCATGCCACTGTGGTTGGTAAACACTTTTTCCCAGGTAAAGCTTCCTGGGGTCCACCTTGCAGGGCAGCTCGGGGAAGAGCTGGGTGGGAGCTTGTCCACATCCCAAACACTGGTGGGTGTTTCACCGCTGTCTCTTGAGCAGCAGCAGAACCTCATGGCTGAGGGACGGTTTGTCCCCCTTCCCCATGCCCTGCACACATCATGCTCTCCCATTTAGTAACGCTGCTTAGTTACCTGTGCCGAGGAAGGGAGAGGAGGGAAGGGTGGCTGATGGGAGAAAGGAGATAAGTCCTGGGCCAGCTGCAGGCAGCGGGAGCCTCAGGTCACTTGTGGGGCAGGCAGAGGTGGGCAGTAGCTCTTGGGTTACTTGGTGGTGGAGGCTCAAAGCAGAGCTCTGTCTCATTAAGACCCTGACAGATACCACAGCCATAATGGTCATGATTTTCTCCCTGGAGAAGCACAAGAGCAGGCTGAGGAGGCTCCTTTCTCAAGAACCCAAGTATATCATTCACTGCAATTGAGGCTCAGGATCTCTGCTGGCAGATAGGAAACACTTCATCTTTTCATTTAAGTCGCAGTATTTCTCAGAGGAGCGAGTTAGACATGAAATATCTACCACTCTCTCTTCAGAGAAAGCTGCTTTTGGGGATGTCATTCTGTGCTAAACAAAATCAGAATTCTGCAGGGAAAAATAAAGAGGGAATCCAGCTGACCTCTCATTGAATGGCTTCCACAGTATCAGACAAGAGCAGAAAGGGGTTGGTAAGGCAGTAGTGGTGTTGGTGACTGTGAGATGAGTTACATGGCAAAACCAGACCTCAGTGGGCCATGTAAAGGATGCCTTGTCCTTCCCTCCTTGTCTGGCTGCATACAAGGGATATGGCATCTCACAGCTGGTCTGGCTCCTAGTCCATCCTCCCTCATTTCAGGTGCTAACCCAGCATCTTTCCTCCCAGCAGCTCACCCACACGTGCCTCTGACCTCCCCAGTCCTGTATTTCATCATCCAAGGGCAAGCCCATGCTCGCTCAGCCAGTACCTGACGTTCCTCTCCCTGTGCTGTGGGAGCGGGGCCACCCCAACCCCAGCTCCCAGTGAAAGACACTGGTGCTCAGGAGGGGCTGGTGTGGGGCCCCCAGGTCCCAGCCCACCATCTGGCTGGCCTTGTGGTACGCTTGTTGGACAGATGCACAGACGAATGCTCATTGGTTGTTTGGAAGAGGAAAGACTCATGTCTTGCTTGGGCAGCCTGGGATATTTAAGCAGACCAGGTGTGATCTCTGCCTCCAGGGTCAGTTGTGGCACAGACAACTAAAGTCTTGCCACTGGGATCAAAGAAACACATCCATCAGCCACTTTCTCCTGATTTTCTCCTGGCTCCCCACCCTTCTCTGAGAACTGTGCAGTGGGATGCTGTGGTCACATCCCACTCCACATCCTCTGTGGGTCCCTCCTCTAATTGCAGGAGGACCCAGATAAATCCAGGGCTCAGTGCCTGCTGGCACAGGGGGAGCCGGGGTTGCTCACTGGACATGAGGATGGCACAATTATAAGTCCCCACCACTAATTACACTGAGCAAGGGTTTGGCTACCAGTCGCAGATGTGAACATGCTGGAGGGCAAGTCCCTGTCACCAAGCCCCTGCCTCGCTCTCTTCTGTTCTTGTAAAAAATTAGATAAGACCTTGGTTTTGCTCCTCATCAGAACAAACCCCAAAGCTGAAACTTCTAAATGGCTCATAAAAGAGAAATGCCGTTTTCCAGCTAGGTCTACTTGCTGCTAAAGAAAACAAAACTGTCTCCACCATAAAAATATCGGCATTGCAGTGGCATTTGTTCCAGCTGAAATGTGAAGCACGCCAGCTCTGCTTCTCCTTTCACGTTACTGAGTATTCTTTACACTTGAGTTTTGTAGCAATAAGGGGCTTTTGATTTGTGCATGTTATTTAAACTCTCAGCAAGGAACCAATGTAACAATTATACACCTCGTTAACTGGTGATTCATGAGAGACTCTGACAAACACAGTGATGCCGTATAACCAGTATGAGCTATTGGTGAGGAACAACCGTGAAGAACATCTGCTCAGGTCAGTTATGGAAGAACAGCATCTAACAGGATGTGTCCAGCTGCATCCTGGAGACTGAGACACAGGGTGATTTAATCATCCCTTGAGGTAATACACAGCGAATTATTACTTTCACATGCACATTACTGAAAAATTAATCAGCAATCCAATGTTAGTGGGTAGCACTTCTCAAACGGAAACAGATCCAGGTGTGAGGCAAAAGAGAGACCTCCTCAGGTCAGCGATGTTCTACCTGTTGATTTCAAAACATGATGGACCCCCAGTTACAACAAAGTGAGGGGATGTGGATGTGGATAGCTCTATCTTTTTACTGTATGATACGCAATAATTGCCCTACATTACTTAATAGCCGAGAAGACGCCTCCTTTAAAACTGACATGTTTGTCATGCTGCCAATAAACTAAAAAACCTTCCTGTGGCTTTACCAGGCAGTTCAGCATAACAGTCAATCCTATCCACGTTCGTCACTATAGTTCTCTAATCAGAGATATCATAGATATGAACTCTTTCCAGAGGGTTGTTTAGGGTCTTTTTGCTACCACTCATAAATGAAGAATAAGCTTTAAATTCCATTAAATATTTTTTGTCTGACTCTCTCTCATCCAAAGAAAGTAACTGCTCTCAAGCCCTTTTCTGTTCTTGCTCCAACCTGCATGCTGTAAATGTGCCCATGGGGTCTGAGCAAATTGGAGGCACCTTCTAGGGCACTGAGGAATCGCATTGTTCTTCCCCAAAAGATGGTGTGACAGAGGGTGCTGTTTCCCTTTTGCCTCCTTCCAGTAACCACTTACCCCAAGCTCCCCTCAAAAAAACATGACAGCACTCCTGGATTCCCTCCCTACCCCAGTCCCTTCTCTCCCCACAGAACAGGCATAGTCCCCTGCAAAGCCACCTCCTGCTCTCCTGTGGGGACAGTGGATGTACAGCTTGGGTTATTTGAAGAGCCAAGAGTCACACTTTTCCTCCAAGACCTTTCATGAGAGAGGAAAACTTGCCCGTGTATTCTGGATGGGAATAGGAGAACAAATCTACCTCTTTTCTCCCATGAGCAAGCTGTAACAACTCGTTCTTGGCCATGTGCAGTTTGGACTGTGCTGGTGGGATTTCCATTGCTGTTTTTTCCCAGGCACTAAAGCCTTCACACTGGCCTCCACAGTTCTCTGAAGGGCTGTCGTTTGTGTCAGCAGTGGCCAGGACACAGGGAGGCCCCAGGGATGAGCCTGGTCCACCCAAAGCTTGCATGCAAGGGGTTCAGTAGTGACTGCCTGAGTCCCTGCTCCTACCCCACTGCCTCCCAGTTGCCAGGGAAATTGATACTTCCTTGGAAAATATAAACTAATTCTTTTTCTCTCCCTCTTTTTGGAAATGTACCACTTTCAACAAAACTTCTGCCAGGAAAAGTTTCTCAGGCTGGAAATTTTTGCCCATGTGTGGAAAAGCCACCTGGAAGGCACCAGCAGCTAGCGGTTAGGGCAGGGTGGTGGTGGGACCTCAGATGGCCTGTTTCAAATATGGATCTCAGACCTGAGCTTCCCACATCCTAAACCCCTTGGTTACAATATAAAGATGAGGTTTGGTCTTTCTGCGAAGTTGGGGAAAAAGGATTAGTCTGGAAAAGCATTTCTTCCCAGCCACAGCTCAGGCTGTTGTCCTCCCAGGGAATGGTCTCCACACGTTTCCTGTGATCCCTGCGTGTCCTGAGCCAAGACTGCACCATCCACGCTATGGCCCCTCTCTGCCACTCGGGTCTGGGAGACAAGAAGTGCTACAGCAGGTGTGTGACAGCCTACAGCTAGACTGAAATGCTGAGGTGATGGTTGTCCTGTGCTAGCTCATCTCAAGCCTTTCTGCCTACCCATGTCCTGCCCAGGCAGTAAAACACCCTCCGTGGCTGTGACTGCTTTTCCCTAACAGCATCAAATGACTCCACCCCTTGACAAACCCCCAACCAAACACGTTAATGTTAAAAATTCCATCTGTCTCAGCTTGTCCTGCTCACCAGTTCTTCTGAAATGGTGCGGGAAAGGTCTTCACACCAGGGCCTGTCTTCTGCTAAACATCTGCGCAGCTGCAAGCTCTGCGCTCCCCAAAATGAGCAGGGTGAATGGAGACATAGGGTTACACCAGGCAATGGGATGAGAAAGGCCATCCCCCTGTGGTGTGCAAATTCTGTCTGAAAACAGACGCTTTTTCCTAGGAAAGCCATTCTGGGCACCACCTCGCAGGGCAGGTCGGGGAGGAGCTGGGTGGGAGCTTGTCCACATCCCAAACACTGGTGGGTGCTGCACCCCTGGCTCTCGGGGTCAGGAAGGGAGAGAGGGGTGGATGGGAAACTGGCAGGGGGGGCTGCCACCTCCCCAGTATTTTGGTGAATCAAGCCCTTTGTTTTCATTGTTTTCCTTTACCAGCACCCAAAGTGGAAGCAGTCATTTCCAGCTCCATTCAACATTTTGTTTTGAACAGAACTTTACTTCTTCCCTTTGCAATTTTAATGACAAAAACAACAACAACAAAAGTAACATATATTTAAATCCACACCAGAGTGGGTTTTCTTTCCCCCTCTAGTTTGTCAGTTCAGCAGCCAAACCAAACATAGCCATCCCCACGCCTGCTCTCCAGGCACCACTGGATAAATAAATAACACCGCTCTCTTTCCAGCTTACCTTAAGGGGTTTCTCCTTACACTGCCGGCCGTATCCAGCTCTCCTGTGGTGAGTTTGCCCAGCACCAGCATCTCCTTCCGCCCCAGCTCTGGTGCTGCTCCACCTGCACAGCCATGGCTCAGGGGTCTGTGTTACAAAAACGAGCATCGAGCGGCATCTCTTGGGATGGGTTTCAAATCTACGTGGTGGTGGAGTTATTCCTGGCTCCTGTCGGCATGTGTGGGTGCAGGACTCAGTGCAAGGAGCTAACATGAGCCTTTGACATCACTGGTTAAATTTAGGGGATTAGCACAGTCCTAAAATGGTCTGGAGGAAAGCTGGGCAGGCAGGAGAGAGACAGCACCCTGCCACCGCCTCCTACCCCAGCACAAAACAGGAGGTGGAGCCAGCAGTTTCTGCACCAGCCCCACTGCTATGCCACGTCACCCCTTCAAAAATAGCCCCCCAGCAAGGTGCATGGTCTTCTGCTACAGCACAAAAGCAGACAGTGTCCTTGCCCTTGCCCATGGCTGGGCTGTAGGGCCCCTCCTGAAATCACATAGCCCCATGGAGCTCCGCTGGTCAGGGTGAAAGGTTGTGGGGTGACAGAAGCACTGGTGATGTGGGAGGAGAGGTAATGTCGAGCAGCTCCCAACCCACAGACTCCATCATGAACCTCCTGCAGCCACCGTGTCCCCTCTCCAGGAGATGCTGCAGCTCTCACTGACCAGCCCAGCTCCAAGGGGAGTGCACCTCCAAAGGAAAGGAACAGGGAACAGTCGCAAAAGAGGCCACTCCCCCTAAAAGATGAAAAGGAAACTCTAAAATCCAAGAGGAGTCTATGAATCCCAAGTCTGTCTGCCACTTGTAGAGGTGGGCAAGAAGCTGTAGCTGTGTAATTGCAGTTAAGGTCGGTTGTGGCACTCTCAGTACTTACAGAAGATTGTTTCTGGAGTTTATAGTCTCTTTCATGAACAGGTTACTTTTTCTCTCTTGATTCCTTGTTGATTCTTGCAAAAGCCTCTCTATTTCTTGTGTGAAGAAGAAACTATTATAATACCCTTGAGTTTTCACATACCTTCCATATGGAGATTGTGGGGCACCCATGTTTGACTTGACCAGAAGCAACATCTCTCTGTTTCTAAGCGTACCATCTTGCGAGAGCAACTGCCTTGTTTTGCTGCAGTCATGTGGCACCTGAATAACAGAGACCGGAGCATTTTGGGTGCGAGGAAGGAGCCACCTGTTTGCTTTCCCGAAGGAATAACTTTGCAGCCACCAAACAGCCGGTGAAATGGCAGCTGTGGGAAGAAACTAATTCCAAGCCACACCATGAGAAACAAGATAATCCTTAATTGCTTTCTCAGTACTTGTCCTCGGCACCTGCTAATACAAAAAGGCAGTGGAGCCGAGCAGGCTGATGGCCCTCAAGTCCATCCTCTTGTTTCTGACATTAATGATGCCTAAGAGTACACTAATGCAATCTGCCCGACAAGTTGTAGAGCTTATTAGTAGTATGATGATTTTTTTTTTTTTTTTTCAGATTTGAGTCAAATTTATTTGATACATGGAAGGGCTGCTGACAGAATTTCCACATTTCTCTTTCTTGAGGAAAATCATCACCATAGGTTCATCCTGTGAAGGTCCTCCATGCCCATGGGATGTGGAAGGCTCGAGTTTAGGGTATTCCCCAAACAGCAGAGCCCAGATGAGCCCTTATCAGCACTTCACAGGTGAATATGTTCACCACATCAAGGGGTGATGTGTTTCTCAAAAATCCGGAATAATTCTCGTTGCAAAATTCAGATACTTTCCACAGAAAAGCCCATGTTTCACTCTTGGGGCAGAAACACCTGAAATATTTAAGGATCAAGTAACATCACTTTCATTTTCCTTTCAACATTGCTACCTGTGCATCTAGACATTAATTTACCTGTTTCACAACCACTTTTCACCATGCATCATCCCCTAGGCTTTCACTCTGTGTGACTGCTGAGGACATTTGCTGCAATTTGACTCTCCAGCTAATGAGCAAAACACGGTGTTGTTCTCAGATCCGTCATTCTTCTGCCCTCTTTTGTTCTTCCTTTGATCAATGTGTTCTCTTTGATGCCGCTGAGGGACATGCTGCAATCACCTTCATCTTCCCACCTCCCACTGCAGACACTGAAGGCTGTCAGCCATTTCCACCGGCCCAATTATCTCTGCCAAAGAGGACCTGATTCTACCTTAAAGCTTTCATGTTGAAGTACTTGAACATAATGAGCTGGATGGTGATTAGTGGAGATTCAAGCACTCGTCGTAAAGAACCGTGGAGGTTATTTACATAAAATACTCATATTATACTAGACCCAGAAGATGGCTGGAACAGAGTTCCTGGATCATTACACTGCATTGCTGTCATGAGATTGTGCTAAACCAGCCAAGGTGTATCTCACAGCTGGTTTCATCCTCCATATCCATTTTTCCTGTCAGAAGGAGGTTCTCACCTTCTGATGGTTCAAGAGGTTCTTCTCATTTCCAATCTAAATACATTCCTAGCTGGTTTATGTACATTTGTTCTAAAGTCTATGTTCTCTTTTAGTTCAAATAGTTCAGTCACATCCCCTTTTCTAACCCAAGAATCTATTTTTAAAAGAGCAGTTATAACCTGTATATACAGCACTCAGTTGTATTATACATTTTGGCTGATATATGCTGGCTCCCTAAGGCTGTGACATGCAAACACTCATCTGTTTAATTTTATTCTAACATGCAGGCCTGTTAAAATTAAAGGGACCACTCACAAAAAAATGAAGCATAACTTTGCAGGAAAACTGGTTGTGTAATTTACAGCATCTGTGTATTCTGCATCTAAAAAGTTTGAAAGGATTATAACATGCATTTTTCTGTACACAGAAAAATATCCTTTAATTTGTCTTCTTTCATTATGAAATTGCAGAGCTCTATGACAATTTAATACAATTACTTAAGTTTAAAAAATGTTACAAGTGTATCCAAAGAAGTAGCGCTGTCTCAATAATCTTGCGTTAAGAGTAACACAAAAGCAAAACCTAAACCCTTCATCCAGCAAAACACTTCATCCAGGAAGATGCAGAAGAGGGCAAAGGATATGCAGCTTTAATGATGACAGTTCCTAGTCTAAATCGTTATGCTCAATGCCAGTGAACTTTTGATACAGAAATATCTAGTTCAGATAAAACTGCTTTGCTGTTCGTACCAATATAAATTCCTAATTCTGAATGCACAAGCACAGACTCACCCTGTAGTAACTGGCAATATCGATCATACACGGTGCAGCACAGCAGCTTCTGCTCACATCAACCAACCCAGTGCTTCACTGAGCTCTTTGCGCTTTTAACCGGTGTGCTGGGGCACAAAGTGAGCTTCAGCAACTCCTTCCATGTCAGTGCATTTTAATTCTCTCTGTGTATATGTATGTACATGTAGATCTATATACATACACAGGGCTAGACAGCCAGCTGCTGGGTAGACACCTTGGCTGAGGTGTCAGCCCTGTAAAGCTGCATCCAACATGGCACGAATTGCCCGACTGAACAGGGTTTTAAGTCCCATCCTCAGAGGCTACTCTGGGAGTCACACTCCTTATTTTGTCTGAGATCAGAGAAGTTGTGGGATTTGATTTGTCTGGCACATGTGTAAGTAGCTTTGGGAAGCCCCCCCTTCACTTCTGTCCAGTGCCTTCAGCAGTGGACCTGCAAATACTGAATCAGTCCTGGGTTCTCCACTTGCTAGTAAACCCCTGCATCTCCATCTCATAAAATATTTTCTGTATCTCCAAAACGTCTTATTCTTATTTTTAAGCATTTTTTGTTAACAGTGACCTGCCTTAACAGAAGGCAGTGATCATTGCCAGGGGATGATTCAGCCAACCAGCCTATCAGCTCTCATAAAACAGATGAATCTTTCTCCGGAGTTGCCCATTCTTCTCCAGTGATGACAAAGAAAGCCTAAAGCAACTACTTCAGACTTGGCTATCTGCTTTCTGAATGGCGTAAAGAGAGATTATTCCTACCCAAAATGGATCTACAACTGCAGACTACTTTCAAAGCTTTCTAACCTGGAAGGGGTACAAAGATGGCATTAGCTTCACCCAATTTAGGTTGTAAAATTTGTCCCACATGAGCGGAGGTGCCTGCTTTCAGGATGAGATGAATCACACCAAATTCCTGACTTGGGATGGGCTGGTTTACCCTCAAAAGCCACATCTGTCTCTCACTCCACTGGCACCACCACTCAGGTGATCCATTCAGGAGCCACCCCCTGCAGTCCCCGTGAGCCAGGAGGGCTGAAGCTGGGGCACCCGTAGTCAGCTTTGGTTTACGTTTCTTGCATTCAAAAGTTGAGATCTTCACCCTTTCAGTTTCTTAAACTTTTGGTAGATTTCCATCCCATGCCCGCTGACACATTTGCAAAGCTAAATTAGGCATGTGCACAACCCCCCGCCGCCCTGTGCCCGCTGGGTGAAGCAGGCTGGTGAGTTATGAGGGTTTTCCTAGGAAGGGACAGTGTTCTGAAGAATTCATTTTCTCCTTGCATTTTAAATGATCTATGTTTTCCCTTGGGGTATTTTCTCAGTCTGTTTTCATGGCTGGTGTGTTCAGGCAGACTGATGTGCTGGTGAGTGTGGCAGAGGGATGCTCCATGCAGTAGCTGCATCTGCACAAGGCAGCAGCTGGCTCCAGAGAGAAACATTTCCCTATAGGCTGGTGTGATAGAAAAATGATGTTCCTTTGCCTACCATTAAATCAAAATATCATATTTCAATTGAGTTATCCACAAACCTCTAAAGAATCAAGCAGGAGACTGTGGCTATTCTCTGGACTGTAAGTAGCAGGTGATAGTAATAAACCTGAAGTCATCTGCTGCTGATGGATCGGGTGGAAGACAGCATTTCTTTCTGTAGCACAGCTGTGACTCTGTCTCTCTGATAAACGCACACACATGCATTTTGTCTTCTTTCTCCAGTTCTTTTCCTTTTCCTCTTTTCCTTGTACTTTGCAGTGATTGACCTCATTCATGTTTACAGATATATAAAGGATGAGTGTCATGAGGATGGAGTCAGGCTCTTCTTGGTGACAAACAATGATAGGACAAGGGGTAATGGGTTCAAACTGGAACACAAGAGGTTCCACTTAAATTTGAGAAGAAACTTCTTCTCAGTGAGGGTGACAGACCCTGGAACAGGCCGCCCAGGGGGGTTGTGGAGTCTCCTTCTCTGGAGACATTCAAACCCGCCTGGACACCTTCCTGTGTAACCTCATCTGGGTGTTCCTGCTCTGGCCGGGGGATTGGACTGGATGAGCTTTTGAGGTCTCTTCCAATCCTGTGATTCTGTGATTTCACTTTAAGTTCAGAGACACTTCATGTTTTCTCAGCTTCGGAGTTGACTTTTTCTTTACAGCTCCATAACTGCAGGGACCATACCAGTTTTTCTTGCCACTTTACTCCAGAGCTTCATTAACTACTGCTTCAAACACAGAACCTGTGGCTCTGCAGCTTGGCTGCAAACAGATGACCGACCTCCTCCGCAGAGACCCCAGGGCAAGCGCCCTGCTCTGAGCATGGTCTCCTGCATCTGCCGACTGCAACCTGCATGCAGATGTCCTCCAAAAGAGGTCAGATCAGCAAAGTTCTGCTATCCGACTCATTTAAATCTGAATAAACTAAAAATTGTTGTGGACCCTCAAATTATATTACAGCCACTCTTGTCAGAGTTGCACCAGTTTAGTTAAACCAGTGCAATGCTGCATGTTTAAGCAGATCTATAATAACATAATCTATTTAATAGAAGTTTATTATCTAATTATATAATAGTATAATCTATTTAATCTATAGATTAAATTGATCTTTTGATTTAGTACTAAATCTTTGACATGACGTAGCTGGGTCCATGCTCGGTTTAACAGAGTCAAAACCAGACCACTGTTGTAACATTTAGAATAAATATCATGGACCTCATTCTTTTCTGGCTTACTCTGGTAGATATGCCTCAGGCACTACTCCATTAACTTCAGGCATGCCTCTTCTAAACCTGATGGGGAAGAGAGAAGGACTGGCACGAGTTTTGTTTCTTGTCTGGTTGAAGTTATGATTGCTAAAGTAAATTGGTTTATGTTTTGATTTCCCAGAACTCATAAAAACAAAGCGGGCAGCTGAGATTGATGTGATGAGTTAGAAAGGAAATTTTTTGCGAATGGTGTTGAACATGAAGAATAATTTTGTATCATTATGATATTCATTGGTCTCTGGAGAATCTGAGATGGAAACCTGAAGAAATCAGTCCAAATTCTTCTACCCTGCTACTCTATAGAGAGAGGAAAAATTCTTACTGACCAGAAACGGGCACGAAGAAAACATTCTTTTATTAAGTGTCTGTACACTTGCTGCTTTTGGAAGTAGAAAACATTTTACCTTAAGCGCTCATACGTGCAAAAAAAACACAAGCAGAAAGCCAACACAGCATGTTCTAATACAAAATGAAATGTGACCTTTTAAGGAACTTTAAGCTTCTGAAGAGTAAATGTTAAATCTATATATAATTCAAAGTATATTGCCTAAATTATATGGCGGATTCAAACCTGTCCTGAATAAAACTATCCTCCTGTTCAGTTTTTTTTTTTTCTGCTTTGTTTTTTTTTCCTCTGTGGTTTAAAAAAAAAAAAAAAAGAAAAGAAAAAAAGAAAAAACAAACTTTTGAGATTTTGAAATGTTGGAAAAAAGGCAGCTCCAAGGGCTGGAGGGCCCAGTCCTGGCAGGAGTGAGGGTCCCCAGAAGCCAGATGCTGCTGGATCCAGCTCTTGTCCTGGGACTGCCACGGCAGAATCAAGAGACACACATGGGCCTTCAGGCCATGGATAAAATGCAAGGCAAGGTATTGCAAGGTAACATTCATCTCCTGGTTCTCACCACCCCTGTGAGCCATTTGCTGTAAAAGTAGTTTCTTTCAAAGAAAAAAAAAAAAAGTAAAGTGTTGGATACCGATGTTTGAAGATCCCATAGCTTTCCCTGATCCATGAAGTATTATGCTCCAATGTCACCAGGGAATGAAAACATTGAGTCAAACCCAGTTTCATCCTGTTAGAACTCCCACTCACTCTGACTTTGAAATTAATTTACTTATTTTTGAAAGGAATTATTTTGAAAATAATTTGAAAATAAATAATACAACTGCCTTTGCATGAAGTGTACATGTTTAATAGTCCCATCATATTGATTTAAAGACCTTCTGATCCACCTGGATATGGTAAGATACTAAGAACTGAAATAAATTTGTATATTGCTACATATCTTACTGATATATTAATAAAGACAGATATACCTTGGCCTTGACAGTTCTCCCCGCCCTCAAATAAATAAAGTCATGCCATCCTTTTCCCTTCACTCTTCCTTGAAAATAATTTCCAGAAAGTTGTCTTACTGTTTAAGAGCATGTTGGCTGTTCATGTGCAACTGTCTAAACTCACAGTCACATATGGCTCAGTTCTTCTATAACCACCTTGCGGATGAGAGCTGGGGAATGAGCTTGGCCTGGCGTGTAGAAATAACAGAGGGAGATATTGTCAAATACAGGAAAGGGCTACTGCAAAAACAGCAGGGGTGGGCAAATACTGGATGCCAGAATCAACCAAAACATCTATAAATGAAATGACCAAATTGTTAGCCTCCTAGTATTTGAAATATAAACAGGAAATCCACAAAATACTGCCATTTGAAATGTGTGACCTGATCTTTTTTGCTCCTTGGACTCAATACTTGAATAACAACGCTTATAGTACATAAAATTCAAACCACAGCAGGAATGTTGTCTAGAGCCATATTTGCACGGCCACGCGCTGTGCCTTCGGTGTGGGAAGAGTTTGCACAGAAAATCACTGCTGTCCAGTGAGCCTGGACTGGAAATGCACAAACTCCCTGCAAAAAAGCAGCTTAGTCCTAGTCACCCTTACAAATTACATCTTTTGTAAGCCAGATCTGCACTGGAGCCACTGCCTCAGCACAGTTCTTCAAGTAACCATGGCAGGAAGACAGCAAGAATATAATGACCCTCTTGAGTTGTACAAGCGGAGCCCAGAGCAAGGCCTGGAGTGTTTCTTCCATTTCCAGCCCATGTGTTAGTATGTTTTAATGTATTCATTTGTTCCTACACTGCGCTGCATCGACATGAGGCTTCATTTTCCAAACCATTGGTGCCAATGCCGATTTCCTTACCAGGATTACCTCTGTATCAAGATTAACAATAGAATGAGCTCAGAAAAAAAGTTCAGTGTCGTATATTTTTAGTAACTCAACAATCATACTCTGTAGCAGAAATACTCCCATGTTTCTTAAAGAACCATTTGAAATCTCTTGTAAACAGACAGTAAAAAAAAATCTGTAAATGAAGAAGTGACCTTGAAAAGGAATCCAGAAGTTAAATGTGTGTGCCTGCGGAGTAAGACGTGGCTAATTCATGTCCCACATCTTAGGGCAATAGCGAGGGGTTTGCTCCTGGACACCAGAATGTGAATTTAAATACGATAATTCCTCATGCTGTGCTACTCCAGGCACACTAAGTCCTCGGCTGTCCTAATTCAGAGAACATATTATTCCTCATTTTAAATAGAAACCCAAATATTTTCCCCTGTCTAACACAGGAGAGTGTTGGAGCAAGACTCTATTGGCAGCCTAGAGATTCCAGCAAGATTACTGAAAACCACTTTTACAATATGAAGTTATTCCCTTCACTAGACAGAGAAGCCGGTCAGGCATCTCTAGGCTTGGCTCCCTGTGGCGGCTCCTTCCCCCGGCTCGTGGGCATGGTGTGCTTACCAGCCAACCAGATTCTGTGAAAGAAGCATCTGAGAATAGTAAATGGTCGTTTCTTTTCTGCACCACTGCTTTTTTTCTTTTTCTTTTTTTTTTTTTTTTCTGAGAGAGACAAGCCCCATGGAAACACGATTCCTGTACACAATGCTGTCACAGGATTGCTCTCCCCATTGCTGGTGGGCATGGGCTGCCCAACATCATGTTCTGCATGTCCAGCCAGAGGCCAAATTTCACTGTGAAAATTGTATTTTTTGGGACATGATGTATATATATATATATATATAGTCAATGGAAGGAAAGTCATTTTTTACCATTTTGGACTAAATGTGCATAAAGCTCCTTAGAAGTCAGCTGAGGAGCAGAAACAACACCTTCAGAACTCTTCTTTCCACCAACACAACAATTGGATGCTCTCGGATGCTACTGCTTCTCCTTTCCTGAGCCTGGAGTGATGTCTGGTGAGGTGCCTGCGCTGATGCTTGTGTGCTGCCTACTGCGGAGATACCTGGTGGGGTGTCTGCTGTGATGTGCACTGAGACCATGGCGGGGTGCCTGCTGTGATGTGTTCTCCATTTAGCCATCTCTGAAGTCAAGTGAGACCAAGTGTTTAAAGCTTTGTCATTTTTTTTCTTTCATCATAGTGCCTGTGTATGTGTGCTGTGTGCAGATGTGTAAATATATTTAAATAATTGTTTTTACAGACTCTGTCTTGTTCCAGAAGGAATAGTCTCAGACAGCCCATGGTCCAAAGCCATGCTTCCAGTCAGTCCTCATCGAGACTTTCAGTCTTCTCTGAATGCTAACACAGTTATAGAATCACAGAATGTCCTGAGTTGGAAGGGACCCACAAGGATCATTGAGTCCAACTCCTGTCCCTGCACAGGACAACCCCACAGTTCACACCATGTGTCTGAGGGTGTTGTCCAGTCTCTTCTTGAACACTGTCAGGCTTGGGGCCGTGACACCTCCCTGGGGAGCCTGTTCCAGTGTCCAGCACCCTCTGGGTGAAGAACCTTTTCCTAATGTCCAACCTAAACCTCCCCTGACAAATCTTCTTGCCATTTCCTCGAGTTCCGTCACTAGTAACCAGAAAGAAGAGCTCAGTGCCTGCCCCTCCTCCTCCCCTTGTGAGGAAGCTGCAGCTGCTATGAGGTCTCCCCTCAGTCTCCTCCAGGCTGAACAAACCAAGTGACTTCAGCCGCTCCTCATACGGCTTTGCTTCCAAACCCTTCACCAACTTCATAGCCTCTTCTGGACATTCTCCAGTAGCTTTATATCCTGTTTATCCTGTGGCACCCAGACCTGCACACAGTGCTCCAGGTGAGGCCGCTCCAGTGCAGAGCAGAGCGGGACAATCACCTCCTTCAAGTGGCTGTTTGCTGTTAGCCCCTCTCGTGAGACTACCAGAGATGTTCTTCACAGCCAGAGGCCACAACACAGGCACACTAACAACAGGTTCAGATCACAAGCAAGTTAAGCAGTTTTTCAGTAACCACAAGCTTTTTGGGAAGACTTTGCAGTACCTGGCAATGCCCCACATGGCCCTGAAGACCTCCAGGCAGCACCAGCCAGGGAAAGGCTGCTCTGTGCTCAACGCCGGCCCAGGCAGAGCCTCCCAACCCACACCCCAAACGTACCCTTCTGTTCACCAGGAACCACATGGAGAACATGGCATCTTGCTCAGCTCCTCCAAGGCTTTCCTGGACCTCTTGGGCATCAGAAAGGAGCTTCTGCACAGGCTGCAATGGTCATGCCCGCTGAACCCTCACTGCAGGAGGTGGAAGAGCATTTCATGTACCTGAGCATTAAACCCTATTGTTTATATTCTAGGGAAGCCTTTCTTACCCAGGACACCTTCAGTTCTGATTTTGAATGTTATGAAATATCCAAATGAAAACTTCTTCCGTGTATGATTTCAGAATATATTACCTGTTGCAATCCCTATTTAATATAGTTTCTTGGCCATTAAAGTTTTTACTACACTTCACTCTAAAATTGCATTGGCAGCAACACAGAAAGTAAAGGGAATAAGATTTATGTGAATTATTTCAAGATAAATTCTACAGGTGTATTTTTCTCTTCTAGGAGGGACATATATTAGGAATTACCTTTAAAATCTAAGACTACAC